>NC_138552.1:200777295-201377295 GCF_964273705.1 Natrix helvetica | reverse complement strand
AAATTTCTGTCCAAGTTAGTACAAAAAAGAGAGATTACTACCATGTTTTCCAGAAAATAAGACTCAACTGAAAAATAAGCCCTAGCACGATCTTTCAGGATGCTCGTAATCTAAGACTAATCCCCAGTTAACATTGTCAGCCAGATGCATTTAGTACTGTATTACCCCTAAAATAAGACAAAGTTAATATAAGACCTGGTCTTATTTTTGGAGAAACAAGGTAGGTGTCAATGCTGCAGTTACCGTCTTTGAGGGAGATGGACAGTTCAGAAATGTGAAAAATAAAATTAAATAAATTAAGCTAACGTGGGAAACTACTGGCATCCAAAACAAACTGGCAAAGCAGAGAATCAAATTCATAGGAGCAGCAAGGAACAGAGAAGAATGACTCATTCTATAAACTGCATTCCACTTTTGCAATCATTTGATATGACTTATAGGAATCATTCATTAGAGTATTTTACATTCAATCCCCATGGAAAATAATTATATTAATTTAAGAAGGCATACACATACTTCAAAGAGAAGACAATGCCCTAATATTCTAATCACTTTGCTGCATTTGTGAAAAGAGGTCAAACTCAGCCAAACTTTTTCCATTTTTCTGTCTAATGCAATTATTTAAAAAGCTATTTATTTCTTGTTTTAGTCCTTGGGGCTTGCTAGGCATTCCTATGCATCTAATATATTCTCAAGTATTTAATGATTCCCAGCTGCTACAGATAAAATACGGGATCCTCCCTTACTAATAACTGAACCAAACTGACTTTTGCGTACTGCCAGTCCTCCTCGAATAAATTTCTGAAGACATTTTGCTTGCCATCTTTCCTCTTGCTCTTCAATTTTTGTTTTGAGATCACTAGTGGTGCCATGGTATGCAATTCTCCTAGGAGTTAGATCTTCCAGGCTGGTTGCACAGGCAATATAGTATCGCTTCCAAGCGCCATATTCATTCTTTTCAGGAACATATGGAAGAAACCATCCTAACTTAAGGCATTTTGGCATCCACAGACATTCCTTAAGGAAGTGAAAACATTTATTTTCAAAGAGAAGTTATTATGAAAACTTATCAAATCAAGTAAAGTATGATTTAATTGTTGATAACATCAGATATGTAAGAGATCTATGAGGATGATGTAAACAAATACTAGCTTCTCCCTTTTCCTTGATTTGGAAGGTACATGCAATCTGTTTTATTTGAAAGAGAGTTAAAGGTAATTCTTTGGATTTTAACTCAGGAGCCTCATTGTTTGGTTTAATTTTAATTAGACTGGTTGATTTGAATAATTATTATGATCATACCCTAATAATATGTGGAAATAGTAGAGATATAGAAAAACAATGATAAATAGTACAAAAATAAATAGACATACAAACAAGGCTATATGCTATTCTGTATGTATGTTAATTCTTCAATAGATCTGATAGATGCCACCTGAATGTAAAATTAATTATTGCCAATTATTGTATTGATGTCAGGAGCACGGATATGAAGTTTTAATTAAATCAATTTATCTTTTCATGTCTCTGCACAGCAATCTACTTAATTAACGGTTAGCACTAATTTAGCGGTAGATAAGGGGCAACTGAATTCAAGAAGGGTTGGATTCGTCCATTTGTGACTACATAGAGTCCAGGCTGATTCCTTTTTTGACTCTGCCCCCAGATTCTGCCACTCCTTCCCCTACAATTGGTAGTTTCCCACTTTAAATTTGAATAAAGCCAATGAATTTTAATAATTGACAACAGGACTATTTTCCTTCCATTAGGAATAAGAAAGATACCTACTTCATCTAAGAACTCAAGATTGGAAAAGAAATTGCCATAATTAAGAGACAGGTAACACAAATGGGAAATGTCACTAAGGAATGTTACAAACGTTCATGCCATTTCAAATCAATGACCATAAGAACTTGGTGTTTAATTGGGATGACTACAAAGTGACTCTGTAAACCTCACTCTCAATTTTGAACTTGATGGGGCTTATTCAAAGAATGAAGGTGATAACCTATGATTTTTTAATGTTGCTGACCTACAGTTCCCAGTATCTCACCATGGGTCACATAATCTGGAATAGTTGGGAATTGAACGTCACTTAGAGGACTATGGTTCTACAACTCTAGCATGTAGCATTGGCTCACCTGAGAACAAGGCATAGTTTGATACTACCTGTTCAGTTAAAAATTTCCAGTGCCAATTGATTTGGGCTGCAGCACAAAGTTCCCTTGGACTGAGAAAGGAGAATATATAGAGAGATATGAAACGTGGAAGCAGAGTGGTGAAATCTACATGGGTCAGTGGGATATTTTCTACAAGCCATTTTTCAACACACCTATGAAACAAGGAAGGGGAAAAACAACAACAACAATGAAATGAATTATCGGAACTAGGAAAATACTTACATTTATTGCCAGGAGAAGAGGATTGTAAAAGTGAACCATGGCTTGTGTTAAATAGAAAGCAACATCATGTTTGAGGTTTTAAACATTTAATGAGTAAGCCATGATTCTCCCCCACTGTGCTTTCTCCCCATATATTCAACTTCTCAAGTTCACTTGAGAAGGAAATTAATCAAGGAGAGAAGCAACTTAGAACTAAGGAGAAATTTTCTGACAATTAATCCAGGGGTGGGATGCTACGGATTCACCCAGGTTTGGGAGAACCTGTAACTAACATTATGGCCGGTTCAGAGAACCTCCAAATCTCACCCTTGGCAGCCCCTCCCACCATGCCATGCCCCTCCCCTCCCACCCCTCCCAGGAGTCTCCATGTGGCCGTTTTGGATGTGAAGTAAGTGTAGGGCCCATGTGGAGGCTCGGGGAGGGGGGAAAATGAACCCCCCCCAAGAAGTTCCAGAAGGCTGGAAATGGCCCCGGAGCCTAGGGGAAGCAGGTTTCGCCCTCCCAGAGGCTCAAGGAAAGTCTCCAGAGCCTGGGGGAGGCAAAAACACCCCCCCCACCATAGTGCAGGCGGCCAATTAGGCCACCCCCACCACGGCCACACCCACCCAGCAACCGGGCAAAGAACCTTTTGCAGAAATTTTTGAATTAATCTGTGGAACAGCTTGCCTCCAGAGGTTGTGAATGCTCCAACACTGGAAGTTTTAAGAAGATGTTGGATAACCATTTGTCTGAAGTGGTATAGGGTTTTCTGCCTAAGCAGGGGGTTAGACTAGAAGACCTCCAAGGTCCCTTCCAACTCTGTTATTCTATTCTATTCTATTATTCTATACTTTCATTTTCATGTGACAGCACCTCCTAAGACAGGGCAACACCAATATTTTTTGTTAGTGTCTGTCAATTGACACATGATTATAATCTCCAGCTTCATAGGAAGCTAGCGGACATATTCAAATTTAGAAGAGGCCCACCTTAACATTAGATATCATCACTCCAAGACCTTGGACACCAGAGGCACATTTCTATCTCATGTATTTTCCCCATTCTGGCCCACCTTTCCCTGATTTCTTGGAAAATAAGGCTGCACATGGGTCAAAATGTATTTTACTCTTAAAATACATTTATTCCCTTAACTCTTTTGCTCCATACTCTATGGAATAAGACTTTATATTGTCATCAATACCGAAGTAAGATATTCGTGTCACTAGCTTTCATGTATGTATTTTATAACACATATGGATAGTTGCTAGAGCTACAACTAGCCCAAACGCCCACCAAAAGTTGTAGCTAAATCACAACTGTTAACTGAACAGGGAGAATTATTAAATGCCTAGGAAATAACCATATTCACAGTGTTAAATTAATTTAAAACAATTTTCTTCCTTAGCACAAGTCAATTTTTTTGAAATCTAGATCCCAAAGGTTGGAAATATGCCTTTTGGTCCATCAAATTTGTACATCCACGTTTTACAAGAATTAGCACTTCTAGATCTCTGTTTGGGAGATCTCAATGAGTTCCAGCTAATTATAGGATTGGGCTCCAGAAAAGGCAAACAACGGTGCAGTAAATAATTTATATTATAGGAGGTGCCCTTGCATAATATACTTTTTATTTTCCAAAGCCTAGTACTAAAATAAAGCAAGTGGCTCACTTACTTCAGCTGTGATTTACTGCACTGGTTCAATATCAAGAAGAGAAATTGCTTGCGTTGTTTGTCTGTCCACAAGTCAAACCAGTGGCTTACAAGTCTGATTCTTTCCTGATAAAGCTAAACAAAGCCACATGATATTTTAAAATAAAAATATATAGTTCAATAACATACAATATTAGACCATTCCACATACAATACTGCTAATTTTTTCACTTTAGGGTCACTTTATAACCTCATTATAAGATGCAACTTGGGTAATAATCTGGAGTCCTTAGACATCGCTAACTTCAATTGTCAATAACCCTCAACATTGGCTGTGTTGGACAGTACTAATGTCTTTGGCTACTATATCTGGAGGACCACGGATCTTCATATATGCTGCAAAATCAAGCTTTGGAACAAAATCCTTACCTTCAAATGAAGTTCTGACTCGCTGGATTATTTCCTACTGGTAAAACAACCTGGACTAGGGGCAAAAAATCTTTATGGTCTGGGGACCCCACTGAAATGTTCAAAATAAATCGTGACCACCCACACAAAACAGGCATCAGTCACAGAACATCCAGCCAGTCAGAACTTCATTTGAAGGTAAGGATTTTGTTCCAAAGCTTGATTTTGCAGCATATATGAGGACCACACACAAAACAGGCATCAGTCACAGAACACTCATTTACTTTCTACTATGCCCGTGATGGTGAACCTATGGCACACGTGCCACAGGTGGCACATGGAGCTATATTTGCTGGCACGCCAGCCATCAGTTCTGGCACCCGCTGATTTTCGATCTTCTGGAGGGCTTGGGGAGCCTGTTTTTGCCCTCCCCAGGCTTCAGGAAAGCCTCTGGAGGCTGGGGAGGGCGAAAAACGGGCCAACGGGCCAACCGGAAGTTCAGAAATGATCCGCTTCTGGAGGGCCTCTGGGGTGGGGCTGGCGAAGGCCATTTTTGCCATCCCCAGGCTTCAGGAAAGCATCTGGAGCCTGGGGAGGGGTTGTGCGCACATGCACGGGAGGGTTGTGCTCACATGCGCAGGTGGGCGGGGAGGTTTGAATTGGTGTAGGCACATGCACGTGTGCAATAACATGCTCACAATAGCACGCACACAAACAATTGTGTCACGCCAGAAGAAAACGGTTTGCCATCACTGACCCATGCTGTTTATTTATCATGTGTACGTAGTATACAGACTCTCTTTCAACTGAGCTCCATTGTTTTAGGCCTATCTAGGATCCTAAGATATTATTAAAAGTTATCATTAATAAATAAACTACGGTATTAGTAAGCATAATGCTAAGGGACGGCATTTAGTTTTGTAGCATACCACTAGCATGCCATTTTGATTTATTTTGTAACACTATTTGGGGGGCGGGGAAGAAGTGTGGTAGTAGTAGTTCTTTATTATATCAAAAATCCAAAATATACAAAGCAGAAAATTAGTAAATTAGTAAAATTGCTAAAATTGATGTCAATACTATTGATTGATTGATTGATTTAAATTTTGAACCTGCCCAATTCTATACAGTGTGGCTTAGGTTATAAAATAATAATAATAAAAAGCAGAAAGGAAAATCACTGGGGGGGGGGGGAAACTGAGCATGCTGAACAATAGTAGACAGTCAACATTATAATTCTACAGGCAAGATAGCAGAATTTGTAGACCTTCAGAGGAATGGAATACTGTACTTCTGTTCCAACTGTAGGTATTAGCAATAGCACTTAGCAATAATATTTAGACTTATATATCACTTCACAGTGCTTTACAGCCCTCTCTAAGTGGTTTATAGAGTCAGCATATTGCTGCCAACAATCTGGGTCTTCATTTTACCGATTTTGGAAAGATGGAAGGCTGAGTCAACCTTGAGCCTGATGAGATTCGAACTGCCAAATTGCAGGCAGCCAGCAGTCAGCAGAAGTAGCCTGCAGTACTGCATTCTAACCACTGTGCCACCACAGCTCAAGACAGAACAAGACTGTATACAACGCACACAGTTAGTGTTTAATGCTAGTATTTCTTTTCTTGCACAGTATGTCATTATAAGAGTAAATATACAGTAAACAGTTGGAATTATATATATATAACCAGTGGTGAGATTCAACCGGTTTGCCCAGTGTCAGATTGGCTGTTGTGGAAGGCATGGCCTATCCCTGTTCTCCAGCTCCGCCACACATGTGGGATGAGCCTCTCGCATCAGCCAACCTGACCCTGGGAGAACCGGTTATTAAATCCCCCACCCCCCGGCCCGCTATCAAAGTGGATCTTGGGTGCTGCACTGCAATAGAGAAACAGGAAATGGAGTGGCCAACATGAGGGAAGGAGGATCAGGGAGAAGAAATAGAGAAAGCAGTCTCCTTCTCTCACGCTGGCCGCTCCGTTGCCCGTTTCTCTATTGCAGCATAGCATCCAAGGATTCACTTGGATAGCGCGGGGTGGGAATTTAACAACCAGTTCGCCTGAACTGGAGCAAACTGGCTGAACCCACCGCTGTAACATAATGCAAACATTATGCATGTTTATATGTTTATGCATCCAATATACTTTTCACTGATTTTTAAGTAATCACTTTATTTTTGGAATGTATTTTGTGTTTTATTCCCTTTTTTTCTTTTTTTGTTATTATTTTAAAAGCAATCAAATGTATTTTTAAAAAACAATGTTGCATCAATTGATTGTGGTGAGAGAAACATTTTGGATATGAGATTGCTTTAACAGATTTGTTTTTTATGTTAGCAGCCAAAAAAAGAAAGAAAAAAAGAACAACAGTTGTATTAGGTAACTGTATTTATTCCAGATTTACGTAAGAATATAGAAACCACAGGTGAAATGTGCATCAAAATAATATTTGTCTACAACAGCATGTTTTTACTGCACGCAGCAAAACCCCTAGGTTAGCAAGTGCTAAAATAACAAACGTATTCTCTTGGTTGAAATCAGAAGGTGAGAAGCAGAACTCAATCACTTTTATGAAGTCTTACTATGATAGTCTTCAGTTATAGGCAGAACTAGGTACCACAATTTCATAGTATGCATAGTTCTGCTACAACAAACTGGCATATAGAGTACTTTTTTTTCTGGAAACATTTAAACAAACTACAAAACCATCCTGCTGTTAATGGACAAGCAAGCTATGAAAGTTTTGGAAATATTAAATTGAAAAGCAAAAGTTTAGCAGTTTAAGTGCTAAGTGTTAATTTAATATTAACTCACCTGATTGTTGAGTGATTTATTTTCAATTGGTGTCCAAGAACTGAATCGTGTATGCAGGATTTCCATTATTTGATGTGGACTCTGTCTGTCTCTTATAGGGTGTCCTAAGCTTTTCAAATGTTACCATGAGGTGTATATATTGTATGAACTATAATTATTCAAGTAATAGTCACTTTCGTCTGCTGTTAATTCTGTTGTACACATCAATTAGATTCCTATTAGTGGCTAGAAATGGAATAATGGTGTAACTTTCATGCTCAAGAGTAAATGCCGAGTTCTAAATTCAACCAAAATCTACATCCTAATCACAAAACCTCTAAAAACAAGACGAACATTTGGAGTGTGTCTTTAGTTTCTTCAAATTATTCTGGATCTCCTGTGTCAATTTTTGAAATATAGATCTTATTATAAAATAAGAAACATAGGATTTCATATTTATACTATTAATGTTATTATTAATAGTGGTGGAAACAAAATATGGTGTTTGATTAAAATAGGGCAATACTGTAAAACAGAGGCAGTTTATTGTCATTGGCAGCAGGATAAAAAACCTGGAAATCAGGAATATTAATCCTGCCTTAGATACAATGCCTGCTCTGTGAATCTGAGCCAGTTTCAACAGAATTTGGGTCACTCTCTTAGCCCTAGGATGAAGGCAATAGTAAACCAGTTACAAACACAGGGACTAGTCCAAACAGTCTAACAGTCAAAACTGGCTTAAAACCACACGCAGAGAGAACTATAAAACGTGGATTGATTTTTGTGCAGTCCAACTTGTTGACTTTGGGCCATCTCTAAGCCCAAATCACATCACAGGGTTGTTGTGGGGAAAATAGGAAGGCAAAGGTGTATTGAATATGTTCATTGTCTTGAGTTATTTGTAAAAATAGTAAAAGCTGGATAAAAATAAAATAAATAAATACATATTGGCCTTTTGTAATCTGACAGATACACTGGGCCTACAACACCCATTGTCCCCCTATCAAAAAGGGCATTGTTTGTGCAAGTTCTGGGAGGAGCTATAATGTGCAGAAGGCGTTGAAGTATGAATTCTAGACTGGGAATGCTACCTCATGGGTAATCTCTAGAAGTTAGTAACTTTATCAGAATGAGCAAATAGACACTTTACCTTCGCTACATCCTTTGTTTTTTTCAAATATTACTTGGATCCCCATCAATCCATATTGAGTGTGATATTAACATCCATTTATTTGCATCATGATAATTTGGCCACATGACAAACTGTGGTGGTATTTTAATTTATCCTCAGTATTAGTAACTGGACCAAAAATTGGTACTACCTGATGCTATTGGGTGAGCTCTACATACTGTACATCTGAAGAAATCCCCGTTCACCTTTTCTATCTTTACATTTGCTTTAGAAATATTAAGGTACTTTTCTCTGAAGCTATTAACAGTATGAAACATCAGGAAGGGGTCAATGAGCTGAAGAGCTTTGGATCACTTGTTCTAGACTGTGTACATGGACCCTTTTTTCATTCTTACACAAACTGTTTGGAGGAAGAATTGTTTCAAACATGGGGTTAAAATGCAGGAAATAAATCAGTGACTACTACCCATATGTGTGTGTGGAAGGGGCGAAATCAAATACTAAGTTATTAGTTTCTTATTAAAACATACACTTTTTCTTTTCAAAAGCTCCATTGTGGATTTTGTGGTTGGTGGTGGTGGGGAGAAGAGTGACCACCTCAATATAAGGAAGACAGGATAGAAAGAAGAGGGATTAAAGCTCAATAATGTTCACTGGAAAAGCAAAAAGGGGAAATTTTCCTCCTCCTCTAACATTCCAAGTTTCGATCTTGTTTTCACTCTTTCTTTTTGGTAGGCTAATTTTGAATGTTTTGATTATAAATTTTATAAGGGAAACAATTGCACTCTGAAATGAATTTGAATCCTATTAACCTCTAGAATTATACTACAAATTAAGCTTTTGTGCACCAGTCTTGGGATTCAGTATTATGATGTATTTTGTTCTTTTTAGTCTAAGAAAATACCAACTCCGCAGTTTCTGAAACACAGCACACACAATACACACATCCCGACCCCTCAGTATCCTCTCTATCCATTCACACGTTCGAACAAATAAATAATCACCGGTAGATCAACTACTTTACCTTAAGAATTGATGGATCTTTCCCTTCCGAGAAAAGCCAGAAGTACTGTTGGCTGAAGGTCTTCTCCACATCTCCATAGGAACCAATGTACACAATACAACATACCTTGGGCTTTTAGCCAACACTGTCTGACTCAGGACCAGAGGAAAATATTTCTTGTCCAGTTTGAATCTATTTACAAGGGCAAAGTTCCTTGGATTTCCATGGCACTGTAGCACTATATCTATCAACCTGTACAACAGTATTTCTTCTGATGGGGCTTCGAATAAAAAAGAGAGAACGAGAGAGATAAAGATCTTCCTAGAAAGGGAGGCCGAATTTTAAAAAACCAAACTTTCATACATTGTTGCTGGCACAGATCCAGCCTGCAGGCCTTGAGTTTGACACTCCTATACTATGCCCTTTTTCCTTGCTAAAAAGAAACCCAAAAGAAAACATCTGCAAATTCCTTCTACTTTTTCCTTTTTAAACAATATCAGCTTGGATTGAAAAAGCCCCTTGCATTAGTGGAAACCTGTTAAGTGGAAATAAGATCTCTCCAAATAATAAGCTGTAAACATATGGGTTCTTGTAGTTTGTAGAAATAGAAGCTGCAGGACACAGGCAACAAAAGCAATGCCTGCAGAAAAAGGCTGTACTCATAGCGAGTTTAGTGTTCTCTGTAACTTCTAAGCAAGTCTACTCCAACTTTTCCTTAATTTCCTGTCCAGTTACACTTCCTTCCCATAGGTGGTATTCAGCCAGTTCTGACAGGTTCTGGAGAACCGGTAGCGGATATTTTGAGAATGGGGATTTTGCAGTATTCCTTCCACTTCCACACCCACAGAACTGGCAGTAAAAAAATTTGAATCCCACCACAGCTCCTTCCCCACATCTTATTTCAGTTTTGTGATCAGCTTCTCTTACTCTTCCCCAGTGAATCTACCCTTTTTCTTGTTCCATTTCCACCATTCTTTTGGGTCACCTATGCTAAGAAGAGAATGGGGGATGTATGCTTAAAGTGGGGAAGCTGTGTGCTGTCCAGGATGCTTGGTTTGTATGTGTGTATAACTATCAACTCTACTTAGCAGTTGAGATCATTTAAATATATGACATATCATATAACACAAATGCAATCCTATCTATCTCTTCCCAGAAAATCTCCTGATTTTTAGGATTAATGGAAAGGTTTTATAGAGATATAAAAGATAGGGAGAAAGCAATCTTGAGTGGTCACCTTGACTACTTCGGTTAGACTAAGGATCAAGGTGTTCTTTTGCTTACCTGGACATCACCATAACACGAAGAGGTGCCACATCCCCAGTGGCAATTTCCATGAGTATCAAGTATTCAAATAGTAATCCATATTGTTACTAATTTTAACACATCAAACAGCAACACAAAGTAGAGACTCAATTTTCCAGAAAACAGAAGCAACTTACCACTGAATAACACCTCTGAAACAATTAAAACCTGTCAATATCTATTATGGTGAGAATTACTGTGGTCTCCACTTATATGGAAGGGACCAGATGAGTAAAGCTCAGCAGAGAAAGGGTATTATTACTGTGAGAATCAAGCTATGATGCTAATCTGTCATCAATATAATGATTTCCATATGAAACCACTCACTTTCACACAATAAGTGTCTGGCATCTGGTTTTTATTTCCTCTTCATCAATCAGCTGAAAATAATACCATGCAGATATAGGCGGCTAATTACCTGAAAGCAACTAGAAGTGGAAAATTTGAACACCATACCGTCACACTTTCATTTCCCGAATACAACCCGATTACAAGACCAGCATGCATGTATGTATATGTATATGTATACACATACATACATACACATATGTACACACACACGCGCAACAGAGACCATTGTGGAATCCTTGTTACTCTCTGAGCTTGGTTGTCTGCTTGCAGACAAATGTCTGAGACTGTTTTCTCACTCAAGGTTATTAAATGGGTGAGATCAATGTACACCTGAAAACTCGTTCTTTCTAATAACAAGGGCTCCCAAGTGATAAATGAAATGTAAAGCTGTAATGAAAATGTAGTGCAATTTCTCCCTTGCTCCGAGGGCTGAGTTATGTGCAGGATATGAGCCCATCTTCAGCTATTTCTGCTCATGCAACTCAGCAAAGTAGACATGCTTCAGGTCCCCTGAGGCAGAGTTATCTAATGGGACCTAGACTCCACACCTTTACTGTTGAAACATCTGTTCTTTGGGATGAGCTTCTTCCCCACCCCTAAGGTACAGGCACTCTGATTCTACTACTGTTTTGTAAAGCTGTGAAGAGATGCTTTACTCTTGTGTCTTGGACCAAGATGGTAACTGAACCCACTCAATTATGAAGGAGTGTTTATTTGAGCCTTGGTGGCACACTGCTGAGAATGCAATATTGCAGGCTAATTCTGCTGACTACCAGGAGTTTGATTCTCACCAACTCAAGGTTGTCTCAGCCTTCCATCCTTCTGAGGTTGGTGAAATGAGGACCCAGATTGTTGGGGGCAATACGTTGACTCTGTAAACCTGTTAAAAGGGCCCATAAAGCACTATGAAGCTGTATATAAGTCTAAGGGCTATTTTTAGTCTTGGTTATCTGTGTGCTGTTGTAGTTTATTATGCTGGTTTTATATTTATTGGATATTTACTTGTATCTGCTGCCCAGAGTAATAAATTATGAATTTGGCAGCTTTATAAATTCAATGCATAAATAAAGGTACACATAGTAACATACATTCTATAGAAAGCAGAGGTCTTTAAAATTATTTTATTGATAAAATAAATTAAACATTCATTTAATGGCATCACTGAGCATGTGCTGATTGTCTACATTGTGGAAAAGGAAGCAGGCACACCATTGTTAATCAATACTGATTTTTTCCCCCATTTTAGAACTTCTCTTTCAAGTTTTCCCCCCTTTTCACAGAGGATAAGGCAACAATACAAAGCATAGCAGCAAAACATGGCCATACTGTACCCTAAGCTTCAAGCCTGACAAGGCTGCAACAATGCACATCTGCTAAGAGGAATGTGTGCACATATTAATTATTTTCAACATGTTGTTACAGAAGCAAGGAACAGTCTGCTGGAAATTAAATACGGGAACTTGGATCCCCAAAACAAGCAAGAAAATGGTAGATTTAGCTTGTGCTGGTATTCGGCAGATCTTGAACATCTGCTAAGTGAAGTTTCTGTCTGAAGCAAGGAGTCAAGGAATAGCATTTGAAATTAGAGAACAAGAAGATGAACAATTTTACAAGGTTTGGGACTTGTTCTATCAATGGTTTGATAAAAAATCATGGCAATGGAAAATGTTGGAGAACCTTTTATATTTTAAGAATAATAGAATAGAGATAATGGGCAACCTTGTCTTGTACCTTTTTGTATCTCGAAAGTTGTTGACAGATTTCCATTAATAATAAGTTGTGCATTTTGTTGCTGATAAATTGCTCCAATCGCCTGCCGAAATCGTGGTCCCATATCCATCTTTTCCAGAGTCTTGGTTAGAAAATTCCAGTTCACTCGATCAAAGGCCTTCTCTGCATCCAAGAAGACCAGCGCTGCCGAGATCTGCTTAATCTTATCAAGATAGTCAATTAAATCTATGAGTTGCCTTACATTCTCCTTCATATGTCTGCCTTCAATAAATCCTGCTTGATCATGATGAATAATCTCTTGAATAACCGGCATCAATCTGTTGGCTAGTACCTTAGCAAATATTTTATAATCTGTATTCAGAAGAGATATCGGCCTATAATCTTCTGGTTTCTTAGGGCCCCGGGGTTCGCCGAAATGGCAAAAATTTCAGCTTTTTTAAAAGATCAGAAGCAGGAGAATTATACACAGGAATGGGCAAAATTGATTGATTATATACAGAATAAGTACCAGACTAGGAGGTATTATGTAGCCTTTAGCTAAGATTGTTTAGACTGATAGTTGATTAGAGTAAATAATACATGGGATGCTTGGAATCATTAGAGTGGTGTATAGTGGAAGTCAGGGGGGGGGGTTGAGTGGGAGGTGGGGGTGGGTTAGGGTGGAGGGTGGGGTTATATGTATAAATATACTAGAAGATGGGATTAATGAAATATTATTTTAAGAGAAATTTATATTATGATTTATATATGTTAAATTAGTTTAGAAGAAGGGATTGATGGGCTATTATTATTCTAAGAGAAATTTATATTGTGATTGTTGGGAAGAGAGGGGGTACAATATGTGTATGAGTAATCTACTTTTAGACAGGGGGAGGGGGTAAAATAATTGGTATAATATTTGAATTTCCTTTTTTTAGGGGGGGCTGGGGGGAGGGGAGGGGGTATAGTATCTGTATGGGATTTACACTGTATGGTGGGGGGCTTAAAGGGGGAAAATATGTTTGAATAAAACTTTTTCAATAAAAAAAAAGAATAATAGAATAATATATGCAATACTTTAAGGGTTTAGTATTGTTAAACAGATTGGAACGATGTAATGGAGTGATGTATGATCTCAATATATAGAATATTCTGTTTAAAATGTAGAAATAACAATTGGAGTTGAACTATTGATGCAAAAGGATGTTGTATGTATGAATTTATTACTTAGAATAACTCATTTAAAATTAAGGGATAACAATTACAGTTGAATAATTGATATATAATGATAATGAATAATTTGTGATTTGATACATAATTATAAGTGGTGACCATGGAAAGGACGCACAAAATCTTGTAATCAAATGACACACTATGTGAAACGGAAGAAGGTTGTATGTGTTTTATGTCTTTGTCTGTTTTTGTTGGTTTAGAAATAAAAAATAAATAAATAAATATTACTGAACCAAAAAATGACTTTCCACTATTATTCAGGCCAATATTGAGAAGGGTTTTGTGGGAAGCGTGTGAAATCAATTTACAGCCCAAATATGCAGTAAATCACACTGTTTCTTAACTTGTAAATCATGAAGAAATGTTAAATGTTTCTCGGTTGCAGGCTTAAAAAGACAAAACAGAACAAACTATTCTTAGACTGAGATGCAGTTGCCTCACATGCACTTAATTTTACTCTTTGTATAAAATAAGCTATTGCATTTAGAGCGCTATTTGATTAAGACTGGACATTTCACAAAAAGGATACATAGAAGAATTCAGTTCTTCCAGCTACAGTAGAAAGAAATATAAAAAGTTGCACTTATTAATTGTCCAGATAATTTATCAGTAAGGCTTAATTATATTGAGGAAAGAGACGGAGATCTACTGGAACCCCAACTAGGGAAAGAACTGGATGTCAATTTCCCACAACAATGTCCCCACACTGTTCTGCAGTGTTTCCAAACTAGAACATTTTTTTCGTCAATGAATTTGCCTTTTCTGCAGGAGACTTCTAATTTGGGAAACAACAGGGGCCCACCAATTTAATCATTTTTTGTTATTCAAATATTTGTGACAGAACTAAACTAATCTTGCAATCCACATTAGATTCAACTTTCATCCTTTACCAAATTTCCAAATGCAAATGTAATGATACCACAAAGACAGAATGCAAAACAGATATCTGAAGCCTAACAATACCTCTTTTTGTTTCTTCCAGAGATTGTAATGCTGAAATTTATGAAAATTTAATGGTATTTAAAGGGTTTTAGTGAGGAGACAAAAAACGGAATGATAATTTCCTTTTAAAGTGTATTCTCCTGTTTAAAAAAAGGAAGACTGCAGTGTTTTTTCTTTATCAATAGAGGGTGGTATAATATTGGGAAAATATCTCATTGTCAGTGCACCCTCACTTATGAAGGAAAAGGTGATAGTTTGAACAATGTAATTTTGATATTATGCAAACGCTACAAAAATAACAAAGCCACATGTTTTTGAAGGATGAAAAACAGACCTGAAGTCAGGGGAATTTTTGCGCCTCTGCTATCAATTAGGAGTGTGCAAAATACTTCATTTTGTACAATTTGGAACATAAAATGTCACAAAAGTACAGGGTTGTATGCAAGGCAGGATATTTTGAGCACTGTGAGATAGTTTTGCTGTTAAAATGGGTCACTCTTTAAAAATCTGGTGGTAAAATTGTTTGAAACAAACAGAACGGAAGAAGCAAAACATCTTCAAGGAAAAACAAAGTGCTTTTTGAAAAAGCACCTTTGAGACGGTTGAAACAAACCCTTTGTAAGCCTCTATTATAAGCTCCCTGCACCCTGATTATACTTACATCTGACAACAACCTATCCAGATTAGAGTCACTAGCTAATTTTCTTTTATCTTCAGGAAGTTCTTCCAACTCTCCGTAAAGCTCCAAATTCAAGCGGGCCAACTTCTCTTGCATTTCTCTTACATGTTCCATTTGCTCAATAGAACATTCATTTCCTGAAGTAAACAAAGGTATAAAAAGAGCATTAAGCCAAAGATTTGATAATAATTAAAAGTATTAACTTTCCATCATGCTAACAAACAGATCAGAACTGCTACAGGAGGATTAAGAAAATGATCAAAGTGCAACATCGCGCCAGTCCTTTACTCTTCAGAACTGAAGGGCAACATGACTTCACAAACCAGCTTCAAAAGAGTACTTCGCTTGAAACAGCATAGAAGCAATGTTCCCCTTTGAAGATCTGATAACCCCATAATTTAGTTCTTCTTCATAGTAATTCTCCCTGAACCTGTCCTTCCATAAATCTTGCAGATGGTTTTCTGCTTTCTTTAGGCGATCCCAAGCTAAAGATGTGGCATCTGTGGAGGCTTTGAAGCCACATATCATTTTTTAAAAGTGGTTTTGTGGGGTGATGAATAAATATGATTTATTGGATTTACCTCACCGCATTCAAGAAAACACTTGTTAGTTCACCCCTTCCATCAATGTAATAGCATAAAACGTTCACAATAAAAAGAGAGAGAGAGAAAATGAATTACAAATAGTCAGCCAACCCTAAGGGAGGTTTATGATACCATCTCAAATCTCAAAAGCTCTCTGTAAAGCTCCACTTCTATAGCTTACAGAAAATCAGAAGTGTGGGTGTTGATACAATTGCCAGGAAAAGACTCTCCAAGAATGCAAGCGCACCAAAGGACAAGCAACCTGTGAGTCACCAAGCCTATTAACTTTGAAGATGTGAGCAGCCACCAGCAGGTTCTACTACAACATATGGTAGATAAGGTGATCCTGAAATTATCTTCAGGCTAAGTCACGTAAGGCTTTAAAAGTTAAAACCAGCATTTGAATTGCACTTAGAAACCAACAGAGCCATTGTAGGGTGCAGGTGTCATGTATTCATGTCAGCATGTAACAGCTAGCACCTGGGCTACCACATGGTGGATCAACAGAAGGCTCTAGGTCAGCGATGGCGAATCTTTTTTGGCTCATGTGCCATAAGCGTGGGGGGGAGGTCATACGCGGGCATGCCACACCCATAATGCAATGGGCGACCCCCCCAGCGCACATGACAGATGCTCCCCTCCATTTTTTCCATGCTTTTTTCGCCCTCCCCAGCTTCAGAGGCTTTATAGGAGCCTGGGGAGGGCGAAAACAGCCCCCCTGTCCCCCCGGAGGCTTCAGGAACTTCCCTGAAGCCTCTGGAGTGCAAACAACCGGCCCTACAGGCAAACCAGAAGTTCGGGAACGGACTTCCGGTTTGCTCGTAGGAGCGGTTTAAGCTCTCCGGAGCCTTCAGGGACCTTTAGGAGGCTTCCCTGAAGGCTCCAGAGGATGAAAAATGACCCAACAAGCAAACTGGAAGTCACTTACGGTTTGCTCGTAGGGCCGTTTTTAGTGCTCCAGAACCTCCAGGGACCTTCAGGTGACTTCCGGTTTGTCCATTGGGTCGTTTTTCATCCTCCAGAACCTTCAGGGTTCTCCTGAAGGTCCCTGAAGGCTCCGGAGGGTTTAAACTGGCCCTACAAACAAACCGGAAATCTTTTCCAAACTTTCGGTTTGCCTGTAGGGGCAGGCTTTTGCGCTCCAGAGGCTTTAGGGAAATTCCTGAAGCCTCCGGACGGCCTCCGGGCGGGGCGAGGGAGGCTGTTTTCACCCTCCCCAGGCTCCTATAAAGCCTCTGGAGCCTGGGGAGGGCGAAAAATGGCTTTAAAAAAGGGTGAACTCAGTTGGCCAGTGCGCACATGCGCGCTGGCCAGCTGACAAGGCAACGCCTCATGTGCCCTGACAAATGGCTCCGTGCACCACCTGTGGCACGCGTACCATAGGTTCGCCATTCCGGCTCCAGGTGAAGTTCAGAGGCAGTCCCATGTAGACCTGTGCTGCAGTATAGACTACTAGTGGCGAAGTCGTACCATATTCATTTTTACATCCTTAGCGGTATAGATTCATTTTACTATTTTCAGAAATACAATGTAATCTCCATAATGTATGTATATGTAATCTGCATATAACTCATATATCAAGTTTGGTATGCTTATTAAATGGAATAGTATACTTTAACCCATCGCTCCAAAATGTTTTCCTTTGTTACCCAAAGCCACTTATCAGAAGGGTCCCTTTTTACCCATTGTAGATAAAACACTTTAATTTGAATGTCTCTGAGGGGATTTGGTAATAGATTTGTGTGTTATTATCCAAAGAGCCTGAGCAATTTATCCAAGCTAGAGAAGCACTGCTTTAGTAACATAGTAATTTTATTTCTGGGTGTTTCTTCTATCCTTTGAGGCTTACTTAAGATCTTAAACAAAAAAGTCAGCAGCAGACAATTCCACAAGCAAATCAAGCCTTGAATCTTCTTCCTTCCTTCCTTCACCACTTGTGGCCACCTAGGAACAGCAAAGCATCTCACTGTTGCCTTTGAGAACTATACTGCATTGCTTGTCCTCCACATACAGGAATTTTGCTGTATTCTGCTGCCCTAGATAAAAGCCTACTTATTACAAGTCAATAGAAAGTAGGGCTGCGAACCAAGCAACGCTTACAGGACAGCTCTCTGCAAATCTTTTAAACCAGGGGTATTTTTTCCTAGGATCAAATGCTTCCCTTCAGTTTCAGTGTTATTCCAGAAAAACACATTGGATTTTATGAATTGCAAGAGTCTACAAGCATGCCTCTACACATTGCTTAGCCATAACCAGAGACATTTGGGAGAAATAAAACAGCTTTTTGTCACATTGTGTTCATTATTCTAAAGAAAACATTTCATTGGATTTGTTTTATGCCTTCTAATTTGTTTCAGCTTTCCCAATCTTTCTGAAGAAAAAAAAATCAAAGAAAATAATGTAAAAATTCAAATATCTAGCTAGAATTCATAACTGATGGAAAAGACACAGACCGTACTCCCCATGCTTGGACATGTAGCAAATAAAATTTGTGTCTCTTTGGGAGGATAAAGTAATTTATTTATTTTATTTATTTATCAAAACTTCTGCCCATCTTGTGGCTCAGGAGAGTTTGAGCAGCTAATTTAAATATGTATTACGATCACTTACACAGCCAGCGAGGATGTAGGCCTGTGAGTATAGAATGCTGAAATATATATGTTACATACCCTACTTTCTAGTCTTAACAGATGAAACCACAGCCACTATGGACAATTTACTCTGAATGCTAACTTATTTTTAAAAATCTCATTTTCTTACAACTCCATTCCTCCTTTAAAAATATAAATTCTGAAGAGAGTTCGGATAGCAAATATATTAAAAATGGAATACAAAACAGGGTTGCCAGGGCCAGAATTGTTAAATAACATTACTGTCTATTTTAGTGTTGATTTTCATTTTCTAAATACTTTTTTAATTATCTTGAGTATTCACCACAGTAGAAAACTGTTACATAAATCCATTAAGTACCGTATTTTTCAGAGTATAAGACACACCAGAGTATAAAACGCACCAAGATTCTGAAGAGGCAAATTTTAAAAAAAAGTTTTTGCACTCTGCAGACCTCCCAAAAACGGCCCGTTTTTTGCAAAAACGGGCCCGTTTTTTGTCCAAACAAAAGGCATGCATAGCCTTTAGGAGGCTTGTAGATTGCTCCTGAGGGCTGGGGGGGGGGGTGAAACAAGCAAAAAATGGCCCGTTTTTCATGAAAACAGGGCTGTTTTTTGCCAAAAAAAATGGCATGCATAACCTTTAGGTGGTTTATAGAGTGCTTCTGGGGGCTGGGGAAGCAAAAACTAGCAAATAACGGCCCATTTTCCACTCATTTTTGCCCTCCCTGGGCCCCAGGGCTCTGCACAGCCATTTTTGCAAAGGGGGCAGAGTTTTAAGAGGCCCAAAATGCTGTATTCAGTGTATAAGAACCACCCAGATTTTCACCCTCTTTTTCAGGGGAAAAAGGTGCTTCTTATACTCCGAAAAATACGGTAGTACCATAATAGCAACAGTACGTTGATCTAAGCAACTTGTTCTGCCTTGAAAAAATAAGTTTAATGAAACATTTCCCAATTTGTATGACTTCAGCAAATCACGCAGTTGCTTTCAGTTATGTGTTCAATGTCCCACTTTTTCCAACAGTGGTCACATGAGCATTTCAACATGTAATTTATCTAAGGTAACAGTCAGAATAAAAATACCAAATGCTTGCAGTTTTCCAGAGTGGAAGTCATTCAGAAGACTCAGAAGCCCCTTCTCCATTTCTTGAACATCTGATACATCTGTGAGAAATGAATGCTGGATTGGAGCTGACTGGGCTCCTTTGTTTTCCACTCCTGGTGTTCTGGCTTTCTCTTTCACACCTCTAAGACAGAAAAGTTGTCATTTAGTTTTGCTTGCTACTTTGAATGTCCCACCTCAACAAATGCTCTGAAGTAGGGTGTTAAACCCGTGGCCTGCAGGCCGGATGCGTCTTGCGCTGGTCACCCCCATCCCAGTTTAGCAAAGGGGGGGGGGAGTTGTGATATGTCACATGACAATGTGATGCTGAGTTTGACACCCCTGCTCTGAAGGAAGAACTTAACCCCTTCTCTCCCTATATACAAAAACAATTAATTAGAGGAACTCAGGATTAGTTTCTAAAGCTACCAAGGAGGTAGCTTATGTCCATACTTTTATTTTCCTTTATTAAGAAGGCTAATGGGAAACTGCTTAAATAGCTTAGGAAAGTTTTCAGTGTCTGGGAAAAGCCTCCTTTTCTTCTCTAATTGGTATGGGGCAACTATTTCTATTGCTCCACTAAGTGAAGTTATCTTATTGCAGTGTCCAATTTGGACAAATCATGATAGGAATTAGCTTTGTTCCAACTTTCCCCAAAAAGATACTGTATCATATACCATACACCCTAGTACACATTAATTACAGTATGCTAATTCCACACTTTGCCCTTAAAAGCTGAAAGAACCCAATCTGGTACATTTCAGTTCCAAATAACTTATTATTCTTATTTGTACTCTTCTATTCTTGTACCAAGTACAAGAATAAATGAAAATGGTTATTAGGGCTGAAGTATTAGCCCTTTTCAGAAATCCAGACAATATTTGTGAGAACATGCAAGCCTTGTTGCAATATCCAGCTCCCTCAATTTTTAGCCTTCTTGCATTGTACAGGAATGTTTGAAGATTCAGCTGATTAGTGAGACATACGACTTCCTGTAATATCTTTCTGGCCTCATGTTTGGGCTTATCTCTTGTGAAAATAATTTAAGAAGAGATATAATGTACAGGTGCCACCTTATCTTGACCAGCATGACCTACTATCTGATCAGTAAAAGTAGCAGAATTATTGGGCGTCTCATGAAGAACTTGCTTTTTCACTTTCTTATATTTTGGATAAACTGAGTTATGCTGTATTTAAGTAGAACCTGTTATTATGATTATTGTTTGCAATTGCACTCTGTCCATTGAGCAGGAATTCCAGACATGCCTGGATATTTGCTATCAAAGCTTTTGGATGTATCCCTAGATGTATTTATCAAATTTATATGCCACTCAGTTCGAGGTAAATCTGAGTGGCCAAGTAAACTATCTCACATGATATCAAAGTTACTAGGAAAAAAAGAGTGAGCTTGCATTGCATATCACTATTCCTGAAAGAAAAATATAAGCCCATTTAAGGGCTGAACATAACAGGAATTCACATGTACACCTTTAATATATCTTTAGCAGCCAAGAACTCATCTTCAGAAATAGGTTTCTTTGATTGTGTTCTGAGTTTACATTCAGAAATATTTTTATCTACATAATACCGTACAATCACTTCAAATCCAGGAGGAAACACATTGTTCCATTGTTGATTATTAAGAAAAGAAGAAGAAAACTTATGGGAAATGTTCCTCGGCTCGAATAATTAGCAGAACTTGCACTGCTGCCTTCATCCTGCAATGCTCATTAGACCTTGAAATGGCAATGCATTTGTCCTAGAACAGAGACATTTCAGGACCTAACTAAAGGATGCTATCTCTTTTATCTGGACATGTCTTGTTCTGTTTTCTGGCTAAAACATTCCTTGCCAAATATAAAAAAGAAACAAGTCAACAGAGCAGCTGAGATATTTCTCAGACCATATTTGAATTGTCCTGTAGTTAGTTTTTCTTCACCCCTAAACAGAAGCAAGTAGTTCTGTGAAACTTGAAATCAGATATAGAAATGACAAAACAACAACAAAACGGCAGAAGAGAGTATAAAATATTAGTGACACACTGCTTCTATTCTTTGTCTCAATGATTTTTGGAATTATCTCCTCCATCTGCTGAAATGACTGCCCTAGCAGCATTATTTTTTTCAAACAGTGTTGTGTTGATTGGATTTTGTGAAAGATTAAGAGCAAAGTTTACTTGAACACAATTGAAGTCTGGCCTCTTGATCAGGTTCTTTAAAAATATTATTTTAACTAACAGGTTTCATCGTCTAAAAATCTTTTAAAATCCTTCTATGGCATCCATCTTTGGAAGCTCTAGTAGTGCCATGTTATTTTTCCTTTGAAGGTATGGCTTCACTTTGCTTTTCCTGCTTTTTGAAAAAAATCTGGAAAACTGTAGCATCTGGGGATTAGAAAAGCCCTGAAGATGAACCTCCTTAATTGTTTCAAATTATAGGGATGTGAAGTCCCTGGTGCTCTCAAAGCTGGGCTGTTTGCTTACAAATATTTCATTACATTCATTCTCCTTGGTAGTTCTTTGATTAAGAGAAAACTACATCCCCACCAAAAATGGCGGGGTAAGGTGCTGTATGAAAACAGGGAGCAAACCCCACACTTACTCACGCTGATGATATCAGCTAGTTGGGTAATGAAACATCTGCAAGCAAACAACCAGCTTAGAGAGATCCAAAGACTTCAATGTTCAACTCTAAACTGCAGATATTCTCTTCTATTGGAATGACAGGATTGGCAGGAAATGTCCACTATTACTATTTTTTGTGTGTGTGGGGGATATATATATTATCCCCCTTAAAACCTAGAAAAACTTCAAAAATTGTGTTCCTTGCCCTGCCCACTTGAAGTGTAATGCAAAGCTCCATGAAGCTCTTGAGCTTATGGAAATTTGTATCAAAATATTGACAGGAAGAAAAGTATTTTTTTGTTTTATGCACCATTTTAGCAACTAGTAAAGATCACACTCCATTTTAAAAATACAAAACTCCTGTTTAGTTAAAGAATAAATATATGTGTTTAATTAATCAATCCAATAGAACTAAAATATGTTTAGAATGAAATATTGCCTCTAATGACTAAATTCATAAATGGAGTTTGGATGATTTCAAAAGGGGCCAGCATCCTTAAGCTTGAGTTTGTCTGATCCATAACCCTCTCCAAATGAGAGGGGTGGGAAACATCATACCAAGGAGCTCTTGGCAGACAAGCTTCAAAAAAGGGGATGCCACAGCATGGCAAGCTGGATGGTTTGTGGGCCAGGTATTCTTTATCTCTTAATGTCTCCCTGTCTGAAAATTGTACAGCCCTCAATTTAGCCAGCTTTGATTGCCAGTAGCACATTCCATATAAAACCTTACCTTTTAAGCTTTGGTCTTTGTAAATGAACCTGGGTTGCAGAATTGGTAAATGCTGTACTTTTGCTAGAAGGCACAGTGTTTTTCTTATTGTTGTGAACTTGACTGACATGAGTCATGGATGACTTGGGACTTCTCCTTTTGTTTTTTTTCTCCTCCATTTCCTGATTCTTGTATTATAGAGGAAGAGAAATAGCTAATTACATTTATATATACATATGCTTATCATATCATGACTTCAATGGAAATATAATTTTGCACAGTGTGTATTTTTAAATTTCATAAACCAGCTTGATTGTATTTGTTTGCCGCCCATCTTGAAACAAGCCAACTCAGATATACTAGAAATCAATATATAAATCCTCCAAATTAAATTATCACCACAATGCAGCATAGAAAGAAAACACATAGAAAGACAGCACAATGCAGGAAAGAAAGAAAGGAAGGAAGAAAAAGAAAGAAAGAAAGAAAGAAAGAAAGAGGAAGGGAGAAAGGAAGAAAGGAACAAAAGAAAGAAGAGAGAAAGAAAGAGGAATGGAAAGGAAGGAAGAAAAGAATGAAAAGAGAAAGAATGAATGAAAGAAAGAAAGAAAGAAAGAAAGAAAGAAAGAAAGAAAGAAAGAGTGAGAGAGAGAGAGAGAGAGGAAGGAAGGAAGGAAGGAAGGAAGGAAGGAAGGAAGGAAGGAAGGAAGGATGGATGGAAGGAAGGAAGGAAGGAAGGAGAAAATCCAAAATGGAAGAGGTGATAAATGTTGCACCCACCAGCTTGCTGCCTGCCTACTTGTCAAATGTGAATGATACAATCTGACAGCTACTTTCAGTAAAGGAGATATTATTAGTCAAATCTTATGACTGCATATTACAGAAGCCAGAAATTCATAAAATATTTTTCCAAATAAAAATAATAGAGCTGAAGCTCTAAACTTCTAAATGGCTTTTGGGACAGACAACATTTTTATTGATTATGTCTTTCAACTCTTTGAAAAGAAGGATATACACTGAATAAGTAACATACATTTAAATAGTCCCATTAACTAATATCTCAACAGGAGTAAAATCAGTTCTATTTCCTGTGGCCTTATTTATTCAAAAAGTGTTGTAAAATGTATTAATACTTTGGTTAACAACAGTCTTCAGAATTTCATCTTCAAAAGTGGGTCTAATGTATGTCATAATGAACATGTAATCCACAGAAAATGTATTAAAATATATGATAATATCCATTAGAACTGGGGGAATTACTGGAAGGTCTGTAAGTGATATCAAATACAAATGTCAGCCAATATAATCAACCTTGCTTGAAAATCAGTATGAGTATACCCCTTTAAAAATGCTAGTTATTCAGAAGATAATAGATAGCTGTTTCCACCTCTCCCCCCAAAATAATTCATTTCCACTGACCTATTTTTAAAATTCCAATCTGTTCAATAAAAGCTTTGCATGGCTATCAAATTGGTATACTATATATGCATACACATCAGAAAGCTCCTAAAAAAACTTCTCTGCATTCCTTACTATCTCAAGGACTGTGAGAGTTGTAGTACAATTCCATTCAAAGTGATAGATGTGTCCCCACATTATGGTCACAAAAAGTCAAGATAATAACCACATATCCAATTCTTGAATGCCTCTTTGTTTTTATATTGTGTATTTTATGTATTCACTTTATTGTAAGCTGCCTAGAGCTAGATCAGGGCTGTCAAACTTGCGGCCCCTGGGTGGGATGCATCACGCACTGGCCACGCTCGCGCCCAGTTTAGCAAAGGGGGGGAAAGTCAGGATACGTCTTGTAACACCGCTGTGAGTTTGACATCTCTGAGCATAGATGGTCAGCAATTGGATGAACACAGGTAATTCTCAATTAACAAATATTCATTTAGTGACCACTCCAAGTTACAACACTAAAAAAAGTGACTGATGACCATTTTCTACTCTTATAACCATTGTAGCATCCCGATGGTCATGTGATCAAAATTTGCATGCTTGGCAATTCGTTCATATTTATGATGGTTGCAGTGTCCCAGGATCATACAATTGCTTTTTGCAACCTTCTGACAAGCAAAGTTATTGGGAAGCCAGGCTCAAAGGTACTTTTTTCCAAGAGGCAACTGGACTTTCTGATTTTTCTTTGAAGACATTTCGCTTCTCATCCAAAAAGCTTGGCTGAGAAGCGAAACGTCTTCAAAGAAAAAACCAGACAGTCTAGTTGCCTCTTGAAAAAAAGCACCTTTGGGACAACCATGACCTGAATCTCCATAGATATTGGGAAGCCAGGTTCACTTTAAAACGGTTATTAATTTAACAAATGTGGTAGCTAAGGTCATAAAGTGGGGAAAAACTCATGTCTCATAACCATAATAATTGAGGCCAGAATTTCTGTTGCTAAGTCAAACCTGTACAGAAATATGTGACACTTTCAATTTTGACTGCACCATTATGGCTGCCATTTTTATTTATTTACTTATTTACCATATCCTGGGTAATATTTTAAGGAGGAAAAGAATCTAGTCCCACAATTTTAAACCTAAAACTTAATCTTTTTCCTCTCAGCTCTTGCTTGACCTGTTGCTCTGGAAATGAGAGTCTCCTACCACTGATAGTTCCAACTGGCAAAACCGTTTTTTTAGGATAACTGTGCTTGAGTGGTCCTTTGATTTAAATAAGCTGCAGCAGGCTCACTTGGGTCTGGCTTTGATTTCAGCCCTCGAGAAGTCTTTGCTACTCTCTAATGCAACAAATTACACCCTCGTTGATTCCAGAGAAAACAGAGGCAAAGTAGACCGAAGCATTTGAAATCCTATTTGAAATCCAAAGAGTTTGGTCAGGTCCGGAAACCCTTTAATCGAAGCCATATTTCAATAGGGAATAGGTTGAAATAGTTTTGACCTGAATCTTCCCGTGTCTTGTTCATAGGTATTCCCACTATCTCGCAACAAGCGTTATTAGCGTTTTGCAAATGCGCGATGGATCCCGCACACCATTTTCTCAGTTAACCGACTTGGAAGTAAACGGTTGGTAGGCAGTTTGGGCTTCACCCTGTCGTGGAAGCGCTGTTAACATCGGGGGGGGGGGGGGGGCGGGAGCAATGGGTCCTCGGACCTACCTGCGGCGGCGAGGAAGCCCGGTATCTCCCCCAAGTCAGTCTGGCCCGTAACCTGCCGGCACTGGGTTATATCTTCCCCGATAAGGCGGTCACCCTCCCCCACCCCCGCACAACTCAGCCCTTCGGAATCAGCCGGTAGAACGAAACTTCCGGGCCTGTTCCAAACAAGAACCCACGTGCTCCAGGAGACGAAACCCAGAGGAGAGAACCCGGAAGAGGTCGGTCATGTGACCGCGCGTCCTTCTCCAGAGTGCCTCTTCCACGTCGCTGAAACGCGCGACCCTTTCTTTCTTTCTTTCTTTCTTTCTTTCTTTCTTTCTTTCTTTCTTTCTTTTTTTCTTTCTTTCTTTCTTTCGTTTCTTCCTTCCTCTCTCCCTTCCTCTTTTCTTTTTCTTTCTTTTTCCTTTTTCTTTCTTTCTCTCTCCCTTCCTCTTTTTCTCTTTCTCTTCTTCCTCCCTTCCTCTGTCTCTCCCTTCCTCTCTTTCTCTCTCTCTCTTTCCCTCTGTTCCCCTTCTCCTTTCTTTGCCCCCTCTCTCTTTCTCTCTCTCCCTTTTTCTCTCTCTTATCCTCTCTTTCTCTTTCTTTCTCTTTTCCCCTTCCCCTTTCTTTTCCTCCCCTCCCTCTCTCTTCTATTTCCCCTCTATCTCTCTTTCCCTCCCCTCTCTCTTTCTCTCCTTCTTCCCCCCACCCTTTTGTGTGTTGGGCACTGATCGGCTTGTATTTATTTGTTCCTTTTACTCAGGGATAAAGGTTCTACTGGAACCCAAAGCTCTACAGTGGCCATAGTCCTATTGCTTTAGCTAGGATGCATTATTTCATAGTTCCATCATCTCCCAGCTACAATAGATGCTGCCCAGATGGGAATTTTAAGCTAGCAGGAACCAGGTTGGGGAAGAACATTGCCTGAAGCTTGCTTGCACCAGAAAGGGCAGGCATTGCTCTCTGTTCCAACTGGGGCAATGAGTGCAATCCCAAATATCTCCCTTATTCCTCTTTTCTCCATTCCCCACTCTCCTCATTTCTTAAAAAGATCAATTCATCTTGATAGCAGAACTTTCAAAAGTATTTCTGCAATAATGCAGTGGATGAGGTACTTGCATACAAGATTTTTTTTTCTTGCATAATTTTAACTTGTAAATTTCCCAACTTAATCTAGGGTATATACATTTAGTAAAACCAGTCACTGTTTTTAGAAAAAAAGGGATATAAATATGAACAGATGTGGCTAATTTCATCCATCTACACTGTCAAGACAGTGATTACTGACTTGCCATTCCATGTTTATTCTGTTACAGACCAAAAGGATTGTACTGGCCAATGTGTAATTTTGATGGCCATTGCAGTTTTCTGGGAAAATCAACAGAATTCTTTGTACTTGGAATAATGGCAGGTCAAGATCCAAGCAGCTATTTCAATATAGTAACAAACTCTTGAACTTTTTTTTAATGTTGCAATCATCCTATTTTAAACTTGTTCTTATCCATTACTGCTTGCATACAAAAGTTTCCATGGAAAGCTTAGGCCAGTAATAGAATGAGGGGTTGGTAAGAGAGAATGCAAATTAAACTGTTGTAAAATTCATTAGCCATATTGGATTTCAAAATGGGAAATTCCACAAAGGTGGCGCCAATGCAACTTGAACTGAAATAAATACAAAGGTTCAGTTCAATGCATTGTTTTTGTGAGTAAACACTTATTTAAATTACTTTACGTGAAATGCAGTTCCCTGTGCAAAAACAGTTACTGGAACCTGTAATGAGTCACTGGAGAGTATAGTAGTGAGGGTTTTTTTTTCTAACAACTGTACTGCTCTGAATAATTGTTGAAAAAGGAGCAAAATGTATTGTATGTAGAGAAGAGGTAAATAGGCTTTTTCAATCAGTTTTTACTTTTTGTTGAAAGCTTTCACCTCTCCAATACACAGCAGGAGCAAGGAGTGACACTGACATTCCCTAAGTGGATTGCCTCTTTCACGTGACTTCAATATGCAAAACTACATACATACATAAATGACCAAATTAAATCTGTTAAAAGTACCTTCAAGTTTTCATCTTTCGGCGCTACTCATAAGGGCACTACTCCTCTTGGGATCTATCACAGCACAAATTGTGTCTAGGGGTGGCACAACATGATCCCTGCTTTTGAAGATGTGCAGAAACATAAGCAAAAGTGTTGCACATGCACAGATACCTCTACCACATTTTCGTCCACAATACTGCAGGCAACTTTACACTGTGTGCGATTCTATCTTCAGCTGTTCAAAGGCTCTATCCACCACATTCCTGCACATGTGGTTGCATTATGCCTCCTATTGACCGAGAAGCCTGAAAAATAGCTCCATAAGCCACTGGTGTATATATTTAATATATGCTATCTCTGAAGGTAATTAATGGTGTAAAGACACCTCCATCGATCACCATGGAATTTCCAGCAACAAATAAAGAGTTCTGAAAAACAAAAGGCATTGGTCTCTTATACAGTGCAGAAATCCCATTTCACCAAATCATTCATGGTCTGCCAGAGATGTGAACTCTCTGGAAACTGCTTGACATTCATACTCGACTACATACCTCAACCATTATGGTTGTTCCTACTAGGCACCTTCCCAGGTGAGATTGGTGCACAACCTCATGGCAAATGACTAGTCCCCACCCTATTATAGTTCCGTCCTCCACTGTACTCGACTACATACCTTTTAAAGTTGCTGTTGCAATGGTGGATTTTAGGAATTGTCATATTGAAGTAATAGTTTCATTACAGGAAGTGGGGGAGTCATAAAGCTAAAAGTGGGTGCAGGCATGTTAATGGTTGAGGGAGAATTTGCACAACAATGTCTTGTACAGTCACATCAACATGTGTACAACTTCCTCTTCTCATTTTATCCAAAGTTTATAAACTTTATACTGTATTTATTCCCTTTATACTATAAAGGGAAACGTAATCCCTGGTACCATGTTTTGCTTGTATGGCTTTTCATTTCCTATTATGGAAGATGGGCTGTGGTTATCCATTCTATTCATCATCTCCTAGCTTGACAATAATTTTATGTGTATACAGATGTCCTTAGACAATTGCAAACCACTGTGTTTGTGAATACTTGGAAGAAAACATATGTATGTCCCAGATACCCACGGACTGTCAAAGAACAGCTGGTGAAGGGATTCCTCCCATTTGCGGAGGGAAACCCTGTAGAAAAGCATAGGCAGCTAGCAGGGCAGTGATTGAGACTAATGTAACAGTAAACTAAAAAGTATTGTTTGTTTCCTTCACTGCAGTCTTTGTGGTTGCTGCTCCCCCCTCCCCTCTTCCATCTTAGACTATATTTTATCAATGCACTAGTTACTGTTGTATTCTTGGTGTGCTGCCAAATGCTGCTTTGAATCTGTGTTATTGTGCTTGTGGTACTGCCACATTTGCAGAGACAGAACTGTGACATGAATAGAAGGAAAAATACTATAAATGGGTTTGCTATGTAACAGATTCTTTTCCTGTGGTTCATTGAAGGGAGCAAATTTATCAAGGGTTCTAATGCTCTCCCCCTCTCAACGCCAATGGTACCAGCAGGCAATGCTGGAACAGCAATGTTCCCTCAGGGAATTCAGAACTATTTCCGTAAACAACCTTCCATCTAATTTCATCTCTTGTTTTTCAACAGGAGAGATCAAAGACTGAAGAAGACATCGTAGTGTAGAATCCAGGGAATAGGGGCATACTGTTCCAGGCCCTTAGGTTAGTGACCAGTATGATAAAACATGCAGGATATCTGCATTCCTGCAGCAAAGAAAATTATAAAACAGGTCCTTGAAGAACATAAGCTGGGACATTATAATATGGAAAACTGAAAGCAACCCTTACCCCCCACCCACCCACCCCCACACACATCCCCAAAATGAGGTATAGCAATATCGTTGGCCACTGCCAGGGCTAATGGAGAGGGCAAGAACATATGATGGGAAATATACTCTTGCAGAAAGTTTATATAATAGTAGTTAATAGAAAATTGAATATGGGTCAGCAATGTGTTGTAGTTTTTCTTTTTTAATCCAATTTAATAGAATAACATAGTTGGAAGGGACCTTTGAGGTCTTCTAGTCCAACCCCCTGCCCAGATAGGAATCCTATACCATTTCAGACAAATGGTTGTCCAACCTCTTTTTAAAACCTCAAGTGCCAGAGCATCCATAACTTCTGGAGACAAGTCATTCCACTGATTAATTGTTCTAACTGTCAGGAAATTTTTCCTTAGTTCTCCTTTCTTGTCTCCTTGATTAGTTTCCATCCGTTGCTTTTTGTCTTGCCTTCAGGTGCTTTGAAAATAGGTTGACCCCTTCTTCCTTGTGGCAGCTACTTAGATATTGGAACACTGCTATCATGTCACCGCTAGTCCTTCTTTTCATTAAACTAAACATACCTAGTTCCTGCAACTGTTATTCATATGTTTTAGCCTCCAGTCCCCTAATCATCTTTGTTGTTCCTCTCTGCACTCTTTCTAGAGTTTCAACATCTTTTTTATATCATGGCGACCAAAACTGGATGAAGTATTCCAAGTGTGGTCTCACCAAAGCATTATAAAGTGGTACTAACATGTCACTTGCTCTTTTTCATAGCCTGAATTTTAGGCTTCCTTCACAGAAAGATAATATTATAGTGACCAGTGATGTTACACCATAATCTCCCCCAAAAGAAGTTTGGTGATAGTTTTTTGTCTGTTCCATATGAGGGAGCATGAAGATGCTCCTCCTTGTGCCCGCCTGGATAGAATCTGTCTCCATCCTTTTGGGCATGCACACACCACAGCAACCCAATCCCTCTCCGAAAAGTGGATGAAGTGTCTCACATAAAGAAAGGGTTCCTTCGGTATGAAAACTAGACTGGCAATCTGTATTGGTGTAGAGCAGGTAAAACAGCAAATGAGGAAGGGAAGAAGGGAGAGGCAATTTGAGGGCATGGAACCACTTTTACCTCAGTGGTTTAGCCTGAATTAATATTATTATGGTTTGTCGCACAGTCAGCCAGAAGTCTAGATGAATTTGACATTTTTGTTCACCTACCAAGTCCTTCCCAAGGATCTGGGATAGGCCGATGTTAAATGTATCATGGTAGAAAATAAACTGTTCCGAGTAAAACTGCCTTTTGCAATTGACTGATGGTGGATTTGTCAATGCCAATAGTGTTCAAGTGGTGCTACATGTTTGAGGATGTGGTGCTACATGTTTGAGGATTGCACTCAAAGCAACTATTACTTTTGGCACTACCTTTGCTTTATTTTGCCACAGTTCTTCATAGTTGTATTTGTATTTTACTGTCTTCTCCAGTTCTTTCTTTTCTGCTGTCTCCAGATACTGTCACGCCCACTATCCAGACTTTTTTTTTTCTTTCTCATTTACAATTGTTAAGTCTGGGGTGTTATGTGGTGGGTACCTGTTTATTTGAATTCTAAAGTCCTGGAGCAATTTAGCTTCTTTATTTTTTATTACTTCCTCTATTGGATGATCACATTGTTTCCTGTGCAGACAAATGATATTTCTTGCAGATCTTCCAATGCACCTTTGTTGCTACTTTGTCATGCCATTGTTTATAGGCAGTCAGTGCAAACCTCCTCCAGAAGCTATCGAGGCGATCCACTGTTTCTTCAGCTTCTTCACAGAGTTGACATTTGCAGGACATTGTTGTCTTCTCAATTCTGGCTTTGTATTTGTTCTTAAGGATCAATCTTGTACAATCCAAATTAGCCCCTCTGTCTCTTTCTTCAATTTTCCTGCTCTTAGCCATTGGCAGGTCCTGTTGTTATATGCCTGCTATTGATGTATGTACTAGCCTTGTAATATTTTGCCTTGCCACGTCTCTTTTCTGTTCATCTTTTGGTTTTTCTTGTAGACTAGTTTTGTCTTTTCAGTACTCAGAAAGTCATCATCATATAGTAGGTTCATCTTCTTCACTTTGTTTCAGATATTCTTCAAATGCTGTTTTTTTCTTTCTTTTTAAACTGCTTGGTGTATTTGTAACATTCCACACCCACTTATTTTCCTTGTCAAGTAGAGTCTATCAAGATTACTTTGTGGGTGAAGGGTATGATTCATTGTTATTGTTTTTTTCATCTTCTAATCCAGGGTTTTTCATTCTACTTGAGTCAATTTCAACATTCCAATTGTGTATGACTGGAATTGAGCAGGTGTTAATTGCCTCAATGATATTTTCTCCACTCTGTTTGGACTTTAAGGTCTTCTTCACTTTTATGATGTATTCACTTCTAACCTCCTTTTTGACTTCAGTGTGCTTGAAGTCATCAGCTTGAAGGATGCCCAGGTGTTTGTAGTGTTTGTCTTTAATCAGACTATTGATGTTATTTCTGTAGGGCATCTTGATTCATTCATTGTTTTCCTCTGTTGATGGTGAGAGTGGCACATTTGTCCAGTCCAAATAGATGTTCCAGTGAATCATTTTGGTGACTGTGTTATGTTGTTGTTTATAATCAGCTTGTGAAATCTTCTTGCACGCGTGGTATATATTATCTACTGTTTGTTCTGCCTCTTTGTACAATCTGCAATTTGAATCATTTGATGAGTTCTTAATTCTGGCCTTTAATAATAATTCTAATTCTTCGTGTTGTTCTTCTTGTTGTTGCTCTTGTTTTTCTCCTCCTCCTTCTCCTTCTCCTCCTCCTCGTCTCCTCCTCCTCCTCCCTCCCCTTTCCCCTGTTCCTCCTTTCTCATGCTCATTCTCGCTTTCCTTCTCCCATTCCCTCGGCCGTCCTTCTCCCTCTTCCCTCCTTCTGCTTTTGGAATTTAGGTTGGAATCGCTGAAAATATCAGGAAAATTGCTAACTTGTTCTCAAATACAGAAAGAATTGCCTGTCCTTGTTGTGACACCCAATGACTAGGACTAGCTTCACCAAGACATATGGCTACAAAATGTATTTCACAACAATTAACAATAAATTAGTGATGACTCAATGCCAGGAGAATATAAGAACAGCGTGCTCATTTTTCCACTTAATTTGCTATGAATATACTTTCTCATTAATCTATTTCTTATTAAATTAGTTTATTTTTAGTCACTTTAAATCAGCTATCTGTATCTCTCCCTCTGGTTTTAAATCTGCTATTTGAAGATTTTGGTGGTATCATTTATACATGGAAGAGGAACCCAGCACCAGACTATTGGAGGATAACAGACTTCATGTGTTTATTTGATTGTTTACTATAGTGGTATGCTGTCCATTCCCAGAGTTTTTAGGAGAGTAATGTTTATTTAAAGAACAGAAATGCCAAATAGGTACCAAAACAAAACCCATATAAATACTGCAGGCACTGCTTCTATTTTATAAACCTTTATCCTGTGCCAAAAGTAAAGATTTCTTTTTCTAGTTTTTTTGAAGCATAGGAGGGATAAAGCCTACTAAGTCTTGCAAAAAGGTTTCAGAGAATAGAGATGTTGATGGGAAAAGCTTGCTTCTGAAGTCCACCTCTGATGACAATTGCAAAGGGAGGAAGCCTGGAAATTGGTGGCCCTACGATACTTATTTGGACAAGGAGGCAAATGACAATAACACCTCTGAAATAACCTAAGACTGGAGCCAGGCGACAACCAGCCCTTTGAATCACACTTAGAGACCCAATGGCAGCCAATGGAGCTTCACAAGCAAGGGGTGGGGTGGGTCATCCAAATATATCAGGGCATACCTGAGCTGATGCATTCTAGCTGTACCTTTTGAATGTTCTTCAAGGGCAACCCATGTAGAATGCATTAGAGTAATCCAACTGAGAAGTGATTAAAGTATGAGTGATCATGAACTCAGCTTTCTGATCCAAGGATAGTTGTAAGTGGTTCACCGGATGGAACAAGGCAAAACTTCTATTCAGCTGCCTGTTGCTCTCAGCCATGAGTTTAGGACTGTAGACTGTTTCCAAGTGGAGTAATTGAACCCCATTCAGAGAGAAAAGTGCCATTTCTCTGGAACTGTCCACAAATCCAGAGCCATTCCACCTTAGAAGGATCCAATCGGAGTCTATTCTTCCTGACCCTGACAGTCTCTGTCTCTAGGCATTTCATCAGCACTTCAATCGCATCATAGATAATGATGAGTGCCATTTGACCCTCTAGAGGAGGGATGTCAAACTCAATTTCATGGAGGGCTGCATCAAGTTGTGTTTGACCTCGGGGGGGGGGGGACAGGGGGCAGGGGACATAGTCAGCTTGACCTCACTCATGTCTGGGGCACCTGTTGTGCCTTAGTGCTCTGCCAGCGAAAACGGGCTTCCAAGTTCCGTTTTCGGCTGTGACAGCGTCCTGCAACCCTCTACCAGCGAAAACAGAGCTCGGCAGGGCTGCATGCAGCCTTGCCCAGCTCCATTTTTGCTGGCAGAGGCACCGCGAGCCACTCCTTCAATGTTTCCAGGGCAGCCCCGCAGGCCAGATCTAAGCACCCACGGACCTTGACTTTAACACCCCTGCTCTAGGGGCTCAGAATAAGCCTTCTTCAAGTCTTCTAAAGTAATTTGGATGACACTATAACAGTTCACGGATAATTTGTCAGCCACATAGTCATAAGACATAAACGGGAAGCAGCAAGCTGCCAATTTTATCTACTTTTTTAAAAAAATCATTGTGTGTTCTAGGAGATCAGAAGAGAAGGAATCTTTTCAATTGTGCTGCAAAACTTTGGTACCTTTGTACTGGGAATCGGTGGCAGTTTGATGCTGCTACCCTAAATTTCCAGCAGTGTAGGTATGATATCTGAGACTGTGCAAGGCCTTTGAGTTCCTTAGCTCTGCTCCACTAATTATCTAGGACCCCTAGGCCCTAATGTAATGCCAGTGTATGCCAGAGCATCTAATCCAACTATAATGACCATCTGAGCCATTATACAGGAAGAACATAATTAGCTGACATATGTAATTGAAACTTACATATGGTTGGATAAAATGACAGGTGTATTTTGTTCCATGTGAATTCACTGGTTATTAAGTGTAGCACTAAGCTTGAACTGAATGTCCTTTATAAATGATTCCTTCTTCATGGTTAGATGTTCTAAGTAATAAACACCTGGTTTTGAATTTATAAACTCAAGATTGGGCAGAGATTCTGACATCCTCTCTGTAGCCTAACAGTTTCCCTGCCTGAAGTATGGGAGGTAGACATGCATACACATGTTTGCAGAAATACCTAAAGTAGGAACAGAAGTTTTAAGTGATTACAGCTAAAGTACACCAATGCGTTTTCCTTTTGTATGTGCCTGTTGCTTATAACTGACATTGAGAAACTTAACCAGAATGCAGAAAATCCTTGTAATTTAATAACTACTAATATGGAGCCTGAAAGATAGGAATACAAAATATTAAGCACGATCAATTGAGGAGTGAACCAACACAATTCTATGCAACACAAGAGATTCAGGCATTTTATGAATGTGTTTTTACCTCCAGAAGATATGAGCAAACTAATCTTTTAAGAACCATAAATCCGTTTCTCAGGTGGTGCAATGGTTAGAATGCAGTATTGCAGGCTAGCTCTGCCCACATCCAGGAGTTTGATCCTGACTGGCTCAAGGTTGACTCAACCATCCATCCTTCTGAGGTCAGTAAAATGAGGACCTAGATTTGGGGGGGGAGCAATGTGCTGACTTTGTAAACTTTCCAGAGAGTGCTGTAAAGCCCTATTGGGCAGTATATAAGTTTAAGTGCTATTGCTATGTCTGCTATGTAGATACTTGTTTTCCTTTCAAGTGTATCTGCCAGATGGTCTCATAAAATTCAAAGAGGTGTTATTTAAAATGCCCCTATTTTCAGCAAGCGAAGGCGCTTCAAGAAATAATATATGGTTAGTATTTATTTAGGATAAGATAGGCCACCTATCTTACCACAAGGTAACTCTGGATGAGTTAGTATACATCTAGCTCCTTAGAGATAGGAGGATAGGAGCTCCTTAGAGAGGATTTAATGGGGAAAGCCTATGAATGAATAATGTAAGAAGTCCTGCCTATATAGTTTGCCAAGTCCAAATGAACATGATGTGACATACACAGAGGTGGTATTCAGCCAGTTATCTCCAGTTCCACCCACCCGCCCCAACGTAATGTGCGAGCACTGCGCATGCGTAGAAGGTGGTGCACATACGCACATGAGGCGTGTGTGAATGAAGGGAGCGTGCATGCGTGCACCCTCACATTTGCAAACCAGTAGGGAAGGTAAGTGAATCCCACCTCTGTATATACATGACAGATACTAGAATGTCACCTGAATAAGAGATCAAAACAGATATCAATATTGCCTCTCCTGGACACAAAATAGACCACAATTTGCCTCCTAGGGCTGTAGTGCTATGGAAAAAAGCCTTATCTCCTGACTAGAAATGTAGATAAATGAAAGAGCCACTATGCATGACAGCAGTCAACTATGGAAGTTCACCAGGTGGTTTTGGACATTTTCTCTAAGCTCAAATTACCTAACAGGGTTGTTTTTGCAGATCATAATAGCAGGAAACCCTGAATGCTCTGCCTTCCATTCTTGATTGAAAAGTAGGCTATAAAAGTAATACGTAAATGCATTTTGCAAGAAAAAAGATTAGGGAATTCCCCCCTTAGAACTGCCACAGCCATGCCATTAGGAGTTCAGTCCATTTTATCAAAAGGTCCAAGAAAAATCCATTTCCACATTTATACAGGTAGCCCTCAACTTACAACAGTTCATTTAGTGACCATTCAAAGTTACGACAGCACTGAAAAAAGTGACATGACCATTTTTCAAATTTACAATCTTTGTAGCCTCCCTATGATCATGTGATCAAAATTCAGATACTTGGTAACTAATTCATACTTATGACCGTTACTGTGTCCCAAGGTCATGTGATCACCCTTTGCAACCTTGGAGAAGACAGATTCACTTAACAGCTACGTTATTAACTTATAAATTGCAACGATTCACTTAACAACTGTGGTAAGAAAGGTTGTAAAATGGGGCGAAACTCACTTAACAAATGTTTCATTTCACAACAGAAGTTTTGGGCTCAATTGTGGCCACAAATCGAGGACTACCTGTACTCTTTTTGTCCTGCCCTTATCCTAAGATCCTGTCTGTGAAAAAGGACCAGCGTTTGAGCCCTAAAGGACAAGGCCGAGGCTTTCCTGAGCCCTTAAAATGAGCTGAAAAAGTGGCAGCTAAGAATGCCACAGGAGAAAGTTCATTTTGAGAGAAAGGGTCCTTAAAGATTCTTCGGGAGAGCGAAGGAACTGAGCCAAGGCTGAGATTCGCTGACCTCCAGCGACAGAAAGAGTTAAAGCGAAGGCGGGGAGAGAGAGAGAAAGGCGCTCCACCTTCGGCTGGCTGGGGGGCAAGGAGTAACTCGGGCTGGGAGAGCCACAGGTAGGCGGCGGCCTTGATTGTTGTTATTGGACTGCTTAAAGAAAGCTCTCGCGCCAGGTTTCTGGTGAGACGGATCGTCTTGCGCTCCCTTCCCCGCTTCGTCTGTTTCCCAGGGTGGAAGTGCGGTTGCTTCGGGCAAGAAGCAAGGAGAGAGGTGGATCCCAGGTGACCGAGTGCCTTCGGGGGTCGGCCGAGCAGAGCCCCTTTCTTCTAGCCCGCTTCCTCGCTGACTTCCACCAGCATCGGCTCTGCCCTCCTGTTCTTCCGTTCGGAGCTGCCCGGCAGCGGCGGCTCAAAAGCTCCGGATACGGCTCCCCGCCACGCTCCGCTCTTGCAGCGCCTTTCGGGCTTAAGCGGCGGGCTGGCAGACGGGCGGGCGAGCCAACTCTTCCCAACAACGCTCGCTTCGGCGCAATGTACCTGTGGCGATTCCCCTGCGGGCCCTGGGCTGACGGGGCTTACGGCCACGCCAGCTCTTCGCTTCGGCCTTTTTAAATAACGACCGCGAGAAGGAGAAGGGGAAAAAGCTCGGCCTTCTTCGGGCAGGGGACCCGGCAGCGCGAAGCCTCCGCTTGGGTTGGATGCCTGTTGCTTTCCGCCCGGAGAAGCGGAAGCCCCAACGATGCCTTTCCCTCTGAGGACCGTGGCTCCCCTCCAGCTCTGCCGCTTGGAAGAGGGCGCTGCCGCCCTTCCGAGGGACAAAGAGGGGCACGCCAGGCGGAGCGGCGCGGGGCTCCTCTTCGACTCTTTGGAAGAAGTCTGCTCCCGCTCGCTGGTCTCCCTCCTCTGGCAGCTCTCGGACCTTTCCCGCTGGGCCAGCGACATCTTCGGCGGGATCCAGAGCGAAGCCGACAGCTTAGGGCGCCGGAGCGTCCGGCTCCGGTGCCGGTTGGAGTCCCTCAAGGCTCTCGCCGGTTGCCTGGACCATCGCAAAGTCAAAGTCCGTAAGTCTCTGGCTTGTGGCTGCGTTTGGCGGGCGAGTTCGACGGACTTGTTGGCTGCAGTGCAGGGCCACTCTCAGCCCTGGGTCTTGGGGAGGGGGTGCCTGCCACGCGGGAGAGAAGAAGGGAGATTTGGGTCGGTGGGAGTGTTTGAAGTTTGCATGGGAGTAGAGCTCCCTCTGCTTATCCGTGGCCCGGAGGAAGACCCAGCCCCCACTCGCGAGTGAAAACGGGGCCGTCTCTAGCTCGGTCTGGACCAGAGGCTGATGGTTCTAAGAGGCTTTTTGCACGAAAGAGCTTAGCGGTTATTGCAATAGGTACCGGCTCCACGGGTTGGGTCACATTGTTGAAATGCTGCTTTGCCTCTCCCAAACGGGGATCTTTAAAAAGACTCCCAGTTGCTCAAAACAAAGCCTCGGGTTTCTTCTTTCTCTAGGTAGGGCTTGGCCAAACCATTGGTCCCCTAGAAACCCTCCGTGACAGTCCGCGACGCATGTATTTGGCGTGGCTGTGTGTTGAAATACAGATGTGCGTCCATCAAATGGGATTATTTCCTTCTGGATTGCATGCCTGAGATTCCAAGAGGGAGTGAAGCAAGTTTGGGATTAAGTCCCAGACTGTAAAAAAGTTTTCTGACGATAAGAGAAGAACTTCCACATGTGTGTTTTTTCTGCATTTTTTATAAACAGAGCAGTAAAGGGGGGGGGGGGATGGAAGGGAACTTAAGTTGAAAAAAAATATTTCTGGTACACTCTGAAAGATTTCTTTACAATGTCATTAGTTAATTTCTCTTATGGAAGCATGGGATTGTCTGATCAAATTTGTTCAAGTGAAAGCTATTTTGATAATACTAAACTCTGGGAATGGTCTCTTCCATGGGCCCCGTGATTAACTCAAGTTTGGAGATTATATATATATATTTGGAAAATAATGCATAGAAGTTTATAGAAGCCCTAATGAAAGTGAGTTGTTATTGTAAATTCTATTGATAGCCCTGATAAAAGTCATTCAAACAGAGAATGAGTTTGAATGACACTGATAGACACCTGAGAATGAGTTTGAATGACACTGATAGACAATGATCAAAACCTCATTGAAGAGGTATTGAAACTTGGTAAACTTTCAAAAGCAAGTTTTAATTCAATATTTTTTCTTCTGAACAACATTGCTCCTATATCCAGACTGTTTTATGGATTTGACTTTAGTATTGGATGCACAAATTCTATCTTCAGGATGAAAAGGCTTTTTATTAACTTCACTTCATTTGGAAAGAAGAAGATGCTCTTGCTATACTGTAGATGTTATCAGAGTATGTTGTTCAACAAAGACATAAAGCCAACACCCATGGTTTGGTAACATAGTTATTAGGGTGTACCAAACTATTACAGAGATGTCTCCTAGTAAAGAAAGTTGTATAATAGCCTTTAAATGCTGCTGCAGAATATGTGGGTCTTGGCAGGGTGAGTGTTTATAAGCGATCCTTGGTACTCTCTGAGTTTGGTTGTTTTCTTGCAAACATTTCATTACCCAAACTAGGTAACATCATCAGTGCTAGTACGTTTGCAAGAAAACAACCAATCTCAGAGAAGACCAAGGAGCCCTATAGCTCATTTCAACCTTGATCTACAAATATTTTCCTTTATTGTTTCTTGATGAGCATGTATTGAGATCAACAATTGACACTTTTGGGAAAACCTTTTCCTTGACTGATAAGATAATGGTTGGCATCTTCTGTGGTAGCAGCTATATCTGTTGTTGGCAAATTCGCCTAGCATCTGGCACCTATTTTTTGGAGAGCCTGGTCTGGTCTCCTGAGCTTTTAAAGCTAATTAAAGTAAAATTTGACCTTACTGATTTTATCAGGACGGGATGTCATTGGTTAGTTACCTTTTACATAATAATCTGCCGTTTCTGTTGTTTTATCCTTTGAAAATTGGAATCCACTTTGGCAACTGTTCAAAGTGGGTTAAGAATATTTTTTAAAGAATGAAAATACATCTTTGTTTAAAAGATCCTTGCCTAAAAACATGTGAAGGTTTTTTCCTTAGGAGGGAATTTTATAACTTTTGCTGAGTTACATCACAGTATACTTTTCCTTAATTTTCCCATGGATAAGATAATACTAGTCTGGTATCTTTGATCAACCTCAAAGTACTTCAAAGTTAGACAAAGGCATCTAATCCTTAAGGTTATCTTTCTGGGAGAATACTGAATCAACAATGCACAAAAGTGATTTGACTTCAGCTTTCACTGGAGTTCTACCCCAATTCCTGGAAGTAAACTCTAGTAAGTACAAGATGTTTAATTTCTCTTTGTGCTTATGAAAGCATTGTTTAACACTTTCCATTTTATTATATTCCATCCATCTAAACATGAAAGTGCTTTACTTTTTGCACAATATGTTCCTTTTTATTCACCCCTGCTGCCAATTTTTACTTACAATCTGTTCTAATAAAGTGGTTTGTTTTTATTTATAGTATGTGTACTATTCAGAGATCCAAGGCTAAAAAAAATTGCTGTCACATGATCTGTTCGTTCTAAATTATGGTAAAAGACTTCCATGTAAATATTATACAAATAATATTGGAGTTCAACTTTAGGCATTGGGAATCTACCTTTGACTGTTTAAATGAATGGAAGCAAAGCCAGGGGAGGCATGCTTCCTTCTTACTTTATTTTCCTTATCCCAGGCCCTGTTGCTGAAGGTTCAGAAGCATGTTATGATTTTCCCTCTGTAATAAACTACATACATCCCTTTCCCAGAAACTTTGTTAATTCTTGCATGGAGTGTTTAGAATTTCCTGCTGGCTCTCTGCAGTGAAATATTCTTCCGACATCTCCTCTTTTTTCAGTTTTGCAGTTTGTTCCACTCTGCACAAAACAAGGCTTATAATGTGTGATGTACAGACAATTCAGCAGAGTAGAGAAGCTTGTTTGTCAGCATTTCTGATGGGTATCAGTTTTCAGCTTTCATTTGGCACATTAGCCTTAGGAGAGTAATTGGGGTTCTTGTTTACACTAACCTTTTTGTTTCAATCCATATTTTTTTTCTTAAAAATAAAACCTTTTTAAAATTCTGTTCACAATAGATGGTTCTATAGATTTGATTTTTATAATTATTTTTTTTATAGTTTACACTATCTAAAGCTTATTCTTTAACACTACATGCTGTTTATATTGGATTGTAAATAGTGTTCTGAGAATTCCATAGAAGTTTCCATTGAAGAATTGGGGAGCTCTGCAATATTTTTCCCTGGCATACTATAAAAATTGCACAAATATGTAGAGCAGCTTTTCAGATGGCTCATTGCCCCAAGAGTTAAAAAAAATTAGGCCACAGAACCAAGTAATTAAAAATATTTCCCTTGACACTCTGATCAAGAAGCATAATTTCAGTAGTGGAAGACTGCACAAACTTTTGGGGTTCAGGTATCGCCCTTGATCTCTCATGGAACATCATCAAATTCTTATAGCATTCTACGGCTTTCAGGAACATAATTCAAATGATCCTTCATTAGGTAACCAATGTCTTTAGCAGAGTTTGTGCTGATTGTCTCATTTTAAGTTTCTTGATAATGTGCAAGAAATAATAAGCAACCACCTTAGCATATTAAGCTGAAGTAATAATTTATGCACATAGTTTAAAATGAGCAAATAATTTGTGCACATAATTCCAAGAACAAAAAAGAATTTACATTGTGCTAATTTATTTGATTTTGATTCGTTTGCCCTCTTGATTACTTAGCAAAAATATATAGCAATTTCTATAAAATTCTTCCTTATTGTCAAATTGGGCTAGCTAGTTTTTTTTCTTCAATGGTTGAAGTATAAGTCCTGTTTCCTCCTTCCATTCAGTTGTATCAGATACAGAGTTGTCTCAGAGACTGCCTGGACAAGTCCCTGCAGTTTCCTTGGCCATATTTTTCAGAAGTAGTTTGCCATTTCCTTCTTCCTAAGGCTGAAAGTGACTACTGTGAGTCATCCAGTTTGCTTTGTTCCTAAGATGGACTGGAATTCATAATCTCACTAGTTCCTAGCCTGGTACCTTAACAAAAAAGAATTTACATTGTGCTAATTTATATTAAACTGACTTTCAGTATAAGTCCTAGACCACAAAGGATATTTGGAGATATAATATTTTCGGGAATTATGATTATGAAACCACCAAGATTTTTTCCAGTTTTTTTCAGAGGCAATGTTGGGTATATATATGAAATGTGTGCAGTATTTCTTTTGATATTATCCTAAGTGATCTGAGTTCTCTTTGCTCTTTTAAGAACGTTCAATGCAATATGCATAACTTTGCTCATACAATTATAAAGTCTGTCATACTTATTACATGCAAAAATATACATTAGTCACATAATAATTTTGTCTACTAATTTAATTTAATATATTTGGAAATTTTCAATTTGGTGTTCCTTAATGCTGCTTCTGTCCTTTGAAGCCAGATCAAGACAAATCTACCAACCACTAAAAAACAAAAAAAACCAGCAACAGGCCTGTTTTCAGGCACTGAACGTTCCTTCCTTCCTTCCTTCCTTCCTTCCTTCCTTCCTTCCTTCCTTCCTTCCTTCCTTCCTTCCTTCCTTCCTTCCTTCTTTCTTCCCTCCCTCCCTCCCTCCCTCCCTCCCTGACACTTGTAACTGAAGTGTCTCTTGTCTTTGCATTAAGAGTCATATTGCATACAGGAGTTATATTGCTCTGGTACTCTGAATAAAAAGATCCAGGGGAAAAAACACTTTACGTTATGAAGTCCCAGTTAGGTGCTAAGGTAAAGGTAAAAATTCCTCTCGCACATATGTGCTAGTTGTTCCTGACTCTAGGGGGCAGTGCTCATCCCCATCTTAACCACTGAGCCACCACGTCCTTATAGATAGGTGCTACTTACCTACTATTACATACTTTGAAGCATCTTTTAATTTTTTAATTTCAAGCACAGCACAGACCTAATAAAATATCTTTGGAATATAAAGGATGGCAATATACAAGCACCCTTTTTATTGCATCCATAATGCCAAACAAAACATTACATTTGAATTGTTCATCTTTTCCAATTTTTTTAACTTTTGAAATTTGCAAGCTTTTTATTTTATTTTTGCATGCCTTCCTATCTCCATATATATCTAATAGCTTCAAACTGCTATGCTGTACAAAGTCATTTTGAACCGTAAACCTGGAGCAAAATTTCACAAAATTTAATATACAGCAGTACCATCAGTGAAGGAAGTATATGTATTTACCTTATTGCATGTAAGGATCTTAGAAATGCCTTTAGAAATAAAAATGAATACATCCATATATATTTTATCTGATCTTGGGGATCTTGTTTATGGTTGAGGAATGGAAAGTGAAATTGTCGACATTGCTGAAAGCCAGTTTACAGATATAGCAGACATGGTTAGAAAAAATTATAATCAGGACAGTTTTATATATATGCTAGCATTTAACATCCTATTTGTTTATTCAGAGGACTTGTTAGACATTAAACGAAAAGATCGTTTGTATTTTTTCCTTAAGAATAATGATCAGTTTGAGTTTCCTTTCAGAAACTGGAAGTAAAGAATGAAATCTACAAAAATATATCATATGAACTGAGAACTTAAAGATCTCTTTTCTGCAAAGCTTTGCAAGCCACTGTTTAACCAAACCAGCATAGAAATTATAGCAATAAACAAAAATAAAATCAAAATGAAATGTTTGTCCTTGTATTTGAAGCTTAGAAAACTAGCAATTTGCTGCACACTAGATAAGACAATATGCAACTTCTGGACTTGTAAAAAGACGTTATGGCTTTGGTAAAAATTAATGGTTTTACTTTTCCTTGGTGCACAGTTTTATAAAAATGCTATAGATAATGTGGAAGAGATTCTTTGTAGAAATTGCTAATGCCTTTCCCATTTATTCTTGTGATTCATACAGTTGGGTGACTGCAGTTCATGCCTTCTCTACAGCCCTCCAGTGTTAGGAAGGAAATACTGTGCAATGCAACTTGTGACTGTTTTTGTTTTGTTTGGGGTCAGCTGTTTCCGTGGGGGAACATCTCATTTGGCTGGCTCACCTCCTGCTGCAACAAAGAAAAAATACTGTGAAAGGGCTTTCCTGTGTATTAAAAAAAGAACCATATGAATGGAAGAGTCTTCCCTTCCATCCTTCACAACACTTCCTGTCTTGAAAGAATTTGTTTATAAAACATGTATTCAATATTGTAGTCGCTTCTATGGTATATATAAAACTGCAGGATTGTTCTAGCAGCTTTTCTTTTCTTTTGTACTTATGCTTTTCCACAAGTGAATCTCATAAATGTCTTGCTCAGCTTTTTTGAAGAAACATTGCCTTTCTTGTTAAGATGATGTCTGAACAATTGGAGCTTTTTAGGCCCCAGATAAGAAATCGAAAACAGCCTAATTAGATTCACAGGACAGTTTCAGCTGTTTTATTCTTAAATACTTACTAAACGCCTAGGTTCTACCAGTAGTGGTATTCTGCTGGTTCTTATTGTTTCGGGCGAACTGGTAGCGGGGGCTGCTGGAGGCTCTGCCCACCCGCCCCGACGTCATGTGTGACCTTCTGTGCATGCGAGCGCGCTCACATTTGTGAACCAGTAGCAAAGGTAAGATTCCACCACTGGGTTCTACCCCTTGAAATCTATACCTTGGACCAAAAAAATTTTCTCCCTTAACTTTATCACAAAATTACAGGAAAAACTGTCAAATTTCATTCAATATTTTATCTCAAGACTATTGCAATACTGGAAACAAAGGTACACTGGAATTACTAATTTGCAGCCATAATTTTGTAATTTAACAGGGAATAATAAAAACAAAGAATTTGTTTCAGAATTTAGCCTTTGCTAAATACTTTATGGGAAGTAAAAAAAATGCAGAAGGATTCATTAAAACATGAACCCTTTCCAATCTGAAATGCATAAATCTTTACTGTGCTAAAGCAAAATCTATCTGAATAATCATGAATTTGCACATAAATTTTGTCTACAACTTGGCTTTTTGTCTGTGTATGATATAAACAAGCTTCCTTGTAATAAAAATGTATCCTGTTATTATCAATGCCTCTAATAATCTTCAAAAGAGTAGTTACATTGAAAGAACAATTAGCAATGATCAGATATACAGTAGCTGCAAGAAATCTGCCTTAGATTTGGCTAATAATCTGTGATTTATGTTCAGATCTGGCATGACTTTGAAAGAACTCTTCGATTTTTTTTAAAGCAAATAATACCAACTGGGAGAAAAGAATAATAACAGCAATTAACATCTTTCCTCTTCTGTAATCCTGAATAAAAATACTATTCTGAAGCTTGGTTCTGTTTTAATGTGCACAAGTTCCCTATTACAGCCATTGATTAAACTTTATGCCTTTTATAGTAATCACAATGATTTAATCTTGTCGCAAAGCCATTTGCAGTTTTATAAGCCTGTTTGTTATATACAAAAATGCACATAAGCTCCCGTGCAGTATATGATTTATTATTTATTTAAAACATTTTTTTCACGTTACTAAAAGCAATTCCTTTTATAAGTCACTCTAATAGGTATTTGATATTTTATACCACTTGTAGTATCCCCCTTTTTTCCATCTGATTTAGCAGCTATATCTTGGACACAGAGATATATTGTAGAACTGTAGTCTATGTACTGTGTAATCTATGTATTGTAGTCTGTGCATCAGTTTTACATTTCCAATAATGAATATATAAAGTTTGAGAAGAAAATCTTAATATATTGAGCTTGAAGCCAAAGGTACTATTAAGAATCATTCCTTTATTTTATATTTGGTCAGTAACATTTATTAATTAGATGGTATAAAAATTGTGTGACATTTTTAGCTGCTGTTGGCAAAACAGATGACTAATTATAGCATTAAGTACTGGGTGTAGGACTGTGGACTTGCAAGGCAGGCATAACAGGTATGGTTTTATTTTCTGCCATGTCTTACTTGGGGAGCGGATTAATTTCAAATGATAATGCGATGTTTCTTAAAAGTAGTAGTAGTATACAACAGTATAGTACTGAAACGTAATCTAATGCATGAAGAAATTGGCTATAGTGACAAATATCCTTCTTTCAGTCTCTTTTAGTTGTGTAGTCAGTTTATATTTTTGGCCGCAGAGAATGTTTTTACACAATCAAATGTAGGACTGGATATATTTTGCTCCCTGAAATGCTTACATCATTTGTTTAGAGAAGGTTCATAAGGATTTGAGAAAGTGATTCTGTACTTTCTTTCAAATTATTGATTTGATCCAGTATAGTGTGGAATGCCAGTACGCAGTCATTTTATATCAGTGTTGGTGAACCTTTTCGGCACCAAGTGATATAACAGGGGTGTGTGCACACGTAGGAGCATCAGAAACCGGAAGAGCTAAGCTTCCAGTTTCTGGCATGTGCATGTGCAACGGTCACTTGGTCTTTTGGTTTCTGGTGTGCATGGATGCGCGAAGGCCAGCTGGCCAGGCGGCTGGCATGCCCAGAGAGATGGCTCTGTGTGCCACTTCTGGCACGCATAGGTTCACCATCACGGTCTTACATCATATTCCTGATCTCATTTGAATTCGTAATTTAATATCCCCTTTCCACCTAAAGTTTTTAAGCAGGAAGAAATTACCTGCCGCACATTTAAAGGTAAAATTACATGGATAAAAAGACCTAGTTCTCATTATTCTTCCTGTTTTAAAATATGCTATCACCTTAAAACAGATCTTTCAGTTACTGACTTTTTATGTATTGCAAGACTCATAGCTGCCAAGTGTATCAGCCAATAATAAAGAAGAAGTTGCATTTAGTTAGGTAACTAATTGTGTAGTAGAAATGTCAACTTTATTTAAAGCATATGGTAAACCATCCAGAGTGTCTGGGAGTCGGCAGGGAAATAAATTTAATAACATTGAAAATGAATATTCAGACTTAATCATGTGTAGTAACATCATTGGATGCAATTGACTAAAGTTATTCTTAAGTTTTGTTGATGTCAGTGCTTCTCTTCTATATATAAATAAATCTGGATCCACCAATGACTATATAAATAATTGTCTTCAGATGGAAAAAATCCTCTTCATTTCGGATACTTATAATTTGTTTTGCACAAAAATACTATTTTATTGAACTATTTCTGTGTTATAATTGGCATCTCTACTATTTCCAGCATAAATTAACAGTGGCCTTGGTAAGATATGTTTAATTATTCATTTTTTATATTTTCAATTTATATAGCCAGCCATGCAACAATGACTCAGGGCAGCTTACAACCTTTGTTTAGAGAAGGTTCATAAGGATTTGAGAAAGTGATTCTGTACTTTCTTTCAAATTATTGATTTATAGTGAAAAAAATGCTCAAAAGTCTGTTGTCTATGGAGATTCTCAGTCATCCAGGTCATGGTTGCCCCAAAGGTGCTTTTTCAAGAGGCAACTGGACTTTCTGGTTTTTCTTTAAAGATGTTTCGTTTCTCATCCAAGAAGCTTCTTCAGCTTTGATGGGGAACAGAAAGTTCAGTTGCCTCTTAGAAAAGCACCTTTGGGTCAAAGGTCTGTTGTATTGTCTTCAATTTATTGAAAATCATATTGTATGATGAAGGAAATTTAAAATAGACCGATGATCACTTGAAACTAGTGAGAAAACTCAGTTCTTGCCTTGTTAAGTCTGACAGAGATAGCAATAGCAATAGCACTTAGACTTGTATATTGATTCACGGTGATTTACAGCACACTCTAAGAGGATTACAGAGTCAGTATATTGCCCCCCAATAATCTGGGTCATCATTTTACTGACCTTGGTAGGCTGGAAGGCTGAGTCAACCTAAAGTGCAGAAAGGATTAAGATAGTAAACCAAAGAAATTAAAGGCTTGAAAAACAAAAAGGAAAGGAAATTTAGCTAAATATTTTTACATCAGCCTCACCCACGTCATGCATTTCTGCCTTGGCAAATGGCCCTCTTCTATTATTCCTGTACATTGTCATTTGTTATTTAAAATTCTTGCCTTGATCCCATCAACTCCAGCAATGACTGGGCTCTTCAGCTTCCTCTTGGCCATTCACTCTTCCTTCTTCTTTTTTTTTGAGATTGAGGATCAAGTGTGATCCTCAGTCATTATTTCCCGAAGACCTAGTCAACTCAGCACAACTTTTTGTACCAGTCACCACTTTTGTATTCAAACGCATCCATTCGCCACTCATTCCATCCCATTGAGCTTACTTATATGTTTCTCCAGACATCAACATCCTTCACTTCCATGCAAACTGTGGGCAAATATATGTTATTTTATATGGCTACTTTGTCTTTTAACAAATATTCATTAATCTTTATCAATTGCATGTTATTCATTACTTTTCTATCTGCGTGTATGCATCTCTGTACTTCCCAGATGGCCCAGTCATTTTCTCTGTACTGTCTTCTGATTGCCCTCATCCATTCAAATTATCTGACAGAATAACAATTTGGGTGAATTGAAGCATCCACATAGTAATATAGTATTCATTTATTTATTTGATATACATTCCATATTTATTTGTACAATTCAAGTTGACATTTATAATGCTCCCTCCGTCTATTTTCATAACAGCAGTGAGATGTAGTGGTCTGACCCAAAGCCTAAGAGAGCACTGTGGTATACCCTACCTCCTTAGCTGTGTCATTTCCCTGCCAATGGTAAGGATAGTGGTAGTTAGCTTTGGCACATTTTGATCAAAGAGCATGCCCAATTTTACTTCAAGCATATTCATACCGTTTTATGCAAACTAGGATCGCTAATCTAGAAAGCTTGCTAATCTAGAAAACCAGCATATTTACATTGTACCATCTTGGAGATTCATGCAATGTTTTGACAGTCTTTATTCTTCATATTCTGTACTTTTTCATTTGCTTCATTTGATGGCTGTATTTTTTTTTATGAGAATGGTTTCCAGACTGGAATGAATGTTGCACACAAAATTCACTAAGACCCATACAGAATTAATTTGATTGAAAATTTGTACTGTAAACAATTAATAAACACTATAAAATGCATCCATTAAGCTTGTTCTAGTTAAGCATGGCAGCATGCCAGTTTGTGGAGGAGTGGCTCAACTGAGACTTGTTTTTGTTGCTCCACCTGTTAAAGATGAGCACACCGATGAATACTGTATGAAGGCAGGTGCAGCTGGAGATGTACCAAGAATGGAAGAACAATGCAGATATTCCATGGTATCATGCAGACATTTCTCTCTCTGCCAGGTGAATGCCTTGTGATTCAAAGCACAGGAACCACCAAAGGAGAGAGTGAGGAGAGATGCAGAAGTGTTTGCTTTCTTGCATTACCACTTTAAACACTCATATTGGGAAGTCGTTTATTTGTGCCTCGTGAGACTCATCTGTACAGAAGCACTACAGTATGACTACATTTAATTGGATTACACTTATTCTCTGGTACCACGTTAGAATTAAAATTGCCTCATTCATAGAACTTAACACAAAAACGAAGTACAGCTCTTATTTTCAAATGATTTGAATACCATTTGTCAGCAACACATTTTTTGCCAAATGTTATTTGAGATTAAATAATACAAGCAAAACTTGTACAACTAAATAATTAAAAAAATATTTTAAAAAATTAAAAAGGGGGTGCAGAAAAAGAAAATAAAAGAGAGAAAAAAAGCTCCCGCTTCAGCCTCAGCAACTTTTAACAATTCATCACTATCTCATCAGCATCTCTTCATTCTATATTTCATCCGAATTTCTATAAATCCATGTCTAGAACTTTATGAAGTAGGAGAAGCCCAAAATATTACAGATCGTATCTACATATTACAACCAATATAAATCCTTATGATCCTTTTAAATAAATCCCTATTTTTCTCTCTTCAAATAATCAAAGTTTAATCCCACTCAAAAAAGAATTAACTATTAATAGAAATAAATACTATCATCAGTTCTAATCAAGCAACTGCTAAACATCTCCCAAAATAACAACCCATTATTTTAATCTTGATTGAATAACTAATTCTGTATTCTTTCTTTTTTCTTCAAACAATCTTTCTTTCTTCAGAGAAAGTTCTAACATCTGACTTCTCATACTCTCCTCTTCTCACAAAGTTCTTGTTCCAATCTTTATGAAGCCCCTTTTATACTTCCAATGTAGCAACTCCAGTAAATCCCTCTTGCAAATTCAGTATAAGGAAATATTCCATATTGCTAATTTGACTATTTTTTTAATTCTTTATCAATTGTAAGTCATAGTCTTTCATTTGTAAATCACTTATTTTAATCTCCTTTTTGTTAGCTCTAATTTTTAATTTCACCTGTATGACAGTTTCAAACAACCAATGTACAAAAGAGTTAAAATACCTCAAAACCTCCTGTCACCATACATTACAGAGAATCAAACGTTTCTTTTAAGGTAGCAATCTGGTGCCCTCTAGTGTGTAATCTTCAAAGTCTTGTTAAATCAAATCCACCTGAGTCCCTTATCTGTTTAAAACTTTCTAAAGTCAACTAAAATCATCCTGTTGCTGTAATTTTAATTTTATTTTGTAATAAAAAGCATAATCTTACAAAACTTACATTTAAACTTTTTTTAAGAATTGAAATAAATGTATCAGTGATTTCATTAAAACTTGCTAGTTTAAAGGTTCTTAAACTTTAAATAAAACTATGTATGTACGTACATATGTGTGTGTATATCTATCTATCTATCTATCTATCTATCTATCTATCTATCTATCTATCATCTATCTATCTATCTATCTATCTATCTATCTATCATCTATCTATCTATCTATCTATCTATCTATCTATCTATATATATATATAAATATATATGTGTGTGTGTGTGTGTGTGTGTGTGTTCCAGCATAACTCTGGAATGCCTCAAGCAATTTCAACTTGGTACATAGATGACTTACTCTCTGGAAAAAAATACTGTGGAGGTAAAACACCCCTAACACACCTCGAGGGATGTGTTGTTAAGATACAGCCTGTTGTGCCTTAAAATGGCTTCTACTGTACAGCGCAGTGGAGTTGCCATGGTAACAGTTTCACAGTACTCCCTCTGGTGAGGGGAAAAATCCAACATTAGAAATTAGGCTTCTGAGGGCACAGGGAAAACATTTTTAACTAATTTAATTGTTGCCGAAATCAGGGTTCAGGGAGAAGTTGCTCTTGCCATTGCCTCTTCAGGAATTGTGGCGATGTTAATGGAAGGAGGGAGGACAGCCCATTCTGCACTTACATTGCCGCTTGACATCACTAATACAGGATTGGGATAAATAAATACCCAGGCAACGCTGGGTTATCAGCTGGTCAAATATAAGCCCAAAGTGGTTAAGAGATTACTCCAGTTGAACATAGTCCATATAGATGACATTAGCGGTTTTAATGTGGTGGAATCTTGTGCTGTTGCAGGATGGAGGGGGTCTTTCGCAAGGAGCTAAGAGACAAATCAGGCTTGAATCCTTGGCATGCAGAAAGAGGCCCAGGAGGGATTCTTTCTAAACCTTCACAGAATATATCTGATAGTTCTGCAGTGTATACATTCAACGGGAAAGATTCCTTTGTATAGGAGAAACAAAAACAAAGCAATTTCTCTGAGCAATTCATTGGGTTATTCTTGGTTCCTTGCACCTGGCATATAAGCAGGGCAGAATCCCATAACTTCCAGCCAATTGCAAACTGACACAAAAATGCAGCTCCTTCCATCTACTTGCAAAAACGTAGCAATATGTGTTAGACACTTGTTCTAACTACAGTGGTTTCCACCAAGGTCCTCTGCTCTGGCGGGAACAGAGGTTTAATCCTATTGGTCGAAGGTTCTGACAGCTCCCTATTAAAAGGGCTGCTGTCAGACTCAACCTTCGCTGGATTGTTCTCACTTGTACTTAATAAAGAGCTGTTGTTACCGTTAAGCCTGTGTGTGCCTATCCATTACTCAATCTAACAATATGGAGTACACATAAGTAAACTGATGGTCTCTCTTTAACTCCAGAGAGATTTTAGCAGCCTGATTCCTGCATTCAAGTATTATTTCAGTCACAATGGTTCCTCTCTTATAGAGTAATTATGGCTGATTGGAAGTTCTGCACACCAACACAGTTTTAATGATACTGTAAAGTATATCCTTCATATTAATTCTTTTTCCTATAAGCAGTGGTTTTTGTTGTATTTAATTTAAGCAGTGAGGAAAGACTTATATCAAATAATCATATGAACAGTAGATTAATAATGGGCTTGAGAAACAGATGAAAGATGTGATGGGTGAAAAAGTAGCAACAGCAATACCTTTGCATATAATATAACCAGCTTCCACCCACTTTCCCCAGATACTAATTTTGGACTAATTAGCACTTGTACAACATAACCTGTCAGGCAGGTTTTGTTAAAATAATGCTAATCAAGGAAAGTTTAGAGTGAAACATCTATCCTTCCAATTGTGATTTCATCCCTCTACCATGTTGTTGTGATAAAGGTTACAAACAAAAGCCCCCCTTCCCCCCCCACTTTTTAACTTGGGTTTAAAAGTTTAAAATTGGGTTTAAATATAATGTATGCCACATATTCTTTGCTAAATTGATTTAACATTAAATTACTGTATAAATCATACAAAATACCTTCTTAGTCTTTCATAATAAGTTAATATACAAGTATACTTTCTGGAAAATATTTTACAAACTTTCTTTTTTTAACCTGACAGATACATCAGTGATAGATTTTTCATTTTTCTTCCTTCCATAGGACTTGTAAATGACTGATACCAGGTGTAGATATTTGTGTGAATAAAAAAATATGCTATCATAAAGGTAAAGATACAGGTTCCCCCTCATTAATCGGTGGTGAATAAAGCATGTGTTTTAAATCTGCTTACATAGATAATATATGTTGTAGCCTGTTAGTAACCCTAAGGTAAAGGTAAAAGTTCCCCTCGTACATATGTGCTAGTCGTTCTTGACTCTAGGGGGCAGTGCTCATCTCCGTTTCAAAGCCGAAGAGCCAGCGCTGTCCGAAGACGTCTCCGTGGTCATGTGGCCGGCATGACTAAATGCTGAAGGCACATGGAACACTGTTACCTTCCCACCAAAATGGTCCCTATTTTTCTACTTGCATTTTTATGTGCTTTCGAACTGCTAGGTTGGCAGAAGCTGGGACAAGTAATGGGAGCTCACTCCGTTAAGTGTCACTAGGGATTAGAATTGCCAAACTGCTGACCTTTCTGATTGACAAGCTCAGCGTCTTAGCACTGAGCCACTGCGTCCCATGCTATTATAGACCTATTTTAATATCAAATTTTGAACATAGGTATAGCTCAGCATTATTCCTTCATGTAAAATGTTGAGTAGTCTATGACATTTCTATGTAGGTATTAATGGTGACGAAATCTCAGTATTGAAAGCTGCAGTTGATAATTCTCGGTCATAGCTTCTAAATATTTATTTAGTTTATTATTCTTATCTTGGCTTTTACTAATCTAGCATATTTTTACAACCTACTGAAAAGTAGAGATATTTTCAATCTGTTCTTGTCATTAGACTGTGTGTGTTCTATGGGGTTCTTTGTAGACATGCTTTAGAATGATATCTTATGAAATGCTGCATGAAAAGGGCCTGGTGTGGAGAGAGATAAGTCACTTGGGAAGAAGGATTGAGGTTTAATACCAACCCATCTGGCAATTAGCAAACAAACAGGCAACATAAAACGAATGGAAAAGTCCAAAGGTTCACAGAGCCTTTTAGAACATTGGTATGTTTAACACAATTAATGCAATTAAGAATAAATTCTGATTTGACAAGTCAAATGTAGGATCTCTTTTGCAAAAAAAATTAAAAAATGTTAATGTCTAGAAGGAAGCACTAAGAATACACATTTTACCAGCTGCAATTTTAAAGGCATTGGCAAATAATTTAAATATTAGACATGATATTTTAATTATTTATGCAGATCACAAACTAAATAATATTGCTTCAAGGAAGCATATATTTGAGTGAGAACATCTATATGTATATGCAACTGAATAAGACAGTTGTTTTATTGCCGTAGGATAATTTATAATTAATAGTAATCATTCGCTATTCTTAAATCTAAATCTATACAACAAAACTTTACTTTATTGCAGTCAGTTGTAAATTCAAGCAGTGCTGGAAAATTTCTGCCTAAAATCTTAGAAAGGGATTGCTCTGCTGACATTGATGGACCAGTGATCTGATTCAGAATAATGCATCTTCTATCCAGAAGCTTTTACTCATACACAGTAAACTAAATAGTTGTGCAATATTTAAGATACAAATAGAAAACAATTACATCAACTTTGCTTTTTTCAGTATCTAAATGTCAGGGGTTTTTTTAAGGGCAAATTATTTCTCTAACTTTTACCCATATGCCCTTTCATATTTAGCAATCCTCAAATCCATATGGTATCCTACTAGAGGACAGTGATTGTGCTTGTTAGAAAATATGGTCACTTTTCCTGTATTATAATGATACAGAAATCTATTCTTTAGCATAGAATCCATAATTTTTCCAACCTGATCCACAAAATCTAGCTTCTTTGATAACTTTATGTGGTTCTATAAAAAGTACAGGCATCTTGGGTGCAATCCCAAAACAACTGGAGCACCATTTGAACACCTTTGACATTGACAAAATCACCATTAGTCAATTGCAAAAAGCAATTTTGTTTGGACCATTCTGCTTACATTCTGTGACAATACCTTTCCCACCGTCAAACAACAACATCTTGGGAAAGACTCGATAGATGGGTAAAAATACCAAATACCAAAATACTATGTGTGATGAACCATAACAACAATTTTAATAGGTTCATTTGCACAAACAAATTACAAAAAGCACTTCGTTTCATTGCCATTTTTATACACTAGACTAGAGCTTTGCCTCTTGATCAGGAATTTCAAGAATTTTTTTTTTTTGTTACTAAGAAGTTCTACATTTGAAAAGCCCTGCTCTGGCACTCTAATTGTCAGGACAAATTAGATGTGGCCTGTATCTCCAAGCACTCATTCTACTTGATTGTTTGGGAAAGGGGCATGACATTTTAATTCATGCTGAGCTGTGGGATTTCTATGATTTCTTTTCCTTTAATAACAGCACATTGGTAAAGAGCAAACTGTTTATAGCATCCTAACCTGAGCCAAAAGGGGATATATACTTCTTTCTAGCTGTTACTTAAGTTTTTTAAAATGAATTTTTAAGTGAAAACCCTCTGCTTCCTGAGCTATGCCAAACTTTCTCCCTTGAGTTTGGTTTCAGAATAGCTTTCACAATGGCACAGTTACAAATTTATTCCAATTAATTTTAGATAGAGATAATTGCCCCAGATTAATTTTGTATGTATTTGAACTATGTAGTGATTTAGACAGAAAAACAAAATCTAATATAATTAATTTAGATATTGATTTTTTACTTCATTTTTCATATCAGAATACCTCTGTTGTCTGTATTTTGACAAATTGCACAAGTGGAACTTCCAAAATTATATTTAAACATTAACAACGCCTGTTGTTTATGATAAAGACAGAGAAAAATTAGAAACCAAATAATTAACACCACAATCTGGAACACATTTTCAGTAAAACAATAAACATTTTAAAGTCGCTAACAGGAACTGCCAATTAATATTACTGAAAGATTTTTAACCTAGAAAAATAACACTGCTTATTAATATTTATTAATAGAAGCATATTCTTTATGTTTGGAATGCAATGTTAAAACATGAAATAAATACTAAATAATAGACAATTCTGATTTTACTTTACTATGAATTAAGTTAATGTTCATAAATTGATCATGAAAATATTTCTCTAAGTTTATAGATATGTTGCTTATAATGTTAGGTGCTTTTAAAATCATAGAAGAGCTAGCTGTTTTGTAATATGACTTCATGAACTTTCTAACGCCAAAAATTTAGCATAGTCCAGATTACTGTGTAAATACCAGTGGTGGGTTTCTGCCAGATCGCACCGGATCGCGCGATCCGGTTGGTCAATGAACCTGGAAGTAATTCCTGCCCTGCCCCCTTGGCGTTTTTTGCATCGGGGCTGACTTCCTGCCGCCACCGCTGCGCTACCTCATGTTCCTTGTCTTCTGGCTGCGGCCCCACTCTGTGGAAAACATAGGCACAATTACAGCCCGGAGCAGGAGCAAAGCCCCTTTCCCAACTGGCCCTTCCTCCCTTGATAGGCTTCGGAGGGAAGCTTCTGCAGAAGCCCGGGCGAGTGACAACAAGTTCCTGCCGTTACGATGTCTCCGAGGCTGTAATTTTCTGAGCTGTGCGCGCGGCCTGTTTTCCAAGGCGTGGAGCAGCGGCGAGGCTCTGCGCGGCCGGCGATGATTCCGAAGGCCATCAGTGGGGGGCAGGGTCCCCCCTGGCATTCCTTGTCTTCCCGGATGGCCTCCGGAGTCATCGCCGGCCACGCAGAACCTCGCCGCTGCTCCACGCCGTGGAAAACCGGCGCGCGCGCACAGCTTAGAAAATTACAGCTTCGGAGACTTGGTAACGGCGGGAACTTGTTGTCACTCGCCTGGGCTTCTTCAGAAGCTTCCCTCCAAAGCCTTCCGAAGGGCCAGTTGGGAAAGGGGCTTTGCTCCTGCTCCGGGCTGTAATTGCGCCTATGTTTTCAAAGGCGTGGAGCAGCGGCGAGGCTCTGCGTGGCCAGCGATGATTCCGGAGGCCATCAGTGGGGGCAGGGTCCGCCCTCGTGTTCCTCATCTTCCCGGATTGCCCCCAGAGTCATTGCCGGCCACGCAGAACCTCGCCGCTGCTCCACGCAGTGGAAAACATAGGCGCAATTACAGCCCGGAGCAGGAGCAAAGCCCCTTTCCCAACTGGCCCTTCCTCCCTCGGAAGGCTTCGGAGGGAAGTTTCTGCAGAAGCCCAGGCGAGTGACAACATGGTCCCACCGTTACGAAGTCTCGGAGGCTGTAATTTTCTGAGCTGTGTGCGCGCACCTGTTTTCCACAACGTGGAGCAGCAGCGAGGCTCTGCGCAGCCAGCGATGATTCTGGAGGCCATCAACGGTCCCCCCTTGCGTTCCTCGTCTTCCCGGATGGCCTCCGGAGTCATTGCCGGCCACGCAGAACCTCGGCGCTGCTCCACGCTGTGGAAACAGGCGCGTGCGCACAGCTCAGAAAATTACAGCCTCCGAGACTTCGTAACGGCGGGAACTTGTTGTCACTCACCCGCGCTTCTGCAGAAGCTTCCCTCCGAAGCCCTCCAAGCGAGGAAAGTCCAGTTGGAAAAGGGGCTTTGGTCCTGCTCCGGGCTGTAAGCTTCCCTCCGAAGTCTTGGGATGTTCTGAGGAGCACCCCAAGCTGAAAAACGCCGCTGCCAGGTACTTTTAACCATATATTTTGGTCCTATGACTGCAGAATGCTGCAAAATACCATAAATGCAGGCCAGTTGTTGAGTGTTTCAAATGTGATTGGAACACTCAACAAGGTGACCACAGTGTGTGTGTGTGTGAGTGAGACAGAGAGACAGACAGAGAGAGGAACAGAGAGAGACAGAGAGAGGGAGTGAGGGAGGGAATCAGAGAGAGACTGACAGACACACACACACACACACACACACACACAGAGGGGGAGGGAGGGGAAGGGAGGGAGGGAGAGAAAGATAGACAGAGAGACACACACAGAGTGAGTGATTAAGTGAATGAGTGAGAGACAGACACACCCACATACACACACAGATTGACAGAGAGAGAGGAAGGGAGGGGAGAGAGACAAAGAGAGAGGGAGAGACAGAGACAGACAGATACACACACACACAGAGTGACAGAGATGGGGGAGGGAGGAGAGAGAGACAGAGATACAGAGAGAGAGACAGACAGACAGACAGACAGACAGACAGACAGATAGACACACAGAGAAAATGACAGAGGGAGACAGAGAGGGAGGGAGGGAGAGAGAGACAAAGAGCCAGAGAGCCAGAGAGAGAGAGAGAGAGAGAAAGAAAGAAAAAGAAAAAAAGAAAGTGGGACAAAGAGGTGAAAGAAAGAAAGAAAAAGAAAGAGAACTTATGACCACAATTGAGCCCAAAATTTTGGTTGCTAAGCAAGAGCGTCGTTAAGTGAGTTTCACCACATTTTCCAAGTTAGCCATGCCCACCTGGTCACATGACTGCCAAGCCACTCCCACCCGGTCACATGGCCGGCAAGCCACTCCCATCCGGTCACATGGTTGGCAAGCCACTCCCACCCGGTCACATGGCCGGCAAGCCACTCCCACAAAGGAGGCCACACCCACAGAGTAGGTTCCAAAAATATTTGAAACCCACCACTGGTAAATACCCATATGCATGTGACAGTAAAGTACAAATTCCACAGTATACAACATCCTGCACATATGGTTTTGTATATCTAAAGTTTTTTGGGATCTTAAAGCATTTTTCTGTTTATATCTATGTAGAAATGTTGCAGATTATACCATATACAGGTGAAACTCGAAAAATTAGAATATTGTGCAAAAGTTCATTTATTTCAGTAATGCAACTTAAAAGGTGAGACTAATATATGAGATAGACTCATTACATGCAAAGCAAGATAGTTCAAGCCGTGATTTGTCATAATTGTGATGATTATGGCTTACAGTTCATGAAAACCCCAAATCCACAATCTCAGAAAATTAGAATATTTTTAAAAGGTGCAATATTCTAGGCTCAAAGTGTCCCACTCTAATCAGCTAATTAAGCCATAACACCTGCAAAGGGTTCCTGAGCCTTTAAATGGTCTCTCAGTCTGGTTCAGTAGGAATCACAATCATGGGAAAGACTGCTGACCTGACAGTTGTGCAGAAAACCATCATTGACATCCTCCATAAGGAGGGAAAGCCTCAAACGGTAATTGCAAAAGAAGTTGGATGTTCCCAAAGTGCTGTTTCAAAGCACATTAATAGAAAGCTATGTGGAAGGGAAAAGTGTGGAAGAAAAAGATGCAGCAGGGATGACCACAGCCTGGAGAGGATTGTCAGGAAAAGGCCATTCAAAAGTGTTGGGAATTTTCAGAAGGAGTGGACTGAGGCTGGAGTCAGTGCATCAAGAGCCAACACACACATGGATCCTGGACATGGGCTTCAAATGTCGTATTCCTCTTGTCAAGCCGCTCCTGAACAACAAGCGTCAGAAGCGTCTTACCTGGGCTAAAGAAAAACAGACCTGGTCTGTTGCTCAGTGGTCCAAAATCCTCTTTTCTGATGAGAGCAACTTTTGCATCTCATTTGGAAACCAAGGACCCAGAGTATGGAGGAAGAATGGAGAGGCACACACTGCAAGATGCTTGAAGTCCAGTGTGAAGTTTCCACAGTCTGTGTTGATTTGGGGAGCCATGTCATCTGCTGGTGTTGGTCCACTGTGCTTCATTAAGTCCGGGTCAATGCAGCCATCTACCAATGCAGCCATCTATCACGCAGATTTTGGAGCACTTCATGCTTCCTTCCACAGATGAGCTTTATGGGGATGCTGACTTCATTTTCCAGCAGGATCTGGCACCTGCCCACACTGCCAAAAGCACCAAAACTTGGTTCAATGATCGTGGGATTACTGTACTTGATTGGCCAGCAAATTCGCCTGACCTGAACTCTATAGAGAAAGATGAGAGACATGAAACCAAACAATGCAGAAGAGCTGAAGGCCACTGTTGAAGCATCCTGATCTTCCATAACACCTCAGCAGTGCCACAGGCTGATAGCTTCCATGCCACGCAGCATTGAAGCTGTAATTGCTGCAAAAGGGGCCCAAACCAAGTACTGAGTACATATGCATGCTTACACTTTTCAGAGGTCCGATATTGTTCTATGTACAATCCTTGTTTTATTGATTGCATGTAATATTCTAATTTTCTGAGATTGTGGATTTGGGGTTTTCATAAGCTGTAAGCCACAATCATCACAATTATGACAAATCACAGCTTAAAGTATCTTGCTTTGCATGTAACGAGTCTTATGTCATATATTAGTTTCACCTTTTAAGTTGCATTACTGAAATAAATGAACTTTTGCATGATATTCTAATTTTTTGAGTTTCACCTGCATGTTTAAGTCAGAACTACATAAACATTAAGAAGAAGAGGAAACAAGTTACTGTAAGGGGCAATGAACACTATTATATTTTAAAACATAAAATACTATTGATATTATTAGTTAGCATTATTATTGTAATATGTTAGCATGGTCTGATTCCTAAAAACATCTGATTGCCTATCTCAGTAATCAAAACTGATTTTACTACAGTAATCATGAGTTTACTATTCATGAATAATAATGAATCAAATAAAAGTATGCATATGTTTATAAAAACAACATTTTTATAAAAACAATTACTAATGACATAAAAGTTTAAATCACATAAAATCCCCAATTATGCTAGGCATAATGTAGTTGTAACCGGAGAGGGAAAACTCAGTTCACAACACAAGTTTGAGCTCACATGAATGCCTTTGTGTATACAGCTGTACATACAAAGGTTTCCTCACAGCAGATTTAATAATTGAATGTGCCATTGAAGATTAGATTCACCAGTATGACTCCAGAGGAGTAGGTCTCATTGTATGATGAGTTTCTTCCCATGTGAAGATGATTGCAAAGGAAAATAATATACTTTTGGCTTAGCATAATACACATACTTATCCATAGAAAGAAACTATGACTTGCAAGCAAAGTAGCTGCATTCACACTTCCCTCCAGTTCAAAAGCAAACCACATTATGGCTTAATTTGTTGTAGAAGTAAAACTAAAAAATAATAGTAATCCTTTATGATGTATGCTTGTAATAAATGTGCAGCACTTCTATTTCTACCCCTCTTTTTCTTGTCTTTTAAAAACTATTTCTCCATGATTTATTCAGTGTGAATATTTAATTTCCTAGTTCCAAGATTACTATCTTCCAGTTAGCTGACGTTTAGCTTGCTCTGGAAGGTATGTGAATTGAATGTACTCTCTTCCGTCCCAATGAGATTTCTTCTATTAGTAACATTGTTTTACAGGGAAAAAAAGCTTGATGGGATTCAGCTTACTAATGAAAACATAAACTCATTCTCAAAAAATGGCTTATTTGAAATCCTGCTTAATCTGATACTTTAAGCTTATTTGATCAATTTTTTTCCTGACTCATGATTAAGTTTGTATGAGGTTCATTTATATTAAAATATATCCTTGTAGGAGAAAATGATGGAAGAATGTTTTCTGAGTTACTGAATCATGAAAAACCTGTTTCCTAGAGTTTCAGCAAATTATATTAGACAAGAATTTGATTTCTATCCAGTTCAAAGAACATTAAAATGTTTAATCTTGAATGTCCACATAAGTCAGGGGTGTCCACATTTGGGAACTTTAAGACTTGTGGACTTCAACTCCCAGAATGTCCACATAAGTCAGGGGTGTCCACATTTGGGAACTTTAAGACTTGTGGACTTCAACTCCCAGAATTCCCCAGCCAGCCATGCTGGCTGGGGAATTCTGGGAGTTGAAGTCCACAAGTCTTAAAGTTCCCAAGTTTGGACATGCCTGACATAAATTAACATGAAGATCTATGTTTGAGAAGAACTCAGTACTAGAAAGAAGGCTTATGAATTGTACTAAAACAGAAATTTGTACAGCATTCCTATGTTTGAGTTGTGATGAATAAAAGGCTGTAGGATTTAATGAAAAACCATTTTTCCTGAAACATGTCGCTTGCTCATGATGGCTATGCTCATAGAATGCCTGAGTACATGTACTCCTTGACTTACAACCATTTGTTTAGTGAGCGTTCAAAGTTACCACAGCACTGAAAAAAGTGACTGAAAAAGTACCACCGTTTTTCACATTTACAACCTTTGTGGCATCCCCATCGTCATGTGATCACAATTCAGGTACTTGGCAACTGGTATGTATTGATGACAGTTGCACTGTCCTGGGATCATGGGATCATCATTTGTAACCTCAGCAGCCAGACTTTGACAATCAAAATCAACGAGTGCAGCAGAGTCACTTAACGGTCACACAATTCTCTTCATAACTGCAATGATTTGCTTAACAAATGTGCCCCCCCCAAAAAGGTTGTTAAATGGGGCAAGACTCACTTGACAATTGCTTAGCAATTGAAATTTTGGACTCAATTGTGTCTGTAAGTTGAGGAGTTCCTGTAAGGCACAGATCCCCAACCCTTGGGCCGTGGCTCACTACTGGGCCACAGACTGCCCAGAAATGGGCCCGCAAGCGGCTGGCAAGTGTATGTGCACCCACAGTTCTACTTACGTACATGCGCAGGTCTACTTGCACAAGCGTGTGCTTAGTGCAAAGCTCCATTTGCACGAGGAGCAGGCGCTCACACATAAAGCTCTGCTAGCGGGGGGGGAGGGGATGGTTCTGTGTGAGTGGTACGCATGCACGCAAGCACGCACACTTACCCACCACTTACTCAACTTGGTTTGAAACAGGCCTCAGCCTGGTAGTGGGCTGTGGCCAGTGGTTGGGATCATATTCCTGACGTGCAAATATTTTAGTAGTAAATGCAATAAATAGATTTGAAATCAACCTTTCATGCTCATCGTATCATTTCCACTCAGAGATGGACTATTTATTTATTTATTTATCAACTTACATACCAGTCAAGGTCACCAAAGTAACTAGGTGGCTTATGTATAATGTTTATTTAAAGAAAGAAAAACCTCTCATTTTTATAGTGGTCTTTATTTGGCCCATTGCAGCATTACTGCTGTGATAACCCCCCATTTATTCCATTCAGAACCCTGTGGCTGGTTTCTGTATTTTTCATTAACTTTATAAACTATATTATCCCAAGCTTTCTCATCACAAAAAACGATGTATCTGTTACAATCAGTTTCCAAAGAAGAAGAATAGTCCGATCCATAAATTTTACGATCTTAATGAGGTACTTTCTTTTAAATTGCTAATCAAAGTTAACACTGTAAAGAAGCTAATTGTTTAAATGTGGTCAGGCTTGAGAGTAATAAATTATTTCTTTGTGTTAATGCTAACTGGCTATTGGTCTTTTATTTCAAGACAGATTTTACCATCTTTTAAAAATAATATATAGTTACAGAGCTTTTCATGTTTCTTAGGACCTGTTTTGTCTGCTTGTACAATGAGCAAAAGTGTCTTGAATATATAAAAGCAGGATTTGTAATATTTAACTACAGATGTCTACCTAAGAATAAATTCAGCTGAACCCCCTACTTTGCACGATGAATCTTTAAAAATTAGATGAAAGAGCCCTTAGAGAGTCAAGCAGCTTTTGGGCATGTTTGTCGTGGGATAAACTTTTCTTTAGCAATTAGTTCATATAGAATGGTTTGATATTTCCTCTCCCCAAGTTGTCTTGATCACTACTAAGTGATAGTTGATGACTGAGATATAAAAAGGAGGAAATGAGCAAGATTTTCCAAGCTTCTGCAGGCTGAAAACCTGAGTGTTATATAGAAATACCCTGAAGAAGATATTAACTTATGAAAGTTTTTTCAGGACAATGACATAGATTTTTCATCGGACAACAACATTGTTTCTGGAGCAGGGAGAAACTAAGTAACATGAAGATTGGAAATGAACATTACCTGCCAGTCATAATAAATATCAATTTTGCTTGAACTGGGATTCAGAATGTTTAGGTGATAATGCATTTAAATAAATCCACAAGTATTTCTAGGTATTAAATGGCAATTGATAGGTATCCTCAATATAAAGGAACCTAATTATGAGTTCATTTGGGATTTATTAGAATTTATATTGTATATTTATATTGTAGTAAGGATTTTTAAGGGCTTTTACGATTCCATAGGCTAAATAATTACTAGTACTAAAATATTAATAAAAATGCCTTTTAAAAAAAAAGACTGATATACCGCTATAAACTGAACAATAGAAAAGATTAACAGATATTTTTAATAGGTTAAAAACTGTTATTTATCTTTAAAAGATGTACAATACCTTGATTCCCCTTTTACAGAATGAGATGATTTATATCTAGGACATTCTGTCCCTCAACATGGGAAATATTCAAAATAATTTTAATTCTCAAACCAGATAAAGGTTTAGAAAAGCATCATCTTTTAGACCTACATCTCTTCTTAATACACACCAAGGTTTTAGCTGATCATTTCAAATTAATATGAACAGGAAAGTTATACATTCTGTCCAATCAGGATTTATCTCCAAAAGAAATATATCAGATCCCACTAGGAAATTGTTGAATATCATTAACCATTGTAAAATTAATATGTGATTTCTATTATTTTGCTAACTATGCAATTTTAGTACTTTTGATTGTGTTGAAAGGACCTTATTAAAGTAAACATTACAGAAACTTGAATTTGTTAATTATTTCTTTTGTCTGATAGGTCAAATTTATAATCATACTTTTACTCAGATAAGAATTAATAGCTATGATTCATAGCAATGTGTTCTTTTAAGAGTCACAAAGCACCTGTTTATCACCACTGTTAATTGAGTTTATTATAGAAATAAGATAGCATTTTGTGCTAACAAGGAAATAAAAATAAGAGAATTTTTTTTATTAAACTTGTTTGCTAGTGACACAATCCTGACTTTTTCAAATCTTAAACATTGTTCAAAATAGTAGAGGACAGAGGGAATAGCCTTGAAGGGCAGAACAAACTGTTGCTACCAAGGCAACTGTCAGATAAGCAGGGCTTGAGCCCCTTCTAAGAAACTAATCTGAGGTTACCTCAAGCAACCTCTTTCTGAGAGAGAGTGGGGAAGCACATTCGGATTTGCAAGATTCTGTTACTGTAGCCGTCACAATAAAAGTAGTCCTGAGTTATATGTCACTAATTTCTTAGTCAGGTCTATGTTATAGGGCATGGGTCTCCAACCCCGGGCTGCAGCCCATTACTGGGCCATGGCCTATTTGGAATAGGGCTGCCAAGTGGCTGGCCGGAGTGCATGCAACTGTGCAGCTCAACTTGTGCGACTGGCGGGCTAGTGGGTGCATGAGCACTGGCCTGCTGCACACATGGCCCAGCCCCCCCTCCCCCGACCACGCCCTGGTGTTTTGGAATTTACAGAGCTATTAGACTAAGTGGTATGGATCTTACCTACAATTAATCCATAAACTTTCAAACTAGAATGAACAGGTTCATACCTGATCTAGGTCTAAACTAAACAAACTATATTAAATATTAAAAGAGTATTGGTTTGGCTTAGCACATGGAGAAGAATTATACATTTTTAATTCTTAAATGAACTTTGTTTCTTCTATGTATTTTTCTTCCTGACTGTTAAAACTCTGGAAGAGCAAGCTATCTAATTGCACAAAATCAGGAAACTGACGTAGAAACAATAACAGTATTTTTTTGCAAAAGCCAGTAGATTTCTACTTCTTTCAAATTCTTCTCTCTTATTCAATTGGTATTTCAAGATTACTGCCTAAAAATTGCTGCGGGTTGACTGATTCCAAATGTTTTAAGACGAGAATGTTAGTCTTTAAATTGTTACATGAACTGCCTTTTAAAAAGAAATGAATGAGCTTGTGAAACAGCGTATTGGAAGCTTAAAATAAATTCTTGTCTATTAGAGGCCCTTCTAACTCAGAAGAAGCATCAACATAATTGTCACGATTTTCATTTTACAAAGAGCCCGAAATCTTGGCAAAAGTATAAAAACTTTTTGTGGCATGTCTGGCTTGTAGCCTAGTACTAAATCTTGCTTCATAGATTTCTCTACTAAAGACAGGAAACCAAGTAATAAATAAAATGTTATTCAGGTTGACTGTCATGACGATGAGACACACCTTCAAGTCCACATGATTTAGATGAAGAATGGATGTAGAACAGCACATTCTAAAACGGGGATTACTTTTTAAAATTTAGGTTAGGTTAACCAGGTACTTATTTAAGTTTTATTATAATCTAGCATTTGTATTTATTTTACCACTTCCTTATATAATGTAACCACTGTCACTGTTTATCTGTCAGAGTAAGCGCCTAATAAATTATTAAACATTTTGGATTTCATAGAAAAATACGAACTGGAAGAATTGTAGAAAGTTTTCTTACATGAATTAGGTTAATTTTCATCAGGTAATTTGCATTAACATCAGTTTCCATTGGGCTGAGAAAATGGCTCAAAGTCACCCAGCTGACTTTCATGTTCTTGAATTTTAGGGTTAGGGTTAGGGTAACTGTCGGGTTGAAATGAAAGTGGTTTGATTGACCAATTCAAGGAAGAACAGTCATATTCAATAGAGATAAGTTCATTTATCAAGAGATCCTAGACACTAAGACAGCACTAAATCCAGATTTGGTAGCATTTCAATCAAAGACTTGAATTGCATTACAGAATGGGTGGGAAGGGAAGATGTAGTTTTATCCCTGGGCCTCCTTTCCATTCTCAAAATAGAGACTTTGAAAGTTGAATCCATATCACTGGACGCCAGCATAGCTCCATTGACTCCCCGAAAATGATTGAAAGATGTATACCTCTATTATAGAAACCTTGACAATTTGAATATGGCTCTCACTTTTCTGAGTAAGGCAAAAACTTTTGCAAACCGGTGCCTTATATGCCCAAAATTGTAGTTTCTCAGGAAACAAGATGGTTTCAGACTGCATCCTATGTGCTAGTTGTTAGAGCTGTGGACCAGGGTAGAACATGCAGATTAGGAAGGATTGTAAGGAAAGACATACTTTGGCATAGACAACAAAATGTCATACTGCTTGTTTTCTAAGCTTGGAATGTAAAAGATGTTAAATTTAAAGACTGTCAATGTAAAATAAAATTAACCTGTCCTTCACCAATATAATTGTCCATCTACTTCATTCATTCATTCATTCATTCATTCATTCATTCATTCATCTGTTGAATGACTGTTGACAACTCAAATGATGAACCTGCTTTTTCTGGTTGAGTGCAGTCCCATACAGAACAAGCTTCATCCTAATGCTAGAGTACAATATTTTCTTTACTAAAAGCATCCCTATCTTGTGTGAATTCAGTTGTTTATTCTTGCTTATCCAGACTATTATCAAGAGTATTCAGTGTTCAAGAATAGTGGTTTCTTCCTTGAAGATAAAAGATAGTGAGCAGCATAGCTAGGTGTCATTAACATACTCCAGAATTCTGAAAGATCTCCCTCAAAGGTTTCATGAACACTCACTGCCAGTAGATGCTTGTATTGAATGAGCAAGCATTCTTCCCTGTCATTCAATTGCTCATTGTAGCTTTTCAGTTGATTGATGATGGCATTAGTATCCTCATCCTTAGCCTGAATTTGTGGTCATCTGGTGCTCTTCATCAAATCTAGCAAAAGATCCAGTAGGAACTCCTCCATTATAAAGACGAGAACAACAAACATATCAATGTTGTCATCCCATATGTTGCAGGAATATCTGAAAAGCTCAGGATAATTTTCAATCAACACAACATACATATACTGTACACTTTAAATCCAAGAATACACTAAGGCAGAAGCTTGTCCACCGAAGGATAAAACAGCCAGACAAAAACTGAGCAATGTAATTATGCAATACAATGCAATGAGATACGTGCAGATCTGTACATTGGTAAAACAAAACAACCACTTCACAGGCGCATGGCACAACATAGGAGATCAAACCCATCAGGAAAAGATTCAACAGTCCATCTGTATTTGAAAGACAAAGGTCACTCTTTTGAAGACAGCAAAGTACACATTTTGGATAGAGAGGATCATTGGTTTGAAAGAGGTGTAAAAGAGGCCCCTTACGTTAACACTGAGCAGCCCTCTCTCAACAGAAGGGAAGGGATAAGGCATCACCTATCTCCGGTATACATTGCATTGCTTGCAGCAATACCAAGAAAGTTGTAGGAACTGGAAGGTCCTGGATGACTGAGAATCTCCACAGGTAGATTGCGAACAGATAGACAGGCAAAGAATCCAATATTATTTGCCCAGGTAAGATAAAGGGAATCATCTGAGTCTCTCTTCTTTCTAAAGCTAAAATCCAAGTCTGGAAGAGGGGGTGGGAGGAAAGCAAAAAGAACAAGAACACACTGGATGGGAGGCTGAAAGTAGTTGGACTAATCTCTCTTAAGCCTCAAAAACTAAGCTTGGAAAAGCTAAAAGCAAATTCAAAGTAACACTGAATCAGCAACAGAACTTTGGTCAGGATTTTATGTTTTATTGTAATGGGTGTTATATACTGTTATATACTTTAATGTCTCTGAGCATTTGTGATTAACGTCTCTATTGCTATGCTCTCTGCAAATGCTAAGATAATTGTATATTGTTTGTTTTTATGCTCCTTGGAACTTATCGACCTCAGAGTACAAGCTGGCGAACTATCATATGATCTGCTTAGAGATCTTCTCGTTCGTACAATTCTGTGGAAGGTTAAAAATAAGATGCTGTGTGTGATTTTAGTCTGATTGGATTTTCTCCACAAACCATTGTTTTCACAGTAAGCTGCTTAAAACAGTAGAACAATACATTTCAATTCAATTCAATTCATTTTGTTTTTTTTGGTTAAGCGTAATTTACAATTAAACTTCTTATATTGCTCTGACTTGCTGTATGTGTGTGCAGTGGTTTTTTCCTAACGCACATATCAAGCTGACGCATATACAATTATGGGAGGTGGCATTATAGATGTTCACTCTTATCATTCCTGAATTTCTTGATTTTTTTAACTTAGAGGCTGTGGGATTTATATTTATCCCATACACAGAGATTAAAGTACTGTGCACAGGGAAGTAGTGGCAGAGAAAGTATTTTAAAGTTGCTGTATCAACTTTAGGGTTGAAAGTCCAGCCAGCTTGTGTAATAACACAGTATCCCAGAGGATAACTAGGAGAGAAGGGGAAAAACACTTCTTATTCATCCTAAAGGCTCAGCCTTTACCATTGAGTCAATATTAAACAATATAAGAAATAGAACTGCGTGGAGCACCATAGATAATCAACTTAGGTGTATTTTTTATTTTTTTTATTTTGGGAAATATTTTTCAAAACTTCTTTGCAATCTATATATATATAAGCGAAATACCACTCATGTATCATCACGAAATCTCCAGAACTGTAAAGCCTACAGACTTGAAATTTGGCACATATGTTCCTCTTGGCTTCTAGGTGCTCATTAAGAAAGGATCATTAGTATTTCTTATAGTATTATTAATACGCTCTGATGCTAAGGAGTTAGACGTTCTGCTCCCCCTCCTCACCTGAAAAGAACTCTGTTCCAACTGCCACTTGGGCATGGGCATGGCCAGTGTGTGACTCATCCGGCCTTCAGGCTGGGAGTTTAGACATTCTATTCCCCCTCCCCACCTGAAAAACACTCTGATGCTGATGAGTTAGACTGAGGGAGAGAAGGGGATAAAATAGGAAATGCCTCTGTGGAGCAAGCCTGAGGGAGAGAAGGGGAGAGGAGAGGTTAAATGGGGCAGCCTGAGGGAGAGAAGGGGAGAGGAAAGGCCGATCGTAACTACTCATTTATTTTCAAGCTGTTAAGTGTCGATTTATCAAACCTGATCACATAGTTTCATAGCGGAGCACCGGTATTCAGCTAGTAGTAACAAATTATCAAAGAACAAGAAGTATGAGGGAACAATTGTTTTATTGTTCATGACTTATGGAACAGACACACACAGAAAAATGCATAAATAAATGTTTTCTTTTTCACAAACAATTCACAAACAATTTGCAATTTTCTATTGTAAAAATCTGGTGCAGAATAATTTACTCTGCTTTCAAATTCAGGATAAAACTGTATAATCTTCATGTTTCTTTAGCACAAAATGGGACATACTTGAGAAAATGTAAACTCAAGACCTTCAAGTGATCTTGGACACTTTGATTTGGATAAAGGTCTCCATCTGTGCACCCTAATCCAACAAGAATTTTATTGAATTCTTCTGTCAAAATGTCTCTCTATCTTGATATCTGAAAACTACTATTCAAGTAACTTTGAGAATGGAAATTTCTTTGCAGGCACTTAACTATTTTCAAGAACTAAAGTTATTCTGTAATATTAATGTCATTCAGTAACCTTATTCATCCATGGAGTTTAATGAACAGTATTCTGTTTAAGATGTTCCACGTAAAAGATGTCCATACGTAATATGTTACGTATTGTGATAGTGTTAATTTAAACTACGTAATAAGTTTGGGACATTCAGTTTTTCAGTGTGAATTTTGACTACTAAATCTGAGGTATATTTTGAGCAAAACATGTATTTTCATATTTATACTATAGAATAGTAGTGCAAATAAGTGACTATGCCTGTTATTCATCTATGTAATTATTATTTCAAGCATCTGAGCAACACCACTAAGATGAGGGTATGTTACCTGGGTTATATTAGAATTTTAAAAAATACATATACCTTGCTTTCCTAGTTTTGTAGAAATCCAGCCACCATAATTGCTTTATATTATCCGAAAATAAATATCTAAAATTGATTAATCCTAATACCACAGAAACATTGGAATAGTATTTAATGGCTTTTTAAAATGAACATTCATAGTTGGAGCAGAAATTCTTGGCACATGAAGATTATATATCTATCTTCCGTGATTCCCATGATTGGGACCGGGACAGCTATGTTAAATTAATGCAGCACATTCCATAGTTTGTTTTCATTGTATCAATTACAAATGGTTTCCTGACTGTACTAAACTTTAGCAAATGTAAAACTATTGTAAACTTTAAAAAATTGATTTCCAGCATGAGTGAATAATCCCAACAAGCAGATTTGATTTTTTTTTGAACTCTCATTCGCCATGATTCATTATTTTTGATATGCATATAATAATCTAGCTAAACTTTTTAGGCTTAAAATCTCAGCCTATGTGGCAATAACCTCAAGAATATCATCATTCAAATTAAACATTGATAGTGCAGAAAATGTAGAGAGCCAGTAGTCGTTAAAGCATTGGTGAGAAACCAGCAGATCAAGAGTTCTAATCCCATCTGAGGCACAAAGCCATTGATGTGACTCTGAGCCAGGTAAGGGCAAACTACTTCTGAAAACCTTGCGAAGAAAACTGCAGGAAGTAGTCCGGGCAAGCACCAGGAGTCAAGATTGACTTGAAGCAGGGGTGGATTCTGGCAAGCACTACTGCCAGTTCGCTTGTGCGCTTGCTATGCGTGCACACATGCGCAATGCAATAAAAATTGAAGTAAAAAACAAGATGGCAGTGCCTATGGCTGAGCCTGTGGCGCCACCTGAAGAAGCAATTCGGGGGCATGGAAGGCCTGGGTCGCTGGAACTGGCAGCGACCCAGGCCACCAAACCACTACCAGTTCAGACAAACCGGTCTGAACTGGTAGGAACTCACCACTGACTTGAAGGCACCAAAGAAGGACAAGAAGGAGAAGAGAGTGGGGGAATACTATAAGTACCAGTAATACTTGTTATATGTGTTGAATAATACTTGTCATGTGTGCTTGAATAATACTTGTTATATATGCTTTAAAAAGTAAGTAGTTGAAGAAAGCATTGTAATTTAAGATATCTGTGTATTCCTTCCCATTGTACCATCACAGCAGTCTTGTGAGGTAGGATAGGAGAAAACCAGTTGCCCAAAGTTACTCAAAGAAGTTGATTGTTGAGTAGAGATTTGAATATGCCTTTCTAATCCTGAACCAATATTCTAATCATGATATTTTACTTCCTCTTATAATTAAAGTGCACATGGAAAATGGCACTAAAGAATTTAAAACTTCAGATGAATCCTCCGATTACAGCCAAAAAATAATTATGCATAACTACATTGAATCTCCAGAACGGAAATTGTCCTTTCCTAAAGATGGTTATCCATATCTTTAATTGTTGAAGAGCTTTTCAGAAGCTTCCTACAAGTCTCCTTGTTTGTTTCCTTCAGTTTCATGGTCCCTGCTAATCCAGAACATCTTAATGTAGTTAATAGTTCGTTTCTTGGGAGTTTACTGATTGCTAAATAAGTGTGATATTGTTGCTACTCTTCTGTAATTTTATGTTAGTTGAATTCATAGAAAATAATAAGCATAAATAGCAGAGATTGCATTACAGTTGTAAGTAAATACGTCTTAGAGAAGCTGGAGAGTCCTACAACATTGCCAATATGTTAGAGAATTATAACGGAAATAGTTTCTAGAAACTAGAAAGGAAATGGTTTCTTCCTAAATTTCAAGAAACCCTCCCAGCAAAGTACAGCATTTAATTGGTTGCCTTATAATTCTTTTTTCAGTATTTGTCTTGGCTTCTTGTGCTCTATAGTGGGGAAAACTCTAGTTCTGTTTGTTTCTTTGCATTCATTTCTTGCCAGGTATTTGGATGCAAAATAAAAGCAGTCAGTATAACAGAAAAGAGAAAGAACGTTCTTCAGCATAATAGAGCTAACTGCAGTGTTTCTAGAAAACAAGGTCAGCTCTTTATTTTTGAAGAAAATTGTGGAGAGAAACATAAATCAGATTATTACACACTTAAACATTGTGATGGTTATGACACTAGAAATACTAATGCTGTCCTGTATATGTTACCTTGTTTGCTGAGTTTCTTTGTTATTAAAAATATAAAATGCTTTCAAAATATGTTAGCATGCAAAAAAGGAAACTTTTCAATTCATGATTGTAAAATGGGAAACTAGACCTGAATATATAATTTATATTGGCCTAGATTTAGCAGCTTTTTCTCATTTATTCTCAAATAAATATATAACAGAATAAATAAACCTGTCTATAACTAGACAGTGGTTATTGTTTAAAATCTTTCTTACTGACTTTTTATGGCAATATTTTATATAGAGTGAGAACCTGCACAATAAACTGTTTTTGAATACTGTGCAATGACTGGTTTCATGATACTCTTCATAAATATTTAAGCTATGTTCTCTCCCTCCCTCCCTCCCTCCCTCTCTCTCCATATGTATTTTTCTATGTATATGTATGTGTTTATGTAGATGCATAGACAGTCCTCGAGATATGATAGATCACTTAATGAACTTTCAAAGTTACAACCGACACCCCAAAATTACATACAACTTTGTTTCAAAGTCATGACAGATACAGCACCTCTGTATTCATTCTCCCTTCTGACCAACAACAGGGATGCTGCAGAGCCCCCCCCTTCTCTCCCACTATCCCACCCCGCCAGGAACCCCAGCATTTGGATCTGCTCCCCGTATATCCACCACCCATCACACACACTTACTTTTTGAAGCTCAATGGACCTTGTGTTGGGAAAGGAGGGAAGGCCACATGTCCCTGGGCCATGCAGTGGCAACCCAGAAGTAGTCACCATTTTATCCTGCCATCTTGTGGGCAGGAACAAAATGACAGCTTCCAGACAAACTGATTTCTTCTGTTGCCTTAATAAGGTCTGCACAACACTGCAGAAGTTCTAAACATGGCAGAAAGCTTCTACAGTGCTGTGCAGGCCTTGTTTAGGCAGAAAAATTGAATACTTTGTTTTCAGGCTGCACAACAGCAACCTGAACATGACTGCCACTTTGTAGGTGGGACAACTGGAATCACGCTAAGAGGTTGCACAATTTAGCAATTCATTCTAACCCTCTGAAAGGCCTCCTGGTTCTTCATAAGGTAAATGAGGAGGTGGATGTTTGGTCTGGTGGTGTGGGAATCAGGCTAACCCCTGGGGGGAACCTGTGGAAATGGGGGAAAACCTATAGGTACCTGAGGGGCTTGAAGTGGATCATGGGACTTCTTGGGGGACGTTGGGAAAGCCTTGGGAGGGCCAGGACAGGTGGGCTTCGAGCCTGCACTAGATGTCCAAGGGTCTCTCCTCCCCCTGACGCACTCTGTGTTCTGCTTAATGACCTGCACATTCATTTAACAATTCATCAGAGAGAGCACATATGGGGGGGGGGGGGCTTGTTAGATGAGATGGTTAACCTAACCACCATCATGATATGCATTCGTATTGGGCAAGCTCCAATACAGTTGTATCTCGAGGACTACCTGTATGTGTATATTTTCTAGCTGTGATCTCTTATTTCTTTACCTGCTACATTCAGCTTTTCTCTCTACTCCTTCTTTGTCTCCCCTTAATATAAAAATGCCATATTAATTAAAAAGTTCTAGAATTCTGATTCTGAGCCATACTCTGAACCTACTTAAGAACTGCTTAAGAAAAGACTGCTTGCATTGTTTGCATTGTTGTAGAAACATGGGCTAAAGGCAGTTGGCATCTTCAAGAACAGACGTGCATAGTGTGGTTGATTGGGTTCACAAAGACATGTCACATGGCTAGCTAGTGCATCAGAAATTGTGAATATGTGTCGATGTATCGTCTTACCTGACTTAGGACTTTGTGTTGTGTTTCTTAATGTACTTCATTCAGTCATCTTATTGTAGATCAGATATATGTACAGTAATCAGTTGAGACATGGCTACTGGTGCATGTCTGAACCATCATTTCCCCCTTATTAAGTAGACCTCTCTTTATTTTTTTGTTTTTTTTATATTCTGTTTTCAAGAAACTATAATTGATGTGTGCTTTGTTAAAACTTATTTGTGCTTAGTATTTTGTAACCCCCCTATACATTTTAATTCTGTTTTTTTTTAATTTCTATTCTGCTCAATTGTTGAAAAACGTTTTCTAGTTTTCTCAGAGGTACTTATTTTCTAATTGGATACCCCAAATCCTCTGGATTCAATCTAATATTTTGATTTCAGACTAATTAGAAAGCAACAATTGTATAAATCCATGGCTAATTGGGGAGAAAAGAATAAAAATTTCCATGACTTAGTTTAAAATATAATAGGAGGGGATTATACTGTTGTCTTTACTTTAATAAAATCAAAGAATGGCTTTATTAGTAGGGCCTCTGTATTCCATGATTGAATAACAGCTTTTGATTAATACATACTTTCCCCATTCACATTTATAAGCAAAACATTGAAGGATTTTAATGTTTAAAAGTCAGTATTACTTTTATATGAGAATTTAGTTATTGCATTAAGTAATGTGTTGGTGAAGAATTAATTATCTCTCTCTATATATACATATATGAAAACACGCCTACAGGAATCAGGAAATCTCCAGAACCGTAAAGCCTACAAACTTGAAATTTGGCATGTGTGTTCCTCTTGGCTTGGTACTCCGTAACAAAGGATTTTTCAAAATAGCCATCAGAGCATTAGTATTTCGTATATTATTATTAACATGCTCTGATGCTAAGGAGTTAGACATTCTACTCCCTCTCCCCAATTGAAAAATTGGATGTGGGCATGGCCAGCACGTGACTTATCCGGCCTGCTGCTGAGAGTTTGGAGAGGAGCCTGAGGGAAAGAAGGCGATAAGATAGGGGGGTCTTCTGTGGGGCAAGGCTGATGGAAAGAAGGGGATAGGATAGGGGAAGTTTCTGTGGGGCAAGGCTGATGGAAAGAAGGGGATAGGATAGGGGAAGTTTCTGTGGGACAAGGTGGATGGAGAGAAGGGAAGAGGATGGGGGGGATTCTGGGGAGCAAGCCAGAGGGAGAGAAGGGGATGGGATAGGGAAGGATTCTGTAGGACAAGGCTGAGGGAGAAAGGGGGATAGGATAGGGGAGGATTCCTATGGTGCAAGCCTGAAGGAAAGAAGGGGAGAGGAGAGGCCGATGGTAACTACTTATTAATTTTCAAGTGTCAATTTATCAAACCCGACCACATAGTTTCATAGCAGAGCACGGGTATTCAGATAGTTGGTAATAAGTGACAAAAATAATTTAAAGTATTAATTTTGTTTCTTCACCTTTGGACTGGTACCTTATTAGAATTAGTGATCATTTATTTATATCTGTCTCTGCCACCACACCAGTGTCATCCACCTTGGTATACATTTTTATGGATTGAGCTATTGCTATCATTATACTACAAATGAAAACAGAACTCAACATTTTGTGTGAACATAAGAAACAATCTAACTTAGTAAACTTTGTCCCTGGAACCAAACTCTTTCTTAATCATTATTGTATGTTTTCTGCATTCTAATTTTAACAATGAAAAGAAATTTGAGATCAGCTGCTAAATAGATTACATTATTGATTTTGAATACTTTGCTAAAGGAAAACAAAGAAGTGTTTGTAATTTAAGCACTTCAGTACCTCCAATCAGTATTTCATTGCAGATATACAAAGAAGTACAAAAGAGACAGGATAATGCTAGTTCTCCAAGGCAGATTGGTGTACCACCTTATAAGCAGATGCCAAGGACACATCAAGCGTCTTGTTTTATAGGTCTTAACGTAATACTTTTTGTAAGAAGTTGAAAAGTTGAACCTTTGCAGATTACATTTTTTAGGAGTAGACTAAGCTATTGCACACATGGTTTTCTGCTTATGTACCAAACACATCTCTCTATGTTTAGGGATTACCAGGTACTGATGTGATCATACGAAATTCTATCGAATAACTGTAATTCATTTCTGATTTATAATTATATTCCTATTGCTAGTATACTAAAACATGAAGAAGTGGTAGAGATATATTACTTGGCTTTTGCCTTAAATATTGTGTCTAAATCTAGATGCATTGGGGCAAATGTAGACATCCTAATTAGTGCTAATCCCACAGAGCAGCATTTCCTAGTTTGTGATGTATAATGCTGTACAACTGCTGCCTCCTTATGAGTCAAACATATCTGGAGATCAAGTTGGGAGAATTACTACAGAGAATGCTAATGTGCTTTTCTGTTTCACCAGTGAAATCCCAAGAATAGATGATATAAAATAGAAGGACTACAAGCCCTCACAAAGGACCAATGTGGAAAAAGAGGAAGTATGCTTTCATTTAGTTGCATGCTAATATTATTGATCATGTTATGTAGGAAGTTATCACCTAGCCCTCTCCCAGAAAAATGAAATATCCTAGGAAATATTGATAAGGCAGAATATTATATTTTCCTGGATGTGAAAAAGGGAGAAACACATTTTAAACACTAAATTCCTACAGCTTCCTGCCCATCCCCACTTTTGTCAATGGGCCATTAAGAAGGCCAAGCTAGTCCACTTTACATAATAAAGAGTTCTCCTCTTCAGCTGTGATGGGATTAAGGCAGGATAATAAGCCTTTACTCAACTGACCACATGGCATCTGAACTCAATCAAACCTGAATTCAAAACAGCCTAGAGGGTTGCCCCTGCATGGGCCCATGTGAGTCTGGCAACCAATCAGAATACATTTCTTACACAGGAACAGGAAACAGATAGGTGGGGCAGAACAGATTATAAAAATCCCTGCAAGCCCTTCTTCAGTCCTTCTCTTCCCTTCTCTTCTCTTCTCCACCAACACTGAAGCATGTGATCACCTTTGCTGTTCAGGGCTCAGGCCATGTGGTCCTGTCCACCATTAAAACCATCTTTCCAAGCAGCTTCCATGTCTCCAGTGTCTTTTTCCCCACTTGGAGCCGAACCCAGAAGGACATTTCTCCCAACAGTTATATTCTCTTCCTTTTGCTTCTACCGTTTCACAGACTTTGTGAAAATCCTTGGAAATATGTAGGTTATCTGATATCAGGAACTTTTTCTGGATATTTTACTGCATATATTTAATAAATTCTGAACAATAAACCAAACTTGAATTTCCACTAACATATTGGCTAGGTGACATACAGGTACTGCTTGAGTTATGACTGACTGCTTAGTGACTGTTTTAAGTTCTCACGACTGGTTGTTCATCATTATTTAAAGTTACTTATGACCCAATTCTAAAATTCTTAAAGCATGGGCCCCTCTGATGTCATTTGATCTCATTTAAGGCACTTGGCAACTGGCCTGCATTTATAGCATCCCATAGTCATATGAACACATTTTATCACATTTTTGTTGAAAACCTTGTGGGTTTTCTTCTGGGTTTTGGCCAAATGCCCATATTAATCAATTGGTTTGCTTATGGACTGTGACGGGCATTTAACAACTGTGGCAGTTGCTTAACATCCACTGCAAAAAAAGGCCATAAAATCGAATTGGTCATGTGGATGACCCATTTTACAATCATCATTCATGAGTTACCACCATAATGGCCAGAGTCCATTATGATCATAAGTTAAGTAGATGGGATTCAGTCGTTAACCTGCTTTACTTTCCACACACAAGGTAAAAATGGACAGGTCATTTAAATTTGTTTGGGAACAATTTGCTTGTCCTTTTAAAAAGAAATTGCCCAATACTCTTAATACTCCCAATACTTTCCTTTAAAGGAAAGAAGTACGGGTAGTTGTTTGTGTTTAAAACATTGCAGAATAGCTTGCCACAAAAGATTTTTTTTTGGTGAAGCCACGACCTCATCTGTACCCTAGCTTGAAAAACACATGGGGCAATAATATACTAACTCATCAAGAATTTTCAATGTGGCGCTTTCTTTTTGAAATATTGCTGGGGGGGAAATCTATTCTGGAATGAAAACAAAATCCTCAAGAGGGATCAGATCAAATGTAAATTACTAGGCTATGTTGAAGTGGTTTGGAATCAACTTCTTATTGAGGACGAGGTCACTGGCAGGAAATAAGCTTTTAAAAAAATAATATACAATTCCATATTATTACTACAAATATAGGCTTCCAAATATACCTCTACTAAAATTACAGAAATACAGGATAGATACTGACTGCTTGTTGATTCTCTTCTGCAAATGCCTCCTAAATCCTGGTTGTTCCACTCAATTCCATCAGCCAGACCTCTGCATTTACAGCCTAATCAGGTATCGTGGGATGGGGAGTTAAATTGCTAAGGGTGCCAAATATAAGTTTCTTGGCCAAATCTCAACTATTTTATTTAGCGAGACAAATATTGCAGACACTTTATTAATAAAGCAGTGAGAATGAAAAGTATTTATTATTACAACCTTAGTTCCCACTTTGCAGATGGGGGATGTTATGGCCATAGGTGGGCTAGAAAAATTCAAATGCCCAGTCGACACAAACTGTGAGTTCACAATTGGTTAACAGTCAAAACTACACTATACACAATTGGGGGAAAATGCCTTTGGCTGTGTTTCATTGCTATGCTTTTTGGAGGCAACAATTAAGCTTGTTCATTGATAACTCTTATGGCTTCTGTTGAATAAATGTTTTCCTGTATTCAAGACAAATTCTATTAACAATCTAACAATGAATGGAGGATTCTTTTTGAGAGAATGTTTAGTAGCCCTAATTTTCTGTACAAATGTGGGATATGAGAGTTCATGTTCACTCATGACAATTATTTTTTATTGATATTGATAGATCAGATTATGTATTCATATTGTGAACTGAGCTGCAAAGACAAAAGAGAGAAATTAAAAACTTGAGCAAATGAAAGGAAATTTTGAAGAGATTCCCTGCCTGCAGGGTCATTTGTTTCTGGTGACCTTATGAATAAAGGAACAGAGAAACACAATTTCCCCACAAATTCATTTTTACAAATTCCCTTTTCAACCTGCAGGATTGTTTCAGCCCTGGGTTCAGTTCTGTCTTCAAGAAGGTTTTAGAAAAATGCAGTGTTGTTTTTTAAAGCAGTGGATGTGAGTGAAGTCAGAATTTACTCATGACTTTTAAAAGAAAGGCACTTTAAAAAAAGATATTAGAGCAAAAAATCTTCCTACTTACTGTATGCTCCTAGAGCTAACATTTTATCTGCTATGTGTTCCCTTGTACTTTATCCCATCCCATTCTATATTCTCCACTATTATTATGCTTATTTACTGCTCACATTTTTAAAGTTGTTTTAGTTTACAACTTTTTAGACACTTGGAGGATTAATTATTTCACACTGCCATCTTGTGGCTATATTTTATGTTTGTACTATAGGGCTCTCTACATTAGAAAAATGAATGTCACGTCTGATACAAGCATAGTTTTAAAATATTTATAATTATGCCTTTAAGACAAGCATCTAGTTAGATAATTTTAACACACTAGTACACTGACTTGATTAGATCTGTTTTATTCCATTTGCATTCTTTGTGGATTGAATCAGTGGAAAAAGAAGGGAAGTCTTTATTTTTTCCTTCTTATTCCCATATGCAGTTATAGTCCACTAATAGGAATTTGTAACAAATAACAGAGGAAATAATTGTTCATACTCTCAAAAATTGCATGGAAAAACTATCTGATTTTACAGAGAATAAAAAATAGTTGGATAGGACAGTTTAATTATAGAAGTGGACATACTTGAAGAATAGGATTTTGCTAGGCTTTGAGCTTTGATATAAACTCTTAAATTTTTAGTTATCTATACATTATTTTTCATAAAACAGTGTTTGAATATTTGTAATGTTGGTTAAGAATTCAATATTTACAGACTATTACTACATTTAAATGACACAGTAAGCCATAGGAATTGCTTATTAATTTAATGGCTGAGTGATTTAATGGAAAACAGCTAACAGCCATTTTTTTTTCCAGCCTACTGATTTTTCTACAGGGTTCCTAATTTACTTATGAGTATGTTTTCTGGTTAGCAGGCCAAAAGTATCCTACACAAAACTCAAAACAAATTTACATATGGCTGATCATAGCTGTGTTGTTTGAGGTCAACAATTAAGCTTGCTTAATTTTGATGAGGACAGTTCCAAAGGCATAGAGTAGTCAAATATATATGTCCTTCTGCCATTTGTGGTTCTCTTCATTCAGTTCAACTCAAAATTTGGATTCCAGCTTCACTTCCTTAGCCAGTTGACTGAAGGCAATTACGTATGTCTACCCGCAAGCAAAGGAATTTTTCCCCTAACCAAGAAAAAAATGCAAAGAGCAATTGACAGAGAGGGTTATAACTATTCTGCCAAGTAATTGCTTAAAACATTGCTTCCTACCTTTTTCTTTATGCAGTTCACTAATTTCATCTGGATCTAACAAGGATCACCAGGGCTTCACGACTTGGTGCCTGGGGCCATCATGGTGAATTCCCAGATATCACAGGCACCAATCTTGCAAGAATGCATGCCAGAGATCAACATCTGGCAAGACTTGGTGATCTTATATGACAAGAAGTCGGGAATCATAGAACTAAAGAAACCCTCCTTCCCCCTTGCATTTCTAAGAAACAAAAAAGATAAAAATTGAGGGCTTTCAGACACTTCTTTGAGATGAGGTCACTATCTACAAAAACGTCTTCACTTCGCTTACTTCTTTTTCTGTCACTTTTCAAGGAAAGAATGGTGGGAAGCATTCAGTTCCCTATCAAAATTAGACTTCAGCAGAAATTAGAGATGAGAAGACCTCCACTGTCTTGGAATCTTCAAAGCTGGAAGCAAAGTATTTTGCTAATCTTTAGATAACATGCCCTTTTCATCTTGATGAGTATGCCAAGTCAGTTTGCTGTTCACTGACACGTTTTACAAGGTTTTGACGTAAACAAACCTTCAAAGTGTAATATACAAGAGGAAATCCTTCTTGCAGTATTTTAACTTTTTTGGAATTTTTTTCTAAAATGTTAACCTATTTCTTAGGCATGATTTTATCAGGCAAAATGTAATGTTCTCTTGTTTCTGACAAAGTCTCACCTCAGAAAAATGGTTGATGCCTGAGCAGAAGAGAAAGAAGATTCTCCTAATTTTCATTATTATTTTCTTTCTGTGAGAAAAAAAAAGAGATATTATTTTACTATTGTCTCTCAATTTTCTTTTTCTTCTTATATTTTGAACAAATTATTACTGCATACTGTAAACCAGTTTTTTTAGTAGGGGAAAAAAAGACTTTCAGTCAACTCAGAACAAGAAACTTTAGATATTGGAAGCTAGTAAATTTGCCTCCACTTTGTCTTTCTTTTTATTTAGATACTGAAAAGAAAATAAGCTTTCCTACTTGGTTGTTGTTCCCAATTATTTCTCAATTCTTAGTTAACGACTTCTTTTCCCAAAGGAAAAAAAATGTTTTTTTCCACCCTGGCAGGACAACCTATTTCCAATTGGTTCTTCAGATCATCCAAAGATGCCTCCATCACCACTGTAATTGAATCCATTTTTCCTGTTGCTGGTCATCCTCTTTTTCCGCTTTCCTTCCATCTTTCCCATTATAGGTGGAAAAGATCTATATATATTTTACAAGAGAAAGTTCTTCTCACATAATATTAATATAATTACCATAATAGTTGTTATGTTTACCACTATATTTAGTTTTTTATTGTGTTGTTATGTTATTACCATTCAGGATGGATTTTGTTTCTTTTGTATTTTAGTATTTCAGCTTAAAAAAAAACCTGTAGAAACTGGTCATATGCTAAGCCCGGGTCGTCAATGGCCAGCTTGACGCCACTTCCCAAACTGCTGGCATGTTTCCGTTTCACATTGGATTGAGGACTGAAGCCACACCTCTTCGCATTGGGTAGACTGGGCCAATGCCTTACATTTTCCAGGACAGCCCCATGGGCCAGATCCGACCACATTGCAGGCCGAATTTGGCCTGAGGGCCTTGAGTTTGACACCCCTGTGCTAAGCCAGTCATGAGTGAGTTTCTCAGTAATGGGTCAATCAAGCTTTTGAAAAATTCTCTTTTTAGTTTCTTCCACATTGACATCCTTCCAAAATGCCATTTTGCTTAGCTTTGTCCAAAGGTAATATGAATGTGCTTCCACCATTTCAATCGCTTCCTTTATTATTTTATTTTAGTAGTAGTAGTATAATAGATTGTGGAGATAAGCAGTTGGTTATTTACTCAACTTCTCTGTGGTGCAATCTTACTTTCCCAGCCAATCAATAAAACTTGATGTATCTGTCTTCCCAGCATTTCTATAGAAAATATAATTTATTTCCAGAATAAATATAAGAAATAAGAATAAAAAGTTACTTCTCCATTGATTATTATAGAAAATTGAACACAATACTATAAAATACTTGTGTATGAAATTCTCAGTTGATTTTCATGGAATGAATATATTTTACTTTATAATATCCAACTGGGAAACAACAATTAATTGAACATATAGGTAATCCCTGGGTTACGAGCATTCCGTTAGTGAACATTCAAGTTACAGGATCAGCACAGAGGTGGGTTGCAAATTCTGGAGTTACCTGTTCACTCGTGCCCACGACGCTTCTGCACATGTGCAGAAGCATCTCAGCGGGTGGAAGGAGCCTCCCGCAACCACTGCTACCAGTTCACATGATCTGGGCCGAACTGGAAGCAACCCACCTCTGGATCAGCACCCCTAGCATTTCTGAACAAGACCCAAAATTACAAATCTTGCAGCTCCACAACAGATGTTTGCCCTTATGAACAACTGTAGAGGGTCTGCAACATTTGTCCTGCCAGCCGAAATGGAACTTCTGAGGGCCGGATCCGATTTAGAGAAACTCAGTTCGACCAGCCAGAAGCCTTGCCAAGTATGTTGCTAGCCAAAATGGAGCCTACAGGGGTTGGATCTGCACGCCTCCCCTGGATCCAGCATCTGGAAGCTCCATTTCAGCCTGAAATGGCCTGGGAGTAGCCCTCGGAGGGCCAAACAGCCTTGGAAGGCTAGATAAAGCCCTGGAGGCTCAGATCCGCCCCCCCCCCCCGGAGGCTCCATTTTGACCTGCAATGGGCCGGGGGAGGCCTGCAGAGGCCCAAACAGAACTGCAGAGGGTCGCTTGAGGCAGGACAGGAGACTGCTTGTTAGATCTTCACAAGGTAACTGACCCGGGTAGTTAGGGGAAGGAAGCAATTTGGGCCAGCATGAGGCATTTCAGTGGGTCGGGGAAGCCTTAGATGGTCTTAGGCAGGTGGCCTGTTCCACCAGTAGGCCCCACATGGCCTTCCCCACCCTGAAATAATGTGTCTTGCATTAGATTAGAGAATGCGTGGGCAAAAGGGAGTGATTTCGTCCAAGGTATGAGATTTACTCCCATGAATCCTTGGATTACAAATGGAATGGGCAGGCTCCATTATATTCGTAACTCAAAGACTACCTGTAGTTGACTGAAAATCTAGTTTCTGGCCAATGTTCTGAAATTTAACTAGAAAGTTACTTCCATTTTCCCATTTCTTTCATATTCATTTAATCTGCACTTTATTAGAATATAATTCACACTTCCAGATGTATTACATACTGTGGTCAGTGTAATTGTATGAATTGCATGGCTGGAATTATACTAATAGTTCAATTAAGTATTTATTTGTCACACAGCATATTTTCTTTTGCATTGGCACGTGAAAGAAAAAAATGGAAGTCGGAGATGTATGTACTTTTCTTCAAAGCTAATTCAGTATAAATACACAACCTATTCAATTATTTACCAAAGACAGTTGGCTAATCCATTGTTCAAGGATTTGAAAGTCAGCTGATTCATAGGTAATCTGATACAATACTTAGCTGTTTGATTCCCAGACAGAGGGTTGTACCTTATCTTTTCATTATGAGTCAGGTAACCATAACTTTTCAGGGAAGAAGCTTTGAAAGTCCTGCTCAGCTAGCTTTTCTTTAAGAAAATATATTTCTGCATGCTAAAGCAATAATATGGTTTAGGGTACATCATTTATTCAATAATCAGTGACACATTCTGTTCTTTATACATTGCTAGCTTTATCACATCAGGAAAGTTGGCAGGAAATAATACTGTGCAAGTGAGTTTCCAAAGATTTCTGCAAATAGATTCAGGTGCTCCCAGAGTATGTAGATCTAGAAATGTGTCTTACATTTTCAATATATCTTCAAGAACTGTCCTTTTGTACTAGTTTTATTATCTGAAGTCTTAACATGCAATTGTTGTTATCATGATCCTTAAAAGCAGAGAAACTAAAAATGCATTGGACTTTGCTGTTTTTTATTTTTGCTTTTGTACATTGGCTTGTTTCTCCCTTTTTACTATTGTTTTCCTCCCATAATCTAAGAAATGTCCAACAGTGGACCCTGATGTGAGGAGTTCATTTGTTTGGTCACTTTATTAGCAAAATCTTAATCCAATGATGAATCCTGAAATGGATTAAAGTATAGTTTAGTGAAGCATATAACTAAAAAGAGATCATGAACTTTAAGCCAAGTAATTTCTGTAGCAATGTTAATGGTAAGGAGGGACACTGTCTCGATCAGAAAGATCGGCAGTTCAGCGGTTCGAATCCCTAGCGCTTTGTAATGGAGTGAGCTCCCGCTACTTGTCCCAGCTTCTGCCGACCTAGCAGTTCGAAAACATATAAAAAATACAAGTAGAAAAAATAGGAACCACCTTTGGTGGGAAGGTAACAGTGCTCTGTGCGCCTTTGGCGTTTAGTCACATGACCATGGAGGTGTTTTCGGACAGCGCTGGCTCTTTGGCTTTGAAACGGAGATGAGCAACGCCCCCTAGAGTAGGGAACAACTAGCACATATGTGCGAGAGGAACCTTTATCTTTACCATTATTGATGGTAAGAACTGAGCAGAAAAAAAATTGGAGTCTATTTTAAAAACTTACTGACAATTCCTGTTCACCCTATCAATAAAAGTAGTATTAAAATAAGCTACTTTTTACATGTCTGGTTTTAGAAAAAAGAATTGTCATTCAGTTACTGACCCTTTTAAAAAAAATTCTCTTTGTGTAAGTCAACTGAGATGCCATTGTGTTATTTTACTTCTGTTTCCTGTTCAGAAGTTTGAACTGTTGTTAGCTCTGCCGTGGAAGGGAGGAGTTTCTGTCTCTATAGCTGCGCCTTCAGGAGCGGAAGCCTATCATATTGCACCCTAATCCTAATTGATAGCTATAGCCAAGCTTATTGTTAACGAGAATCGTTCTGGAGAGCCTTCCCTGAGCCTTTTCGTTATAGGCAAAAAGCTACATGGCTGGTTTGGGGGAATCAGAATGCCTTTTCCGCAGAGAAAAGAGAGAGTTGCGGTAATTTATATCCTCCTCGCCTGGCAACTTGCTAACAGCATGCATTTTTTTCTGATCAAAGGAGCCCTTGCTTCCTCTACGTAATAGGAGGGGAGCCTGAATTACAAGCACACTGGAAAGAAGAGATGGACTTTGGATGAAAGCTGGGAGAAGCCAAAATCTTGTGTATTTTTCGGGATTGTACTTCGACACTCTCCTAATCTGATTTCCTGGAGGTTGTTTTCAGCGTGTCAGTCTGTTTTCCTTGCCTCTATTGTGTCGCGATTGGCAGCTGGGAAAGTACTGTGGGCAAAAGCAGAATTAGCCACTTGGTTTTTTTTGTTGTTCGATTGAGTTTTAAAATGATCAAGTGTGTTATTTATTTTAAAACGCGTACACGCCCACGTTGGTGGTAAAGGAAAAGGAACGGGAAGATTTAAGAACGTACTTAATCGTTGTATGTTGCATTTGGGGATTATTATTTTTTAAAGAGAAAATGAAACAGGAGAGCTCCTCAAAATCACTGCGGTTTAAATCTAATCCAGGGTCCCTTTCACGTGCTGTAAGCTGGATAAACTTCTCTACGCTCTCCAAGCAAACAAAAAGGTTATTTCGCAGTGATGGTGAACTCACATCCATATGTGGGGACAAAGTGGAAGAGTATGAGAACTGGATCTACAGACCCCAACACAGAAATGGTGATGGTTGTTTTTATACTTAATCTAGATCTCATCATTTTAATTATGCTTTGTAAAATCGTGCTTCATTGTTCCCATATTCCTTTTCATTTTCTCTACAAGCGTCTCTGTTGACCTTCTGGATTCTGGGGCGTTTCTTGATAATGCAACCTGCTGTTTTATTGTACCCTTACAAAATCATTCTTCCTAAGAGGCTAGCCTATGAAAACAGGATTTTCGTTGCTGTGCTTTTTAATGTGGCAGTTTGTTATGACAAAGGATTTCTCTGACATTGCGTGAGGAGGGGAGGGGAACTGAAAGGTAATGGGCCTAAAGATAGAAGACAGGGAAAACGTTAATTGCAAAAATTATTCAGTTATTTTTGGAGAAATAATCAGTGCTTATAATAGGTATATGTGTAACAGGTGTATGCAAAGCAAACTGTAAGGGTTTTTTCTTGCGTCACCTGTGGATGAGGTTTAACAATTTCTGGAAGGTGGGACCCTAAGGAACATGTATTTATTTATTTAGTATTCTGATAAGTGTATTATGCCAGCAATGTGCTATACAAATGTCTTTATAATTTGATTGGAACTTTTGGCTTAGCTTCACGTGATATTTATTCCCTTCCTAAATGTGTGCAGTACTTATGTGGCATTCTGGCAAAGAGGAACTATTAGCTTTAGCTAGAATTGTTTCGAGACAGGAGCAATTGTGATTCATCCACCTTTCTGAAAAATATACAGACACATCCTTGAAGTCCCCAGGAGTTGAGTTTGACCTGAAAATGCCTTTACCTTTAACTCTATTTCTCAACCTTCCTTTCTTACCAATGGCTGTGTCATTTTTCCCCACAAATCAAAGTATTGTCTACCCATGGGTACTCGCGTGCCTCATTTCTCATCTCTTATAAAAACATGATCAGGACTTTGTTTTACAGCATGTTAAAGTAATAATTATCCTTTTGGTAAGTGTTGTAGGGACTATAATAATAATCCAGTGAGCTAGCTATTATACCATTAGAATTTATATATAAGTACAAAAATCATAACAAATAATAGACTGTATTGGAACTTGAGCAGTTATGTATATTTTACTGGAAAAGGCATGATCTTTTTTTGAACATTGAGAAAATCAGTCACAAATGTTGAAAGAGCACTTGTGTAAAAAAACTCATGATAGCTTCAAACTTCATAGCGTGGGAAAAAATGAGGATGGGTATGCATCTATTGTTTTATGGCACTTGACTAGAAAACTTACTTATGAGTTCTTGTTTGGATGCCGAATTTGTTTTGTTTCCTGCTGTGGCACCCTGCTAGGGACCCAAAGATCTTCCAGTAAAAGTAAATGGCTATTCAATTTCTTCTATATTCAGTTAGTTCTTTCCATGGTGCATTTTCTCTTGCTTTGAAGCTCTGTTTAAAAGAGATGAGACTGAAAGGTAGTGGGAGGAGGCAGAGAAGAGAAAAAAAGACTTGGCTAGACTAGGTTAGCTACTGTAAAGTAGCCTGCATTTTCAGGTCTTCACTCCTAACATTAGTCAAAGTCTTCAATGTCATTTGTAAAAGTAGTAAAAGAATTGAATAAAAACACATTTTCTAAATTCTCCTCTTAAATCCAAATGTGTTGAGTCAGCTAATCTTCTGGAAATCATATACGAAATTGAAAAGTGAATTTTACAATGGAAAATCTAGAATTCTGAAAAATTAGAGTGATAATTGGTCAAATCTTTCTTTTAAAAAAAAACTTGGTCATTTAGAGGGTAGATTTGTAAAACAAAAATTTGGTAATTGATATTAAAGCAATTTAATAAATAAATAAATTCTGAAATATAAGGTTAATATTGTTAATATTACGTTAGTAGTCCTAACCTTTATATATTCTGTACCAGGAACTTCATAATAGTCACAGCATTAAGATTTTTTACTTTTAGTCCTCTAAAATTCATGACTCGCTAAAGCCATATATACAGTACAGGTAATAATAAATTTGACTTCAATTTTTGAAGTCCATGCATGTATTCTATGTGGACATTTTAAATTCAGCATTTATTACAAATGTCCATGAACACACCTGGAGTTTACATTGCCCTGTACACTGATTCATCTCCAGAAACTTGATATGTACAGTATGAGTAATATTTCCATGTTTCCACTGATGATTGCTTTATAAGGTTTGTCTATGAGCCCAAAAGATTTATTGGTTTAAGAGCTCCAAAGCAACTCTGTCATATTGTTAGAAACACTCAGAAGTGATTGCAGTTGCAATAATTTCCCAGTCAGGCAGACTAACCTTTGGACTAGAAACCGGAGATTGCATAATAACTCCAGGTAGGAGTGTCTGGTCTGAATAATGTGAATAAAGCAAATGTATGATGATTTCTTTTTTGAAAAACAACTATGAAATCAAGATTCCACTTCCTGAATTCTGATTACAAACAATGTAGTAATATATCAGTCTTGGATAGGAATCCTTAGGCATAAAGCTCGGTTATTTGTAAAATCCAATGAATTACTTTTCAACCCTAATATTTGAGATTTGTTCCAAGAAACGGTACCAGAGATTAGCGTGAGGAAAATTTATTTACAGAATACAATGTAGAGACATGAGTATGACTTATTTATATTAGAAAAAGGACCAGTATGCCAATTGTTGAAATTAATCTATTCATATTTTTGAACAGTTCCTTTTTTCAAAACTGTTCATTGTAAGACCCTTATTCTTGAAATGCCTGGACCTCAAGTTGAACTTCTTAAAATTATGAAGTAAATACGAAGAGGCCAATACCATCCTTTCTGAAACATCCTTTCTTATGTTGAATGTGGCTAAAAAAAGCAAGTTGTCCTTAGTAATTTGTAACCCATTTTGTTTCCAAGAGTATTTCAAAAACTAAAATGAATTATATATTTCAGCAATTCTGTGGTTTAAACTTAACATGTAGAATAGACCCTGGAGAAATGCTGGCACGTCAATGTTCTTATTTTGTTTTTTTTTCATAACTGTTCTACGGGGTATTCAGTTAAATTATCAGGTTTACATGAAGTTGGATTGAAATCAATTTGGCTTGCATGTAAGGCTAAAAGTAGAAATCTAAGGAGAAGACATTTAATCAAAATGTGCTAGAAGCTGCAGTACCACAAGTGTGTTACCCAGATGTTATTTCCTTGAAGTTTGTTGCTTCAGTATTTGAAATTTAGCATTGTATGCTGCTCAGAGTTATTTTCTTGTGAAATGTTTAAACAGCTGATCCAGAACACAATAATGCAAGCACACCTCTCAGCTACACCTTTTTCCAGTAGGCTTCTGGAGGACCTCCTTTGTCATCTCTAAAAACCTTCATTGGATGGCATCAGGTTTTAAGAGGGACTTCTCTCTAATTGTTTTTGCCTGTCTCACTAGATTTATATAAGAAGGGAATATTTCAGGTTGTAACTATTAAAAAGTGCCATTTGATGGAAGTAGAGAGACCTTTCCTGTCTTAGCACGTGCCCTTATGGAACATGAGATTTGCACAGCCCTTACATTTTGTAAATCCTTAATGACAGGATGTCTCCTTGGGAATGGGGTTTGGAGGTTGGGTAAACCTATCAGTGTGATTGTTTGTTTTCATATGGTTTAAGTTGGATTTGTTCATGGGCACCATTATTTTATTAGTAATTGTTTTTGTTTTGGCTTTTAATACTACGTTGGCTGATGAGAATGAAGGTCAATAAGATTGGCAGCTATATACGGTACCTTGATTTGAGTAAATAAATAGTTAAAATACCACACAAAAGGAAGCTTTGTCTTTTCATGCATCTATTATATTCTGGCAGTGTGAACTGATTAGATTTTTTCTCACAATTTTGCTGTACTTGTGCTAATTAAATAGTTATGTCATCAGATCATTGGCAGCTTGGTAAATTCCAAAGTTCTGGTTTGACTTTAGCAGCATTTCTTGGATGCTACTTGCTTCAGTATGATTTCTGAAAGTCAGTTTGAATTAAACGTTAATTTAGGATAAAAAATAAGTAATGGCATATATATTATCAGAGTGGCCACAGGTAATAGCTTTTCAGGAAATAAGGAGTTCTTAAAGATCAAGAGAAAAGATGTGGAAATTTTGAGAGCATAGAAATAGAAATGTGAGGTTTATCTTTCAAAAGAAAATACTATTCAGTATTCAGAGAGACACGATGGCCTAAATGATCCCTTGAACTCTTATAATTCAATGAAATTTATTTTATAAATTTATAGAGTTTTCATTTGGGGGGGTCTTTCTATGGGATTGTGTAATGTTTGAGCAGCTTTGGGACTGAGTGATACATTCAATGTCCAAACAAGACCTTTCCACACATAGATTTTGGACATTCTTGGATAGTCAGGTTGATTTATGCTAAAACGACTCCATAGCTGTATAAATTATTATCATTTTCAATAAACATAGCTAAACTCTTTATAGAGATTCTTTTTCTTTTTTGTTTTGTTTCTTCTTTACTTTGAATTAGAATAATTTTTAGAAGGTGATTCAGTCCAGTAGTTAGATCTGTACAAGTTATTATTACATTTGGGTTTCTCTTAAATTGTGGGTGATAATCATGTATGACAGAGGTGTGAAACTCAAGGCCTGTGGGCCGAATCTGGCCCATGGGATGCTTAGATCTTAGACCCACAGGGTCACCCTGGAAACAACAAAGGACCGGCCCGCGGTGCCTCTGCCAGTGAAAATGGAGCTAGAGAGGCTGCAACAGCCTCCTGCAACTCTGTCAGCGGTCCTCCCAAGCTCCGTTTTTGCCGGCAGAGGGTTGCTGGAGACTGTTGCACCCTCCCGAGCTCCATTTTCGCTGGCAGAGCACTCGGGCCACCACAGGTGCCCCCAACACAAATGACATCGAGCTGGCCATGCCCACCTTGGGCACTCTCATTCAGCCCCCAAGGTCAAACACAACCCTGATGTGGCTGTCAATGAAATCAAGTTTGATAACCCTGATGTATGAGCACAAAATTTTGACAACTGAAGGGAAAGATGTAGAAATACTGACTTGTAATGCCATAATAGTATTGTTAACTTCTTATGGTTTGGTCCTATGGAATTATTATCAAAACTGTTTATCCCTATGTTAATTTCTTTATTATTCCTTTTTACATTGAATTATATTTTGAAATAAAAAATAAAATTTGCTATGTATCAGTAATTAAAGTTAATTATAAAAGGAATCTCATTAATTGAAGTACACCAGAGCTGAGTTTGTGTGGTAATACAGAGCAATCTTATGATATTAATTGGAGCACTCTTGAATATGTACATTCAAAACCTACTGTTACATGTATAGAATATCTTGCCACTCCTTGAGTTTTGTGGAAGTTTATCTTCTAATCTTCCAGATAGTCAATGTGTAGTGGTTAAGTGCCAGAATGGAAACCATGAGACCGTGAATTTTAGTCCCATCTTGAGCAAAAATCCAGTTGGGTGACCTTGGAAGGAGCAGTCGCAAACCACTTTCAAAATCTTGCAACAAAACTGTAGTGACTTATCCAGGTACTTTCCATAAATCAAAAAAATGACTTGAATGCACCAAATTATATAAATATATATAATTCACTATATGGTTCTCTTATCATATTCAGATCACTCCGTATTGACTTTGGAGTTCCCTCCAGCCACTCCTTATCACAGTGAGAAGGGATGTATTACTTTGTTATTCTCAGGCACCTGATACATGCTGTTGAATTTCAGACAGAAATGGGGTAGTTCCTGAGGCTCTGGTGCATAGATCAATGGGACCTTGTTCACTGTCTGGAATGAAGAGATGGTAACAGCCATCAGTCAGATAATTGCTGTAAGAATTCTCTCCCTTCCTAGATCCTGAAGAGCTGCCTATTTTTCAAAGGGATTCCATGAGGTGGCAAAAGAGATACCTAGAATTCAATTGAAAGAAAATGAAGAGTAAACCTCAGCAAGCGCAGGAAGATTACTTGAAGTAGTTAAACATCATCATTTTTCCACTCTTACTGCAACTAGATTGTCAGCTGTGGCCTTGTATAAAGAGTTCTTGGCATTTCTCTGATAAAATTGTTTAATTCCATTCTTAGCTAGTTTCCAGTTTGCAAATCCTTGGTTATCTGGAAAGAATTCAATCCTTGTGGTCCTAAGACTGTAAGTGCAGCCATATTGTATTAAATCTATGTTTTTTCCAGTTGGTTAAAGCCTACTTGGAGATGATGTATAGCTGGATCTAGTAGTGGTAAATGGATTTTTGAAATAAAGGATATTTTCTCCAGCTTTTAAAGATGCAGAGCCCACCTACTTCTTCAATAAATCATTCCAGGATCCACTGATACTGGATAAATTGTGTCTTGTCTCTAACCTTCCTTTTTTTTGGGGGGAGGGGGGGAGATTATTGAGAATGTAGTCAATTAACTGCTTGAGAGTAGCCTGGAAGAAATTGATTACTTGGACCTTTTCAGTCAGGTTTCAGAGTACAGTAATGAGATAGCATTGATTATGCTTATAAATGACTTCTAACAGATTTGAGGTTCATTTATGAATGAATGAATGAATGAATGTTATCTGACTGCTTGAAACCAACCAGGCAACTTACAGAATTTGAATATTCAAAGAAAATATAAATCAAAAGAAATTAAAGGTGATTAAAAATGCAAAGCTAGCAATTATAAGTTTCTAAAAGTGGTGTAGCTATGTTAAAAGTAATCCTCAAGAGCTTTCCAGAAAAATTACGTTTTTCAACTGCTTCATAAAAGCCATGAAGGTAGGGGTCATATGTGATTTAGATAACAAACTGTTCCATAAAAGGAAAGCTGTTGCAAATAATGCCCATCGTTGGGCTCCCGGTAGGCAGGAATCTCATATGGCAGTTGTCTGAGTAGGATGACCAGAAGCTATTAAGTTTCTATTGAAAACAGCCTCAGCTGTTTTCCTTTCCAAGCATTAATCTGGAAGGTTAAACTTCTCTAAGTGCACTCAGCGAACTGGTTGTTAAACTGGTAGGATCCCATCCCACCCTGCTAAAAGGTACTAATGGTGCAATCTGTCAATCACAGTTTATTTTATGTGTGATCTGTGATTTAAATTTAACAATAATCCTGGCAATGTAAATTGAATTAAAGTGTCATTGTACAGTATAAATAAGTTTCAATCACAGTTTCTTAGTTTAGATATAAAAGAAATTTCTATTTCAAAAATAATATTACAATTTACAAAAGAATGGAGGATAGTATTTTTTTAAAATTAAAATAGTATAATTAGGGCTTAGTCATGTTTCTGATATTAGATTGGGACAGAAATATCCCTAGTTCAGCATCTTTTGGCTGTATGCTCCAAGCTCCAAGAATAGGCCACACTTCTTTGAAGCTACAGAAATGGGCTACAGCTTGTCCTAGAAGTTGTGCAGTGATTGATCTCTGCCATTTTTCTAATTCAAAGTTGGCACAAAGAACTGACAGGTGTTTGGCAGGCATGTAGTTTAGGCAGATGGAAATCCTGCTGTAAAATCTGCAATAGTGTAAGAAATATTTTGCTTTCCCCTCTCCTTCTTCCTTCCCTCCCCTTTCTCTTTCTCTCTCTACCCCGTGCACGGACACATGCACAGTCTGAAACACTAGTAATTGCTTAAAATTCCAAAGTAATAACTACTTCTGGTTTGCTATCTGATACCATAATCACATGGATAGTTTAGATAATTATGTTGTATTGACAACTAATGTTAACTTGGACATGCTGAAACTATAGGCTAGATTTATAGTGGTTTGCAAGAGTATAATCAATTTGATTTAGACTGTTATAGTGAGTTAAATTTGGAATTTGCCCGGAAAAAATAAACAAACTATAGAATCAGTATTAGTACTATTTTTATACTTTTTTATATAGCTACATTAAAGTATAAAGTATAAACCTTTTAGTAATCTATCACCTTTTATTAAAATACAACAAATGATCTCTTTGCCCCTTTTTCATCTATTATCTATAATCTTTATAGTGTCATCAAAAGCAAAAAGTCCATTAAGGGTTACTGAGAAAACAATTTTCAACATTAATCTAATAAACCAACTTCATATTCCTTCCTTCTACTTCTAATAATCTTGATCTTTAATTCCCTCAAATAATATCCTAGAACTTAATTTCTTTTCAATTTTTTTGTCTCACAAAATTTTTAACACTTTAACAAACCTTTTTTGTAAACCCAATATTGAAAAATTATCCAGGTTTTTTACTGGTTGGTTTCTTATGTCTATATCCATTGTAATTATTAAGATATCAGCCGATTTCTTTTGTATGTCCAATGTAACATATTTTTTTCATATTCTTGTAGCTTGTCATTTTAAAATCATTTTCACATCAGTCACAATCTAGTCAGGTAAAATATGTTCCTCTTCTATAATTTTGATATACAGTCTATCTATAGAGGCAGACACTTCTAAAATTAATTTCTGGATTCATTGTTCACAAATATCTATCAGTACATCCAATGTTAAAGTATTTTGTTCCATTCTGTATTAGTAAATAAAATGTAAATGATCATCTCCTTTAATTGTAATCTCTAGTATCTAACTTTCAAAGTCCCACCAGTGGTGGGTTCCTACCGGTTCAGCCCGGTTCAGCCGAACCAGTAGTGGCATGCTGGTCTGGGTCGCAGAACCGGCAGCGACCCAGGCTGACCATGCCTCCGAAATGGTTCCCTGGTTGCCGCAGTTGCCGCCACCATGTTGTTTTTGAGTTCTGTGCATGCGCAGAACTATTTCTATTGAACTGCGCATGTGCACACAGTGAATATCCAGCACATGCGCAAAACGCTCCCACGAGAAAACCAGCATGGCTAGAATCCACCACTGAGTCCCACCCTAACATTTTTTTAACCATTCAATACAGGATTTCTACATGTAAAGGATTCTTAAACTGTCATTAATTTCAAAGTCTTATGTCAAATCAATTTGACCTTTAATCCGTTTGTAACTTTTGAATTCTAATCACCATTTTTCTGTTTATTCAAAATATTTTTTAGTTCTTAAACTTGTATTTAAATTTTATTTCGCTTAGGACTAGAAAATATTTACCCAGTGCTGTAAAACCTGCCTTTGTGGAGGTTCCTAATAGCTAAAAAGCAGCTAAAAACAATTTCTGGAAGCAATTAAGAATTGAGCCTAGATGAATCTTATGTCCATGGAGATTATGTTATGACTGTAAACTTAATCGGAATCTCAATTGCCAGTCATCCTACTTCCAAGCCAATCACAAAAACTTCAGTTCCTGCCAGTGGTGGGTTCCGGATCCCGTTCCAACCGGTACGGTTGGAACGGGCCCGGTGGCGTCCACATGGATGTGTGCTGTGCGTGCATATATGCGCAGCGCATGCATGCATCTTAGCACCTCTGCGAGCCTCCACGATGCTCCAGCTGCTCCTTGGAGCGTTGGGCGGGTGTTGTACGTGCCATGCGTGTGCGTGGAAGCACGGAAGCCTTAAAAGACAGGTAAGGAGGTCGGGCAGGTGGGCGGGCCCTCCGGAGCACCGTACCAGAATGGTATCCGGTGCTCCGGGCATGTTCCGGTACGCCCGTACCGGGACATACCGCCTACAACCCACCACTGGTTCCTGCAGTCCACTCTAAGGAGTCATAGTTTGGAGTACACATGGGCAATCTCGCAATCTCTCCTTTTTCCAGAGAGATATTGCTGATCAGACTTCACAGTGTTGCTGCTGACCTCTGTTGCAATGCTTTCCTGACCCCTTCAGTGACATCTAGTTTTCCATGAATCCTCACTGGAAGTTAGTAGTACTGCTTTTCTATCTGTAATTTATTTTAAGTGTTGGAAGGAAGGAATAATTAAACTTTTAGCAGATTTCAGCATTCTTGGAAAACTATTTTCAACTTGGGTTAGTGGATGCTTTCTTTGTTTCATTCATACAGCCTTAAGAATTATCACATTTGGCCAATTCTGAATTATGTCTTTTTAAAGCAATACTCATGCACACATAATTTCTGATCTAGTTGGTATTATCGGCATTCTACTTTTCCCCCCTAAGTTCATAGCTTAATATTTTATGAAACTCAGTGCTTTCCTATTTGGAAAAAAATTGTTTATCGTAGAGTAGAGATGGATGAGGTTTTAGACTGAAGTCAGCACTTGTGACAAATAGCAGACAGATTTTGGATGCAGAAGTTTCTAATTATTTTTCCTCACTGTGTTCTAAATTGCTTCTAATTACTAGGCTCTCCTGTGAGTTACCAAACCTATTTATCTGGGAGCTTCTGCCTGCATACAGTATATTTTGTTTCTCCTTGTGTAAGGGTAGGGTCTAAGTAGATCAATTTCCCATTGTTTTAGCTTTTTCCCTTCTCTTTTCCTGTTTGTTTTTCTTTCCTTTTCTCTTCTTCATAAAGCAGAATCTCTTTGAATTTTCAGAACTCCAGTTTTCAGGAAAGACTGACTATAAAGAGAAAGAAAAAGGAAGGGTAGATCAAAAATTTTCTTCTAATTACTGTGGATGAAGCAGCAAGTCTGCTGCAAGTGATAACTTTAAAAGAAAGGGTGGCCTTTTTAAAATTTCAGATTAAATTCCAAATTAAGGAAGAATTTTCAAATCATTTTTAAGTGAGCACTATATGTAGCTGAAATTAGTCTTATAGAGCAATGAATTACGAAACTCAGCTTCATTTTTCTCCGGGAGATTGGCCTTTTATTAATCCCAATTCGAAAGTGCTTTGGGAAATCATTTTTCTAGCTGATGAAATTTAATATATTGCAATATGTTACCCAGTTATCTCTGATGCTTTGGTTTGAAAAACGTGATGGCCTTTTTAAAAATTACTCCAACATGTTATCATTGGCAGAAACTCAAAGGCACCTTAGTAGAAAAAAAATATTAGATACGTGAAAGTTCACTCCTTCCCTGGAATGTTTTCCAGCACACTCATTCTACATGCATGCACATAGACATTTGCATATTCATAAATCTTTGTGTGTGTGTATATGCGCGTGCATATGTGTGTGCACTGAATCAATTTTGGGGGAACAATTCTCCCATTACATTAATTTGTTTGGGGCAAGAAGACTATGCAGAAGCTTATGGGTATGGTTTGTGTATAAGAAACATGGGTTATTTATTATGTCAGTTTGTGTACCTGGGAATCTAATTCTGCACCTGGCTAGTAACACTAGACAACATACTGGTTTCTTTGCTTGATAAGATTATTAGTTTGCACATTTGTTTTCAAGAAGATAATATTGAAAATCTTGTCTCTGAAATATGAATTTTATAATAATATTGTGCTGGGTTAAAAATAAGTTTATGATAGATTTCAGTATATCCAACAAACTACAAAGTGTAAATTAGCTTTGGCCATTTAGGTAAATATATAGTTGTTTGCTGACATTCTACATAAATGCTTGGTACTGTGTTAGTGTAATTTTATATAATTAAATGTACATCCTATCGATTTATAATTAAAAGAATATATTGCTTACAGCATTAGAATACTAAAAAGTTAATTGAACACTGCAGGAGATAGTAGCAGGCTCGGTTATTAAAATCCAACCAGAGAAATCAGTATCTTTCTGAGTGAAATATTTTAGGAGCAACAGAGGAGTAGAAACAAAAATTAATTGCCAGAAGTAACTTTAGTTTGGGTGCAGCCATGGGTAAGACTTTTACACACTTGTTATAATCAGTCTAGTCTCAACTAGATTTCATTTGACATGCATTTCATTCACCCGCGTCAAACTTTAATAAAAATGGTCCTTTAGGGCATATATAGGATAACAATTTCACAGAAAAGGAACGTTGAAGAAGGATGTTGTAAAAAAAGAGCTTCTAAAGTTGAACAATACTGAAAAGATTATGTAAAGTGCTTTGCAAGCATAAAAAACAGTGCAAAAATTTATAGAGGCGGGTATCCAATTTGACTATTAAAGCACAATTCCAAATGCCACAATTTTGCAAAATAGTCATACACAATATTTTTGTAACTCAAAAAATTTACCAAACGGAATCATGAACCACATAGACTTTGAATTACGGTATTTTTCGTTCCATAAGACGCACTTTGTCTCCCCCCCCCCCCCCAAGTTGGTGGAAATGTTTGTGTGTCTTATGGAGCAAGTATTCCATCACAGACCACGAAGTGTATTAACTCAGGGTCCCCAACAGTGGACCAGTGCTGGTCCTTGGGTGAATAGCAGCTGGGCTGCGGTGGTTGGGTCCTTTTACAGTGCTGAACCCCCCTCTTCTGTCTCTCTTCCACAGTGCAGGAGTCAATAGACAGAGCTGGCACATGAGAGGACACCTATCAGTGGTCCTCGCAGGCTCCACCTGATTTTTTTTCTTGTTTTCCTCCTCTAAACCTAGCTGTGTCTTATGGTCAGGTGTGTCTTATAGTGCGAAAAATACGGTATGTCGTAACTGAACTACTAGCCCATTTAAACATTATGAATATTGTTTATAGTTTTTAATGAACATAATAAATAATTTATGTTTCTCTTTGCTATCAATTGCCACATTTTATGGTTACTAACTTGGTGAAAACACTGTGCGGTTGGTTTTTCTAATATGCAGATCCAGTTCATTATTAAACACATAGTGATGTGCATCTCTTCACCATGGGTTAAGGAATCATACTTTCAAATTGGCAGGCCTGATCTAATGATTACCAACTTAAATCATGTCCCCCTGCTGGAACATAACTCATTCGAGTCCAGTAATAAACTTTGCCTGATTAGCTGCACCTGCTGACATCCCCAGGGCAAAGAAAATACTTGATTGTCATTGGTATAAATCTGAAATGATAGCTGCTGTCCCTTTTCTTTATTTTTCCTTGTTTGCTTGTCTTGACAGAATGAATCTTTGGTTTGATGGGGACCAGTAAATATTTTTTTTTAAAGAAAAACTGTGACAAAGAGATTAATGCACTATTTTAAGGGATACAGTTAGCAGTTGCTTGAATTGCTACTTGATTTTTATTCTTAAATTTTTCTACTTTTTTCCCCTTTAAAAGCCATTAAAGATTTACTTAAGAAGCTCTCTTATTGCAAAAATGATATTTTTTTTAAATGTACATCTGCCATAGTTTTACATGGGGAACAGCTACATTTAAATGGCTTCATTTATCTGTCGCTAATATACGTCAAATATTCTTGCTGATTTTTACAAATATGAGTAGTCAACCATGGTATAACAGTTTACTGTCATCTGTTGCCAAATAACATGTACCCTGAAACTCTGCAATACTGAATATAAAAGTACTACCAGGAAATCTGACTTCTATCATGACTGATTTGTATCCTATAATAGGAAACTGCCCTACTTAAATCTGAGTAGTATAATTTGAGTAGTGTAATTTGTGAATTCACAAAGTAGGATCGGAGGCTGACAACCACTAGAATCCTCTATAGGTGAAGTTAAGCTTAATTTCAAATATAAGTATAAGTATAATCTTTATTGTCATTGTACTTAAATACAACAAAATTGGTTGTATATAACCAATGCAACCAATATGATATAACCATCGTTTATAAATTTCCTACTTGAGACATATCACAAAAGGCAAGAAGCAAGTTACATAAATATAATTTGGATATAAGCTTTGGGATAGCCAATTGTCTGTTTTCTGGGGGTTGCTTGCTGCCCTGGAAAGCATAGATCGGGGGGTGGGGAGATAAGTGACAGTGGGACTGTAGGCTGTCCCTTACCGTATTGAGTTTCATGGTTGGGAGGACCCAAGCCCATATATACCATATGTGTATGTATGTATGTATGTGTGTGTATACATACATACATACATACATACATACACCCATGTTATGTAACATAAATGAATAAGTTGAATTTTGCCCTGTATTGTGTATGTAGCTGGTGTGAAAGAAACCAAGTTCAGTGGGAAATTATAAAAAATTAAATCAAACTGTTATAATTTAGCTAATGATCTTCATTTACTTGCACTTCAGTCTACTTATTTGTAAAATTAACATACAATACTTTATTCCTTGAGTGTGATAATTTACTGCATTAGAATGTCTTCATTAAAAGTTAGTAGCCATCATTTCATCTTGGAGTAGTGAATTCCACAGGGTAATTATGCATTATCTGAAGAACTGCTTGCTTCACTCTGTTCTAAATCTCCTTCCAATTATACCTTTATTAGTTCTACCATTTTGCAAGACTGAGAAAACACTTCTCCTTGTCCACTTTCTCCATGCGATACATGATTTTGTAACTTCTATTGTGTGCCTATTTCTAACACACTTTTCTTCCTAAATGTTCTAATCTTTTACGTCCATTTTGGTTTCCCTGTATTCACTTTTTCCATCTCTGTTTTTTCCGTTTTAAAATGTGGCTATTGGAATTATACACATGCTCCTAGTGCAGAGGTACCATACATCTGTATAAGGGCATTACAATGTCAGGCAATTTTATTTTCACGTCCTTTCCTAATGAAGCCTACAATGGAATTTGCCTTTTTCATTCCTGCTGCACACTGAGTCAAAATCTTTACTCAGCTGTCCACTATGACCTTAGCATTTTTTCCCTGGCTATTGGCTGTCAGCTCAGACCTCATGAGTTTGAGCCCTAACGTGTATCAGTTTGCACTTATTTAAATTGAACCTCATTTCTTGAACTGTTCACTTAGCTTTGAGAGATCCTTTTGGTAATTTTCACAAACAATTCTTGCCACTGTGAAGAGTTGATAATATTCACAAACTTGGCTGCCAGGTCACCATTAAATCAAGATAATTTATGAACAAATAAAAAGTAGTAGGAATTCAGATCTCCTTATTTAGTAAGGTGTTTGGTCTTCAGAAAGTGGTCTGTACTATTTAACCCCTTGCCATAATTCGTGTTAATCTGTATATTTCCATTTTTTCCTGCTGCTGTTCTTCATGGTTTTCATTTGCCCAAAACTGTAGTTTCTTTTTAATATAAGGCACCTTTCTAATGTAGTAATCTATTTCATCATATATGCTTTTTTTAAATCCAACTAACTGTTTTTTGAACACTACGCTACTGGATAGTAATTAGTTTTACTCTATTTTTCTTTCTTCTGATGCTTAAATATAATACATTTCAGGAATATGCATGGTCATGCATTGTAACCATGTACTAAATCTTTCTTAAATTTAGCAGTAGCAGAATAATTTTTTTATTTTACTTGTATAATAATAAAGTTACTTTTGGTAAATAACACAAACATAGGGCAAAATCCTGACCCTCTCAGTGCAGAAAAGAACACAATGAAGGATGGGAAACAATTACAGATTATTTTCTATTAATTCCTGTTCCCTTTCTTTCTACACACTTTCATAGTTTTGTCTTTTATACAAATTGGGTTATTTGGAGAAATTCATTTTAAAAGAGAGCTTAAAGATTTCTCTCTTGACCTGTCACAAATTTATGAGGCATTGCCCTTTGTACGTCCTCTAACTTTTATTTGACTTGCTCTTGAGCTTATTTGATTCATGACTGGGATTGGCTTCATGCAGAGTCTTACTGTGGTTTAACTGATTCTTTTTGTTTAAAAAGTGATAAGGAGTGCCAGACCCAGAGGTCACTTTGGAACATTTAGTCTGAGTTAATATTAAATTAAATTGCATCGATGTAACCTCTTTTGAAGGGACTGTTACCCATATTTATCTTGTAGTTATAAAAAGGTAGATTAGACGCAACACGTTCAAAACAATTCAGTAGTTCTACTTGTGGAAGTGAAGTTTTAAAATCTGTAGTATCTCATTATGAAATGTCATTTTACTGGTAAAGTTATAAATAGCTTCAATAAAAAAAAATACTTGGAAATACAGATGGACACAAGGTTTGAAATTTATATAAAATGATGCATCAATGGTATTTTAACTCCTGATAAATTGTCAAATATGTATACGGGAATTACAAATAAGTTTTGGAATTTTACAAGTAGCCTTTGACTTACAACCATTTGTTTAGAACCTGTTCAAAATTACAATACCAGTGAAAAAAGGGTCTTATGAGGGTCTCACACTTACAACTGTTGCAGCATTCCCATGGTCACGTGATCAAAATTTGAGCTCTTGGCAACTGGCATGTATTTGTGATGATTGTACTATCTTGGGGTCATGTGATCACCATTTATAACTTCACAGCTAGCTTCCGACAAGCAAAGTCAATGAGGAAAACTAGAGTCACTTGGCTACTGCATGGTCCACTTAACAGCTGTAGCAAAAACATTGTAAATGACACACAACTCACTTAACAAATGCTTCGCTTAGTAACAAAGTTTGGGTGTAGTTCTGATCATAAATCAAGGACTATCTGAATCAATCCAAAGGTATTTTTGGACATGGAAGAAGGCTAAATAAAATTTGTATTAGATATTTTTGTTTTAAAAAAATTAAAAATGGATCTTATATTGATACCTAAACAGTGGTGGGTTTCGGGCAGTATGGCCCAGTATGGCTGTACTGGTAGTAGCCGGGAGAAGCGGCCTCTGTACTGGTACGGTGGCTCGTTTGGCTCACCCGCCTGCATTCTATGACCGTTTATAACGCAACCGGCCCATTGCGCACGTGCACACAGTGGGCGGCGCCTGCGTTACCGCTGAGCAGCTGGGTATCACAGGGTGGTGGCGTACGCATGCGTGTGGAGCGCACGAGCCCATCTAGGATGCCCGGTCTAGCACGCAGCGTACCAGCTGCGTCAGGATCCGGAACCCACCACTGAACCTAAAGCTTTTCTTTTAGAGATGACAAATGAATAAGTGGAGAAAAACAGAAGACTTAGTTTTTATATATGACTATGGCAGCAATGTTGTTTCATACCCCAGCATGGAAAGATCAAGTATAGTATCTGTTCCTATCAATTTAATATCTGATACAGATAATCTTTGTTTAATGACCGGTCACTTAACAGTTTTTCAAAGTTACAACGGACTGCCCAAAAATTACTTACAACCCATTGTTGAGGTTACAACTGACTTACACATATGCCCCACAATCATATGATTGCATTTCAGTTGCTTGGCAATTGGCTTGAATTTATGACTGATTGCAGAATCCCACAGTCGTGGGATCACGATTTGCAATGATTTTTTCCGTTTTCCAGCAAAAAACAAAAAGAGCCATTTGAGAGAATGGATTTGCTTAATGACCACAGTGACTAGCTCTTCACCATTATAAAAATGGCTGTAAAATGGAGTCAGATAATTTGATGACTCTCTTAACTGCAATGATTTACTATAGAAATTTTGGACTCGGTTGTGGTTGTTAAGTGAAGACTAGCTATATATCCTCTATTTGAGAACTAAATATTAAATGGAATTTTAGAACTTTTTAATTTTATTGTTGTATACTGCCCAAAGTCACTTTGTGTGAGATCAGTAATATAAATTTGATAAATAAAAAAAGCTTTAATTTATTTTGTATAGTCATATTTTGATAACTTAATTTTCTCTTACTCCTCATCTTATAAAATGTAAATAAATCCAACGTCAACTATAGGAAAGTATTTTCACATATTTGTAGGTTCTATCAAATTTAACTGTGATTTATTTTTAATAAGAATTTTGTTGTCTTAAATATCCAAATTATGAAACAATACTTTATAAAGATAAGTTTAAGTTTCAAGATTAGTCTGGAAAGAAGCATTTGATGTAGATCCCTCACCCCGGAGACTCATTTTAAACCCATTAAGGTAAACATGTTTCAGACCAGTTTCTTTGTTTCAGATTTTCTGGTTATTCTGATACACATTTTGGTGCATACTTGCCTCCATCCAAAAAAATAATCTTAGGCCAGCATACGAGCCCTCTCCCCAAATTCATTGCCCCAGGCTAGACACAAAAACCATGATTCAGACATTCTTGAACTCGACTGAATCACAGCTGGAAACATTTAGATGAAAAATAATTCTCTTTTGATACAAAGGTTTTCATTATTTCAAATCCAAGCCTCAAGAGATTAGAGTTTTGGGGGAACAGAAGAAAATGTAGCTGCTATCTCAGAGATTATGTAAAGATTAGATCCAGGACTAAGTAACGTAGAAAAATCTGTTACAGGCAATAATTACCTCAGAAAGAAAGAAAAAAGGGATATTACAAATATTGTAATATTGCAGTTTACAAGTGTCAAAGAACATCTTAGAAAAGCAAGCAGTGATTGCTTGCTTGGGAGAGACTTCATCTGTGAGGAATAAGGAATATTTGTAATGAAGAAGTTTCACTTTTGATTCACTTTATTGTGAATAACTTTTGTCCCTGAAAACAATTCTCTCTGTCGGTTATTTTATTTGTGCAGTTATTCTCAATCTGTGTATATCTCTATCTTTTTGAATAGTATATCTCACCCACCTTGGATCTCTCCCAAATTTATATTCTGTTTGCTAATTTTATGGTTAGTTTATGAGTAGGGTGCTTGAGGATGCTGTTTGATTTATCTGTGTTACTTATTCTACTTACCCTTTTCTCATGTGGCTACCTGCAAAGCTAAACAGGAAAATTCACTGTGTCTGTGTGTGTGTGTGTGTGTGTGTGTGTGTACACATACATACTGTCTCCCCGAAAATAAAACCTCCCCGATAATAAGCCCAATTGGGCTTTTGAGCACATGTGCTAAAATAAGCCCTCTCCCAAAATAAGCCCTCCGAAAATATTGCAATACAGCAGCAGCCATGAGGTGACCACGCTCGCCGCCTCCTGCACCTAAAAAATAATAAGACCTCCCCAAAAATATACCCAAGCTCTTATTTGCTTATTTCGGGGGTGACCCTGTCTTATTTTCAGGGAAACAATGTAGACGGGTGGGTGGGTGGGTGGATGAGTGGGTGGGTTAATGGATGGATGGATGGATGATTAGGAATTATATTCTGTGCTGTGGATTTAATTCCCAATGGAGAGAAGACTGAATTCCCTAGCTACATGCCTCAAAAACGCATAATCCCTAGAAAGTGGCCCTATAGAATTTATTTCAGCCATATCAGTTTCCCCCTTTTTACTCACAAGTAAATATAGCCTGAGGGAATTCTACCTGCCTTCCATGCTCTTTGGTTCACGTTAGAGTTTAGTATATAAGGTGCTGGCCCGGAAATCAGGAGAGTTTTAGTTCTACTCCCTCCTTAGGCATGAAAAACTGGCTGGGTAACTTTGGACTACTCACTCTCTCTCTCAGCCCACTTATCTCACAGTGGGGTTGTGGGGAAAATAGAAAGCGGAAGGAGTACTGGTATGTTTGCTGCCTTGATTTGTATATGAAAATAAAGGTGAAATAAATAAATATAATAATAATGATGATGATGATGATGATGATGATGATGATGATGATGATAGAGAACTAGAATACCAAGTAAAGACATTTTGTCAAGGAGAGAGCCAGTGGCAGTATTAGCTACCAAGCAGCTACGCCAGCATAAAACCCAGACAACCTTAGGTAAGTGAGGGTTGAGATCTCCTAATTGTAGTGTTAAGCAGCTGTAGCCAATAAGGCTTTTGCACAACTCTATCTGGTGCACCAGTTATATTCTTTCCTAGCTCAGGGGAAGATAGACAATCATGTCCCAGACCCCTTGGGGCTTGACTACTGCAACACATTTCCCTTGAGACTTCCCTTGAAGACAAACCATTATCTTCAACTGATCCAGAATGCAGCAGTGCATGCCTCAGTAAGTCCATGTAACACTTCAGCTTTGTGAGCTATGCCCGTTGCCAGGTTGCCTCTTGGGGCAATTCAAGGTGCTGGTTAAGATCTATAAAACCCTATATAACATAAAGCCTTGTTCCTTGAGGGGCCATCCATATCCCATAGTATCTTCCCAGCTGAGTTGATCTTCCAGGATGGTGCACCCTGAGTTTTTTCAATTAAACAATGTCGTTTATTGTGAGCCCAGAAATGTGCCTTCTCTGTGGCAGCACCTGCCATCTGCCTTCTGCACTGTTGTTTAGAAGAACAGTGAAGACCTGGCTCTTCACCCAGGCCTTTGGTGAGGGAAAGTGAGACTTTACGTCATTCAATTCAGACAGTCACTCTTGCCATCTTTCATCTTATATCTTTTATTGTAATATTCTTGTCTGATTGTTCTCAGCTGCCCAGATTATTCTAGAGTCAACCTTACCACTATGATGGTGATAACATAGGGTTAAAAAGAACACTAGGAATTTAGAGTGTGATTCACCAATGACTGATGCTGTTCTTCCCAATTTGTTTCAGTGAATTGTTGTTGCTGCTTTTGTTTGTTTTCCTCCCTGTAGCAGATGGCTAGGTAAAACAACGCACTTACTACCCACTGTTCCAAAAATTTATTGGTCCATTCTTCACATTATAAAAAAAGGAAACAGTTGAACAACAAGCATAGATAACAAAGATGTGATTTTTAAAAATACAGTAAAAGTTTAAAGTATAACAAATATAATAGCTATTCTCCTAATTAGATATGATATTTGTCATATTTATTTAGAAGTAAGGTTAATTGAAAAACTGTTGAAGATACTCTTTGTATCTATTTATAACTATAAAATATTTGCAATCCAGTCTGTGTTCATAGCTGGGCATGCTAAATGTTTAGTTACAATTATGCATAATTTCCTGCTTTGTTGCATGCGTATGTAAATACCTGCACGTTTTAAAAAGTTGCGAACTTTCTAGCATGCTTCAAAATGAAACAGATTTGTAACCCAGATTGATTATCCCAAAGTTAAGGAGGGACAGAATTCAGAGATGCAGCTAAGGTAAATGAAAGGTGGCTTCTTCTTTTTTTTTACTACACACTGACCAGCTCATGAGTGTGAATTGTTTTCAAAGCAAAAACAAGCTGACAAAGGAGAAAAAAAATGTATTCAAGTTGTAGTCTCATGGGCGTGGCTGAAGAGGCACAATTCCCTTTTCCTTTCTCTTGCCTTTTTTTTGTAGTAGCAGGGAAGGGGGGGGGGATAGGGAGGTGTCAGTAGTGTTGCTGAAGAATCAGTGGGTTGGGCGACAGCTTCCTAGAGCAGCAGATTTGGTCTGCAGCCAGTTTCTCCGGCTGAGTGCTTGAATGGGGGGAACTGGGGAACAGCTGTACCTAGCACTGGTGTGTTGCTTTCTCCCCAGTCAAGACTTTTCCATTTCTTTCCATGGAATAGTCTCAGAATGTTTTGCCTAAAAGGTAAGGGGTATGGCTTCTTTATAGCCAGTTGGGCTGCATTGCTGTTTGGGGAAGGGGTTGGTGGAATCTTTTTGTCTGTAGTCGAGCCAATTCTCATAACTTTATGAGAAGTGAAATCTTCTGGTCTTAGGTCCTGAGTCAGAGAACAGCCCAAACCATCTCACCCTTTGTCTTTTACGATCTGTGAGAAGGCATATTTCTGTCTGGAATGCATGTCATTTTTTTTCCTGTACAAAGGATCAAGCTTGTTCTGTAGGTTGTAAATTGCTGACCCTATCAACTATTTGCAAATACATTGTTCGGGTTATTGGAATGTTTGGGTGGATTCATTGAATGGAGCATGTACACTGGCTCGGCTGCTAAACAGCATTCATCAGACAATTCCTTTATTTAACTGGTTTCAAAACAGCAGCTCCTAATTATATTGGGGGTGTGTGCTGTGGGAAATAAGAATATAAATGCAAAACTGCATCGGGGTGTTTTTTTTTTAAGGATGTATCCTATACCCAAAATTTGTGTTCATAAGGATATGGAAGTGGGTGGAGGGCTTAGATACAATATATTCCTGCAAACTTTTTTTAAAATTGAAAATGAGCATTTATTTTCAAACATAAGGAAAATATGAATCTATGGTGTTCTCCTGTGAGGCCATATGTTTATATTTATGTGTATTTGCTATTTCTACTCTTTGATTGTTAAAAGAAAGAACTGCTTAATTGCATTGTGTTTTCCTTGTTGAAATACAGAAAAGTCAAACTAATATGCATACAGTACAAGTCAAAGCATTATATACTGGTACATCAGAGTTAGAATTTATAAGATAATAAAAAGACAGTTGTTCTACCAGGATTGACTGTTTATACAATGGTGAGAAGTATATATTTGCAATAGTATAACTGTTGCAACTTATTATGAGTGAGTTTTCAAATGCTTGATTCAGCCCTGCATGTGCGGTAAACTAGTTCATTGGTAACATTTCTTAAATTCAAATCAGATTAGGCTGTTAATGCTACCAATCTCTCCCCCTGCAGCTTTGCCAGGGTATTTTTAACTGATTATTTTTAAGCACTGTATTGTCTCAATGGGGAGATTACTTATCTGTTACTGAATTTGTATTTGCATTTTTTAAAATTGGGAAAGAGAAAAAAAACACAAATACTTTTAATTAGTTTGACCTAAATTTTATAGTCACGCTCAAAACATTATATGAGATTTTGCATTATAGGAATTTATTACAAAGCACTCTTGTGAACCATTTTGAGTCTTCAGGGCAAATCAAATAATTGAAATTAAATATATTCCTATTGAAGGGTAAGGGTACGTAAAGGTTGCATTTGTGTTGGGCAGCTTAAAGAAATTACAAGAAGTTACTGGGACTTTTCAGAGATAGGCAGGCTGCAAAAAGAATAGGAAAATGGGATTCTCTTATAGTTACAATATACGCACTTCTGAAAAACTAATATGGTGTTATGGTTAATGCATAGAATTGGGTAATCTTGGGACAGACACTGTTTCTTAGTCCAATCCACAACAGAGCGGTTGTTATGAATGAGGTAGTCTGTGGTGTAAGGATAGGAAATAAATCTTAACAAATATAAAACCGATTATTTTCCTTTTACACATTGATCATGCTTGTAATAAATAATAGATTCTGTCTTTTTACAACAGCAAAAGGGCTCCTGTAGGTAAAATACCACAGTTCACTGTTGTCTTCCTTTCCATTGTTATCTAGAGAGATACTTAAATATATATACATTTACAATGAGGTGATTTTTCCTTATAGAATTGGTCATGTGAACACTTTTGTATAGCAAAAATGGTGTGGAAAAAAACTGATGGACAAAGTTTTGAGGGAGGATATATTTTGAAATTCTTCCAAAAGTTGGTACTCAATAGAGGTAAATCAAACAGATTTTTTTTCAGATTCTGTAAAAACAGAATAATGAAAAACAAATGGAAAGTTTGACAAAAATGAATGGCAATTTAGTTCAATGCTGTTCAAACATGTTTGCTGCTGTTGTTTTGCCTACTGGTACAAGTGAACAGCTAGCAAGATTTGTTAAATAAATTCCAAACACCAAAACAGTTACTACTAAATCCCTCCACTTGGGATAGAACCAAGATATTTATATTGGATCTACCGGTAGCTTGTTCAGAACATCTTAACATGTACACAGATGATAAAGGAGGAGCCTTATGTTTTAACTCTTACTTAGTAAATTAGATCTAATTTTGTGCTAGCAAGTAACCTCTGCTTCACAAGAGAAAACTTCTATATAATGTTTATTACAGCTCATCACCCAGCCAGATGTTTAGTCAGCCAGATGTTTGGCCTTTTTATTTACCTGTTGAGTCCTCCACAAGGATCTGAATTAGGCAGATGTTTGATGATGTTAAAGGTATCCTTGCAGGTTGTAAGCTGTACCATAAAATTGCCTTTTGTAATTGACTGGTAATGATTTTTGTCAATGACAATGGTCTTCAAGTGGTGCTCCAGATGCTTTGAAATTAGGAATAGGAACCCAAGGCACCTATTACTATTGGTGCCATTTTTGCTTTCTTTTGCTACATACATTCTACTTTTATTTGAATGTGTTTATATTTGTGTTTTTCTCCAGTTATTTCTCCAGGTACTACTGCAGGGTCCACTGTCCAGGCTTTTTTCTTTTTTCTTTTTGGTATTTCTTAATTGTTGTTAAGTCTGGAGTGTCAGGTGGCAAACGCTTGTCTGTTTGAATTCTAAAGTCCAGAATGCTTTAGATTCTTCATTTTTTATTACTTTGTCTATTTTGTGGTCTGTTGCTTGTTGGCAGGCAAACAGTATTTTATTATTAGCTTACCCGCCTTTTAAAAAAATATATAAAATATATATTAAAAAGGTGACAAATACACCTACTATTCCTGCCTCCTCTTTTTCCCAATAATAAAAACTCTTTGAGGTGACCAGAGAAAACTGGCTGAGACAGAGTGACTGGCCCAAAGTCACCCAGCCAGTTTTCATGTCTAAGGGGGTTACAATCTCCTGTTTTCTAGGCCAACTACTATAGCAAACTAGGCCAACTACTCTAGCAAGCTGCTTTTTTTTAAAGAAACAATACAGTATATGTATTACATTCGATAACAGCAATAGTTTCTATTCTACTTGCATGTGTTTTGTTTTCTTAACAGTTGTTGAACTCCTTTCAATAGCGTCAAGTACTTGATTTCACTTATTTATGTATCACTTAAGATACCGCATAACAAGATCAGAAGAAAACCCTGGAAGTCATGAATAGGATGTTTTTCGTTTCTTCAATGTTGCAATATATTATTTGGACAATGTGCTAATCCCAAACCTCCCACAGAGCTTGATTAAATTTGTTTATTTATTTTCCTATAAATATGCATTTCAGTTTTCTGTAAGAATGTTTCCTGAGCCTTTATTTATGATTGGTATCCAGTGCAGAAATGTGGTTTACTTCAGATTTTGTTTAAATTATGATGGAAGAGAGGCTGAAGGGACATTTGAATTAACTTCAAATAAATTGCTATTCACTAAATGCAATTAAAATTGTTTAGTGATAGATGACAATTAAGTCTTCATTGACACACCCCTATCAGTATGCCCCTATAGTGTTTGCATTTTTTAAATATCACAATTCAGGAATGAGAAGCTTTGATGTGCCTGAGTTAGGATAATGGTTAGCTACTGTTGCTATTAGAGGTACAGGAAAGGTGAAGGAAATTCTTTGGGACCTGATTTCTCTTCCCTTTTTCTCCCTTTTCCTTGTTGCCTCCACACTAGCTGGAGAGCACTGGTCCTGGTGACATATCTGATCATTGTCACACCCAGATCAAGTGTAGGTATTTCCAAGGAGAGCTCTAGTTTAGGAGTCGACAACCAATGCGGCTCTTTCATCTCTCTGCTGCGGTTCTCTGTCGCTGGTCAGTGCCACAATTTTTAGAGGAGCTTCCATTTGGCTGGGGGGGGGGAGCACGATACACGTGGAGGAGGCTCTATGGCAAGGTGCGGGTTTTCCAGTCAGCTCCACAATTAGTAGGGCTTTCGGTTAGGACAGGTAGAGGAAAAAGGACGCTGCTCTAGGTGGAGACCCTATAGTGGGAGAACCAGACTTCCGGTCGGCTCTAGAATTGAATGGGAGGCTTCTGGTTAGGACCTTTGTGGCTCCCGTGTTTTCTTTTCTATGGGAAATGGGTTTAAGATTGCCAACCCCTGACCTAGTTGGAGCTGCTTCTGTAGGAGTTTTAATGGCAATCTCCAACACATATTGAGTTACAGCCAAGTTTAGAGAAGAGGAGAGGAGCAGGGAAGTATAAGATCTGTGATTGGGGTGGGGAGAGAGGCAAGCTTCAGTGAGGGAGTATCAGTAGGGAAGCACAGCAGACAGGAGAACAAGACAAAGAACACAAATACAGGTAGGCCTCGACTTAGAAATACAATGGAGCCCAAAACGTCTGTTGCTAAGTGAAACATTTCTTAAGTGAGTTTTGCTCCCATTTTACAACCTTTTTTTGTCACAGTTGTTAAGTGAATCACTGCAGTTGCTAAATTAGTAGCAGTTGTTAAATGAATCTGCTCCTCCCCCAATTGACTTTGCTTGTCAGAAGGTTGCAAAGATGATTACACAAACCTGGTCCCCCACAACCATCATAAATATGAGTCAGTAGCTAAGCACTGAATTTTAATTGCATGACTACAGGGATGCTGCAACACTTGTGTGAAAGATGTTCATAGGTCACTTTTTTCAGTGTCATTGTAACTTTGAACGGTCCCTAAACGAACTGTTGAGGACTCACAACAGAAATTGCAGTTTGGGAAAATTCGGGAAGAATTATATCAAGCCTAATTAAAAATAACTGAGAACGTTTAATCTCTTTGGAAACTTTTAGTCTCTCTGGCAGTCAAAGTTGAAATAGCGATGGAGGTACCAAGCTCCTAGTTGGGTGGAAGGGCTGTGGTCTTGAGGCATGTCATTTGGAACTTTATAAATAATGGTCTCTTCCTCCATATAACATATACACTGGAGCTATCCTTCTGTTTTCCAGTCGATAAGACCCCTGTGCTACCAGTTCACCTTGATCTAGCTTCACCCTATCTTGGCATGGATTGTCACTGAGATGAAACCTCTCCTGTGAAGTTTCTCTAAAAAGGAGTGTACTGTTTAAGATCTGAAGAGAAGAGGGTCAAGGATGCACTCACAGTACACTGACAGCATTTCCACATCAAAGAAGCTTTGAAATGAGGGTTGTGTATTCTAGTTTTAACTACTTTATTTTATTTTTTATTTCTCTTGTTTAGGGGTCACCCATTTCCCTTGACTCTACTTATATCCCACCAGGTCAAACCCAAGTAGCAGTTTATTTGTTTGTTTATTTACTTACATCATCAATGTATGGGACTACGGTGACACAAGCAGGAAGTTCAATGTTTGAAGAAAGGGAATTGTAATAGGACAAAAACAAGCCAAAGCAGCTGCATGAAGCAAAGCTGCTTTTCACTTTCAGTCTCAAGAAAAACCATGATCCTTCTTTTTAGGTAGTGAGTAGATAATGAGAGAAGAAAGAGGTAGGGCAATTAAGATGTACTAGAAGCTATTCTATCCTACTGGATAGCAAGAAATTGATAACAGAGGTGGACTATGAGGGACCAAGAATATAAAACTGCACAAATGCACATGAAATGTGCATTGTTCATTGCCTGAAGAAGTTTTGAAACTGCGGAGTGGAAACAATTTGCACATCTTTTCCCTTGTTCGTCTCATTTTTTAAAAAAAACTAAGTGAGAAGATCTGATTTTACTGTGATCTGTGAGTTTCTTTTACTGTCATGTGCAGACCTGTCCTTGTATTCAAATGCACATGAATACATTCCCTTTTAGATGTTGCAACAGTTTGGGAACATTCATGACTAGGATGGGCAATGTAGGTGGACAAAAAATCAAACCCAATGTGTGTATTTGAGTCCTCTATCTTGTTTCAAGGTTTGAGGACAATTCTTGATTCTTTGATGTGGAAATGCTGCGAAAGTACTTTTTCATTTTATCATGCAATGTTCACAGTTCCATTTTTAAAAAAATATAACCTTATTTTCTTAAAGACTAGTCTTGATTTACAGCTGGCAAAGAACTTAGAAGAAATTAATGGCTTTTGCTTGTAATGGATGGTCAAATTCTTGTATTGAGAGAAGATAACCACCAAAGCAAGATGACACATGATTGCATAAAGCATATGTATTCTAATTAATGTGTGAGTTCAAAGTTAAAATAATTAATGTGATACACGTATCATACACCTTTCTATAATGAGGCTTCTGTTGATCAGGAGATTGGTACGCTTGCTTGCTTGCTTTGCTTTTTAGATATGAACTACTGAGGGACAGCTTCAAGGTCACTTGGAAAGTGTCCTTCAGTTTGCATAATGTTTATAGTATCTACACTACAGATAAGCAATAGAGAAACATAGTGACTGCTTTATTGTTAATCATCTTAATATTTGTTCTGATTAGCTGTTTAATCACTCTCTGGATATCATAGCTGTGGTTTCAAATTACTGATGAATTGAGTTGCATTGTTGTTCTAATTAAGTTAGGATAAAAGATTGGGGTGGTTGGATGTTAAGTAAAAATATTATTGATTTCCCAAATTCTTTTCACGCAAGATCGGGATAGCTAATATTTGGTTGAATCATTGTATGGTATCAGCATGTAAGAATAACAAGGACCTGAGTAAATTAGGTATGTTACACTATGGATGAACTCTGAAAATATTTTGCATAGTCTTATTTATTGTACAGCTGTGAATTTGGTGAAGGGGTAGGCGAAATATTTTCTGCTAATAATAGGATGTTAAAGACCCTCTGAAAAATCCCGAGTATGTGCTTACTGCACTCCAGAGGAAAGCTCTTTGCTAGAAATGCCAATTTATATTCTCTCTCTCTTTTAAAAAAAGATATAAGTGGTTTGTTCACCAGTTGTCTCTTATGTAGTTTACATATGAAGACATTCCTTGAATTCTTTTCTTGGTAATGTTCTTAGCAAATATGTAAAGTTTGGAATCAGAAACAGACCTTTGGAAAGGTGTCTAAGGGAGCTAGATACTTTGAACTGAAGGATGCATTAATCTATTTGTCTTAGGAAAGAAAATAAAATTATCTGATCACTTTTATAATATGCTTCTACAAACATAATTTGAATTTGTTAGTGTTAACTTTGATTTGGTTAGGCTTTCTCAGGCTTGACATTGATTAGGTTAGTCTTAATCAGTCTAGTTTACTTCTGATAAACATTGTCCTTGGATTTAATTAAGGAAAATTGATTTATGACAGCTATAGCAGATAATGTATTTTGAATAACAGAGAGAAAAGTATGGGCAAACATCTATCTTGACAATTTTTGGCTGGAGAGCAGTGTTTACAAACTAGATGGAAGTTGAATGAATATAGTTAGTTAGTTAGTTAATTAGTTAGTTAGTTAGTTAGTTAGTTAGAGAGAGAGAGAAAGATGATAGATGATAGATAGATAGATAGATAGATAGATAGATAGATAGATAGATAGATAGATAGATAGATAGATGATGATAGATAGATATAGATATATAGAAATAGAGATAGGTAGGTAGGTAGCTAGAGAGAGATTGAGACATAGAGATAGATGATAGATAGATAGATAGATAGATAGATGATAGATAAATAGATAGATAGACAGACAGACAGACATAGCCTTGAAATAAAAAAAATGTAAAGTCAGTTTTCATCATTAAGATGTATGCTTGAGGTTTTACTTTAAATGTGATGTTACAGAAGATAATTTTTCGAACAGTAGCAACTCTTACAAGTCGTCCTTGACTTATGACTGGTCACTTACCAGCCATTCAAAAATATGACCAATTCCCCCAAAAGCACTTTTGACTTAATTCTTAAATTTTGATGCCCCCTCCCATGGGCGTTTGGCAGATGACCCACATTTGCAGCATCCTGTAATCATGTGACCATAATTTGCAATGGTTTCGCTGAAAACTAGGATTTACTTTCTGTTTCAGACTTCAAAATATTCCGATTCCCCTTTATTTTTTAGTTCAAGGGTGAGCCTATCTGCTTTCGCACAGGCCAAATTTTTTCTAAGTATATCTCTCTGGTGGTGTATTTCCTTTTTTCCAATACTGCTCATATGTTATACATGCCGCAGTCGTAACAGCAACTCCTGAGGTGGGTTGGGCTGAGAGAGAATGACTGGCCCAAGATCACCTAGTGGCTTTCCTGTCCAGGCAGAACTAGAACTCACAGTTTCCTTAGTATTAGCCTAAGACCTTAACCTCTAGGCCCAAGTGGCTAAATACAAAAAAAAAATCATTAAACGAACGAATGAATAAATAAATAAATAAATAAATCCCACATTGGTATAACCAACTGCTACAGCTCATATTTTCAATATTGGTTTCACGTGAAAACAGCTTTGCCTACAAGAGTAATGACGCACGTCACTAATTAAATTGCCATCATCATTAAAATGTACCAACAGAGATTTTTACCACTATGGTGCCATTGGTTTGGTGAAAGCTAATATAATGTGATGTGAACTGAGCCATGATGTATAATGAATGCTATCATAATACAGAAAGTTCTTTTCAGCAATATACTGTATAATTCCTAGCCGCAAACCTATAAACATTAATAGGAATTTGTTCTGGAATTTATATAGGATTGCACTTTTAGTTACCATATGTTCCCATTAGATGGAACACCAGATAACTACACTATATTGCCAAAAGTATTCACTCACAACTGAGTCTGATTAAATGGATGGGTGAGTGAATACTTTTGGCAATATAGTGTATGTACAACTGTTGAGTGTAAGTATGAAAGGAATTTTTAGTGCAAATCAGTATGTAAAATTCCATGCACATTGTTGGATACGAAGATCTATTTATCAATTATTATATACAACAAGAGCATGCTTATATATCCATTGTATTAATGATGTATGAATTACAGGCTTTTCAAGGATTTGAACTGAATAATTAGCATTGTGTTGCATTAAATAGGTATTTTTATGGCAATTTTTATACCAATGCTAGCATCTGAGTTTTCCCCCCCGCCTATGACAGTGATGGCTAACCTTTTTGTCGTCGTGTACCACCCATACCTATAATGCAATGCACGTATGACTACCCCCTGTGCATGCACGCACAACCTCCCCATGCTCCCTTGCCCCTTGCGCATGCATGCTGCACCTCCCCGCAGGCTGATTGGGCATAGCAGGCCTCCCTGAAGCCTCCTGGGACAAAAAACAGGCAATGGGTGGGTGGGCCTCCCTGAAGCCTCCTGGGACCAAAAATGTAGCAGGCCTCCCTGAAGCCTCCTGGGATCACCGTGCTTCTCACCACCCCTGCACATGCACACATGACCCCTCGCCCCCACGGATGCGTGCACATCTCTCGCATGCTCACTATCCCCCGCGCATGTGCGGCAGAGATCCAAAAATTAATTGGCCGGTGGGAGGCATGCGCACATGCGCAGTAGAGCTGAGCTAGGGCGATGGCTCACAGGCCCGCAGAGAGGGCTCTGCATGCCATCTGTGACACACATGCCATAGGTTTGCCATCACGGCCCTATGGTATATTAAATTGTTTTTGCTTACTTTGATAGAGGAATTTATTGAAGTAAAGTTGCTATCCAGGTAGTGAACTCTAAGCTGACTATCTGAGAGACCCTCTTACTCCCATTCTTTGTGCCTGTTCTGTAAGATCTGATAGAATGAGAGTGTTCCAAGTCCTATCTTTAAAACAGGCTCATCTGATGGGACCTAGGTAAAAAAAAAAACCTACTCTCTTGTGGCATCTCCACTGTGGAATAGTATTCCCCCATTTCTCTCCTTGAAAACCTGACCCCTTCCCCAGGTGCTGAGTTAGGAAATATGTGCCTGGCCAGGAATTTTATGAATGAGATACTGCCTTCACAGTGTTTTCATTGTACTGGATATTCTTTTATGCTACCTAAAGTTGTTAAGAATTATATGGCCTATAAATACGATTTATAAGTTTATAAATGAACACACACATACATAAATCGTATTTCCTCTTGCTGGTGGGTTTTTGTTTTTTTTTGTAAACATACTGTATGTGCAAGTGAGAGGAAAGGAATAAAAAGTACAATAGAGTAGCTTTATTTTTATCAGCATGCAGAAAAATTGAAGGAAAAACTTGTAGCCTTCAAATATTATATACTGTAAGTGGTCCTTGACTTACGGCCACAATTTACCCTTGTTGCTAGTGAGATAGTTGTGAAGTGAATTTTGCCCCCATTTTATGACCTTTCTTGCCACAGTTGTTAACTCGCCCCGAGTCCCTTTTTGGGAGAGCGGGCTGTTTAGAAATCTAAAGAAATAATAAAATACGTGAATCACTATATCTGTTAAATTAGTAACACGGTTGTTAAATGAATCTGGCTTTCCCATTGACTTTGCTTGTCAAAAGGTCGCAAAAGGGGATCACGTGACCCTGGGATATTGCAACCATCCATAAATACATATCGGTTGCCAAGCATCTGACTTTTGATCAGGTGAATATGGGGATGCTGCAATTGTATGCTGTAAGTATGAAAAATAGTCATGTCACTTTTTTTGTGTGCCATTGTAACTTTAAATGGTCTATAAATTAACTGTTGTAAGTCGAGGACTACCTCAAGCGTAGTTCAAATGAGGAATAAAGGGGTCATGTATTTTTATTTCTACCTCATTAATTGGTGGTAAATAAAGCATGTTTTTAAAATCTGCTTACATAGATAATACATGTTGTAGCCTGTTAGTAACCTTAAGGTAATGGTAAAGGTTCCCCTCACACATATGTGCTAGTCGTTCTTGACTCTAGGGGACAGTGCTCATCTCCGTTTCAAAGCTAAAGAGCCAGCACTTTCCAAAGATGTCTCCATGGTCATGTGGCCGGCATGACTAAACACCAAAGGCGCATGGAATGCTGTTACCTTCCCACCAAAGGTGGTTCCTATTTTTCTACTTGCATTTTTACATGCTTTCGAACTGCTAAGTTGGCAGAAGTTGGGAGAAGTAATTGGAGCTCACTCCGTTATGTGGCGCTCGGGATTCGAACTGCCAACCTTTCTGATCGACAACTCAGCGTCTTAGCGACTGAGCAACTGCGTCCCAATAGTAACCCTAATATTGGTTTTTAATTCTTTTAAAAATACTACAATTAATAAAGTAAGTTCTGCATTAGCTATTATTACCATGATGTACATCTGAAGGAAATAGTGTTTGTTGTGGAACTTTAAATCTTATAAGAAGTTGTTGAGGACTAGTGAAAAATGGGGGGTTCTTGTTTTCTTTCTAATGGAGGGATTACGTATTAATCCATAATTTTAATGTATTTGAACTGGCAGGTTGATCGTGTTCCAATTGTACAGCTTCTGAATTCCTAGCTGTAGTATGGTGAACTGTAAAATTTGTGCTTTTCAGCCATGTAAAAAATGCTTTGCTTTCTTAGTGCTAGGATGTACCAGCTACAGCAGTTTTGTCGTTCTATTGTTGCTTTAGATTAGAGGCATTTCTTTTTATTTATTTTTTGGCAGCAACCAGTTTTTTGGATGCAGCAGCAGCTGCATGGGGGGAAAAAAAGCTAAAATCCTCTAGTATTGTGCCAGATAAATGGCTTTTGTGTCAGTATCAGCAGCAACCTGTTTTGAAGAGTGAAAGTACTCGTTTCTGTTGACTGTATTCAACAGAGAGAGAGAGAGAGAGAGAGAGAGAGAGAGAGAGATATTATGATCATATTTGCAAAGTGTTGCTAATCAAGGTAGTCACTAAGTGGGGAGTCACTGTATTAATGTTTTCTTAGATTTTTAATGAAATAAAAGCATAATTATTTTGTGTCCTTTTACTCCTTGACCTAAAATAAAAGTGTATTCCAGAGTTAGAAGAACTGATTTTAAATAAGCTTTTAAGATATGGCCATCTGTGTGTGCAATTGTACGTTCAGAGGTTGATAAATAATCTGGGATAAACCTTAAGTCACGTAGCATCAGAGTTCAGTTGTATCGTTAAAAGGTACCTTGAAATCGGTCTTTTTGTAATCCCACAACTGGTCTTAAACTGGAGCCTAAGGACTGCTGTTGGTGTTTCTTGGCCTCCAGTTTAACACAAATTGTTGGAAACAGTACCCATTTGTCAAATCTGTTCAAAGGGAGCATAAACATTTTATTGGTTTATATTACCAAATATAGAATCATAAAAGCAGGCTGATTGTAGCAAAACTAAAAAGGTAAGAATACTAATATTTTAAAATGGGGTCATTCTTCCTTTTATTTGAAAAGTTATAGGGAGCATATTTACCAGAGATTATTACAATAGTTGCCCATAGGCTTATCTGCAGATCCAGGAGTTGATAACTTGATAGAAATAAATAGCATATTAAGCTAAAGATGGATTTGGAGATATCCTTCTGGAAAGGAGTTACTCTGGTATTTTTCTTTCTTTCTTAGTGCTTTTTTTTTTTTTGTCCTCTTAAATGGTCTGTAAAATTGATTTATCTCTCCTTAATGACAAGCTTCCAAGAATTCCCTAATGATTTTGGAGTTAGCTTGGTTTAGATTTCCCAATTGAAACAATGGTTGAGTCTGTCCATGTGTTGTGAGATTAAGAAAATTTCTTTTTGTCTTCTGATTGAGAATTGATATTCTTGTATGTGTTCTTCTTGTCTGCTCTACAAAGTGGTTGTTACAGTCTTTATACTGTACATTGTAGATGATTCCTGTTTTTTCTTCTAGGCTACTGAGACTTTGGTTTTACTTAAGATGATTTACAGGTAGTCTAACATTTTGTTTAATGTTCAAAGTTACAAAGTTACCCCATGGTCATGTGATTAAAATTCAAATACTTAACCACTGAGTCATATTTATGACAGTTAAAGTGTCCTGTGGGTAATATGAGCCCATTTTGCAATTTTCTGACAAGCAAAATCAATGGGGAAGCAGTGATTCACTTAACAATTCTGTCAAGAAAAGTTGTAAAATGGGGCAAAAGTCACTTAACAAATATCTTGCTTTAGCGATAGAAATTTTGGACTCAGCTGTAGTCATAAGTCAAAAGTTACCTGGAGTTCAGGGGTATCAAACTCGTGTTGTCATGGCGATGTCACTTGACATAACGTGACTTTTTTCCCCTCATTAAACTGGGCATGGACATGGCCAGCGCATGATGCATCTGTCCTGCAGGCCGCGAGTTTGACAGTTCTACTTTAGTTGGTTTGCAGCTACAGTGATGCCATGTAGTTGTAATAGTCCGTGTTTGTTTCTGAAATGTTTTTGATGTATGGATAGTGCGATCCTTTTCATAGCTTGTTTTGAATGTGCTGTAGTGGTTTGACTGTCAGATACTTTTTGATAAAGTCATATAGGTATCCATTTTGTTCTATGGGTGGTCTATTTTTCTTGTGTTCTACTTTGCTGAAGTGCATTGCTACAGTACTAAAATACTGATACAAATGTTTGTACTTTATTTCTGATCCTGGTAGCAGGTGCAGAACTGACAGCAAATGGACACAGTAGATCAATATGGAATTATGGCATGCTTTAAAGCTGTGTTAATTGTTGTACTATCTGTGCCCCTTGACCTCGGGGCTGCTGTTGGTCTCTGCACATCTGCTATCAGCCTTGCATAAAGCCACATCAGCACGCATACATAATTTTTACGTTAATTGGCATGACGGCTGAATGTTATGTGCTTGTTTACTTTGGGAAGACAGTATGGCAATGTATAGAAAAAAACGCATCATTGGAAATAGTGGGAGAAATTCAGTTGAGCCCACAGTGAAGTAGGTCAATGGTCAGGCAACTCGCTAACAAAGCTGGCTGAAGCTCATTGCTTAGAAGGGTGTCTTGTAAGCAAACATGCTTTAACATGAAGATGGCTTTACTATATATATTAACTGAAAACCCAGCTGCCATGTATATCTGTCACTACATATTATATGCAGTAGTACGTAACAGCATTATGTTTGATTGAAATGTGAAATATTCACATCCTAGTCTTATTTTAAATAAAGTAAATTTATCTTGGAAATACAGTAGAGTTTGGCTTCCTGGTTATTAATATTGTTCTGGAAACTACATATATAACCCCAGCTTTATCAGCATAAACAAAGATTTGGATAGTTATTTCAAATCAAGTCACAAAAAGCTACTTTTTGCATACTTTATATTATTCCTGCATATCTATAGAATGTTTGCTTCTGTATTTCACAGAATCTTTTCTTAGTTCATCTGTTAACTTATCACCTTTGTTCTATTTTCAGCACAGGCTTAGTTTTCCAACCGTTATCAATTTTTAAACATTTTTTCAGGTTCTCTTTATTTATCAAACTTTCTTATCTTTATTTTTCTTTCTTCTAATGTACAGCTTCTGTATCCTTATTCTGATCCTTACTTTTTTTTTCTCGCTGAACTTACTATGTCTGCCTTCTCTTCATATGATAACAGGAGAGGTATTCAGCAGGTTCTGACCAGTTCTGGAGAACCGATAGTGGAAATTTTGTGTAGTTCGGAGAATCAGTAAATGCCACCTCTGACTGGCCCCACCCCCATCTATTCTCTGCCTCAAGAGGCCCAGCTGATCGGGAGAGAATGGGGATTTTGCAGTAACCTTCCCCTTGAGTGGGGAGGGAATGGAGATTTTACAGTAGCCTTCCCCTACTACGCCCACCAAGCCATGCCCACAGAACTGGTAATAACATTTTTTGAATCCCACCATTGCATGATAAAATGTTTCAATAAACTGAATAGCTGTCACACCAACTTAGAAAAGTATATGCAGGTCATTGTGTATGAACCTTTACGGTGAGTTAAAAAGGCAGCTTTTCAAGCAGTCCAGTTCCAACATATATAAATTGTTTTGTCGTTCTGCTTTGATTACACAGTTCATGCATATAAATGGATGTTTCTGATTGTTTAGTCTCTATCCGTGAGCACATTGCTGGTGGGTAAACAATCAGAAAGGTTCTTTTACAAGCACTAAGTTTGTAATCAAGGACAGAATTGTAGCCATAGTCTAATAAATATTAGTTTAATATCCCTTTTGCCATTATTTGCTTGCCCACACTGCTATGCAAACTCAATTAGATTGATTGCTAGCAGATGGCTGGTTTGAGTACATAATCAACAGTATTTAAGTTCCTAGTTACAGATATTTATTCAGTTTAAAGTTGACTTGCCAGGGCCAAAGACTGTCATTAATTTAAGATTTTTCTGATTTGATAATAATGGGTCAGTTACCTTAACTAAAATAGTGTAATTGTTTTAATGTTTGAAAGACAGAGAACTGCAGTCATCAAGCAATGCAACTGTTGTGAATTAAAAGCATGTATTATTTAATTATGACAGTTTTCCAGTAGAGTGGAGGGAGGGGTCACAGAAGGGTTAACACAGCCTGATTGGTCCATTTGACTGAGAGAAAACTTCTTAACCTTCGCCTTCTCCCGTTGGTTCCCAGTTTCCTCTCAGTCAAGGTCCAAGACACAGGTTCCTAGTAAGAGTGTTTTATTGGGTTTTTATTAGTCAGTATTAGTGTTGTTGGTACTTTGAATTCGGATTCTTTTGTTTCAAAAAAAAAATTTTTTTTGTAGTGGGTCCGCCTTGCAGGGCTGTTGTTCGGCTGCCCTCAGAAGGCTGAGATAGTCAGTGGGGAGGGCGCTTCCTCCCCCTTCCTAAGGGATCGCTCCGGACTGGTGCCTGGGGTCTCGGGTGTGCCGGGCGACCCTGCGTGCTTTAAACTGTCTTTTTAAAACTTTTCCTGTGAGGCTTGCAGCGCGCTGGGGCTTTTCGGCGCGAAAGCGGCTATTCGGCTTCTAATTCAAACTGCTAGCTTCCCGGGCCGGTTACAGCCCACGGCAGCAGCGCGGAGTCGTTTTTTTGGTGTTGGAAGGCTCCTCGTGGCTTAGGAGCCCAGCAGTGATCTGGAGTGTTGTTTGGAAAGGCGAACTTGCAGCTTGCAGGCATTAGCTATTAAGGGTGAGGGAGGCGGCCATTTTTAGGCGCGCTTTTGAAAGCACCGCCCAAAGAAGCCGGCGGCCATTTTGAGTCACGTGTTTGGGGCTTGCAACACGGAGAGGCTTTGAAAAACGTGGCAGTGCTGTTTGCAACTTTGCCGGAGGCCCGGAGCAGGCGATTCTCACCAGCTGAAGGGCCATTACTACCAAAAACTTCGTTCTGGAGCACGTGAGTGGGGATGGCAGATAGAGTCCCAGCAGGCCGCGCCAGCTCAGGCAGGCGAAGATCAGGCTGAGCCCACTCCCCCAGTTAGGCCTCGGGTTTCTAGGCCTTCAGCTGAGGACAGACCTTCGAGAGCCCTGCAGAGGGATGAGCTCAGGCGATCCAGGGCTATTGAGAAGGTCATTGAAAGAGCTGAGAAGAGACAGGCCAGGGATCCTAGGCCTAGATCCAGATCCCCACGCACGGTGGCTCCCTGCCCTCCCCCACCTGTGGCCAGGGGGTTCAGTCCTTCCTCTTCCTCGGCTTCTCCATGCAGATCTGATAGGAGTCAGGAGCGGGGGGCGCCTCGCTCTCCTTCGGCTTCCCTGGGGACTAGAGAGGCAGATAGGGGGGATCCATTGGAAGGTACCTCTGCAGGTCCCGTTAGGGGTAGCAGATCCAGCAGGGCCTATGTGGCACCAGACTATGATTCAGAAGGTGATGAGGAGGATCTAGAAAACCTCCCTGAGAATCTCAAAAGGCTTATTTCTGCAGCCATTTCTAGGGGCATTTCTCAAAGGGACAGGTCCTACCACCACAGTCGAGTTACTCCCTTTAGTAGGTCCAGATCTAGGGCTTCTTCTCCTTCCCTCATGAGTGAGATCTCCTCTAGGGGGGAGGCGCGGAGGGATGATTGGGGGTTCTCTGATGAGGAGGATGCGGCTCCTGAGCCGCCTCGTTCTTCCAACCTTTTCCTCCAGGCCATGTTCAAACCATTACTTAAAAAGGCTAGGAGGACCACCAAGGTGGGCACGGGGGACCCCACGGTCCCACCGCCCACGGATCCGGACATGGTCATGGTCATGTTCTCAGCGACGGCCACCAATAAGGAGGAGATTCCTGCTCCTCCTCTTTTCTTAGAGGTGGCTACTAGCCAATGGGCCTGTCCTTCTAACTTTTCCCCACCTGGCAGCAACGACCGTCGCGCCTACAACATGGAAAAGTCCTTTGTGCAGGCTATTCAGCTTCCAGTTATAGATCAGCCCATAGCAGCTTTAGTCTCCTCTTCCCCAGTGGTCTCAGGGGACGCGGCAGACAAACTTAAGCCAGAGGACAAGAGGGCCGAGCTCACCTTACGTAAAAATTATAAGGCCTCAGCATGGGCGGTGCGGGCGGCGGCTGCCGCCTCGTACTTCAACCGCACAACGGTCATGTGGCTCCGCCAGCTTCAGGATCGCATTCCGATCCAGGATGAGCGCGTACACCAGGATTTGGCTAAAATAATGGCAACGTGTCAGTATTCGGCTGATGCGACCCTAGACGCTGTTAGGTTTGGCTCAAGTGCCTTGGCCACTTTTGTGGCCTCGCGTCGGCTCCTGTGGCTCAGGAACTGGCAGATGGACTATAAAGCCAAGTGGGACCTGGTGGCTGCCCCCTTTGCAGGTCCAAATTTGTTCGGGGCTTCCTTAGACCCGATTTTGGTGGAAAACAAAGATAAAAAGAAGGTTATGCCTACATCCGCCAAGAAGGCGGATTCCTGTAGTCATCCCTATCGCAGGCCCCAGTTCAAGTCCTATGACAGGGATCAGGATCAACGATACCAACCGTACAGGCAGGACAGGTCGTTCAATAGGCAGAATTTTCAGGACCGTTCTAGGTATCAGCCGCAGTCCAAGCGGCCCTTTCGAGGGGGGGCGGCGGCCGTCCCTTCCGCAGAGGGAAATGACTCGAACCCGAGTCATCCCATCGGAGGCCGCCTAGCGCTGTATGCGGACGAGTGGGATCATATCACGTCAGACGGTTGGGTCAGGGCGACCGTTCACCATGGCCTAAGGTTAGAATTCCTCTCCAAACCCCCAAGTTTTTTCAAAGTTTTTCCCCCGGCACGGGACCCGGAGCGTCGTCGTCTCATGGACCTCGCGGTCGCCCATCTTCTAGAAATCAGGGCGGTGGAGGTAGTTCCGGAGCCGGAGAGGGGTCTGGGCTACTATTCACATCTGTTTGTAGTCCCAAAATCCTCGGGGGGTTGGAGGGCGATTCTCAACCTGAAACGCCTGAACTGCTACCTAGTATACAGGCGGTTCAAGATGGCGTCTCTGAAATCAATCCTGCAGGGCATTCGGAAGGGGGATTACATGGCCTCAGTGGATTTGACGGAGGCCTATCTCCACGTCCCCATCCTTCAGTCTCACCGGCGTTATCTCAGGTTCTCTCACCGGGGCAGGCATTACCAGTACCGGGCTCTCCCGTTTGGTCTGGCCTCAGCCCCGCAGACGTTCACCAAGGTCCTGGCAGTACTGGCGGCTTACCTGCGTTCCATCCCGGTGAGACTTCAGTGCTACTTGGACGACGTCCTCGTTCAGGCGGAGTCCCTCCCCAGAGCCACGTCGGATCTTCGGCTGACGATCCGTTGGCTTCAGGCGTTGGGGTTTTCCGTGAACTTTCCCAAGAGCCACCTGTCCCCATCCAGGCAGATCCTACACCTAGGGACAGTGATAGACTCCGAGTCAGGGAGAGTCCGCCTATCCCCAGACCGCTTGTCCAGCCTACGCCAGCTGGTCTCCTCCGTACGAAAAAGAAGGTCTGTTTCCATCCTGACCTTGTCTCAACTCCTGGGGAAGATGGTCTCTTGTATAGGGATAGTGCCCTGGGCCCGGCTCCACCTGCGACCTCTCCAGTGGGCCTTGATCCCAGTCCAGAGAAGGATGATGAGCAACTCCTTGCGGCCAGTCCCTCTGCCAGCGGAGGTGAGACTCTCCTTGCGGTGGTGGTTGTCCCCAGCGCTGCAACAGGGGGCTTGCTTTTGGGAGCCCGAGAGAGTCACAGTGACGACGGATGCCAGCCTCTTCGGCTGGGGGGCCGTGATGGACTCCGACATGACCCAGGGACGTTGGTCTGCCTTGGATCTCCGCCACAACATCAATTGGCTGGAGCTGAAAGCTGCACGACTTGCCCTTCGGACTTTTCGTCATCACCTGCGGGGGCGCCATGTCCTCTTGCTCACGGACAATGTGGCGACGAAGGCCCATATCAATCGCCAGGGGGGCACCCACTCCCGTTCACTCTGGCGGGAGGCGCAGCTGTTGGGCTTGTGGGCGGAGAGACACTTAGCTTCCATAGTGGCGGAGCACATCTCAGGAGTGTCCAATCTTCAGGCGGATTGGCTGAGTCGCACAACCCTGGACGATGGCGAGTGGCAACTGGGCCCGGAGTTGTTTCGGAAGATTTGCAGCAGATTCGGCACGCCCCGGGTGGATCTGTTCGCCTCCCCCGACAACGCTCAGCTGCCCCGGTTCTTTACCCGGTTCCAGTCTCCGTCGGCAGAAGGAGCGGATGCTCTCAGGAGCCAGTGGCCCCCAGGCCTTCTTTATGCCTTTCCTCCCCTTCCCCTCGTTCCCCGTACGATAGGGAAGATAGTCACAGAGAGGGCTCTCGTTATCCTGTTAGCTCCGTACTGGCCGAGGAGACCCTGGTTCGCGGACCTGGTCCAGCTGTCGGTAGCAGACCCCTGGAGGATTCCCCCGGGGGAGGTCGTTCTGAGTCAGGGGGCTTTACATCACCCAGGGCCTCAGTGGCTTCATCTGACCGCTTGGCTCTTGAACGGAGGATCCTGAGGGGGCAGAGACTATCGTCGGGAGTTATAGCCACCTTAGAGGCGTCTAGGAGGCCGTCCACGGTTAGGATTTACAATGCCACATGGAAGGCGTTTGCGAAGTGGTGTCTTCCCTTGGGGTTGGATCCCTCTAGGGCTACCGTCCCGAACGTGTTGGAGTTCCTCCAGAGGGGGTTGGAGGACGGTTTGTCCCATAATACGCTCCGACGTCAAGTGGCGGCTTTGGCCACCATTCTGGGGGGGGTTCCCCCACTCTTTCCCGTTCTCCCCTGATTAAGCGTTTTCTGAAGGGGGCGGCTAACATCCGTCCGCCTCCGGTTCATAGATTTCCGACCTGGGATCTGACCCTGGTTCTCCAGGCTCTGACGAGCTCCCCGTTCGAACCGCTTAGGACGGTACACATGCGTCTGCTTACCCTTAAGGTGGTGTTTTTAGTGGCCATTACATCGGCCAGGCGCATTTCGGAGTTGGGGGCCCTTTCTTCCCGCAGTGACCTGTGTGTAATACACCAGGACAGGGTGGTCCTTCGTCTGGATCCTTCGTTCATTCCGAAGGTGAATTCACAGTTTCACAGGGCCCAGGAGGTCATGCTCCCGAATTTTTGTCCCAACCCTTCGAGGGAGCAGGAGTTGGTGTGGCATAAGCTGGATGTTCGCCGGGCTGTTCGCATTTACCTAAAGCGAACTGAGGGCATTAGGAAGACTGAGGCGTTATTTGTTTCCTTTCATCCAGGCTCGTTAGGACGCAAGGTGTCTTCTTCCACCATCGGAAGATGGATTAGGTTGGCCATAGTTGAGGCTTACGGGGCTTCTGGGAAGACCCACCCGTCAGGGATCACTGCTCACTCCACCCGCAGTGCTGCTACCTCTGCGGCCTGGGCCACCAGGGCGCCCTTCGAGGATATTTGTAGGGCGGCTGCCTGGGCCTCCCCCACGCCTTTTATTCGGCACTATCATTTGGATGCTTATGCCTCGGCTGAGGCATCTTTTGGCCGGAGGGTCCTTCAGAGGGTGGTGGCCGATTCCTCATCTGGGACCCAGTCTGCCCGCCCGGGGACGTAGCGTGGGTATGTCCCTTCTGTGACCCCTCCCTCCACTCTACTGGAAAAAGAACGTTGGTCTTACCTGAACGTTTTTTTCTGGAGAAGTGGAGGGAGGGGTCACATTCCCGCCCTAGTTAGTTAGACAGGGTCCGGGAGGTGTAGAATTGGGAGGCCCCGGGGGGGCTTGTCCTTGTTTGTGTTTAACTTGCAGGTGCTGGCCGTGACATCGTGGAAACTGGGAACCAACGGGAGAAGGAGAAGGTTAAGAAGTTTTCTCTCAGTCAAATGGACCAATCAGGCTGTGTTAACCCTTCTGTGACCCCTCCCTCCACTTCTCCAGAAAAAAACGTTCAGGTAAGACCAACGTTCTTTACAAATGAATATTAACATTGTTATTGTTTGGTCATAGCCTCTCTTTTGTGGCTTTTCTTATGTCAGTCTAACATCTTTGTAATGCACCCTTAATGCTTACTTTTAGCAGATGCTGCTTTATGACTTCTGTAACATTGTATGTTGCTATTTGTTTTGTTTCTGAATGCCTAGGAAAATATTTAGTAGTAGCAATGGGAACCAGTGTGTATGTAAGGTGGACCGTCACGTAATTCATGCACCAAAAGAATGAATCAGTTATAGATGTTTCTAACAATTTTTCTGGAGAAAGAACTGGAATGGAAATATTCCATTGCATTCCTTCATGTGTTTGTAAGTTTTTCTTTATGCGTATGTCCTACTGCAGTTGCTCTTGGCTTGTCTCTTGAGAAGAACTTGTCATTGGCCCATCCTGGCTTTCATTGAAAGAGTGGCAATCTTCTGGTGGAAATGACATGATATTCTTTACTTTTTCTCTATCTCATGTAGTTCATGAACTTTTGCTGTCCTATAAGCTATATTCTGCTATCCTATAAGCTATAACCTTTTTCTATGAAGGTTTGTTCGGTGCTATACTTAAAAAAAAACAACGGATTAATGTAGAGTTCAGTTCAGCTACTCCAGCTAAAAAGCTTAATGCGGATCTCCCAATTTTCCTATATCTTATTCAGTATAATTAATATGGAAAACTGCTAATTCTATTGTTACTTCTAAATGAAATACTATTGTATTCTGTTTCTTCCTCATGCTTGTGTACATAACAAGGAATAGCAAACAGAAAAAATATATGGAATATTTAAAACATAATAAAAATATAACTGTGTTAAGATAGCTAATGGTAGTACTGAAATTACCTTTTCTGGGAACAGTGGAAATAAAGAAAACGGCAAAAATTGTCCTAAGAGAGAGGATTGGCGATTGATAGCAAAAGTCTTCTAAGAAACAAAAACTCTTCCATACATAGAGATCCAATATTATCAGAAAAAATCCTCAGGCCTTTTATATTTATCAAAAGATATTTTTTTCTTGTCTCCATGGTAAATAATAGCCCATTGTAATTTTTACATTCCTTCATTACTTTCTAGAACAAGATAGGCTATCTGGATCTATCAGTCACTTATATAAGTAATTAGCTTCTGCAATATATTTTGTCTTTGCCTTTTGTCTTATAGGAAATCTGCTACCTCATTTTATCTAATCTACTGGCACACCCTATTAGAAGATGTAAGAGGATTGGATACCGTAAACTATTAGTTCATCACAGGACAAAAGTGGCTCATTTTAATTTGTCTAATTAGCATCTTATATATGGACCAGCTGCCTTCTTGAACAAAACCAGATGATAAGATTATTTTATTAATTGCATATTAATTCTTGCATGCGTCAACCATATGGGGGAATCTTTCCGAATCCACTGTAGCAAATCCATTATGAGAACAGAAGTAAACTCAAGACCAATTGTATCAGCAGAGAACAGAACATTGGAGCCATGAAAAATGCTTGTGTCATCCTAAATACAACCCATCTGTGTCCCTCCTGCTCTTTGTTACTCATATTCACACATTTAAGAACAAAACAAAACAGAGTGGGTTTAGTATCTGTGTTTCTAGGAATTGGTACTCCTCTCTTTGAAAAGAAAGCTCAGGTCTTTATCACATGTTTTCTAAATTCGTAAATTAATTGTTTGTATTAATATTATGCTCAGTCTTATGTGTTTTTAAAGTTTATAATGCAATGAAAGTAATTCTGCTTTTGCAAATAGTTAAAATTTATCTCTGTATGCACACAGCATGTATCAAAAGTCAGACTATAGAAAGTTCATTTTATAAATTAAAATAAATATTCAAATTGGTATACATTTTCTTCTAAACACTCCGTACTTATTTGTGCATGGCCACTATACATTCCTAACTAAAGTAACATTTCCCCCCCTGAAAAATACATTAATTAATATAATTATTCAAATTTAATCAGAATACAATTGGAAGGGACCTTGGAGGTCTTCTAGTCTAACCTCCTGCTCAAGCATGAGACCCTCCCATTTCAGACAATTGATTATCCAACCTCTTTTTAAAAATCTCCAGTGATAAAGCACCCACAACTTTTGAGGGAAGGCTCTTCAACTGGTTAATTGCCCTCTTTATTAGGAAGTTTCTCCTTAATTCCAGGTTGCTTCTCTCCTTGGTTAGTTTTCCAGCCATTGTTTTTTGTCTTTCCCTCTAGTGCTTTGGAAAAATAAGTTGACCTCCTCTTCTTTGTGGCAGCCCCTCAAATACTGGAATATTGCTATCATGTCCCCCATAGTCCTTCTTTTCTCTAGACTAGACAAACTCAGATCCTGCAACTGTTCTTCATATGTTTTAGCCTCCAGGCCTTTAGTCATCTTAGTTGCTCTTCTTTGCACTAAGCAATGCAAAATGAAAATCAAAATTTAAAGATAGTACCTTAAACCAGTCCCAGTGGTTAGCATCACACTCAGTACTATATCAAAAAGTTCTGGATCACACTTAGAAAATATGAACATTTGACAAAATTTCCATTTGTCAGTTACAAAAGGCCACACATGCTTGGATCCCCACATATATAGGTCAACGTTACAACATTTTAGGTTCTTTGGAAGAACGCAATGCATATGAAGGCCAATATCAGCTGGCAGCTGTGATTTCACATTGCTGTGTATATAATATTAATAACTAGCTGGATAACTGTGTTTCGCAACAAAACTATGTGATCGGGCTACGCAGGAGAAATTCGGTTTATAATCCGCTGGCTCAGTGGTGGTCGGTGATTGAAACACATAAGGGAATATTACTCCCACCGTCTGGAGTCCGGAAGCAGTTCCATAGGTGGAAGGCATAGACATTTTGGTGAGGTACCAATGTTTAGTACTGTAAGGAGCCCTATACTGCACCGCACCACTCCTCTCCTTTCCTTTCCTCCTTTCCTTTCTTATTTTCCCTTCCCTTCCCCCTTTCCTTTCCTCTTTCCATTTCATTTCCATCTATCCATCATCCGTCCGTCCATCCATCCATCCAGCAAAAGTTTTGTAAAATTACAATCCTCCAATTGTCCCAAAAGTGCTTTTTTTCAAGTGGCAACTGGACTTTCTGGTTTTTCTTTGAAGATGTTTCGCTTCTCATCCAAGGAGCTTCTTCAGCTCTGACTGGATGGTGGGGAAGAGAAGGATTTAGTTCCCTTGCAGACAGCTGGTCATTTGCATCCTTTTAGAGAGTCGCTGAGGCAACTTGGAGGTTTGTCTGTGTCCTCGGGTCACCTGAGTGGTGCAAATGGCTGTGGAGTTACTGAGGTAATGGAATGTGAGGCAACTGGCAGTTGGAACAGAGTTATTTTCAGGTGAGACGGAGGAATAGAACTCCTTAGCATCAGAACATGTTAATTACGCTAATTATCTGATGGTCATTTCAAAAAATCCTTTCTTAGCGAGCACCTAGAAGCCTAGAGGAATATACATGCCAAATTTCAAGCTTGTAGGCTTTACAGTTCTGGAGATTTCGTAATGAATGAGTGGTACTTGGCTTTTACAATTTACAGTTTACAATAAATAAGTAGCTCTGAGTAGCCGAAATTTAGGGAAAGGAGCTAGTGTGGATAGTTTAATGAAAATACTGGTCCCCCAAAATTTGGATTTAGCTATCCATAGAATCTGCATTTCAACTTTATGAGTTTCCTAAATCAAAATAGAATTTTATTAATATGGATTTAACCAATTACGGTACACAATTCCATTCAGTGATTTATATTTGGTTGACCATGCTCTTTATACTTAGAGTGTAAGAATTTTTCTTAGTTACTTAATGGGATTATAGTACATGTAATATTCATAATTATTACGTATGTAATATTCATAGCTATTCACAACTAATTAGTATTATTTTAAAAAGCTATAATGTTCATGATACGTTTAAATATTTAACTTATCTATATTATACTGGTATTATTTTTTATGTTCTCTCTTGTTCATGTTTTCTCAAAACTATTCATTTTTTAAAAAGGAAGAAGAAGAAAAAAAGCTAAGCAAGATCTAATTAGTGCTTGGATAGGAGATAGAAAGTCAACATGGACATTTACACGTGATCAGGAATTAAACTCTGGTGGTTTGCCAGCTCCATACTAATATAGCTTTTTAAAATAAAGTCTAGCAAGACCTGGAATAGGCTGCATTGTTCTGAGCTTAAAAAGAATGGTGTATAAGAAAATTTACATAGCTTCCCTTTTTCACTTATCAGGTGGGATGTTTTAAATGGCTCTGTTATTTGAAAAGGAAACAGTAACTATTGGTTGCCTACAGATGGCAGCATTTCACCTTTTTTTCCAGATTTTGCAAATCTGTTGTACTGTTTTGGGAAGTAGCTAATTATGCTTCCCCCATCACTACCATCTGTTCTGATTTTTTTTTTCGTTACAGAAAAATGACTATAACAGGTTACCCATATGTTAGCTTCTTTTCAATGTCCTTAAAAATCTTTCTTCTTGTGCAAAACATCTTTATAGCGCATACTGCAAAATTCCATAGCTGCCTTTGTAAAAAGTAATATTAAATTGATCACCATCGCTTCCATTCTCATATGATAATATTCATGGAATATTTAATATCATTTTATCTGACTAATAAAACTTTAAACACTGACCACCAGAGACACTTCCTGCTTCCTATAAAAAGAGTGATTGGCCAAGGTCACCCAGCCAAATTTGCATCTAAGGTAGAACTAGAACTCCAAGTCTTCTGGCTTTGAAACCTTAATCACTACATCAAGCTGGCTCTCTTCTGATTTATCTTACTGGAATTAGGGTGATGAATTCAGTGGTGGGATTAAAAAAAAATCTGGTTCTGTGGGCGTGGCTTGTTGGGCGTGGCCGGGGAAGAATACTGTAAAATCTCCATTCCCTCCCCGCTCCAGGGGAAGGTTATTGCAAAATCCCCATTTTCTCCCGATCAGCTGGTACTCAGGCAGTCAGAAAATTTTCAAAATCAGTTGACCAAAAGATGGATCTAATATACTTAGTTTTGACTGTCAAAACCTAACCATTTTTTAAATGACCAAACTCTTAAAAAAAATTCTTGAGCGCCTTAGCTGATTGTTCTTGGAAGTGTTAGTGGTTTATATTGCTATCTTTCAGTTCCAGAACAAGCTTGGTTAGAGCTATAGAAAACAGTTAATTTTCATTTTTAGCTGCCAACTCTAGGTTAATGATTGAGATAAAAGTTCTGTGTAGAAGTTGGTAGCTCTTAGACTGTGCATTCAGCTAAAGTAAATGTACTAAATAAGTGCCAGAAAGCTTGCAATGAAGGACTGAGTAAATAAGCAGAGTACTGAGCAGATGGTAACCCACAGTATTATATTTAAATAATTAAGCAAATTCCGAAGCAGCATTGAGCTATCAATGGGTAACTAGAAGCAAAACTGACTTGTTGCTATTTAAACTTGGAGGAATTTATTGCACTGCAAAAATAAAGGCTTTTGTGCAGCACTTTTTTCTATCTCTTCAGAGATACAGTACATTATTTATTAACATTTTAGTTTAGACTATATTATTTGTATGTTCTGTGTCTTTGTAGAAGGAGCTGTGTAAAAACAATATTTTTTCAACAAATTAATGTGTACTAGTAAGATCCATATGTATGTCATACTTGTTTTGCCTACATTAATTTCTTCAAAATAATTTTGAGTGCTATTTAAAATATTGAAATTTGACTTTCTCTTTTATATTTTTGAAAAAACAACCACTGCCTATAGTCACTATGAGGGAGATGGGTGGCTTCCAAATCTGATAGATAGATATAGATATATAGATATAGATATATCTTTGTTGTTCAGATGTTCTGAATATAGATAGAGGAGCCTCAAGGTTTTTTGTATAGACACATGATCAGCTTACAGTCTGGAGCTCCTATTGGTTGAGATTTCCTGAGGGGGTTGCTAATTTATTTGTATTGATTGTAATATTGACTGTTTACACTTTAATCTCATTTTCTTTTTTTAAGGTCATGTCTTCCTTGACCTTACAGTAGAAATATATGTAGCTGTTAGCAGGTCTGCTGCTGACCTGTGTGTTAATTTGTTGGCTATATTATGAAGCATTTCATTAATATATTTTGTGTATATTTTATACTTTAAAAAAATATTGGTGATGTATGAAATTATTTGTTGTAATGCTTACAGAACACATTGGAACCAGCTTTCAGATTTAAATACAGAATTGAACGTTTAAAACAGGCCATGGATCCTGGTTTTGGAAGATAACATTTATGACAATTCCATAATTTATTCTTTGAAGTTGAATTCCTGTAAAACCCTCTGTGGTTTTTTAAATAATTTTTTTATTTTTTATTTTCAAAACAAACACAACACATAAAATCTTCCTTCTTTACATACTGTAGAAAGTGTATCAGTTGGTTACAAAAGGCTTTCGTGCATCTCTTCCACAGTAATCAAGCATAATTCATATTAACTCAAGTATTTTAACTCAGATATTTATACATGTTACCAACATCATACCTCCATTTCATTTGACTATAATTGTTTAAACTTCCTTCATCATAAAATATACCAAAATTTAATACATAACCACATACCGGCATTTCATTTATTATTTCTAAAATCCTCCAATAACACTGAATCCTTATGTCCTATTCTAGCTAAACATCCATAATATTTAATAACGAAATTTTCTAATCCTTCTTTCCAAATCACTGTTTACAGTTTACATCCAGTTTCCTTATGTTGTACCCATACACATATATACATTGTTATCATTATCATTATCCATCCTTTATTTGACTATATCCTGTATCATAACATTTCCCCCCCTAATAATCAAGACTTAACTGAATCTAATTTAATTCTTTTTTATTAACCTTTATATATAATCCAAGAGGATTTCTAATCTTCCTTTCATGGGTACCATTCAATATTCCTATCCAACTATTACTTATCATAACACTATACATTGTATACATTATTATCATTATCAATTATTTAATTAACTATATCTATTGTCACTAAATTTCACTAAGTTTAACTAGTTTTAAATTATATTCTTCCATCTATCAACCTGTATCTTTCCAGTAGCAAAACAGTCTCATATCTTCTGCCATTTGTGGTGTCAGTCCTCTAATCATCTCCTTAATCAAATCTGGACTCCTCTTAGCAACTCCTTGCTTATAAAATATCTCATGTAATTTTGATGCCCTTCTGTTTCCTTAATCAGCTTGTCTTTGATTGTCGGTAGTGTTATCAATGATGTTGCTAATAAAATTTCTCTCTATACATCCATAAATTCTTTTATTTCTTCTTCTTCTGTGTCTTGCCATCTGGGGTAGAGTTCCCCTCCATTTAATTCCTCTTTCAGTATTCCACTCTCCATTTTCAGAGACAAACCAATCATCATAAATACCAGCAAATTTAATTTCTTTATAGTCATTTTCCTCTTTGATTTTTAGGATTCTAACCACCACTTTTTCCACTTGATAAACATCTCCAACTTCTTCATCATATTTTACTGTTAGATGCTTTAAGTCTTCCAACTTCTTCTCTGTCCTCTCAAATGTGTTTGATAATTTCTGTATTTCTAAAAATATATTTTGCAGACTTAAAGTTTCTTTCTGCTGTTGAAATTGTGCCATTATCTCCAGCTAACAAACACTGCTGCTCTAGCTTGGAAGGTTTTAACAAGATTAAGCATAGATTCACAATAAAGTTTTATTTTCACTTTTAAAACGGTAAAAATTCCTCACCAGCTGGAAACACTTTCTCTTTCCGTATCCTTCCGTTTTGGAGCCACCCTGACTTCAAAAGCCTAATGGCTTGATTTTTGTCACCGGCTTGAAGAACTTCTCTTGGATCGATCAGGGACTTTGCGATGTCCCTGAGATCAGCAAGACGTATTCTTCCTGTTCACCGTCTCTGTGGGATGGTTTAGGTCTGATTGGACCACCCAGCGGCAAAAGTATCAGCTGCAGTCTCGGAGCATCGAGACCGCACATCCGTATCGTCGTGACGTTGGCTCCTCCTTCTCTGTGTTGAGTCACAGTATAAAAGTATTCTAACATGGTTTGGGGATTATATGTCCCATAATTCCTGAATTTGGCCTGCATGTTTTGATTTATGGAAACTATAATTTTGACTCCTGAGGCATAAATTTACATATCAGCATCACAGACCTCGAAATAATTCTATGGAACTATGAGTATTTTACTAAATTGTTATACATTTGGTACACGATGCATTTACTGTTGGTATTCTGTGTGTGTCATTTAGGTGAGGATGAATATGAGACTATCTTTGACATATCATTTTAAGGGGTGTATACTGTTAACTATAGATTTAATAGAGTTAAATGGTGAATGTTGGTCTAAATTATTTCTGTCCTTTATTTCATATTACAGAAGTTCTGGTCAAGGAAATTATTATTTTTATTCCCCATTGTCCCTCCCACCCTCCACCCCCATACTTCTCCTTTGTTTCATCAATGTGAAATGGCCATACAGAAGATCCTCACAAATACTAGTAACTAAGGTGACCAACTTTTTTACAATGAAAAGGAGGACAAATAAATTGGAAAAAATATACCGTAAATAAAAGAAATATTTTATTCATTGCAACAATAATACACTAAAATATGATATATGCATAATAAAAACATTTGCAACATTTTATATTGTAATTATGCTTACATGCCTGTTAATTATTATTTAAATGAGTACTTTTCCATTGAATTAATATTTTTGTCAATGTATCATCTTCTAACAATATATTGGAAATATCCGAACAAGAAATATCCTTCATATTGAATTTTACGGCAAGTGCGGCAGCTACAGTATCAACATTCAATCTCGATTTCTCACTTGTTGAAAAATCATTGGCAATTGAAAAAAACTCTTTCAACTGCTGCATTAGTTCCAGGGCAGCACAACGTAAATTGAACAAGTATAAATAAATGTTCACATGGAATATGTTCATTTTTGAAATGGCTGACAATATCCACCCATCTTTTATCAATTTCAACATGTTGATTTTCCCATTGTATTAATTTTTCAGAATTTAAATATACATTCAGTCTTCTAATTTCTTCAGAGACAATTGTCGTCTATTTTAATGTCTAGCATTTCTTTAGATAAAAATTCAACACAAGATTCAATATCTGTTCAATATACTTGCGATGAAGTAAAAAAAACACCATTAAAAACTGTTTAATAAAACGTGAATTTTACTTACCTCTGTATAATTGAATATTCACTGAGAAAGAAATAATTACCGTGAGTCATTCAATTGCCGACGTGCCGTGAGTCTACTGCGTGCGTATGTGCCGTGTTGTGTTTCGGTAAGAAGTAAACAAAGCCACTTGCACGTGGCGCTCTCTCTCAAGGTCTCCCGTGTGGAGCGCATGCATCTCATAATCGCATCTTATACTACACTATACTGAGCCTTGACGAATTGTCATGTCAAATACAAATACGTCACATAACGCGCAACAGATTAGTCTTCAAATATCGAAAAGGAGGACATGTAGGAGGACACTTTTCGAGGGAGGACAGAACTTACAAAAGAAGGACTGTCCTCCCTAAAGGAGGACAGTTGGTCACCTTACTAGTAACTTACTGTCTATTTATTATATAATATAATTATACTATACTACACTACACTACACTACACCGCACTACACTATACTAGTTATAAATATCTTATACTGATGTGCTTATACTTATAGTCTGTGATGGTAGAGAAAATGAATCAGTAATCAGCGATACTAAATTAAAACCCGTGTATGGAAAGTGTTATTTATGCTAAAATAAGATAATTATAAGAAGCTCTCCTTTTACTTTCTTTGTCTTTCATCATAATCCCATTTTGTTGTCAATCTACCAATCTCCTTTTCAGGATTTCTGATCTCCTGAAGAAGCTGCCCTGAATTTCTTCTAACCAGCTACCTTCTTTATAATCTTCTTTGCAAAGATGTTTTATGTCTGGCTCTTGCTTTGGCTTATATGGCGCACAGGTTGTTGGGCTTTTGTTTTTGTTTTTAACAGCTGTTTTAAAGGGGGAAATGTGGCTTTCTTTCTGATTCTTCTCCAGATCCCCGGTTTAATTAATTATCACTTCTTAGGAGCCAAGGCAGTATTAAGATGCATGAAGGCTGAGGCTGCCTATTTGAAAGAGACTATTGTGAGGCGACTTCAGTTCATGATGGGAGGGCAGCTAAATTCATTGCTTCTTGGGAGAGGTTTTGTGACAAGAACTCACTTTTGTTCTGAGGGATAATGCTGAGGGTTGGCTTAGTCTAGATGGTTTGAAAAGGGGAAAAATGCCTCATAACTTATAAATTGTTTTTCATTCGTTCTTGTAGAAGTATTTGATAACCACTGCAGTGAAATGTTTGATTAGATTAATAGTCTGAATGTCAGTGGGAGGGGATTTAATGTTTTTTTCATGTTTTGTTTGTTCGCTGCTTAAAGATTCATTATGGCATCTAATTGGAATAAATAAGTATTGTTTCTTAAGATTTCTCTTGGAGTAGGTTATACGGTATATTACATGAGAGGGAAGATTCAGTGCTTTAAAATAAAGCCTTAAAAAGATTTACTTTTTGCTTTATCTGTTTGAATTGGAAAACAACCAGTATGTAGCAACTGAAATATGTCTTTTTTTGGTGATACCTCATTTGGCAATGCTTGTAGCTTAGTATATTTGTCATGATATATGGTACATATGTTTTCTGTACCAAAGCACTGGTTTAACACTTATTTGCATATAACAAATGCATTTGGTACATTAAATGGAAAAGTATTCTTAGGAGGTGAGCCATGTTAATCTATGGTTTCCACTGTTTAATCAAGCCACTGCCCTATGGTAGCACACTAAGCATCTGATGAAGTGAGCTGTAGCTCACCAGAGTGTATGCCTTTTAATGAAATGCATTGGTTTCAATAACTGCTACCAGATTATTCTAATTGTACTGTGAAAGAATTATCCCTTAAAGCCCTTACAATTTATGTATTATATTTTAACAGATATTATTCAAAACTTTACACAAATCTTAGTTAGCTTGCATTATTTGTTAAGTTTATATTATACCCATCCTTCAAAGAATTTCCAGTCATGAACATAAATTCTGTTTCCTGATGTAAAGTCGGTTGCACTGGGAAATGGTGACTTGTCCATGATCATCTTCATGGTGAAGTGAAGATTGAATCTTCCCTGTCCTTCATCGCATAGAATACAGGTAGTCCTTCACTTAGTAGCACAACCGTGGCCAGAATTTCCATCATAAGTCATTGTGATAATAAGTTGAGTTGGACTCAATTTTATGATAATTTTTAGAGTGGTTGTTAAGCAAATCACATAGTCATTGGTAGGAGATGATCAAGCTGAGCCTGAGGGAAGAGTCAAACAGTTCATCAGTCATGAGTCCCTGTGTGCCCACAAGAGATCTGAGTTCAGCCCGTCTTGAATTCCTTTGACTCTTATCTATTTTGATTTGTGTTGATCTATTGGTTTTGTTCTGCTGCACACTGAAGTAACTTTTAAGAGAAGTTCTCTCCTGAAGATAATTAATCAGGGAACATGCATTGTCTACTCATTTACATTGCTGTGGTGAAACAAAGTTGAAGTGTTAAAGAGGAGCATTAATGCATATGGTATCCCAAAGCTTTGAGTCTATCTGGCTTCTATTGGAAAGGACTCGCAATGGCCCCTGCTGTTGGTGTTTCTTTGGGGAAAGGAGAATTCCTTTCAGTGTCAAGTTAAGGCATTGATTGGTCTTTCTTTGAAAGGGCAGTCTGACTTCTTGAGCCTCAACATTGTGCTAAAGGCATGCCCCGCTGAGCACATTAATAGCGTGCTTAGTATTGTTCTTTGCAAAAATTGTGAATTGCTTCCAAAGAGAGGAAAGAGATTATGCTTTCACTTAAAAAATCCTTCACTTACCAATATTGTTTAAGATGTCTTAGATAGAAATTATACCTAAGTGGGAATTGTATTCATAAGTTATAATTGAATCTTGTGAGTCAATGAATGAATGAATGAATGGAAAGATAAACTGTACAGTGGTGTTTATTATACGCAGAATAAAATAGAATAGAATCTTTATTGGCCAAGTGTGATTGGACACACAAGGAATTTGTATTTGGTGCATATGCTCTCAGTGTACATAAAAGAAAAGATACATTTTCCACGAATGATAAGGTACAACACTTAATTATAGTCATAGGGTACAAATAAACAATCAAATCATATTAGGAAACAAACAATATAAATTATAAGGATACAAGCAACAAAGTTACATACAGTCATATAATCATGGGTGGGAGGGGATGGGTGATAGGAACGATGAGAAGATTAATAGTTATAGTAATGCAGACTTAGTAAATAGTTTGATAGTGTTGAGGGAATTATTTGTTTAGCACAGTGATGGCGGTCAGGAAAAAAATTTCTTGTGTCTAGTTGTTGTGGTGTGCAGTGCTCTGTAGCGTCGTTTACACTTGTAGAATATACACTTGTATATAATAGAAATTGACAAGTAAATGTAACACTGGAAAGCAGAATGATTTAAAGGAAAATCATTTTAGAAGCTGCCGAAAGGATCAAAATATACAGATGAAGAGAAAGGCACTTTATGATTTACACACACACACACACACACACACACACACACACACACACACACACACAAAGATCTATAGGAATTTTATAGCAGTGCAGGAATCATGCTGACTATAAAGACAGTCCTTGGTAGGAAAAGAAAATAATGGGTTTAGAAAAAAAACAACACCCTGCGTATCTCATTGTCCCAGACAATTGAAAACAAAACAAAACTATTCAGGCTAGGATGATAAAAGTCCTACCCATTAAAGCATCTACCTCATACAGTATTCTGTCCTGTAAAGGATTTCGAAGATCCCATTAAGGGAATGCCAAGGGGGACGATGTACATTTATTGTATTCATCTTTGTAAAGTACAGTCTGCAGGGGAAAGAAGAACTCTCTTCCTAAGAGAAGTGGGGTGGGAGGGGTGGGGGGAGAAAGGGAGAAAGTATGAATGAGCATTGAAGCAGAAATCTCCATCTTGCTTCCATGCAAACATGAACAAAGATTGGCTCCCCTCGCCCCCACCTTCTCACATTGTAACCGGCGGTTGCCTGCACAGCATTATGTTTCCAATGGAGGCTTTCAGGTTCAAAGACTGTTAATGGTTTCTAATTGGTAGGACGTTTCACGGCATAGTGGAGCTTGCTTTTTAAAAGAAGAAACGAGGAAAAGAGCGGTGGCGTAAGGATGAACAAAGTTAGCACAAATTGTAAGAACTGTTGGGGAAGCGCTGGAATTTAGTTTCTGCACGATACCTCTCGCTCTCTATGGAAACCTGGAGTGAGCAAGGCATTCTCTACTGAAATGGGGGTGCTTATCAATACAAAGCTCAAAGCCTTAATACAGTTTTTCAAGAAAAAGAGTAAGTAGGCATGTTTTTTTTTTATAAAAAAAAAATCTGTTTAGATTTCTGGCAGAAGCATTAACGAAAACATTGCATAACCTGCTCCTGTTTCTCCAACCGTACCTAGCATTGTTTAGTTTCCTGTGCTTTGATATTGTGTGGAGGCAGCTTACTAAACAGTACCCTAAGCACCTGCCCTGGATTTTGTTGAGCTCCTAAAGTTTTGAATTGCCGCTTCCTCGTTTTCTTTTGTGTGCCAGAATTACCTACGGGGAAAGGAGAGACGCTTTTTGATACAACCCTGTAATAGAAATCCTGAAAGAAACTTGATACAGGCAAGAGTTGATTGTATAGAGATGTTTAACCAGCTGAAGCCTTGTATAGTCCTTACAGCACCATGTTCATACAAAAATAACGCAAGACCCCTTTGCTTTGCTTTGCTGCTCTCTCCAAACTTGTCACAGGTATTTCAAGGGTTTCATTCTAACTGAGCCCAAAATTTGTATTGCTAAGTGGGACATTTATTAGATGAGTTTGGCTCCATTTTACGACCTTTCTTGCCACTGTTGTTAAGTGAATCATTGTTAAGTTAGTAACATGGTTGTTAAGCAAATCTGGTTTTCCCCCATTAATTTTTCTTTTCAAAAGGTCGCAAAAGGTGATCACATGACCCCAGGACTCTATGGGGTCATAAATATGAACCAGTCGCCATGTACTTTGAATTTTGATCATGTGACTATGGAGATGCTGCAATGGTCATAAGTGTGAAAAACTATCATAAGTCACTTTTTTGAACCCCCTGGTAAATTTGAACAATCACTAAATGAACGGTTGTAAGTCAAGGACTACCTGTAGCTAAATAGCAGTTTGTGCTTTGTTAATAAAGCCCAATAAAAGATGGCTGCTGAGTTTTAAGAGGAATACTATCCAACCCAAAAGTGCTTCTTTTTCAAGAGGCAACTAGACTTTCTTGTTCTTTGAATATGTTTTGCTTCTCATCCAAGAAGCTCTTTCAGTTTTTGGGATGAGAAGTGAAATGTCTTCAAAGATGTCACCTTTGGGATAACCAGGACCTGGATTACTGAGAATCTGCATAGACCAGTGTTTCTCAGCCTTGGCATCTTGAAGTTGTCTGGACTTCAACTCCCAGAATTTCCCAACCAGCGCTGGCTGGGGAATTCTGGGAGTTGAAGTCCAGTCATCTTCAAGTTGCCAAGGTTGAGAAACACCGGCATAGACAATACCATCCAAGTCTCAACACTTTTCTGATTTAATTAAATTAAGGGGATTGGTTATTGTTAACACTTTATAAAATTTAATTCACTTATTTGAGTGAACACACATGCACACACCATCTAATAACTAACTCACAAAATTACAATTTATATCAACTTTTGGATCTTTCTGAAGGGCATGCCTACATTGTTTTTAGTAGACATGCCAGAGGTGGTATTCAGCCAGTTCTGACAGGTTCTGGAGAACTGGTAGCAGAAATTTTGAGTAGTTCGGAGAACCGGCAAAAGGCTGGCTCTACTCCCGCTGCCTCCCAGCTGATCTTCTTTCATTGCCCTGAACAGGAGAACGGAGATGGAAAGCAGGTTAGTGGGGGTGGGGAGGGAATGGGGATTTTGCAGTATCCTTCCCCTCCCACACCCATCAAGCCATGCCCACCAAGCCACACCACGCCCACCAAGCCACGCCCACAGAACCGGTAGTAAAAAAAAAAAAATCCCACCACTGGTGCAGGCCTGGGGTTGGGCTCCTCTATTTTAGCAAACCATGAAATAAAGAAAGCACTTGTGCAAAACACTATAGTGTCATCCAAGGAGACAAGGAATTCCAGAACTCCTCTTATGTGAAGACCATATGAAGGCAGAATTCCGTCTATTCATTACTGTATTTACAAAGAAAATGTGATATTTATAAATCATTACATAAGCAGTATCCTTTGGCAAGTAGTCCTTGACTTACGGCCACATTTGTGACCAGAATTTCCATTGCTAAGCAAGTCAGTTCATTGAGTGAGTTGTGCCTAATTTTATGACCTTTTTGGAAGGATTGTTAACCAAATCACTGCAGTTGTTATGTGAATCATGCAGTCATTAAGTGAACCAGGTTTCCTCCATTGACTTTGCTTGTTGGAAGATTGCAAATAGGGATTATGCCCCCAGGTTGGTACAGCTGTCATAAATTCATGCCTGTTGCCAAGCATCCACATTTTTATCACTTTTGGGAATCTGTGACAGTCATAAGTATAATGAATAATCGTAAGCCTCTTTTTAAAGTACTGTTGTAAACAAATGGTTGTCAATTGAGGGTCACCTGTAGTTTTTAATTTGATCTTATTTGATCATAGTATTCCTTTCTATAAGCACTTTATGTAATCCATCTCCATTGGCAATGTTCTGTTTCTGTGGCAAGCTTAGATGGGAATATCATTTGTGCTTTGTTTTCCTGGCTCTACTTTGAAGTCATTTAGGCTGAGTTCTAGTAACTATGGGATGTACAGAACTTTTTGGGGGAGAGGAAGAGATAAATTAACTACATATTGAGATGTTGAAAAGGATGGAGTTGCTTTGCCTCCCAATCCATTCTCCTGAAGTTTCTGTCCCCATTTCTTCATCTGCCTGTTCTAACTAGAAAAATGTCTGCCTTCACCCCCCTCCAATTCCACGTTGGGAAAATTAATCATTGAAGTATTTCTGTCTCAGGTCCTGCCAGAAGAAATTGATCAGGATCCAGCAGCCTTTCACAGCACAGTAGCCCCACTAGCATTTTCTAGAGGGAAGTGCAAATGTTGTTTCCAGCACACTTGAGCATTGTGGGAACAGATTAACTGGAGGATTTAATTATCTATTTAATTCTCTGTCTGCTTGCTGTGTTCAATATTGGAAACACCACTACGTGTCCCACACTTTTAGGAGATTGTTGAGGTGAGGCAGGCAAACTTCCAACTCAAAGAAGACTTTAGCTTGGGAAAGTCTCATGGAAGTTTCATTTAGCCTTCGACCAAGCTGTTCTTTAAGGCGGGCTATAAAAAAAAAAATGTCCTGCCTGTTTTAAAATTACATTCACCGGCCCTTGGAACATATTATTCTTTTAAATCATTTTGTAATTATTTAATTACATTTATAAACAATACGTAGGGAGCTTGCAGTTTACAATATAAACACCTACGCAAGTACATATAAAAGTACACAAATAAACATTCTGCAAACCCGTAAAAGCGTAGAATAAAATGAAACTAACAGCTAAATTATAACCAAAGATAGAATGCCCTCTGGAAGTTTTGAGCAACTTGTAAAAGTCAGACAAGGTGGGGTCCAATAGAAGGGTGTCCCACGTTGTTATATACACTGTTTCTGACGTTATTTGTGCAAGTATTTTCATTCTTTTTAGTGACGAAAGGTGGAAATAAATAAATAAATAAATGGATATTTCTTTTATACGATTTAGGACTGTTCCCAAGAGATTCCTTTTGCTTTTGTGCTTTTGTCGTCTGAGGTTGACTTGTCTACTCCTTTCATGACTTTATGTAAATGAAAACTTTATGTAAATGAGGGTCTGGGTCAGAGCCTTCTTTCTGTTTGTGGAATTCTTTGGTCAGGCAGAACAATTCTAAACACTCTCCTCTAATATTTTAGCAAGCTATTCCATGTTTTTTTTAAAAAAAAAATCTGTCCTGAGTTATATCTTCCTTGCCCAGGGAAGCAAATGACTATGCATGCACAGATATGCAGAGACAATCGGGGAAGGATCGCAAAATGCTAAGACTTCCAGAGATGCTTGTACGAATACATTTTGCTACATATCCTTTCAAATCACAACCCTACTCCATTACAGTTGTATAACACTAATGCATATCCCCTGAAATTAGACTGGGCCTTAGCCTGTACTGTGTTAAGTCCTGGGTCTTCCAAAGGGTCTTTGGGAAATTATTTCAGTCTTTGTTTTATTTGAAGTGTGTTATTGCTTGCTCCTGATGGTGCTGAAGTCGTGTTTTGTTGTATGTTGTTGTATTGCATGCATTTTAAAAACAACAACTGTATCTATAATTACCTTCGGTTGGAATCACATAAACACAGAAGGAAATAAAAAATAAAATATTTTTAAAAATATCACACACATTCTTTACTCTGGTTTTCGAACTGTTGGACTATGTCAGGGGTGTCCAAACTTGGGAACTTTAAGACTTGTGGACTTCAACTCCCAGAATTCCCCAGCCAGCCATGCTGGCTGGGGAATTCTGGGAGTTGAAGTCCACATGTCTTAAAGTTCCCAAGTTTGGACACCCCTGGACTATGTTATAGCAAACCACATAAAAGCCTTTCTACGTATAAAATAGAGTGAGCAATCAAATTGGTTGTTATTTCTCCTGTCGTTTCTCCCGAGTTTATCAAGCGATTTGATTCTTTTAACTTTTAGTGTTTAACACATCATTGAATGTATCTTCGTCTTTCCGCTCTTTTACAGCTGTCTCCAACCTAGATGAAGAGAGTAGATGGACAGTTCATTATACAGCTCCCTGGCATCAGCAGGAGAATGTCTTTTTACCTTCCACCAGGCCACCCTGCGTAGAGGAGCTGCATCGTCAAGCCAAATTGAATCTGAAGTCCGTGTTGAGAGGTAGGAACTTTACAAATACATGTTCAGTCAATAAGATCCCATTTATCCCACCTCTTCTTTCCTTAAGGCTGTGATGGCGAACCTATGGCACATGTGCCAGAGGTGGCACGCAGCACCCTCTCTGTGGGCACGTGAGCCTTCACACCAGTTAAGCTCTGCCCCGCATGCATGCGTGCATCCTGCTGGTCTTTAGGTCTCTGCCACAAATGTGGGGGAGCACGTGCGGGGGGCCGTGTGTGCATGCACGGTGTGGGGGTGCATGCAGGGGACTGTGCACATGCATAAGGGAAAAGGTGAATGCAAGGTGCGCATGCATGCGTGGGACCGGGTGCGTGCGGGGGCACGCACGCATGCACGTGGGCAGGGGGCCACATGCACATGCATGGAGGACAGGGTGCATGCAGGCCGGTGCATGCACATGGGGGTGGGGCACATGCACAGGGTCCGTCCACACATAGCATTTTGGGGATTCAAGCATGCGTGTGCGCATTCATGCACATTTCAATGAGCATTGGGCACTCAGTCTGGAAAAGCCACCACTGCCTTAAGGGCTTATTTATCTTTTCAAAGTCCTTAACTTTTCCACTTTTTCCAGTTTCCACTTTTCCCAAAATTCATTCCCAATAATGTGTTTGAGAACCAAAAAGGTTTGTTCTGTCGCTTTGAAGCCTAATACAAAAGGTTGCCTTTAATCCCTATAATTGCCTTCTCCAATTCCTACTGTCCTTGAGCTTTAAGGAGGTAAGAGCGAGGGCCGGTGATGCCTATCACTGTGGCAGGAATCCACAGAGTTCCCCGGCGTAGTTGTGGACGTAGTTGTGGTCGTATACCGAATCCCCTACGCTAAATGTCCAAATCTTGCTTGTGGAGTCTGGGGGTGATGAGGCAGAATAATTGGGGTGTAGCCGGTCTAAGTGGGACCTTAGCCGGCGACCCATGAGAAGCTCGGAGGGACTTCTCCCTGTAGTGGCACTGGGTGTGATGTGCTGAATTAGCAAATAGTGGTCGACCCATGTTTGCCAATCTCCCGGGCCCATCCTAGTGAGGGTCTCTTTTGCAGATCTCACCATTCTCTCCGCCTGACCATTGGAGGGCGGATGGAATGACGCGACCAGGGCATGCCTGATTCCCTGAGCTGCTAGGATGGTCTCAAATTGCATGGCCGTGAATTGGGGCCCGTTGTCAGAGACCAAGACATCGGGCAGGCCATGCGTGGAGAAAAGTCTCCGTAGCACCTTGATGACCGCTTCTGCCGTAGTGGAGGTCATCAGGACTACCTTTAACCATTTTAAGTAGGCGTCCACAACTACTGTTTGAGAAATGTCTGGCCGTGAACTGGGCCAGCAAAGTCAATGTGCACCCTAGACCATGGTGCTTGAGGTCGCTCAATGTTATGCCACCACACATAAGTCCTAGCCAGAGACTTCATCCTGACAATTCCAGGATGCCCTACGTGTAAAACCTCTAATACTGCAATGTGCAGTTTGGGTGGAACAACAACCCGGTTCCCCCACAGTAAACAGCTATTTACAACCGATAACTCATCGCGTTTGGCAAAATACGTTTTGAAATCAGCTCCAACAGACCCCACCCCCTCCACACCCAGTTCAAAATTTGTTTGATGGTGGAGTCCTTTGCAGAGTGATAGGCAACGTCACTGTACGAGACAGGCCCAGTCTCAAGGCAGTCAATGAGGAGGACTGGCGTCTCGGGAGTAGGGTCAGTGAGAAGTTCAGGCAGCGGGCAGCGGCTTAGAGCGTCAGCGTGCCCCAAAGTGGAGCCTGGTCAGTGGATGAGACGGTAGGAGTAGGCAGCTAGGAAGATGGTCCATCTGGTCATGCGGGGTGATAATGACACTGGGGTAGGTCGGTCCCTAGCCAGTAAGGCCAATAACGGCTTGTGGTCCGTAACCAGTTCAAAGTCCCGGCTATATAGATACTCATGGAAACTCTTTACTCCAGCCACTGCAGCCAAAGCCTCATGGTCCAGCTGGCTGTAATTCCGCTCTGCGGCAGACAAGGTCTTGGAGTAAAATGCAATAGGGGCTTCGGTTCCGTTGGGCATGCGGTGGTTGAGGACGGCACCAACGCCGAACGGGAAAGCGTCACAGGTCAGCACCAACGGCAGGGTCTGGCTGTATTGTACCAGAAAGGAGTCCGCCGACAGCAGTCATTTTACTGTGGCAAATGCAGCAGCCTCTGCTCTGCCCAAGGACCACTTCGCGTTGTTAGCAGGAGACGGTTTAATGGCTCAGCAATGGTGGCTTTCTGTTTAAGAAAGACGCTGTAGAAATTAAGGAGCCCGAGAAATGCCTGCAGCTCGGTTTGATTGTGAGGTGTGGGGACGTCCTGAATTGCTTTGATTTTTTGTGTGGTCGGGTGAATCCCAGAGCCATCGATTAGATACCCTAAGAATTCAACCCTTGGCACGTTAATTTGGCATTTCTCTTTTTTGAGACGGAGGCCTTTGTCTCTAATTTGAGCCAAAACTGTTCGTACACGTTTTAAAAGTTGCGCCTCGTTTGCAGCTGATACCAAGATGTCGTCGAAATAGGGGACGATTCCTGGTATCCCATGCAAAAGCCGCTACATGACGCTTTGGAACTGTCTAGGGGCGATACATTTGAATGCACTCTGTGCATCACAATGGTTTGGGCCTCCGCCGTAGTGCCATCTACAGGCAATTGTTGGTATGCCTGTGCCATGTCCAATTTTGTGAAAAAATTTCCGGAGCCTAATGAATGAAGGAGGTGCTGTACAAAGGGTACAGGGTAGGCGCTTTGTTGTAGCGCTTTATTTATTGTGCACTTGTAGTCCATGCAGATGCGGACAGACTCGTCAAATTTGACAGGTGTCACTATAGGGGTCTCCCAGCGTGCGTGATCGACCGGCTCTAGGATTCCCTGGTCTACGAGCTTGTCAATTTCCCTGTCAATTTTGGGGCAGAGAGCAAAAGGTACTCTCCTGGATTTTAGCCTTATTGGGGCTATGTTGGGATCCAAACTAAAGGAAATTGGAGTCCCCACATACTTACCCAGACCGGTGCCGAAGACGTCCTTGAATTCCTTAAAGGTGGCTTTAGCGCCATCGCCTTTCAAAGTGTTCATACCGGTCACCTCTACGCCCAGGGCTTGGAACCAATCTAGCCCTAGGAGGCTCTGCAGGTTGCTGCTAACCACTGTCACTGGGAGTTTCCTGCTGAACTGCTTGAACTTCACCTGGAAGGTGCCTTGGCCCACGATGGGGACCTGGTTCCCCTGGTAATCGCATAGACAGATGTCAGGGGTACGAAGATGCTGCTTCTTTAGGCTAGGGATAGACTGCTTTAGGGTAGACCCAGGCATGATGGTCAGTGATGACCCGGTGTTGATCTCCATCTCACATGGAGAGTCCCTGATGAGGACTGTGACCTTCAGCTTTTTTGGCCGCCTGGTGTGGACTTGGCCAATTGACGTGTGGTAGGTGACTCTATTGTCGCCCTCTGAGTGCCGTGGTGGCTTCTGCTGTGGTTGGCCCTCTGTTGGAGCTTTGGTGCGCTTCTAGGCTGCCAGGTAGTGACAGGGAATTCGCTCCAGCACACCTTGGCGATGTGCCACTTTCACTCGCAGCGCTGGCAGGTTGCGTCGCGGAAATGGCAAGCCGATCTGGCATGGTCTCCTCCACAGCTAGCGCAAGGAGGGAGACGCGGTTTGAATTTGCGCACCGGCTGGGCGCGGCTACTGCGCATGCGGCATCTTCCTCACCTCTGAGCTCTCGAGCTCTGCAGCCTCACGATATACGTGAGTACTCTTTCGCGCGTCTTGTGGAACGCTTTAGCGCTGCAGAGTCTCAGTAGATTTGACAGCTCATTCGGATGCCCTGACCTCGTCCAATGTGATCTGCAGAGTGAGGTTAGATTTAGCGAGTAACCTCCTCTGTAGGTTAATGTCCTGCACGGCGCAAATTATGTGATCCAGAATCAGCTCATCAAGGTCTCAGAATTCGCAGAACGCTGCGACCTTGCGAAGTGCCGCAATGTACTCATTAATCGACTCTCCCTCTTTCTGGTTCCTGATGTTAAGCTCATGCCAGCGAACGTGCTTGGATGGCTTGGGGTCATAATGGGTTCTCAACGTTTGCTGGACCAGGCGACTGATTGCAGCGGTGTCGGCTCAGAGAGGTCTTTCACCATCTCGAACACTTCCCGGCCACAGTATCTGAGGAACATGTTCTTATTGCGGCCTTCAGAAAGGCCCATGAGGTTGTTTGCCTCGAGGAAGCAGTCAAATCGTAGCATGTTCGAGTCCCAGTGCTTGGTGACTGGGTCATATGGAGTCAGTGGTGCGTGCATGGCCATTTTGCGTACAGTGGGCAGTGGGAGTTTGCTGCTCAAAAATGGCTGCTTGAAGCCGCGCTGATGTACTTGCTGGATTGCTACGCTCTTTTGGTTCGCCTAGTTGCCTTCCAATCCCACCTTCGTCGCCAGTGTTAGATTGGGTAATGGATAGGCACATACAGGCTTAACTGTAACAACCGCTCTTTATTAAGTACAACAAGTGAGAACAATACAGCAAAGGTTGAGTCTGACAGCAGCCCTTTTATAGGGAGCTGTCAGACCCTTCGACCAGTAGGATTAAACCTCTGTTCCCGCCAGAACAGAGGACCTTGCTGGAAAACACTGTAGTTAGAACAAGTATCTAACAGATTTTAGTTGGAAAAACTGCTGTCCTAATCTCAGTATAGAAAAGGTATTCCTAAGTGAAAATCTCTGTGCTCTGTAATTTCTCACCTCACATGATAAGAGTTGATTTCAAAAGTGGCTGACAAGAATAGAAATGCTCGAATATCTGTTGCTTCAAGTGAAGTGCAGCAGGATGTGAAAATAAGTTGTGCTTCAACTGTGATCCGAAAAATGGAATGCTTCCATACAGAGTTTTTAACATTACAGTGAAAAGGTATTGTATAGAAATTCTAACTTTCTTCGTCAGTGAAATTTTCTGTAAAAAGAATAATAATAATAAAAACTTATTGGTGAGGAAATAGAATAGTTAAAAATGAGAGCACAACAATATCCGGACCTTCATAAAATGTTGTAAATAAAACTTTTATGCAATAAAAGTTTTACCTGAACTAGGTTGATGAGCTATTCTAAGAAATGATTTAGTTTCCAGTTATGAATGTATTTTTGAAGGTGACTATATCACATTGCCCTAGGGACGTGGTGGCTCAGTGACTAAGACGCTGAGCTTGTCAATCAGAAAGGTTGGGAGTTCAGCGGTTTGAATCCCTAGCACTGCATAACGGAGTGGGCTCCCATTACTTGTCCCAGCTTCTGCCAACCTAGCATTTCGAAAGCACGTAAAAAATGCAAGTAGCAAAATAGGGACCACTTTGGTGGGAAGGTAACAACGCTCCGTGCGCCTTTGGCATTTAGTCATGCCGGCCACATAAGCATGGAGACATCTTCGGACACCGCTGGCTCTTCGGCTTTGAAATGGATATGAGTCCCACCCCATAGAATCGGGAACAACTGGCATATACGTGTGAGGGAAACCTTTACCTTCACCTTTAAATCACATTACCCTATTTTGAAAGGGAAAAACAGGTACTTTAATTACCGTGTTTCCCCGAAAATACGCCAGGGGCTTATATTTTTTTGACCCACGAAATATGGCCTTGGGCTTATTAAAGGGGAGGGTTTATTATTTTTGGGTTGCCGGGCGGCTGCTCCCTTGTGACTGGGTTCCCGAAGAGCCGGGCACAGCCTCAGGGTCGAATGGCTGTGTTGCGCTGTCGCAGCAGCAACGCAGCAGCCATGAGGTGACCAAGCTTATGAGCAGCCGCCCGGCAACCCCCCTTTCCAGCCGGGTACAGCGCCGCTGACCGACCTAGCAGTACCCGGAAGGCACCAAGCAACGCGAGCGCCTGTTCACCGCCCTCCGCGTCCCGTGGCTCGGTGCCTTCGGAATGCCCCTAGGTGAGTGAATGGGGCTCTGCATGGCTGGAGGGGAGTTTCGCAGCGGCTTTTCCTCTCCCCGCTCGCGCGAAGGGCATCTGCGCTGCTGGCGCCGTCCTCCGTGCTTTGAAAAAAAAACCCAAGCGGCGGACGGCGCCAGCAGCGCAGATGCCCTTCGCGCGAACGGGGAGAGGAAAAGCCGCTGCGAAACTCCCCTCCAGCCATGCAGAGCCCCATTCACTCACCTAGGGGCATTCCGAAGGCACCGAGCCACGGGACGCGGAGGGCGGTGAACAGGCGCTCGCGTTGCTTGGTGCCTTCCGGGTACTGCTAGGTCGGTCAGCGGCGCTGTACCCGGCTGGAAAGGGGGGTTGCCGGGCGGCTGCTCATAAGCTTGGTCACCTCATGGCTGCTGCGTTGCTGCTGCGACAGCGCAACACAGCCATTCGACCCTGAGGCTGTGCCCGGCTCTTCAGGAGCCCGCTCGCAAGAGAGCAGCTGCCCAGCAACCCCCCCTTCTTCAGCTGGGCACAGCGTCGCTGACTGACCTAGCGGTACCCCGAAAGCACCAAGCAACGCAAGCGCCTTTGCCCCCACCTCATTCCCGTGGCTTGGTGCCTTCGGGATACCGCTAGGTCGGCGAGCGGTGCTCTGCCTGGTCGGAGGGGGGGGATTGTCCAGAGGGTTTATTTTCGAGGGTGGGCTTATATTTTTGCGCACGCGAAAAATGTCGCAAGGGTTTAGTTTCAGGACATGGTGTATTTTCGGGGAAACACGGTATTTAACTCTCATTATTGCTATTTATTGTATTTGAAGAAAAGCATTTAATTAGAAGGTTGTAGACATCCATATTACAGAAACAGGCTGAATCCTGTATGGATACTTCCCTCATATTTCTCTTCTGCACCTATGCACATACCAAAGTCTCCTCTCAAGGGTTCCCATTTCTCCAGAACTTCCAGGTGGAAATGATCTGAAGATTCTGTTCTGGGGCTAGAGGCTATTCCATACTTTCCATATTTTTACAAAAAGATATTCTAAAGGTAGAGTCTACAAACCAGAATGAACATCTGGTGTCTTCATAGACACAGTTATTAAGTTTTCTTAGAAATGACTTATAAAAGCTCTTCCAGGATGCTTTTTCAAATCTGAGCCTGCTATTAAAATTCTGGAGTTATCTGGTGGACTTCCGTACTCACATGATCCTGGGATCAGGCAAGGTCAGCTAGGAGCTTCTAACTGTTAATCTTTATAACTAACCCTGGAGAATATGTGTTTATATGAGAAATATCAAATTATTTTTGGGTATAAAAAGGTACTGCTATTTTCTGTTCAACAAAATTGAATAGCAAAATTCACAGCTTGAATTTTATTTCCTTATTCAAGATTGAAGACAAGCTACACTAACGCAGTAAAAAAATGATAGAAGTACATTAGTCCTCGACTTACGACCACAATTGAGCCCAACATTTCTTCTGTTAAGTGAGAAATTTGTTAAGTGAGTTTTGCCCCATTTTACTACCTTTCTTACCATAGTTGTTAAGTGAGTCACTGCAGTTGATAAATTAGTAACCTGGCTGTTAAGTGAATCTGGCTTTCCCATTGACTTTGCTTGCCAGAAGGTCGCAAAAAATGATCACATGACCCTGGGACATTGCAACCGTGTATGGATGATTGCCAAGCATCTGAAATGTTGATCAAGTGATCATGGGGATGCTGCATAGGTCATAAGTCTGAAAAACGGTCATAAGTCACTTTTTTTCATTGCCGTTGTAACTTTGAATGGTCACTAAATGAACTGTTGTAAGTCGAGGACTACCTATATTATAAATGAAAAATGTTGCTCTGTGCTGAAAATCTAAGATGAAAGTAAAAATCATGTCTAGAATTAAATACTTTCCTTTTTCATTGCACCAACCAGAGAATTGCAAGGAAGTGATTCGAAAATAACAGTTGGCATACCGTATTTTTCCATGTATCAGACAGTACTTTTTCTTTAAAATATTTACCTAAAAATGTAGGGGCAGTCTTATGAGACGAGAACCACGGTTGCGAAACTGCCGATACATTATCTCTGCAAACTAGTCTCATGAGAGAAACTTTGATTGCTGAAAATATTAATTTCTGAATTTTGGGTGAGAAAAGGGGGGCATTCTGTACATGGGGGCTTCTTATGGACGGGAAAATATGGTAAGTAGAAAACCCAAGAGGCATAATGGGGGAGGGGGGGCGCAAAACTGAGCAGTCTTTTGCAGATGATATTTGTTGACAGGCTGTCACTAGGGAGTGCTCAAGGTGAGCCTGTCTATTTGTCTTTGAGTAATTTAGATACCTACCCTGTGCATTTATGGATAATAAGAAGTGATTGCCTCAGTCATGCCTACTTACCTCTCCATTGTGAAAATAAATGTAGTTAATTGTTGTTTACCTATACGTAATGGGTGAAGCATGCTTCCCAACATTTATTGCTTGGAACATAACATGAATCATCAATACTCAGTTCTCTCTGGATGATATTTGGCAAGTCAGTACTTATTAAGGAACTTAAATTATTATTAACTTTGAAACAAAGCTTTTGCTCCAGCAGGGACCCCCATTGTAATCTAGATATCATGCCTACTAAAGAAACATACCTTGTTCCTAAGCCTTCCTCTTTGATTATCTCTGCAAATCCTCACCCATCTGTTGCTCTATTTCCTTCTCTGACCAGGTAACAAATTTATGGTGATAGTTGCATGCAGTGTTCTTTCTCTGCCTCCTTTGAAGAATTCAGGCAATGACTTTAGTGCTTTCTTGGAATGCTGGAGATGCAAACCCTGTGTCTACTATATGCCAGTTAGCTTTAAATGTTTTATTTAATTGATTTATATGGCTGTTCATCTTGAATACATTACTTGAGGTGGCTAGTGATAATAAAAAATGAATAAAGACAAATGCACATACAAAATTTTTGTTTAAAACAAACAGCAGCCAGGAAAAAACACAAAATAGTCATTAACATTTAAAATAGCCCTAATGTTAATTCTTCCTCCATAATTGGGTTACCTCCAACGTTGCACTAATAAACTTCCTGAACTGAGAAGAACTGAGGAGAAACTTCCTGACAGTTAGAACAATTAATCAGTGGAACAGCTTGCCTCCAGAAGTTGTGAATGCCCCAACACTGGAAGTCTTTAAGAAGATGTTGGATAGCCATTTGCCTGAAACGGTATATGGTTTCCTGCCTAGGCAGGGGGTTGGACTAGAAGGCCTCCAAGGTCCCTTCCAACTCTACTACTGTATTATTGTATTATTGTACTTCCATTCATGCAGTGAATGTCGTATGTCTTAGTGAGGCTTCCAGATTGCCTCCACAGTATCCCCCAGTTCCCTGCAATAGTTTTCAGGGGGTTGGAAAGACAAAGATTCTGTTTCTATCACACTACATTTTCTGATGATGATTATAATCAAGTACAACTCATTGTCCCAAAAACGGGAATCTTCTCATGATGGTCCTACGAATCAAGAAGGTGACCAGTGAATTACTCATCCAACCTTCACCTCGAAAAGTGCATATTAATTTGAAATCTATATAAATAGTTTGCTGCAGTGTAATAGTTTGCCCCCCTTCTGTGTTTGAGGGGAGACTGCAACTTGTTATGCTGACTCTAAAGCTAATGATAAAATGGCTCTTGCAGGGTTCAGAGCAGGATATCTGAATGTTATTTTGGAACTTTATTATTGGTCTGTTTGGGGGGAAATAGTCATGTTTGTATATGCCTACGTAGTGCCTTTGTATCGAGCTATTGAGAACTAAGCAGTTATAACTATTATGCAGTACGTCATTGTCAAAAATGTAAAAATCAACCAGTCTTTTGTTTTGCCAATCTGTTGGAATTCCTGACTCAGTTAAAAAAAAGAGAGGTGTCCCCCCCCCCCCCCCCACTCCGCCCCAAAACTGCAGTGAAATATGCTGCGGATATAGTTCATGAGCCTGCTTTATATTCCAGGCTGGGATATATATTTTTTCAGCAACAGCCCAAGTGCTGCTGTTAGCATTTTTTTTTTAAACAAAACCTAAGCTTGATATGAAACAGTCCTTGTGGCATCTCATTTCTGCTGCTGATAGGTGTTTTTTTTTTAAGTCTGCAGAAACGGGTCCTGTTCCACTTGATGCAAAGTTCATTGCTGAGTTTTGCCATATTTAGACTGTTAGACAGAAATAGATCCTTATCAGAATCAAAAGAGTTTGCATTTAAAAGCCCTCTTACGATCCAGATAGCTGTTGCAATTATATTAGCCATCAGTAGCTTTGTACTAGTGTAGCCATTGCTAATGGATTTTAAAACCATTTTACAAACATTTGTACTAACTTTCAGGTATTCCTGTAAAACAGAAGTATAATTTTATTTTAATGTATGTTGATTAGTGTACATTTAAAGTGACAATAAAGTGTACATTTAAAGTGACAATAAAGTTTCTATTCTATCCTATCCTATCTTATCCTATCCAGAGGTAGGCTGCACTTACCTTAACAACTGGTTTGCTGGTTGTGAGCCTGTGCGCATGCTTGCTTCACATGCATGCATGCCATCCACACATGGAGGGTCTTCCTCACATGCGCTTTGCTCACCCCTGTGCCTTGCGTGCAAGCGTATGGCATCAAAAACAAGGCTAAATAGGACAGCATAGCTCCGGGGTAGGTGGGTAGGCCCATCCGCAGGTTGCAACTACTGGTTCGCCTGAACCAGTCCGAACCAGCAGCAGCCCTCCACTGATCCTATCCTATCCTATTTCTTTTGATTTGAGGCTTTCTGAAATGCAGCTCATGTGAACCAATGGTTTAGCAGAGTAGTCTGACTTGGGTTTTTTTGTCACATTAATCTGCATTAATGAATTAATTGGAAAACATTGAAGAGATTAGTGCTGATTTGGAGAACATCCAGAGTGTCTAATCCAAAGCTGAAAAAAAAGATTTATGCATCAGGGGTGGGTTCTGGCTTCTTCTACTGCTGGTTCGCTCAGAGACGTGCTTCGGGCACACGCACACTTTGAACGCGCTTGATGCGCACTATGTGCGCATCCGCAGTGGTAAAAAAATTGCTTCTGCACATGCGCAGAAGCAAAAAACAAGATGGCGGTGCCTAACGGCACTGCCAATTGAACCAGTTCGGGGGGGAGACAGCCGAGTTACTACCTACTCGGCCAAACTGGTACAAACCCACCTCTGTTATGCGTTGTCTAAAAGCTGTACCCTCATATGTGGACTCAATAATTTTCCATAACTACCGATAAGTTGCCACTATTCCCCTTTGGGGGAAATTTGTTGAAAATATGGTCAGTCTTTAATTCTGAAACAGATTAATTGAGAATTGGCTAGTTTCATTTGTTCACTACTTGTATTGTAATGATAAAAATGCATATCTGTATATAAGAAAGAAGAGATGGGAAATATCTCATTAGCTACTTTTCCTAATATCTGTATATTATAAGAGATGGGTCCAAAATGTGGAGCAATATTGCAAGGCCATTTCTTCCCCTATTTCTGGTATTTCCCTCCCTTTTCTGCTTTGCTCAGTGGAAAGGAGTTGGAGAACAGGAGGTTGCTTTTAACAGTTGGCTAAACCCTTCACTTGAGGAAAAGTTGGCAGGTGGCAGCACGTAAGTGTTCACGGCAAATCTTGAAACACCTAAGCAAGGTTGGGGCATCGACAGGATATCATCAAGAACTGAAATCTCAGCACTGTGAAGTTTGAGAATTTGAAAAGCAAATATCTGGGGGGGGTGGGGGGGAGGCATGGCACTTTACGGTCATATTACTATCAAGAAAACAACATGGATTTGTCATTGCCACTAGGGAACTTACTGATTTACTTGAAGATACTTTTACAAAGAACTCAAGTAGTCCATTCTACTACAAAGATTTTGCTTGGTTTAATCATTTAACTTTAAGTTAAACTTTAAGAAGTTTGTTTTTATTCTATTGTAGAAAAATAAAATGATCACATGTACTTCAGCACTAATTGATAAATTAATGGCTTGTGCTCAGATTACTAAAAATGTTCTCTATAGATTTAATGAAGAATTCCTAAATATAATGGCTATGAAAAATACCATAATCTAGAAAATGACCAGAAGTTCTTCAGCTGGATAGACGTGGGGTGTGTGAGCTCTGAAGAGCCTCACATGAACTCTGTCTGACAAACCAATGCCGAGATCCTTTTGGATCAGAACCTCTTAAAAAGCACCCTCTACTATGAGGCAGGAGAACTGCATGCCTCCCCTAGTCTGACTTTAGGCGTTTTATGATCACTCGAGCAGAGTTAAGCAAAGATTAAAAGCCTAAAAATTCCTGATGTAGGTGAGGCACGCAGTTCTCCTGCCTCAAAGTAGAGGGCACTTTTTAGAGGCTTTTTTTAACAGTTAAGCAGAGTCATCCAGGGAAGCCAGGCAAAGAGCCATGCTGTAGCAACACACACTTTCCCCTAGCCTCTTTCTTTTGGAAGGCTCGGATCAGCTCCCCTCCGGCTTCTCTGCCTCTGCAATCACTCCAGCCTGCCAGCAGGAGGTGAGTGGGTGGGCTTTATTGCGTTCCAGGCATTTCCCACCCAGACAGCAGGCTGCATTTGCAATGGTGGAGGTGTTTGGGGAAGGCAGCAGGGGAATGGGAGGATGGCAGAGGAGCTGCATCAAGCCACTGGAAAAGATGCCCAATCTAACTTTTGTGTGTGTGTATTTGTTTGTTTGAGAGTGAATGAGAGAGGGAAGGGGGTAGGAGAGATAGTCCAATCCAACTTCTCTCTCTGTGTGTGTTTGTTTGAGAGTGAGTGAAAGAGGAAAGGGGGTAGGAGAGATAGTCCAATCCAACTTGTGTGTGTGTGTGTGTGTGTGTTTGAGAGAGGGGGAGGAAGGGAGAGAGGGAGGAAGAAGGGGAAGGGAGAAGAAAATGAAAATGAAAAAAGGAACCTTTTTTTCGCAAAGGAGAAAAACAAATGCTGTCGCTTTAAATTGGAACTGAGCATGCCTGGCTGTGGAATTCTGGGAGTTGAAGTCCACAAGTCTAAAAATATTTGAAACCCACCACTGTGTCAGTGCCTCACCAGCCATAAACCTCACCGCACATCACTGGCCTACATGGAGACCTGGAGTAGTGCATTATGATATGTAAATTGTGTAACCACATTTTCAATATTGATCACATAGTCTTATCCCATCCAGCTAAAAGGAAAATGGCTAACTTTTCTACTGTCTGTGAGTGTGTGTGTGTGTGTGTGTGTATTCATCATCTCAATGTCATGACTCTGGGGTAGCTACCAGGAATTAAACATCACAATGTTACAACATCTCAGTATCACAATAAGTTCTATAATCCATCTGAACAGATACTAAACATTCCACATAATTCCAGATGCATAAAAATGGGAGGAAATGGAAACTTTGGTTGATGTGCTACATATATCAAAGCTTCCTAGTTTACATGCAAAACCAGACTTCAGCATTTTGCCAAGTGAACAAACCTTCTTTGAAATAGACTGAATTGGGACAAAAAACAATTACACCAGAAAAAGGTGTTTTTTAAAAACAGTATTTTATAGTTCTATATGTGGCTTTCAGAACTGCATAACCTTCATAATCTATGTAATAAAAGATTCTGCCAATGTATTCTTTGCTGCTTGCAATATGCTCTTTGTTAACAAAGCCAGGCTCTATTTGCTAGAAGTTTTGAGTTTCTTGCATTATTTAAGTGAGATAAGTAACTATGTAACATGATGAATTCAGGAGATGATGAGAAAACAATCAAGTTTGGTTATCTGGCATAATCCTGCACCTTTAATTTAATTGCAAAGCTTGCCATTCTACTCTGTTCAGAAGATTGCAATTAATATCTTTCTCAGATAGAATTCAGTTGCTGGTCTCCGTAAAAACAGTTTTATGTTTCAAGTAATTGACTTACAGTATATTTGAATTTGCTTTTCTTTAAATCGTGCTTGTTTGGCTGCTTTTGAGAAAGAACCAGATAAGAGTTCATGAATAAACTGAGATTAGAAAAATCCCAAATTTGATTGACGTGTGTGTGTGTGCGCGCGCGCGTGTGTAGGTCAGTGACGTGCGGTGACGTTTATGACTGGTGAGGCTGGTGACGTCATCAAACCACGTGGTTGCTCCGATCGCACGGGCGCAGCCCAAACGGAGAAGTTTCTTCAGCTCCAGCCTCAATCAGCGCAGCCGCGGTCCCCTTCATCTTGCCTCAGGAAGGAGGGGAATGGGACCACGTGTGCAGGGGAAGGGGATCACGGCTCTGCTAATCTGAGGCTGTGCGCTGAGGAGCCGCCTGCACACGTGGTCCCATTCCCCTTGCAAGGATCCCGGGCTCGCCCGATGCAAAAAATGCCTAGGTACCGTGTTTCCCCGAAAATACAACCTGTCCCGCGCTCACTGACCTAGCGTTATCCCGAAAGCGCCAAGTTACAGGAGCCGGGGGTGGGGGGAGCGCTCATGTTGCTTGCCGCCTTCGGTATACCGCTAGGTTGGGGAGTGGCGTTCTGTCCGGCCAGAGGGGAGAGTTGACGGGCGGCTGCTCTCTTGTGAACTGGCTCCCGAAGAGCCGGGCACAGCAGCAGCCGCCCGGCAAATCCCCTCTCCGGCCGGGAAAATCGCCATTCACTGACCTCAGCAGCCGCCCGGCAAATCCCCTCTCCAGCCGGGAAAAGCGCCATTCACTGACCTCAGCAGCCGCCCGGCAAATCCCCTCTCCAGCCGGGAAAAGCTCCATTCACTGACCTCAGCAGCCGCCCGGCAAATCCCCTCTCCAGCCGGGAAAAGCGCCATTCACTGACCTCAGCAGCCGCCCGGCAAATCCCCTCTCCAGCCGGGAAAAGCGCCATTCACTGACCTCAGCAGCCGCCCGGCAAATCCCCTCTCCAGCCGGGAAAAGCGCCGTTCACTGACCTCAGCAGCCGCCCGGCAAATCCCCTCTCCAGCCGGGAAAAGCGCCGTTCACTGACCTCAGCAGCCGCCCGGCAAATCCCCTCTCCAGCCGGGAAAAGCGCCGTTCACTGACCTCAGCAGCCGCCCGGCAAATCCCCTCTCCAGCCTGGAAAAGCGCCGTTCACTGACCTCAGCAGCCGCCCGGCAAATCCCCTCTCCAGCCGGGAAAAGCGCCGTTCACTGACCTCAGCAGCCGCCCGGCAAATCCCCTCTCCAGCCGGGAAAAGCGCCGTTCACTGACCTCAGCAGCCGCCCGGCAAATCCCCTCTACAGCCGGGAAAAGCGCCGTTCACTGACCTCAGCAGCCGCCCGGCAAATCCCCTCTACAGCCGGGAAAAGCGCCGTTCACTGACCTCAGCAGCCGCCCGGCAAATCCCGTCTCCAGCCGGGAAAAGCGCCGTTCACTGACCTCAGCAGCCGCCCGGCAAATCCCCTCTCCAGCCGGGAAAAGCGCCGTTCACTGACCTCAGCAGCCGCCCGGCAAATCCCCTCTCCAGCCGGGAAAAGCGCCGTTCACTGACCTCAGCAGCCGCCCGGCAAATCCCCTCTCCAGCCGGGAAAAGCGCTGTTCACTGACCTCAGCAGCCGCCCGGCAAATCCCCTCTCCAGCCGGGAAAAGCGCCGTTCACTGACCTCAGCAGCCGCCCGGCAAATCCCCTCTCCAGCCGGGAAAAGCGTCGTTCACTGACCTCAGCAGCCGCCCGGCAAATCCCCTCTCCAGCCGGGAAAAGCGCCGTTCACTGACCTCAGCAGCCGCCCGGCAAATCCCCTCTCCAGCCGGGAAAAGCGCCATTCACTGACCTCAGCAGCCGCCCGGCAAATCCCCTCTCCAGCCGGGAAAAGCGTCGTTCACTGACCTCAGCAGCCGCCCGGCAAATCCCCTCTCCAGCCGGGAAAAGCGCCGTTCACTGACCTCAGCAGCCGCCCGGCAAATCCCCTCTCCAGCCGGGAAAAGCGCCATTCACTGACCTCAGCAGCCGCCCGGCAAATCCCCTCTCCAGCCGGGAAAAGCGCCATTCACTGACCTCAGCAGCCGCCCGGCAAATCCCCTCTCCAGCCGGGAAAAGCGCCATTCACTGACCTCAGCAGCCGCCCGGCAAATCCCCTCTCCAGCCGGGAAAAGCTCCATTCACTGACCTCAGCAGCCGCCCGGCAAATCCCCTCTCCAGCCGGGAAAAGCGCCATTCACTGACCTCAGCAGCCGCCCGGCAAATCCCCTCTCCAGCCGGGAAAAGCTCCATTCACTGACCTCAGCAGCCGCCCGGCAAATCCCCTCTCCAGCCGGGAAAAGCGCCATTCACTGACCTAGGGGGTACCAAGCGCTTGCGCAGCTCTCCCAGGCCACCGCTGCTGGCTCCTGTGCCCGCCGCTGGCTGCTGCTGCCCGCCGCCGCCCCCCGCTGCCCCGCTCCGCTCCGCGCATAACTTCCAAACTCCAAAACTTCCAGCATCGGCCGCTCTAGGAGTGCTCTCTATGGTGGGCCAGCTGCCGGACAGAGAGTTTTCCGGACAGAGTCTTCCAGCAGCCGGCCCACCAGTTTTGGAGTTTGGAAGTTATGCGCGGAGCGGAGCGGGGCGGCGGGGGGCGGCGGCGGGCAGCAGCAGCCAGCAGCGGTGGCCTGGGAGAGCTGCGCAAGGGCTTGGTACCCCCTAGGTCAGTGAATGGCGCTTTTCCCGGCTGGAGAGGGGATTTGCTGGGCGGCTGCTGAGGTCAGTGAATGGCGCTTTTCCTGGCTGGAGAGGGGATTTGCCGGGTGGCTGCTGCTGTGCCCGGCTCTTCGGGAGCCAGTTCACAAGAGAGCAGCCGCCCGTCAACTCTCCCCTCTGGCCGGACAGAACGCCACTCCCCAACCTAGCGGTATACCGAAGGCGGCAAGCAACGTGAGCGCTCCCCCCACCCCCGGCTCCTGTAACTTGGCACTTTCGGGATAACGCTAGGTCAGTGAGCGCGGGACAGGTTGTATTTTCGGGGAAACACGGTACCTAGGCATTTTTTGCATCGGGCGAGCCCGGGATCCTTGCAAGGGGAATGGGACCACGTGTTCAGGCGGCTCCTCAGCGCACAGCCTCAGATTAGCAGAGCCGCGATCCCCTTCCCCTGCATACGTGGTCCCATTCCCCTCCTTCCTGAGGCAAGATGAAGGGGACCGCGGCTGCGCTGATTGAGGCTGGAGCTGAGGAGCCTCCTGCACACGTCCCATTCCCCTTGCAAGGATCCTGGGGTCGCCCGATGTAAAAAATGGCGAGATCGGCACACTTGGGGCTGCTGCTGAGATGTCCAGGGAGGCTAAAGCAAGCCGCGCGCCTCTCCCAGCCACTTTCACGGCTTCCTGGAGTAATTTTTTTTATATTTTCATGATGAGAGCGGTGAGGCTCTGCCTCCCCTGCCTCACCTGACTGCACGTCACTGGTGTAGGTGTAGAGAGAGAGAGGGAGAGGGAGAGATAAATTATTTCTTGTTTTTAATCATCATTGATAAATATTATGTGGGAACTAGGAGCTTTTTTGTGCCATAGGTTTTTCCCCTGTAAGATTTTAATAAGATGTTGCAATACATGTACAAAAAGTGCAAACCTGTATTGTGACAAACTTTGCAGATACCTCTGTATTTTACTTCTGTATCAACTATGTGGCTCTGATAACAAATGCAATAGGAGAAATTTCTACTTCATTTGAATGATTCCATATATCTTTAAAGAGCTAAGTGATTTCATGTCCATGGGCATCTTAAATTTCATCTAAAGTCAGTCATTGTGTGTTTTGTAATAGAAATTTAAACTATAATGTATTAGCATAATATGTGCGAATCCAAGCAGTGTGGCCTATTGCAATTGACAGATGAACTATTATCAATGAGTAGATTTTCTAAGCGCCATCTAGGGGTTTTTGCGTATGGTACCACTATAGTCAGTTTATGGCCTGGGACAACCACAGTCAGTTTATGCCACAAACTTCGGTTTTCAGATTTTGATACTTTGCGATCATCTTCAATTGTTCTTCTATCTCTTGACGTTGCCACATAAATTAGCCACAATTTCTTCTTTTCAACTATTAAAGAGGATAAAACTAGTTGGAGATGAGTAAATTCTCCTTGGAACTATTTGCCCTCCTTATTTGGAATGTATGTGTAAATCAACAACAGTTAATGGTATATTTTTCTTATATTTCCTCCACCACTTACAGAATGTGACAAACTTCGGAGAGATGGCTATAGAAGTTCTCAATACTATTCTCAGGGTCCAACATTTTCATCTTCATCCAACACACTCTATGGAAGTTACCAAGATGATTATGAAGAAATTGAACAGAAGGTGAGACAGCAGTGTCTTAAAAAAACAACTGAAAATATTGCAGAAAAGTTAAATAAATGCACAACATATATATTATGTTCCATATTTGAAAATGATAAACTTTTAAAATGTTCTGTCCCAAAAGAATCTTGTTTGAGTTCTTTAGAATAGTTTAATTTACGGGAAAGGGGGGGGGGGAAAAATACTGGGCAGAAACTCAGGTACTATTTCAAACAAAGGCTCTGATTAAAAAACTGGCTAGGTTAGGTTTTGCTTCTTTTATGAACAAATAGAAAGAACCATTGTTCTCTTATAAATACCCTACCTTTGTAGTATGTAGGCTTAAGATACAGAAGGATCTTGACAAACTTGAACATTGGGCACTATCTAATAAAATGAAATTCAATGGTGAAAAGAGTAAGGTTCTACATTTAGGCAACAAAAACGGAATGCACAGGTACAGTATAGGTGATACCTTACTCAGTAGTAGTAACTGTGAAAGGGATCTTGGAGTCCTAGTGGACAACCATTTAAATATGAGCCAGCAGTGTGCAGCAGCTGCCAAAAAAGCCAACACAGTTCTAGGCTGCATCAACAGAGGGATAGAATCAAGATCACGTGAAGTGTTAATACCACTTTATAATGCCTTGGTAAGGCCACACTTGGAATACTGCATTCAGTTCTGGTCGCCACGATGTAAAAAAGATGTGGAGACTCTAGAAAGAGTGCAGAGAAGAGCAACAAAGATGATTAGGGGACTGGAGACTAAAACATATGAAGAACGGTTGCAGGAACTGGGTATGTTTAGCTTAAGAGAAAGAAGGACTAGGGGAGACATGATAGCATTATTCCAATATCTCAGAGGTTGCCACAAAGAAGAGGGAGTCAAACTATTCTCCAAAGCACCTGAGGGTAGAACAAGAAGCAATGGGTGGAAACTAATCAAGGAGAGAAGCAACTTAGAACTGAGGAGAAATTTCCTGACAGTGAGAACAATTAATCAGTGGAACAGCTTGCCTCCAGAAGTTGTGAATGCCCCAACACTGGAAGTCTTTAAGAAGATGTTGGATAGCTATTTGTCTGAAACGGTATAGGGTTTCCTGCCTAGGCAGGGGGTTGGACTAGAAGACCTCCAAGGTCCCTTCCAACTCTACTATTGTATTATTGTAGTGATCACATTGTCCCATAGAACGTACCATAAATGACAGGATCACTCCTTTATTAGATTTCCCTTGTTTGTACTTTGATATGTATGGTGTGAACACAGCATGATTGTCTTCTTTATTCTATTACTTGTTTGAATTATTTGTGCCACAATGAATTGATAACATCATATCTTTGTAACATCTGTCCCTTATGCAGCATTTAATTAGATAGTTCATTTATATGTCATGTACTCCGAAACAGGCATGACTTCCATAAAAGAAAATCTAATGAGTAAAAATATATTTTGAGGTGCTTCTTTAAAAAATAGTAAAGAAGAAGATTTCCACACAGAGAGAGGGAAGGAATTCTACAGTATTGATACCAGTGGTGGGATTCAAATAATTTAACAACCAGTTCTATTTATTTTCGTAGATTTTCACAGGTGTAGGTATGCTGGTCTTGTTGTATTCAGGTCTTTTCCCGTGTAAGATTGAGATTGTCTTGGCAACGTTTCAACAAGATCTCACTCGCCATCTTCAGGCTGGGTTTTGGGCTGAAGATGGCGAGTGAGACCTCGCTGAAATGTTGCCAAGACAATCTCAATCTTACACGGGAAAAGAACTGAATACAACAAGACCAACACACACACACACACACACACACACACATTTTCTAATCAATATCAGGAAGAATTAAAGAACATTAAAAAGATAAATTTAAAAAATACGTGACAACTTTTTCAAAGGCTGAACAATTTGGAATGATAAGGGTGTTCTTCCTATATTGATGAGGAGGCATCTCCTCTGAATTTTATTTATTAAATGTATTTGCTGCCCATCTTGTCACAGGGTACCTGAGTTTATCTTAAACATACTACAAAGGCTCATATATTAATACCAACTTGAAAGGTAACATCAACATTGGTACTGATCTTGTTGAACAGTGATCAGTGTAGACCGTTCACTATCAAAATAATATAGTCCAATAGGATACGTCAGTCAGCAATATGGCTGCTACATGGTGCAAGTGAGGCATTTACAGCTGTTCCCAAATCAGTAGGTTTTGAAAAACCTACAGTTTATGCAGTAAATATAATTATGACAATCCTGCAGTTAAAACTACTACCAGCTGAAGTTCTGAAGACTTCAGTGGGCCATGAAGAAGTCAGTAGCTACAGACAGCTTTTTCAGGCAGAATGTATTATTTTTCAGAACATGCTGAATGTCAATCTAGTCTTCATCTTGATTGATACTACAGATAATCCTTGTTTAGCAACCACAATTGGGACTGGAAGCTTGCAAACTATCATTGTGCTTATATAATCTTACTTCAGTTTCCTTTGCTTTAAAACCTATGAAGGTTGCAAATTCAAGGAAGGATTGGCTAGAAAGTTTAGATTTTCATCACCATCATAACTGAGAATGGTCACTGTACGAAGTGGTTGCTAAACATGGACTACACCCATCTTAATTTATTCTCATCTTGATTACCCTCAGTCATTTCAATTAACAAAAGAGATGCTTTGCCGTTTTCTTAAATGCTGGGAGAAGGGGAATTTGGGGGAGTGCTACCGAGCCTGAAAGACACATAGGAGAAATCTTTCTTCTGCATACTGGATTGATAAACTTGTGACAATGAATCTTCAAAGGGGCCTATCCTTCTTATTGAAGTACCCAGTCAGGTTCATAATAGGAAAGTTAGTCCCTTAGATCAGTGGTCACCAACCAGTGGTCTGTGAAAAATTATTTGCATTTGCCACCGGTGTGAAAAATTATTTGCATTTTTTATATTGCACTAAATACTATTTATCTTTTTTAAAAATTCATATCTGCGGGATTTAAAATTATGGATTTAGTGGTCCCTGAGGTCCAAAAGATTGATGACCCCTGCCTTCAATAATCAGACCTACCTTTGAAACTAACCTTAAACAGTGTCTGAGCGACAGTTGTTAGTCAGTGCAGCTTAGCAGTCTAGCTACAGCATTTTGCACTAGTAGCAATTTCTGGTCCCTTTTCAAAGCTAGCCTCACCGGAACACATTGCAGTAGTCATGTAGAATCGTAACCAAGTATACAAATCAGAGTTGCCAAGTACAGTATGCTCAAGAAGGAGCAGAGGTGATGCATTAGCTAGAATTGTGCAAATATACATGTTCTCAACCACTGATAATTGTCAAGCATTATTGCATGACAGTTTGATCCTGAACAGATGTTACCTTTGGCTGAGATGTGTTGTCTTTCTGTTCATGTGATAAGCCGCTTGCTTCTAGAAGATAAGGTTGCTAGTTACCCATATGTAAGAAGCACTTAGAGACCTCAGTGAAGAAAAAGAGTTGATTAACTGTAACTATGGGTCTTTAAGAGATCATCTGTGCATTCGCGCAACCCACCCACCTTCCACTTTCTAGTGACTATTTTGGATTAATTCTGGTGCTTCATGTACCTGCTGTATTGTCTCGGGGAAGTAGAAGAGAAACCTCAAGCATGAACAGTGAAGCTTCTTTCCTGCCAAAATATTTCTCACTTTTGGAAAATTCCCAAGAAAGACTGTGTGAATGCACATATGACCCTTCAAAGAGCCCATTACAGGTAAGCAACCTGTTCAACAAGGTAACATACAGGGTAGTAATTTGCTTGAAAATTTCAGTAAACAGAATGGGTCTTTTTTTCTAACAAAAACATTGCAAAGATTTTTGCTGTGAAAAATATTTTAGCTTTCTATTTGTAGGTAATTTTTCATTAAAGGTATACCTGCACATTAGTACTTATAAATAACATTTTAAAATCTAATTAATATGCCTCATGGCATACTTGTTATGCTAGTTTATACATTATAAATCAGTACAGGAGGCTTTAGCACAAAACAGTAAGCTAAAATATCGATTGGGTCATTTTACAGAAAGAAAACTGGGTATATGCATCATTGACTCATCCCTCCCTTTCTTCTTTCTTTAGTCAACTTGCCCCGTTCTAGCAGCTTTCTCTCTCTATCAGTTATTGTTTCCTTTTCAAACATTAATGTGTGGCTCAGCTCCAATGCTGCATGTTTTCCAACCTCTAAATGCTCGGCTTTGCATTTCTAAAGGACATTTGTTCTATTCATGTTGTACCTCTACTTCTTCTCATTTGATTGACAAGGTAAATGACCATGTCATTGTCCAGAGTGGATGTAGGCAGCTCAGCAAGAACAAGAAACAGGCCAAATTAAATTCATTTTAATTTTGGTGAATATGTGGGGAGGAGGTGTCAATCAAGAAATTTGGCATGGAGAGGACTAGAGAGCATTAATGTTCTGGAGAACCTTCCACCATGAAGTAAGCAACAACCTTTTTATGGCCAAAAGTCATAGTTTACACAGGGGGTAGTTGAAGGCTAAGTAGATGGGGACCATATCACATGTGGATATGGATAATTTCATACGTTTAGTAACCCTTCATTTTTAATCCTTATATGCCCATTTTAGTCTTTAGACTACAATTTTCATGCATTTTCTCTTCAAAATAGATAGAAATAGGACTACTGATTTTAAGCCACTGGATCCTAGGACCACAAAAAAAGAAGAAGAATTAGGCTGCCTGTAGCTCTGATGCTGCAGATTATCTGCCCCTGACATAAATGTTCAGCTTTTGTTCCCTACATCCTTTTAGTTTATATAGTGCTAATTAAAGGCTTGATAATCAAATACTGTACACTGAGGAGGTGGATAACAGCTGCCGATTGAAAAATGTATGACATATATTGGTTGATGTAACAATGGCAACCATTTTCATAGAAACTCAAATCTATACTGTAATTCTTATAACTGAGACATAATTTTAAAATAATAAATATTTGGGCCTGGTTTCACCACATTTAAATGGAACTCTGCGAAATTACTTGACTGCTCTATTAATCCAGTGTTTGAAAAACAGAGGTATAGAGCCCCCAATAGTTCAGGAATGGGTGATTTGAAAGACCACTATTCAGGATCCTTGCCTGGTTGTCAGAGAAGATAATATGTGCTATATAGATCATTTCTTTGACCTGATATAGACAGAGTTGTATATTATTTTGATTTAGTTCTGGATTATCGTTATGCACAGACATGTAATCGCTGGCACATGTTGAGGTGTCATGTTAAGACTTGATGATGCTAATTTAAGTTCAGTTCCCAGTTATAAACACACTGAATTGGTTGATCCAAGTAATATTCCTCTTTCTGTTCCTCTCTTGCATTCATTATATGTTATGTGGAAAAGGTGTGTTTGCCTATAACAACTTCTTCCTGTTTTTTTAAATTATTTGTACTGTGATGTGCATACTGTGTCTGTTGTATCTTTTTTATGTCTGTGTGTTTTCATTATTTTTCTCTTCGTCACTCATTTGCTTTCTTTTTCTCTCTCACCCAACAGTCTAGTCTGTTAGACTGCCTCCCTCAGTCTTGCTTAAGTGCCTGCTGTTGTTTGATGTCATGGACGATCAAGGTATCAAGCCCCACCAGAATCATCCAGCTGTAATATCCGCAGCCTGATGCTGTTCTCACATTAGAGTATCCTCTTCTTAACAGTGCTCTTATTTTAAAAATTACTCCTGCTGCTTTATTTCATGTCACAGGGGAAAAACACTGTGCAGCAACACTAAATTCCCTATTCCTTTTTAAAATATTTCATTTCTTGGAAAATGTGAACCTTTTTTTTTTTTCTGTCTTGTTTTTTTTCCTTTTTTCTAAATGGGCATTGTGGAAAGTTACTAACTTTCAGAAAGCATTGTACATTTTGTCGTAACATTGAATTTACAAACTAATTTAAGTTCAAAACTTTCTTAAAACCTTTCATGTAAGAATGAACAGTGACAAACTCTTAGGGTCTTGCTAATTCATACATCTTACAGAAGGACCTTATGCAGCTTCCAAATCTCCTTTTTGGCAATCCCTGAATCCTCCTCTGAATATGATTGCAAGAACTCAAAATATTTGTATGTTGTTTTGAGACTTGAACGGCTCATTTTTTATAAATATAGGCGATAGATCAGTGGTAGTCAACCTGGTCCCGACCACCTACCAGTGGGCGTTCCAACTTTCATGGTGGGCGGTACGGGTTTTGTCCAATACTGAAGCACTTTCCTTTTTAAAATTTAATTGACTTCCCTACTTTATAAATCACAATTACTGTAGAACTGGTGGGCGGTTAGAAAATTTTACTACTAACAGAGATACAAAAGTGGGCGGTAGGTATAAAAAGGTTGACTATCCCTTCGATAGATAGATGATAGATAGATAGATAGATAGATAGATAGATAGATAGATAGATAGATAGATAGATAGATGATAGATAGATGATAGATAGATAGATAGATAGATAGATAGATAGATAGATAGATAGATAGATAGATAGATAGATAGACAGACAGACACACCGACACACAGACACACAGTCTGTCATCCTTAGTCATACAAGTTTCAGTCTGGCTTCTGACCATCAAAAGGATGTCTATCCATATCTAAGAATTCCAGCAAAAATAGCTGGCTTCCTACAGTGTTAACCTTAGATTGTCTACTGTCAACCTCACCACATTCCTAAGGTCTGTAAGGGGGGTGCATAAGCACATCAACGTGCCTACCTTCCCTGTCCTAATGTTTCTTTTTATTCGCATCCATTCTATGTATCCAAAATCATGTTTATACATACATACATACATACATACATACATACATACATACATACATACATACATACATATATATATATATATATATATATTTGTTTTCGTAGATTTTCACGGGTGTAGGTATGCTGGTTTTGTTGTATTCGGGTCTTTTCCCGTGTAAAGTTGAGATTGTCTTTGCAACGTTTCGGCAGGATCGCACCTGCCATCTTCAAGCTTAAATTCTTAAATTCTCATCTTAAATTCTCCACAAGCACAATATCAGGACAGCCTTCACCACTGATCAAAAAATAGCCAACATCCTAAGAAACCCCAAAGACAAAATCCAGCTAGAAAACCAAGGAGTCTACGAAATACCATGCAAAATCTGCCCAGCAATATACATAGGACAAACAAACAGGAGAATAAATGCACGCATCACAGAACACAAAAACGCAGTAAGGAAAAAAAGAAAAAACTTCTTCCCTTTTCCAGCACCTTAAAGCTACAGGACATGAAATCAACTTTGAAGGAGCCAGGTTAATCTCCAAAACAGAACACCTCCACAAGAGAATAATCATGGAAGCCATTGAAATAGAGAAACACCCCCACAGCATGAACAAACGTGATTGTACCTCCCGCCTACCAAACATCTGGAAACCAGCCCTAGCCAACAAACGAACACCACCCACCACCCAAGCCGTTATAATACAAAACAACAATGCACACGCAGCCTGCACCAATCAGCACCAATCTACCAATCATGATACAACCACACAACCAATCATTCCACTTACTGAAACAAAGCCAGCACCCCATCCCCTCCCACCAAGACTTACAGAAAGACGGCAGCTCCGTTCCCATTTTAAGCCCACATTTTGAGCCTACGCTTGAAGATGGCAGGTGCAATCCTGCCGAAACGTTGCAAAGACAATCTCAACCTTACACGGGAAAAGACCCGAATACAACAAAACCAGCATACCTACACCCGTGAAAATCTACGAAAACACACACACACACACACACACACACACATACACACACACACACACATATATATATATAGTCTAATACATGCTTGACAAAATAAATAAATAAAAAAATAAGTAAGGATAAGGGTAACAGGAAAAAACAGATTTTATTGTTGCTTTATATAGTTCTTGTGATGGAATTGTAGATTTTAAAAAAGGAAAAGGTAATCAGAAAGCTGTTGCTTGAATATTTTTTAAATTGGTAATTTTTAAGAAAAATGTTGGTGATAGTGATAGGAACAATAGCCCTGCTAGATTAAATCAATGCTCATCCTAATCCATAATTGTGTTTCACATTGTCAACTGTAGGATATTCATTCCAGAAGATGGAGACTGTCTTCTATCATTGTTCCCCTGCAATTATTTTGAAGCATACTACCACCTTTCAATGGAAAACATACTACCCTCATTAAATCTTAAGATTAATAGTCTTTGATAGACACATCCTTTAATTTAATTTATTCCCCTTTAAAGACAATCTTTCAATTCTGTGATAATGAATGAAGAAGCAGAAGATGACCAACCAGCTAGATTCATGACTCATTAACATTTAGGTTCCTCCCAAATCTTTTAAAATAGCCAAACTTTTGGTGTTGCTTGGAATAGATTTCTGTTTAAATGAGTAGCTTTACATTCTGAAAAAGAGCACAGCGCTGCTTAAAATTTTGTGAACTCTTTTGAATTTTCAATATTTCTAAATTGCCGGTAGTTTTAGAACTTGTTTGGAGAGCAGATGACATTTTAGGTCATATTTATGCAGGATTATTGAAAATTCAAAAGAGTTCATAAACATTTAGACACCATTGTACAAGATTAAATAGGACTTTGGTATATGTGTTACATTTATTGATATGACTGCATTATGTAATGAACTCTTTGCATCAGAGAAATTTTGATTTATATAGAACCCCAATTAAAATATAGTTCTATGTGCTGCAACATCATCCTTTCTTTGATGACACTATGTAAGATAGATGTACTTGGAAATCTATATCAAGGGAAAAAAAGCTATTAATATATAGGATCCCAAAGACATCAGATTAAGAGCACAATTCTGCAAGGCATAGTTCCTAAATCTATTTTGACAGTCCAAGTAGATTTCTTGAATATGGAATTGGTTTGTTATTCTCTTCTGGAAAAATGTTCAGTTTCCCAGTCTAGCATAAAGCCATGGGGTTTCCTGGTTGTTTCCCATCCAAATATTAAGCACACCTGATGCTGTTTACCTTTTTTAGATTTGCCTACTTTAACTAGGTACTTTAGACAAAAATGCATGCTGTTCAATTGGATATGCGCCAACTAAATGTGCATAATAGCATTGCTGTCTAAGGGAACTAAATTATTAACTATACAGTGTGAAACTGAATAAATGCAAAATATACAATTTTTTTCAATATAAAGGTTCTACTTTTGCATTTTCTTTAGTTTGTGCAGTTTTTCTACCCATTAATGTGTAGAATTTTTATGTAATGGTTATAGGCACCTTCCTATTAAATTAGCTTCGTTGGAATCTTCCCTCATTGAGTGAGTTCTGGCTTGTTTGTTTGATTGATTGATTGATTGATGATTGCTTGATTATATGTCCCTGGAGACAGAAGATAAATGTACAGTAGGCTTCTTCTTTGCATTGATCCTACAGAAGAATTCTTAATATCAAAAAATTCTTTTGTCTAATTATATTTGTTCCAATAACAATATTGGATTTAAATTTCAGTCTCCCAAAATATTAAGAATTCTAGAATTGAAATTTTAGGACATTTAGTAATAGATAACGCTAGTGTATTATTTCAGCTGCTACAAGCCATTCATGTTTATATTTCTTTATCAGTTGCGATAACACTGAAACTGTTTTTCAGCAACATTCAGATTGGAATGACCTAAAAAAATACCTTTCCTATTAGGTAATGTTAGGACCCCAAGTGGGATTTAGTGCATTAAAATTAGTGGCTGAATCAAAATACTTTACTGTACTAAAATATTGAGAAAATTTGAAAACATTTAAATTTATTAGAAGAGATCAATTCCTGTTTAACTGGTCTATAGCAATAACCATATGAGAAATTCATTTTTTTCCTGCTGGTAAAATACCTTGGTATTTTGTTCTGTGGACTCATCATAGATTTCCCATTTTGTCAGCAATCTTGTTATATTAAATATTATAAGTGCTCTTAAACAGTGTTTAAGACTGTACAGTCTCCTTTCCCAACAAAAGTATAGTTTAGTATTTAATATATGCTATTTGATTTCTTTTCCAATTTGGAAAAAAAAATCAATTCAGGCTTGTCTTATGACAGTTACTAATTTTGGGATTGTTAATCAGTATGTTAATGAGATTATGGTGAAATATGTTGTGGCTTACCACACAGCACCACCATACTTTAAGTATTATTCCATTCTCAAGAGAGAAGAAACATTCCTTTTGGCTATTATTGCATAATAAATAAAAATCCACTCTGCTATTTCTATCTTGCACTCAAAAAGGATAGGTTTCTTATTCTTATGTATTCTTTTCTGCGAGTTATATAATTTCAAAACCAGCTCTGGCTTGGGAATTTTTTTTAAAAAAATAATTGATTATAAGGCTATCCTGGAAGTAAACAGTAATTCATGATATATTGTTGTTTGTATGACTAAGATTGCTTTGGTGCAGCTTCATATGTGTACCCCCTCCCCAGCAAGATGTGTGTCATATTTCAGAAAAATATACACTTCTAAGAGATGAAACAAATGGATATAGCATTTACTGTACAAGTGGTCCTTGCTTAATTACAATAACTGGGATCAGAGTTTTCATCCCTAAAAGATGTGAACATAAAGTACAATATCGTGTCACTGCATTGTTTGGAGACTGCAGTCCCGGCAATGCCCAGTTGCCATCATTAAGAGAGGACCTCACGTGATCACAACTTTTGACTTACTACCGGCTTTCCGATTGACTTTGCCTGTGGGAAGTTGGCAGGGATGGTTGCAGATCATGTGATCGTGGGACATCGTGATGGTCAGAAATCTTAGTGGGAAAATGGAAACTGCCATACATATATTAGTTTAATGTTTTGTTTGTGCATCACAGTTGTGATGATTGAAATGTTCAACAATAGGCAAGACTCTAAGAGGCTATTAAGTATTTATGTTCTGAAAGTATTTATGTCACTGAAGTCATTCTCAACTTTTGGCAGAGTTTTAACCCAAACTGACATAATAACCTGCATTCCTTGATTTGTAGTTTGTCCATTTGCATTTATTATAAAAATTCCTGTAAGTATCCATGTTAACATAATTTTGAGACAGATTTTGATCTATTCTCAGTTTTTTTAACATACCAAATGCTATCATTTAGTCAAATTAATGTTTCAATGGACATTTATCAAATCTTAAGAATATATTAACTGTTGGGAGTATAAAGGTTGCATAGTAGTTTGAATATCTTCTCAAGTGTTCATAATGTGTGACACTCTGCAACTTCTTCTCCCAAGATACTTTGTTGTTGTGAGAAAAAAATGGAGCAAGCGATTCCATGATGAAAATCAAAACAATTTCTTTTCTAAAAGAATTAATATGTCACTGTTGCTAAAGTTAAAGCTAATCAAATTTTTTAAAAAATATAAGAAAGCCCCAAATGACTTTGCTCCAGAATACATTCCAGAAAGTAAAGATATTGAAGAAAAACTAACTTATCACTTATAGATTAATAGACTTACAGTTGTTGTCTTTAAGAGCAAATATACTAATGGAATGAATCACTACATGTTTGATTACTTTCTTACTAAATACTTTAGTAAGGAATTGAACCATGGATTGCTCTTGTTTTGTCTATTAAAAATCTTCTGCAAAACTGTCATAAGAAATTGAGTCAGATGTCAAAAACATTTTTTCGAATTCTCTCACAATGTCTTGTTCACAGGAGAAATGCTTTATTTAAAATAAGGTAATGTGTACCTGGAAAAATGTTTAATTTATCTTTTGCTGCAATTTTCTAAAACAAATTTTATAAAATCCCTACAATTAATGATATACTGTTGATTTTTTTTAGTGTTCCACTCCTTCTCCTGAGGAGGAGAAGCTTATTCCTGTCAAAAGACCCAAAACACCAACTCCCGATGAATTATCTGACATCAATACGCAGACAAATTGGACCAAATCACTTCCGCTGCCAACTCCAGAGGAAAAGATGCGACAACAGGCTCAGGCAGTCCCAGCTGATGTTATCCCTATTAATGTAACAGGTAAGTGTTTAATTTTATGGATTTATGGTATCTCTTTATGATATTTAGAGAAAAATCATATCTTTGTAAAAGTATTGATTATGTTAAATAAAGATAACAGATGATAAGCATCAGGACCTTTAAATATTATAATATCACAACTCTCTCCCCTTCAAAATTCATGCTGAATGATTAAATATTCTGAAAAATGCTGAAATGTTATACTTCTGAACTTTCTGTTCTATAATCTTTGTTCTTTAATGATTTGTTTCATAATAACTTTTCTAGTTTTTTAAAAGAAGTTTATTTTAAAAATATCTAGCTCATTTCATTCACTATCAAATATGTTTTCTAGTAGCATATATGTCATTATGGAATAATATTTTTGTTACATAAAAGGATGAGTAAGGCTTAATGACCTAAAATAAAATTGACTGAGACTGCTGGCCCATAATGAAAGAATTTAAATCGGAAGTAAGATTGTTCTCTAGGGAATGCAAAGCAGAATAATTAGCAAGCATCCATTTTCTCCAGAATTATTAAGCAAGAGGGAAAGCAGGGAGAAGAAAAAAGTTGACCTGCGAAAGCCCTAAAACCTGTTCATCAAGAATCTGAAAAAGACTATAGAAGGAGATTGAAGGCATAGCTGTATTGGGCTTTTTATTCCTGGATATGATGATAGGTCAGATCATAATTTAGGAAGTTGATGCAAAAACAACAACAACAAGCAATCATTATTTCTGGTTTTCTATATAGCCTATAACTATATAGGGCTGTTTCGGATCCTTATAAAACATGAAGGTTCCTTCTCAGAAGCATAAGAAGCGAAGCACGACTGAAAAATAGAAAACTGAATCCTTGGTCCTTTACAAGGGATTCATCATTCTTATTCCATCTGGGTTTTGTTCTTTCTTGCTTAAAAAGGAGTGTCAGACTCAAGGCACTATTTTTGAACTGCAATCACATGCTAATCTACAAGATCAGTTAAACCAACTGACTTTTTTCATTAATAATCAATTAACAGGTGCTTTCTTTTTCCAATGTGGTGACTAATATCTGCTTAACTATATTATTAGTCTTACCTTCTTAATATAACTCAGCAATCAGGGTTCAGTAAAAAAATATGAAAGAAAGAAATAGATAAAACAGAAAGACATGTACCCTAGAAGAACAAAAATATTTTTTTTGTAGAGATTAAATTGTTGATGCAAACTAATAAATGGGGGTTTCCACTCCTTATTTTCTGCCTTCTTAAAAATGGTTATATTCAGTTGGAGTTTTTTTGGTGATATAGTCATGCCCTCCACTGAGTTGGTTTCTCCTCAGTTGTGTAGTCTCTGCATGTCTTCCAGATGTAGAGATTCTTCCAGATATGAGGAGAACATGATATCAAGAGGGGACAAATGAATTGGGCACAGTCCTGTTATAGTAACAGAAGTATCCTCCTATAGTCATGGGTACAGACAAGATTTTAAAAAAATACATGTAAGTCAAAAACATTTAATAGGGAACATGCCACCTGTTTAATCCTATTTGACCCACAAAAGATAGACATAAAGATAAAAAGGGGATCCAAGAGTAATGCAATCCTAAAACAGAAAGACCTCAACTCTGCTAAAATGTTCATTTTTCATGCTTTATGGCTATTTATATCTGAGTAAGTACATAAAGATTGCACTATAAATTTGTCCTCCCAAATATTTGCTTCTTTGATAAAATATTCTTTTCAGGTAAGGAAATAAATACTGTTTTTTTCGTACTGTAAGACACACTTTTCTCCCCCCCCCAAAAAATGGGTGGAAATGTTTGTGTGTCTTATAGAGCGAATATTGCCCTGTCCACCCACTGACCCCCACCCTTCGGCCTCTGTCTCCCAACAATTTGCCTCCTTGCAGCAAACAGCCTAGTCAGCTTCAGCACAGCCTGATTTAGCATGAGCAGCCTATTGGCGGTTGGATCGTCCTCCAAGAATACCACCAATCAGCTATTCCAGGCTGCGGGGATTGCCGCCGCTATCGCCACCTCTGTGTGCCCCATTTCTGGCCTCCGGTTTTTGGCCTCCACATGCACCATTTTTGCTCACCATGTGCCCCATTTTTTGCCCGTTCCAGGCAACAACAATCGCCACCTGGAATGTGCCAAAAAGGGGCATGCAGAGGGTGAAAGGGCATGTGGAGGGTGAAAACAGGATGCACAGAGCCCAAAAATGGGGCACACAGAAGCAGTGATAGTTAGTAGTGATCCTCGCAGCCTGGAACAGCCGATCAGCAGTATTCTGGGAGGCCGATCTAACCGCCAATCAGCTGCTCATGCTAAATCAGGCTGTGCTGAAGCTGACCAGGCTGTTTGCTAGGTGCGTCTTATGGTCTGGAGCATCTTATAGTTGAAAAAAATGTGATATATCATAAAATATATGTATCTAGTCTATGTGAGACAAGAGGACTAGATCATAAGAATCCATTGTTTCTTCTTCCATAGAAATATTATTTATAACAGTCTAGTCCAGTCACAATGGATTTTATTACAATAAAATATAAATATTGTTGAACTAATATTAACTTTAAATGTCCTATTTAAAAATTAAAATCCTGTAAAGTAAAATTAATTAATAATGGACATGATGTTTCACTTGTCTGCAAGAACATGATGCCTTCCCACCTTCAGTTATATCTATCAGTGCTCTTCTAGTAAGATAAACTTTAGTACTAAAACTTGATATGAATGTACTGAAGACTTAAGTTAACAGGACCAGCTGTTATCAGCCTTGGGAGTGGATTTAGTCTCATGAATTAGCAGGAATTTAACTTGCTTGAACATGATATACAATATGGGATATAAAAGATGTAGTACACTTTTCCAGAGACCAGTAGCTTTTTGTTTTCTTAATGCTATTGTGTGTTTCTGGATGTGGTTTTACCCAAATACTTGGAAAGGCAGTAGTAGATATTACTTGAGGATTGTTGTCTCAAGTAAAAGATAAAAGCCTTCATTTGCTTACATATAACTAGCTTCATTGAATTACTCCTCAATTAGCAAGTAAAATTTAAACAGCTCTGTATAAATGTAAATTACAGCAAAAAAAAAAACCTAGCTCAGAAATTCGCATGAAAAAATCATGGAATACAAATTTAAGATAACAATTTTCCTTCCAGATTTAATTTAGAGGATCTGCTACACAAGCTCAAGCAGTACCTTACTAATCTGCATGAACATTTTATAAAATTGCCACTTACGACGCCATTCTAATTGGTGATAGGAAATTGAAGACTGAATGAGAACTCTACTGAAAAAAGGATCAGTAAAATGAGCTTTCTAAGTGTGATTATACCCAGTTATTATCTAATTCTCTGAACATTCTCTCTAGTTTGCAAAGTCTGGTACTTATATAAATTGGGATGAGATATAGACAACGGTAGTGCTGCTTTTAAAGAATAGAGAGGCTTTTGGCACTTCTTTCAAGAGCCAATTTAATGACTAACAACATTGGCACATCTGAGGAATTTTTGGGGGTAGTTTTTGTAGTATGGGATGGAGTATTGCTGTTCAAATAAAAGCAGTAATGTAAGAGGCTCCCTGGTATGTTGAATAGAATAGGGTTGATGGTCTGAAACGCTTAATCTGTTCAACTGCAAATGCTCCTTTGCTCCTAACATTAAAGATGTTCCATCTAACAAAAACAGGATGTCTTTGGGCTCACATACAACATCATCTTCTCAAAACCTAAACTTTTTGTCCATGCAACTGAAGATGAAACTGTTATCTTTAGCCTGTTGCTATAATCCAGAACATATTCATGTGTAAAGTTTCAAAAACCTCTTTTAAATCATTTGCATATCCCGTGTTTTCCTTAAAACTGACCTGATGAATTGATCTGATCGAGGGAGGATCCATAAAAAGCACATTCTAGCATATGGTAAAGATACTTTTCAGTGAGAAATAACTTGGCTAGTCAGAAATGTAAAGTATGGAACAATTCAAATGCCTGTAATTTTTTTCCTTTTCTTTTGTAAAGACAATCTAGTTTTCTGAAACCTTTGAATCAAATATTTTGTAAATACAAACAAACCCCAAAATGTGAAGTATATTTGATTTGTAATCTATCTGAAAGAATAAAAATGAGCAGAATATAAATATGGCTAATGACAAGTAGTCAACTTATTAACTCACTGAAAAAAATGGTAATGTCTATAGCTATCTGATCTGGAGAACTACTGTTGGGTCCATTATGATGCAGCACATAATCAATTGTAAGGCTTACTTCTGTTACATGCAACATGAATCATCTTAAATTAGTTAAACCTCATTTTGATTCAAGGCATTCAGCAAATGTAGCATCCAATGGATTAAACATAGTTGAGATTTCAAGTGGAAAAGCAGTTCATCATAATTATAGTTTGTTTATCCAGTGATGCTATGAATTAGTATGCTTTTTGTGAATGATCGGAATGAAATGGAGTATGTTATCTTTTTGATCAAAGATGGCACATTTAATAAAATATATTCATAATTCCATGAATAGGCAAACACACCTATTTTTTTTTCAAGATTTATAGAATCGTACAGATATAAACAAATAATTTTGGCAACATACAGTCATATACAGTATATCTTGGTATTTTATGTAACTATATGTATCTCAAATGTTTTCCTAAACCATTTTCACTTGAAAACCTATTTTGGGTTGTGCTGATTAGGTCTTAATTTGGCTTAGGTTGCTGTGTAAACACTGTCGTTTACATGTCTATATTTATGACTTACAGTGTTCTGTGAATCCAACAAATCTTAACATATTCTACTAAACATAGTGAGTAGAAGGCTCAGCAACATTTTCTAGTGCTGACATCTGATAACCCAGTCATTCTTCTTGCTAACCCCAGATCACCCAAAATCACCAAGAAATTATCCACATAGGCATTTAATTTTTTTTTTACATTTTAAGCCTTACAGTTGCAGAGTGCTGTATCTGTTCCTGCTTTGTATGACGGTGCTAACATCATATATTAATGCCTTTTCTTCATTTCTACTATAAGCAAGTGGAAGAAAGTGCATGATGTCAGTGTGCTTGAAAATAATGGTGCTTTGCTTGTTCTACTGTACATCAGGGGAGAATTTTGACCGCCAAGCCAGCATACGGAGGTCTTTGATTTACACAGACACTGTGGTAAGGCGGCCGAAGAAAATGAAAAGGAGAAAGACTATTACAGGAGTCCCTGACAACATCCAAAGAGAGCTAGGTATGGCTCATCAGAACTGTATTCCATTTCAATTAATTGCTTATTGTAACTAAACTCATAACATTTAATTGCGCTTATGAAACCAATACAGTCTGATAGCCTCCTAAAAGTTCCAAATGAATGTATGGCTGGTGACAAAGAAAGAATAGCGAGTACGTTCTTCGTATTATTATTTGTCTCCTACCAAGAAATTAAAGGAAATGCAAATTAACACACATGTAGATACTGTCACTAGTAGACAAGGTATTCAACAGTAGCCATTTTCTAATTTTCAAGGCCATTTCACAGATGATAGTTTTGATCTAGAAACTTTCCCATTTCAGATTGTGTGTTGAATGAATACCGTTTCCCCGAAAATAAGACCTCCCTGGATAATAAGTCCAAATGGGCTTTTGAGTGTGTGCCCTAAAATAAGCCCTCCCCCGAAAATAAGCCCTCCTGGAAAATATTGCAACACAGCAGCAGCCATGAGGTGACCACGATCGCCAACTCCTGCACCTCAAAAATAATAAGACCTCCCTGAAAATAAGGTGAAGCACTTATTTCGAGGGTCAAAAGAAAATAAAACCCTGCCTTATTTTCGGGGAAAAACGGTACATACATTTGTTTTATATGGTACATGGAAAGGCCTTCTGTGTAAGAAAGCTTTAATGTGAAAATTATACTTTTATTGAATAGGTATTAAGTACATTAATATAACTTGCCAATTTAATTGCTGCCTAAACATTTCTCCAAATTCTAACATCTCATGAGGGTCATTTTGTTACAGTTATTCTACTAACTATATCTCCCTTTAAAAAGTGAAATACGGGTATTCCTTGACTTACAACAGTTTATTTACAAACTGTTCAAAGTTAACAGCACTGAAAAATGTTACTTATGATTGTTTTCCATACTTATAACCGACCATGTGATCAAAATCAGATGTTTGACAACTGGTACATATTTATGACAGTTGCAATGTCGTGTGATCACCTTCTGTGACCTTCTGACAAGCAAAGACAATAGGGAAGCCAGATTCACTTAGTAACCATGTTACTCGCTTAACAACTGCAGTGATTCACCTCACAATTGTGACAAAAAAGTTTGTAAAATGAGGCAAAATTCATTTAACAACTCTCACTTAGAAACAGAAATGTTGGGCTCAATTGTGGCCGTAGGTCAAGGGCTACCTGTAATAAGTCTTTAAACATATGATGCAGATTCAAGTATGTTGAATCTATGTATTTATTTAATCAATTTATATAGCCACCTCTCTCAATAATAAATACTTAGGCTTTATAAGATTTTTAATAATAATTTTATTAAACATTACAGTTAAAAATATAAAACCTAATACAAACTAAAAAGGAAAATAAGAAATAGAAAAATAGAAAAGAAATAAAAATAAGAATGTAGTAAAGAAAAGAAATACATAAGAAATGACTTGTCCCTCTGTGAGAACAAGTGCAAATAATTTTAGTAACTAGTCACCTCCTGTTAAAATACAACAAATTGTCTCTTCTCATATTTCATATCATATTTATATGATATATATCTGTGATGGCGAGCCTATGGCACGTGTGCCATATGTGACACACGGAGCCATATCTGAGGGCATGCAAGGCGTTGCCCTATGTCAGCTCCAGTGCGCATGCATGCCCTGGCCAGCTGATTTTCAGCCTTCTGGAGGGCGGGGGATGTGCGGTTTTTGTCCTCCCCAGGCTTCAGGAAAGCCTGAAGCCTAAAGCCTGGGGAGGGTGAAAAATGGGAGCTCAGAAACAAACTTCCGGTTTGCCTCTAGTGCCGTTGGGAGCTCAGAAACAAACTTCCGGTTTGCCTCTAGTGCCGTTTTTCACCCCCACAGGCTCCGGAAGCTTTCCTGAACATTATGGATATGGGCGCACGTGCGTGGCACATCAGCAGAAAAATGTTTGCCACCATGATATATATAGATAAGATATATCTCATATATCTTATCTTGTCTTAAAACTTAGTTGTTCAGTTCTGGTCAGCAAAAGTCCCTTATGGGTTAGAAGAGATAATAACATATCTTGCTTTAATCTTAATCGTGTAAACCAACTTCATATTCCTTTCTCTTTTAACCATCTTGATCTTTAATTCATTCAAATAATATCCTAGAACTTCATTTCCTTTCCTTTCTTTCTTGGTCAAGATTCTCACAGAATATTTTGAAAGTTTGACAAGTCTCTTTGTAAATTCCAGTAGTAAAGTTATCCACGTTTACTTAAAAAAGATCTAAGCCATTCAGCCTGTCCAGGAAAGGAGTTCTCTTCAATGTAAAAAGTGGAAATTGCTGCCTGCCCTCCTTCGGCAGGCAACTCTTTTGGTCTGCTGGCTTAATGACCCATGTGGTTACTTAATGACCGCAAACGAGAGAGCTGGGATTGCAGTTGTCAAGCAAAATGGTCATATTGGTGTCTCACTTAACCACTGCAGTCACTTAAGAGTGAAATTCTGGACTCTATTATGTTCGTTAGGCAAGAACTACCTGCATAATGCAGATATACTTGAAATGATTTTCTATGGCCATTTTCCACAAATACCCTTCAATACATCCAAGCAGAGGTGGGTTGCTCCCTGTTCGGCACGGTTCAACCAAACCAATAGTGGAATTTAGGCCTGGGTCGCAGAACCGACAGTAACCCAGGCTGGCTACGCCCCTGAAACCGGTTCGCCGGTCGCCCCTTCCCTTGCCAGCATGTTGTTTAGTAGTGTGCGTACGTGTGCAGTTCACTGTAAATTGTTTTGTGCAGGGGCGCGCAAAGCATGTATGAAGCGAACTGGTTGTAAAACCGGGAGCAACCCACCTCTGCATCCAACATTAAATATTTTGCCTCATTCTGTATTATTACATCATATTTAAGGGGTCTTCTAGTGTCCCACCTCCATCCTATTGTGCTTTTTTAAGAGTTCAAAAGAACAGCATTTTTCATGGAAAGGACTCTTATAATTAATTTCAAAAAAATATTTCAAATTCATCTGGACCTTTATAGATAAATTCATCTGGACCCTTATAGATAAATTCATCTGGACCTTTATAGATAAATTCATCTGGACCCTTATAGATAAATTCATCTGGACCTTTATAGATAAATTCATCTGGACCCTTATAGATAAATTCATCTGGACCCTTATAGATAAATTCATCTGGACCTTTATAGATAAATTCATCTGGACCCTTATAGATAAATTCATCTGGACCTTTATAGATAAATTCATCTGGATCCTTATAGATAAATTCATCTGGACCCTTATAGATAAATTCATCTGGACCTTTATAGATAAATTCATCTGGACCCTTATAGATAAATTCATCTGGACCCTTATAGATAAATTCATCTGGACCCTTATAGATAAATTCATCTGGACCCTTATAGATAAATTCATCTCTGGACCCTTATAGATAAATTCATCTGGACCTTTATAGATAAATTCATCTGGACCTTTATAGATAAATTCATCTGGACCTTTATAGATGAATTCATCTGGACCCTTATAGATGAATTCATCTGGACCCTTATAGATAAATTCATCTGGACCCTTATAGATAAATTCACCTGGACCCTTATAGATAAATTCATCTGGACCTTTATAGATAAATTAATCTGGACCTTTATACATAAATTCATCTGGACCCTTATAGATAAATTCATCTGGACCCTTATAGATAAATTCATCTGGACCTTTATAGATAAATTCATCTGGACCCTTATAGATAAATTCATCTGGACCCTTATAGATAAATTCATCTGGACCTTTATAGATAAATTCATCTGAACCTTTATAGATAAATTCATCTCTGGACCCTTATAGATAAATTCATCTGGACCTTTATAGATAAATTCATCTGGATCCTTATAGATAAATTCATCTGGACCCTTATAGATAAATTCATCTGGACCCTTATAGATAAATTCATCTGGACCCTTATAGATAAATTCATCTGGACCTTTATAGATAAATTCATCTGGACCCTTATAGATAAATTCATCTGGACCCTTATAGATAAATTCATCTGGACCCTTATAGATAAATTCATCTGGACCTTTATAGATAAATTCATCTGGACCTTTATAGATAAATTCATCTGGACCCTTATAGATAAATTCATCTCTGGACCCTTATAGATAAATTCATCTCGGGACCCTTATAGATAAATTCATCTCTGGACCTTTATAGATAAATTCATCTGGACCTTTATAGATAAATTCATCTGGACCCTTATAGATAAATTCATCTGGACCCTTATAGATAAATTCATCTGGACCCTTATAGATAAATTCATCTGGACCCATATAGCCCATTTATAACTTTCCAAAATCAACATTCTGTGTATTTATTAAAAAAAACATGTAGCTGCCCATCTTTTAACCGGCTCAGAACGGCTCCCAATCAAATGTTAAAACAGCATATCAAATCATATTAAAACTGCAAATTAAACAGATCAAAATATTAAAAACATTTATCACATGACCAGGGGCATAGTGCAAATGTTTGCAATGGCTGAAAGTGCTTCACAGTCCATATTGCATTCTTTCTGAGGCCATTGTGGTTCTCAATTATCGTTAAAAGAAATGATCATAAGCAATGTTCCCTCTAATTTTTTTTCAGTGTGAGCAGAAAAGTATAGTGTTTGAGCGGCACATTTTCATGCCTGAGCAGCACCTGAATTTTTTTCACAGGTGTCATCTAAGACAACAACGAAATCTGTATTATTTGAAACTCAAAGTTATGTTTATTCAAGGTACCCGCTTAATTAAAAGTGTTATATAGTATCACTTAACAACGCTCCTGCTTAGCAACCAAAATGTTGGGTCAGAAACTGTGGCATTGAAGCATGTAAGTCTTAAAGCTGTCAAGTTGCAAGATTCTGGCACCACTAACCCTTTAGAGAAAAAAAAACCCAGGAGTCTTCAAACCTGACAGCTTGAAGACTTGTGGACTTCAACTCCCAGAATTCCTCCTCCAGTCATGTTGGCTCAGGAACTCTGGCATTGAAGCATGTAAGTCTTAAAGCTGTCAAGTTGCAAGATCCTGGCACCACTAACCCTTTAGAAAAAAAAACAACCCAGGGTCTTCAAACCTGACAGCTTGAAGACTTGTGGACTTCAACTCCCAGAATTCCTCCTCCAGTCATGTTTCGGCGACGTCATCTGTGTGGATCTGCTCCATCTTCGGTTTTTTTCACAGGGGGCAGGGCTGCTGCTGAAGATGCCGACAAGCCCCTGCGGCCCTGCCGCCACCAGAATAGCAGCTGCCTCCTCTTTCTCCTCCTCCTCCAACAGCACCACCACATTTGCTGCCCGGCGCTGTGGCTGAGGTGAAGCCAAAGCTCCGCTGGCGCCCCCGCCCGTGGCAGCGGTGGCGGCACGTCCCCCTCCACTCGGAGCACCTGAGCTGGGCACCGCGTTACCCCTGCTGCCCCCTCCTCCTCCGCCGTGCTTTTGAGAAGCCATGAGGTCTTTTCCCCCTGCTCCTGCCCCCTCCGCCGCCTTCCTACTGGCTCCCGCGGCCTCATGGCTCCTCAAAAGCACAGCAGAGGAGGAGGGGGCAGGGATAACACGGGGCTCAGCTCAGGTGCTCTGAACGGAGGGGGAGGCGCCGCTGCCACGGGCGGAGGCGCTGGCGGGAGCTTTGGCAGCTTCACCTCGGCCGCAGTGTTGGGCAGCAAATGTGGTGGTGCTGTTAGAGGAGGAGGAGGCGGCAGCAGATATTCCGGTAGCGGCAGGGGCTTTGGGGGTTTATTTTAGCCGCAGTGCTGGGCGCAAGCAGCTAGGATTGGCCGCCCACAAAGGACCTTCCCGGGCTTGCTTTCCTGAACTCAGTCGCCCTGCGCTCATAAAAACAAGTTCGGGGAGGTCCTTTGCGGGTGGCCAGTTCTAGCCGCCTGCAAAGGACCTCCCCAGCCTCCGGCGCCTGTGACAGTAGAAATCACTGCGCGGCAGTTGGAAACTGCTGCGCCGTGTTTTCTTGCCACCTGCGCGGCCGCGCACCTTAGAGGGAACAGTGATCATAAGATGAGGATTACCTGTAACATCCTGTTTAATGATGTCAGCCCTGAAGTTGGATGTAATCAGAGTTCTTGTATAAAAAATTAATTTAAAATCTTTGTAGATGATAAAGCATTATGTGATTTGGGATGCCAGGCTAATCTTGGCAGTGGCTTTATGCTTCATGCAAAGAACAACCGCATATATATCAAAACTGGAATTTCTAACAATTAAAAAGAAAATAAGAGAAGATCCTTATGATTGTGTTTTTAGAAGAAATCTATTCTAAATAAAGGTGAATATGACCGAACAACTAAAAGATAGGATAATTTGAATAATATCTACAGCTTCATCCAAATGCTGCACAATTGGAATTTTATTTCTGTTTCTCTTGAGGCAGGTCCTCATGCTGCATCATATTTCATTTTTAAAGTGCTTTTAATTTCAATAGAGATAGGAGGAACTGAAGTTCACGGAATCCAATCCTCCTTTCACGCACAGTTAGCCACAGTGATTTTATAAATGAGAGCCTGTGATCGTCATGTAGAATCTGAATGTGAAACACTACCTTTTTATTATTCTCTTCCTCTGCTGTTTACTTTCTCTGTGCTAGCAACTGTTCAATTTTCTGATGACCACCTACCTCCAACCCATTTAGAATATGCCTTGCATGTTGCATGGGAGAAAAGATAGCTTGTAATTGCCTTTTCCAAGTTACACAGCCCATGATCCATCCAGAATTTCCAAGATTTACCACAATGAAAGCCAAGCAGGACTTTTTAAAACAATTTTTAAAATTACACAAGGTCATATAATTCTATTTTCCATGTGTGTACCTGTATTCATCCTATTTGTATTGCCAGTGGAAAGGGATCTCTGGAGGAAGATAAAATTGTTAGAACCAGGAAGTTATTTTCAAATTTCAAGAATAGATATAAGAAACCCCAATTAAATAGACCTTATTTGGGAAAATGAATGTTAAACTTAAAGAAAGAGAAAATAAATGCACAAACATAATGCAGATATCTTATACGTAATAATCTGGAATCAGTACGTTGTACGAAATATAAGAAAAGAACTGTCTGCATGTGTTGCCTAGAGAGTGATTAACAGCAAATTACAATGAATGTAATTTCATGTTCAGTCAAGAGGACACTTTATGAATGTAGAAAGTGAGAATGTGATTCAATCCTCAGATGTTGCCAGGGGGCAAAAAAAACTCCATACACTAATAACCCAATTAAACAGTTATTGTAATTATTCACTTCAGAAATGTTCTGCTGGATCAAATCAAAGCACATTTTAATTCAGGACTCTGTTCCTTAGACTGGCCAATCAGATGTTCACAGGCTGAAGATATATCCCCTTTTCACCTTCCCTGGCTCTACAAGTGTTTGTAAATGCTTGAGTAGAATAAATGTTAATGCTAATAGCCTTTGATTGACCTCTTCCATAGAACTTTATCTAACCTACTTCTAAAGACATCTCAGTCTAGTAGCCATCACATCCTTTCTGACAATAAATTCCACATGTTAGTTATATGATGTTCAGCAGAAAGAAACACAACCAATGTCCTCCACATACTTTGGGCTCAGGTTTCCATCAGATCTGTGCTCATTATTTGGAAGATAATATCTTATCTCCTAAGTTATATCAATGGCAAGTTACTATTATTTTTGCTGATCATCATATGTTATGCAAGTTTTTCATATTACATTCCTATCATTAGGCGGCTTTTATTATGGAAAATTCTAAAGAAATGTTCAAAAATGTTCTTATTTGGAATCTGTGTATGAAAACAGTTTGAGGAATTAGTGGAATATTTATTTATTTACTTATTTGATTTATTTGCCACATGTCTCATTTTGAAGCAACTCTGGGCCACTCACAGCATTAAGAGCTTTAAAACCATAAAAGATAAACATTTCTAAAATGATAAAAGTGTTATTACAATCAAAGATAGCTAAAAGATAAGAGGAAGAGGAAGCAGGATGCATTGAGAGGTAGGGAGGTGAGATTGCCTCTTAATTTATCAGTGTGAGACTACTAAACTTCCAGTGTGAAACTTATCCACTTGGGCTCTAAGCCATCTAGCTGAGGCAGATCTTCAGGCCCTTACAAAAGATCAGAAGGTGGAAGCCAATTTCACCTTAGAGGTTAAGATGTTCCAAAGAGCAGGAACCATGACAGAGAAAGTCTTCATCCTGCACCCTGCCAGCCGAAATTCCTTGACTGATGGGCCCTTAGCATACTTCCCCTGCCAGCGCTGGCCAGTTCCATTGAGGTGAGAAGGTTCCTCCAGTAACCTGGCCTCACGCCATGCAGAACTTTAAAGGTAGTTAAAAGTCCCAAATTCATGCACCCAGAACCATTCAGTCAAAGCCTGTTGTCCCTCATCCAGCAACCCCCCCCCCCGACTCCAGGTACTGTGAGCGGGCTTCATTTGGATTACCAGCATACTTGGATACTCAGGTGTAAAGTTGAGTATCATTAGCATACTGATGATACTTCAACCCCTGGTGGTGAATGATCTCATTCAGCGGCTTCATGTAGATGTTAAAAAGGGTGGAGGAATATTGACCCCCATGGCATGGCACAAAGGATGGGCAGGATTCAACAACAGTGCCAGCCTATATGGTTTAAAATATATTTGAACTGAAGCATACAAGGAACCTACTAGCCTGCTGTTGGTTGTCTTTATGCGTTTTTGTCTATTTTCATCTTTTTAAAAAAATCCTAATATATCACTTTGCAATATATAGTACGAATATAAACACGCCAAGAGTCTTTCATTAGGAATATCTGAACATATTGGAACCTGTATGGTAAAAAGTAAATGTGAGTTCTATATAAACTTTTCATTAATGGACACATTTTAAATGCAATTATAACAATGCTGTATATTTATTTTTCTAACAGTTTTGTTTTAATATCTACAGTTGGCAATGGCAAATATGACATCCGGGGCCATTCATTGTGTGTCCCTGATCATTATTCTACACTAGGAAGACTTGAGAGCTGTCAGTCTTCTATGCAGCAGTGTGGCACCAAAGACTCCAGCTGTCAGACAGAAGAAGTTAAAGTGGTGCCACCTTCAGTTAGGCGAATACGTGCACAAAAAGGCCACGGAATTGCAGCCCAGATGTCACAGTTTTCCAGTTCTTCTGGAAACATGTCTGTGATGAGTGATTCTGCTGGAGTCATGCCTACTTGTCGCCTAAACAATGACCTGGGATTTCACAGTCTACCTCGGTCTGGAGCAAGAGTGTCCCTACAGTTACTTGAACGTAGGCATAGCCTCTCCAAGTCAACAGAAAGTGGACCTTTGTTACATCATGTAGGTGTGTGGCAAGAGAATGAAAGAATAGATGATATGAGAAATGGCTGTAGGATAAATGGGCTACAGAGGCCAAAATCTCAAGAATTAAACTTTGAGAATGGAAAAACAGAAGGCACAGCATGTATGATCTCTCCACATGTTGCCTATTCTACCATCATCACACCAAATGCTTCCCAATCATCCTCTTCAGACGTTATGAATAACAACCCGGCGGAGAATTCCGAGACAATAGATAGGAAAATGAGGAACTCTTCTTTGTATCTAAAGCCTAGAGACAATCTAGTTGGCAGTGGTACAATAAATGCAAAAGAGCGACGTCGTTCTTCTAATGGCAGCTGGAGTGACACCAGCTCAACACATCAGTCACATTCCTCAGACACCACTATCTCATCCAACGGTGTAATGGTGTTTGTATCCTTTTGTGATACAGGAACTACAGAAAGTATCCCCCAAAGTGTGACCTATAATTTTAGGAACAATCACCCTTTGTCAAGCCATTCTCACGACATCAACGGTAGAAGCGAACCAAGTTACACTGTGGACAACATACAGGACAAAGTTAAACAAAATGCAAAGCACTGTGGAGTCAAGCATTGTGGAAATGACACCACCACCTTACACATGTCAAAATGTGCCGTTCCAGATTGCTCCAGCTCTGATACCCTTGAAAGAGTCTTAGCCAAAGAAGACTCACACTCTTTATATTCTGTGGACAGTGATGTCTGTTACCCTTCTATGCATGTGGATTCAGATGCCCAGTCTGTTAAAAGCTGCAGTGAAAATGGCTTTGCAAATCCCAGGCATAGTGTCATTAATGTGTTTGCTGGAACCGAGAAGAAATCTCTGGAAGATTTTGCAAGTTCCAGTGACAAGTCACTCACACGTAGCATTTCCTTAAAAAAGGCAAAAAAACCACCTCTCCCACCATCCAGAACAGATTCTCTTAGAAGAATCCCCAAGAATAAACCTCAGTCCAGCGGACAAGTACTGGATGATAAACTGATAGCTAGCCTTCAACATTCGTTGCAACTGAACCTCCAGTGCAAAAATGGCAGCTTGCCATCACAAAGTCCCTGCAGTGATTACGATGATCCTTGGGTGCTGAGGTCTCGTAGCCAGAGCACTGTGAGTGGCAGTAGCAGCATGATGTCTGCCACAGGACTGAACATGTATTCCATCTGTGCAGTCACACCAGCTCAGAGTGACACAAGTAGCATCAAATCAGAATACACTGACCAGTGGTGTTACTATAGTGAGTATCCTGGGATTCAAGATGACCATTTAAAATCCACAGCAATTCATTCCTCTAATATTGTACCAAAGCTAATTGATTATAATGTTAGTCACGTTAATGATGGGTCAAGGGCTTCTATACCACAAGTGCCCTCTGGAGTGGCCAAAACAAAAGCTATTTCTCCAGAAAAATCGCAGAGAGTTACATCGCCATCTAGTGGGTATTCTAGCCAGTCGAACACACCCACAGCACTTACACCAGTGCCTGTCATTCTAAAGTCTATGTCAACGGGAAATGCGAAGTCCAAGATGAAGCCTAGAGTGCCTGAAAGAAAATCAAGTCTACTGTCTTCTGTTTCAGTCTCTTCCTCTTCCACCTCTCTGTCATCAAATACATCTGCAGAAGGAACTATGAAGAAACCTGATCCTACTCTGAGCTTACCTCCCGTTACATCATCTTCACTACTATCTTCAGATTCTAATGATCCTCTTCTTCCTCCACCACCACCTCCCCTAACAGATGTTACTGATCTTCCCCAGTCACCTGAATCCCCAAGTTTTCCACCTCCTCCCCCAGATGTTGTCACAAACACTTCCTTTCCTCAGAATGTTGGATGGTTTAAAAATCAAGATACTTCAAATCATTCTTCTCATTCATTACTTCCTGATTCTTCTCATCACCTCCCACCCGCTTTTCCAACTTCAGTTCCTCCCCCAGCCCCACCCTTGGACCCCAAATTCATGAGAGATGGCCATAAACCTGTACCACATTCTTCCAAGAAACATAATTTGGAAGGTTCTCGCAACAATGCAAAACAGCCCTTAAATAAGGATGATGTCCCAAGGCCTGCAATGCCACTAATAACTACTGAGGTTCTCCAGATGGTACAGCTGAGGTCAGTGAAGAAAGCTACGAAGTCAGAGGTTGAGCAGTCAGATGAGTCTGCTTCCAAAGCAAGTCCTCAGGAAAAAAAACAGGATCCTTTTTCTGCTGAGTTGCCTTTCAAATCACATTTGTCAGGAGGATACAGTGACATGATGGATGCAGTTGGGGGTGAAGCCCAAAGAGCTTCTGTTTGTTGCCCAAATAGCAGAAGGTCTGAACCTATCAGTGCTAAAATGCCCAGGAATGCAATAAGCATAATTAACTCATTTGCCAGAGAGTCACAACCAGACAAAGCTGGAGAGGCTTTGGTGCCGAACCAAGACTCTCATAGTAACCTTGCATGTTCATCCCTTCAGGAGCAATCTGGATTTCTCAGCAAGCCTCAGGATATATTGCCAAACAAGAAGCCACCGCCTGTTTCAAAGAAGCCCAAACTGTTCCTGATTGTGCCACCCCCACAGCCTGATGTTACAACAGAGAAAATAGCTGTGGGTGAAACAGCAAAAAGCATTCCAAGTACCACTACGAAGGATGCTGAAATTGCACAGTACAGCCAGGTTGACAATTATCCTACGGATGGATTCGGGTCCTATGAAATGGAGTCTAGCAATCTTGTCTCAGAAGGAGGAGCTGCGAGTCCTATCTCCTGTGAAACCAGGGTCTCTATTCTCCAGCCCCGACAGGAGGAGACGGCTTCCTCATGTGAACAAAGCAGTCCAGACAGAAATGTAGACAGCGTCTCTGGAACAGAGAAGCAGTTTTCTCAAGAGGATGAAAGTTGTAAGTTCTTTTCCACTGTTTTTGTCTTTTCGTCTAGTCTATTAGTCACCAATCACATCTGGAGTTATGGACAGTCACATCATAAGAACAGCAAAGATTTTTACAGGGTAAAGATTATATGTCATAGATATAATTTCACACTAGTCTTAAGGAAAACCAGAAAGCTCAGATTGCTATGGGTATAATGAAATTATTACCTCATTCTTTCATTTTTATTTTTAAAAAACCCTTATTAGATAGGATTGTATTAGCTTTCTCCCTATTCTAAAAAAATTCCTGGGGCAAAAGTATAGGTTCTAAGTTAAGGTGATATGATTTCTTTATTGGGGGGAAGGATTCCATTTTGATGCCATCCAAAAACTTTCACCAGGGTTTAATTTTCTTCATAAACCAGTAAAAAGCCTTTCATGGACACCAGTTACTGAGAACGTTATTAAAAGATAGGTCCGATAGTTGCACAGTTTGTGAGAAATGTACGGACTGTATTTGTTCATTTGTTGTTCTTGTCAACTATTGCATTAGATTACATTTTTGCTTGGGTTTCCCCCCCCCCCCCCCCCATCCTCGTATTTTAGCTGAAGCAATTGAAGCAGATGCAGCAGCCAGCTTTTTGCTACGGAGCCCAAGCTATGGGGAAGGCAGGGAGATAATGGCAGTGCCAAGTCGACCAAGGACGACCGAGGATCTTTTTGCAGCCATTCACAGGTACTGCTTAAACTGTTTTTATAAGGTTGCTTCATTGAGTGTCCTTCATAGTTTCTTTAGTATATTTCTTCTATCATAACGTTTGTGCTTTCCAATTTTCATTAATTAACACATCCATGTCCCATATCCCTTGTATGTAGGAGTAATACCTTTCATTGCTTTACAATAATATTTCGTTCATTTTAAAATTTAACTCTCCTACCAACAAAATCATGTTTTATTATATGATCAGCCGTGGTTTCTTCTTGATGCCAGGTGACTCCTTCCTTGATTGTGCTCTTGTCTCAGTCTACATGACTTAACATATACTATTGATTTTTCTGCATATCTTTTTCTTTCTTTTCATCCTCTCCATCCCTTTTTCTTTTTTTTACTCCTGGTGCAGTTTGGGACAGAGGCTCAACTCTAATGCTTCATGGCAAGCTTGGCTTAAACTGGCAAGTAAACACAATATAACCATCATAAGGGGAAAAACATATGACAAATAGCCAGAATAAAGATTGCCGTAATCTAATTAAAGATGACATGCTGCTTTATCAACTGAAACGTGCAATACCGACAAACCCTACCCTAATCCAATTCTTTCTTAATTCAAAAAGGGGAAATGATTATAGGTACACATTTCAAGTACTTTAGCTTCCCCCAAATGATTGAATTGTGAACATCTTTTGAGGGAGTTATTGTCCAACGCATCCACAGTCCAATGCATTCTAGGGTGGTAGAATGCTTCAGTTTCAGGAAGGCTGGGTGAAGTCAATGTAAACATTCTTTTTTCAAGAAGGTTCTTTGGCGATAAATTTTTAGAAGCCAACACCCTCTAAAACTGCTTCAGGAGAACTTCAATAGAGAAAGTACCGTAGTACCGATTTGTAGTATCTAGCATGAAGCATTGGTTCCATCTAGTGGTCATTTATTGCCATCTATTGAGCTGGTTTCAAAGTAAAATTGAAAGTGACTGCCCAATACACACCAAGATGTTGCCTGCTTATATTCATATGCACAGAAACTAAAACACTTTAGTTACTTGAGCCACAAAGATTTTCTTGATAGTGTGGTAGACTGTTCTGTTGACTTTCATCGGATAAGAACCATTGTAAAGAGATAACTTCAACTCAAGTCCAGCTTATATTTTGCAATCAACAGTTTCTTCCTGGGGCTACATGGGGAAGGATAGTCATGGGTTGTTTGATGACAGCAATGTCATCATGCAAATCCACCCTTTTACACGTGTGTCATGTCATCACTTGCAGAGCCCATGGGGGTAAAGTTTTAGTACAGCCCTACCACCTAGCTTTCATTAATCCAGTGACAGCAGCAAGGGTCCTGCTAATGTTGCTGTTTACAGTGTTAAAGTATGACAGCAAGAACAGTTTTACTGCTGTGACTATGCTATTTCATGACAGTAATTTGGGTTAAACTTGGGATAATTGACACAATTGTCAGTTCTAATTTTGTAAAAGAGAATTTTTCTTATATGTAGTGAGAAAATTGAGGATACTTGCCAGAGAGGGAGAGAAGGAGAGAAAAGGAAACAGACTAAAAGCAAATAAAAAAATTATCTTTGACATTACAAATGTTTAGGTACATAAAATAACCCTTCAGACGGGTATAACCAGCATAGCATTCAACCTCATGTGATAAGAACAAGACCAGGAATGGAGCCAGTGAGGTCTAGCAGTTAAGGCGCCAGGTTAGAAAGTGGGAGACTCTGAGTTCTAGTTCTGCCTTAGGCATGAAACCCGGATGGCTGACTTTGGGTCAAGCATTCTCTCCCAGCCCACTTCACATGGTTGTCGTTCCGAGGAAAATAGGAGAAAGAAAGAGTATTATGTATAGAATCGCTGCCTTGAGCTACTTACAAAGTAATAAAGGCGGGATAAAAATTTAATAAATAAATAAATAGAGAAAAATATATATATGTAAGAGAACATCATATAAAAGTGAGTGTGCTTTTCTATCACCATTGCATCTTCCAAGGTGTTATTGTATAGGCGCCTTCATATTACATCTTGTACACTCTATAACAGTGATGGCGAACCTATGGCACGCGTGCCACAAGTGGCACGCGGAGCCATTTGTCTGGGCACGTGAGGCGCTGCCATGCGCGCTGGCCAGCTGGGTTGACCCTTTTTTAAAGCCATTTTTCACCCTCCACAGGCTCGAGCCTTTATAGGAGCCTGGGGAGGACGAAAAGATCCCCCCCCCCCCCGGAGGCCCTCTGGAGGCTTCATGAGTTTCCCTGAAGCCTTCGGAGCACAAAAAGCCGGCCCTACGGGCAAACTGGAAGTTCGGGAATGGACTGCTCTGGAGACTTCAGGGAAGCATCCTGAAAGTCCCTCAAGCCTTCGGAGCGCTCAAAATGACCCTCCGAACAAACTGGAAGTCACTTCCGGTTTGCTCGGAGGTTCGTTTTGACTGCTCCGGAGGCTTCAGGGAAGCGTCCTGAAGGTCCCTGAAGCCTCCGGAGGGCTTCCGGGGGCGGGGGGGCGGGGGAGGCTGTTTTTGCCCTCCCCAGGCTCCTATAAAGCCTCTGGAGCCTGGGGAGGGCAAAAAAAGCATGCAAAAAATGGGGGTTAGAGCCTGTAATGCGCGCATGCGCACTGGAGAGTCACGCATTGCATTATGGTTGTGGCACGCCCGCACACTACCCCCTGCGCTCCCCCCACTTAGGGCACGCGAGCCAAAAAAGGTTCGCCATCGCTGCTCTATAAGTTGCCATATGTTAACTAATACCATAATATCAATTAAAATTAGTTATATTACACGTTATCATTCTGTTAGTCACAGACTTTACATGCTTGTCAGAGGAGACTTAATGTCAGGCAAGACAGAAAGAAATATGCATGATAAGAAAAAACTAGTTTCGTGAATGAGATTTTAAATTGCATAGTTTTGTATTCTTAATTTTTTAAAAATTTTCTGGATGATGCTCTTTAAGGGGGGGTCTGTATTGCACAGTTGTATAAAACAATAGGTGCTGTTTAGATTATTTGTGTAAGACAGCTGATCCTCATATTACAACATAGTGTAATGTGAATGTATCACTGCTCAATTTGCTACAGTGATACAACAGTGATACAATCTGCATTCCCAATCTTTTCTGATTTTGTATTAACAAATTGTTCTCCCTGTGAAACTGAATATGTAAAAGGAACATTTTTTTCATTGTTCTTAACATTTCTTGCTGATTTGTACTACAGCAAGTACATAAAAATATACAACTTAATTTTTTTTACGGCCGGAATATATCATCAAAAATATGCTGCTTAGAACCTATAATTATAGTATGTTTCCTGAAACCATAGTACAGTTTACTTCTCCACCACTCTGCTGTATTACTCCCTGCCTCCTTTTTTATCTGGAGGCTTAGCCATTTTGAATTGGTCCCCTCCTCTTCTGCAATGGGTATTGCTTCCAAGGATGGAATTATATTGGTGGGGCTGCCATACACTGTGTCTAATTAAATGTAAACAGTAATTCAAATCTACTGCAGCAGAGACCAGAAACTATGCCATACTTATTCCAGTAGTTATTTCTGAGCTACTTTAAAGATTGTGGTTGTACTTGGATGGCATTAACACATGCTTGGTATTACAGTTTGTATTGGAATGCAATTCAGATTATCACGTGTTTGATCCCAGTTTTAAACTATACATTCTGGGGTGTTTTTTTTCCGCCTTCTATGTTGCTTTAATGAATATCCTATTCACCATGTAACCATAAATGTAGTTAGTTGAGTGCTGTTGCTAAATAGTGAAACACCGTGTCCAATTTGCTAATTGCTGTTTAATAGGAAAGTGAAGTGCTTGCTGGATTAATAGTTTCCCACGGAGCTTATAAATTTTATTTTGATTTCATCAATTCCATTCCCTTGGCAATTTCATTGGGAAATGCATATTAGTGCACATTTTGTAAGCTGTATGCTCAAATTGGAAGTGATTATTAGATTGGAAATATGTGTTCATTAAAAGTAGTGTTTAGCAAGATTCAAATATTTGTTTTACCAAATGAACAACAACAGAAGAAACTTTTAAATTGCATGCACATTGTTCAGTTTAGGTTTGTGCCCAGGAATTAAAACTATTTTTATGTCTGAAATATGGCACACATTTCCTTTTTTGCCGAAAACTATACTTCCAGTAAGTTCAGTAACAGTAGTTACTGTACTCATATATTTCCTTCTTAACAAGTATAGTCCTCATTTAGTGACCACAATTGGAACCAGCAATTTGATTATCAAGTGGTCATAAAGCGAAAACATAACTGTGCTTACGAATTTGCTTCAGCTTTCTCTAGTTTTATACAAGAGCTTACTCTTGTGAAGGTTGTAAATATGAGGACTGGTCATAAAGAGTTTCATCACTGTTGTCACTGCAGTCACTATCTGAGGCAGACACTAAATGATTTGATTTGATTTGATTTATTGGATTTATATGCCACCCTTCTCCCAAGGACTCAGGGCGGCGTACAGCATTAAAAAACACATAGTACAAAAGTTAAAAGGAAATTAGAAACAGTCCAAAAAACAAACCCAATTTATATAACACTCACATTTTAAAAATTAAAATTAACATTAACAGGCCAGGCCGGCTTGCTGGAAAAGCCAACTTTTTAGGGCGCGTCGGAAGGACCGGAGGTCAGGGATTATGCGAAGCTCCGGGGGCAGCTCATTCCAGAGGGAAATGAATACTACTTCATTATCTTTTTCGTATTGGGATGCAAAATAAGTCCGTATATGAGAGGCTAGTAACTTTTCCCTGTTTTTTCCAACTCACAATCACAGATCCAAAAGGAAAGTCCTTGGCCGCAAAGATTCTGAAGACGATCACGCTGTCAATCATTCTTCATCGCCCCCAGTTACACCTACTGGTTCTTCCCCAAACCTGTTTTCCCCGAGGCAGACGGGGTCAATTCAGAGAAATATTCGCAAGAGCAGCACCAGCAACGACAATTTCAAAGCGCTCCTTCTTAAAAAGGGAAGCCGCTCCGACACCAGCTCTCGTATGTCCGCAGCAGAGATGCTAAAGAATACAGACCCAAGATTTCAAAGAGCTAAAGTAGATTCTATTGGAGATCTGATGAGTGAGAGCATAGTGAGTTCTCCAGCCAAGACCAAAAGGCCCCCGGAGGAATGGGCCAAGAGTGAAGGCTTGATGCCAAGGAGTCTGTCTCTATCCAGCACAAGATACAGCAGATCTCGAACCCCGCCCTCTGCCGCAAGTAGCAAGTACAGCTCTCGAAACCGGATCCCAAGCAGCCCTATGACTGTTATCAGTGAGGGTGATGTAGAAGTCCTTGAATCTGCAGAAAACAGAACTCGCAGGTTTTCAGAAGAGGAACCGCCCGACGTATTTGAGAGTGATGATGCGGATAGTAACGAAAATAGAGACTCTACTGAGGATGACAATATGCTCAAGGACTTGTTATCTTAATGGGTGACACAGAATGCCCTACGCGGTTTTTTTTTTTTTAAATATTAGCATTTAAACTAAAAAAAAAAACAAGTTTAAATGAGGTTTAAGAAGCTAGACTTTCATATGTAACAAGTGAGGCACCGAGTCTAAGTACAATTTAGGGTGAATTTGTGTATGGGATGCTGTATAGATGATGCAGTACACTGATATTCTGTTCAACTCAATTGGACTGACTTCTTTGTTTGGAAGAAACTAGTAACCAGACCTCTGCATTCAAGCCTTAATAACAACAACAACAGTAATGACAGTTCTTGGATTCTAGTTTGAGCATGCTTTCTTTCTTTCTTTTTTGGAGGGTGTAAAAAAACTAAGTAAATCTGCGAAAACAACAACGGGAAGCTTCTGTGGTACAGGTGGCAGTAACTTTTTAAGTATTATATTTATAAAACCTAGTAAACTTTCCACAGGGACTATTTGAAAGAAATGTGCAGCCTATTAGTTAGCAGGACTGGCTTTGTCCCACTGCTGCTTCTGATGTGATCTAGTCTCCTCTTATGAGCTAACTATGTCCTAATAATATAACAAGGGTTTGGTTTAAATTTTGAAAATTACATCTGGAAAAGGAAAAAAAAAACACACTTGCGACACAGAAGTGACTGCTGTGCAGCCATATTACAATCCATCTGCTTGGATTTCAGAAGCCATTTATTCTGTGTGGTTTCTCTGAATAAACTTTGCGGTATTCTTTTGGAGACCCCAAATAGCTGCAGGCTTATAATGGGATATAGATATATTCAGGGGAAACATAATAAGCAGCCATTAATGTTTCGGTTTTAAAGTAAATGCAACATTGGAGAACTTACACCATAGAACTGTGAAGTATACATTTTCCTTTTCTATTAAACTGTATTGTTAGCGTTTCTTTGTCAAAAAGGGAGAAGAGCTTTGAATAACATATCACTTGAAAGTTTCAACAGTAACTATCTTTTTGTTACCAAAGAGTGCACTACAATTACTTTTACTTTTTAGGAATAGCCAGCATTTCCTCGTTCTGGGGAAATAACATTGCTCATTTAGAAGACTTTAATGTTTATTAAGAATTTATCATTGATTTTAAAAAAAATAACATTTTCTTCCTTGTAAAAGAAAACTACAGACAAAATAACTGCAGTTTTGCTCACAGTTTTGTAAAGAAGCTTTTAATTTTTGAAAAGGAATTTTGCATAAGTTGATAGTGTGTAAGGTTTTTATAATATTTGTACATAATGGAAGTTCTTAAGGTAATTTTTGTTTTCTCAGAGTTTGGAATTTCTACATTTTTAGATGTTAAGAAAAATCCTGTGTAGATAATTTATTTTGATGAAAAACACTTGACTCCTTTTTTGCCCTCCATCTCTATATTGTTAATACTGTATATTTCAGGGGTCTTCATTCAACTGAAGAAGATGATGGAGACAATGCTGTGATTCTGCTTTAATAAACAAGGCTGCCATTTGTCATCTTGCGACTCGAGTTAATGACCATTCTGTTTACATACAACATCACCTTAAATAAATATTAGCAGAGGATCATATTGGGAAATCCAGATGCTATCATTAAAATGTATTTATTAGATGATGCTTATCTCTTATATGTTTCATTTTCCTCTTAAGAATGATAATCCACATACTTGGAAAGATCCAAAAGAAAAAAAGGCGAACATTCCATGTATTTACTTTTTTATGAGGAGAGTGGCTTTTATGAGGAGAGTAACATTTGCAGTAATGCCCATCATTTCTGAAAACACAGTGGTTGCTGTGAGTGTACATCAGCATGGTATATTGTTGTTGTTTTTAAAAATCTCACTGCATTTTAGTTTTAAACTTTCAGATAAATTAACCACATTCAAATTATGTATCCCCCTTGCTCTGCCTATCTTGACTGAGAGCTCTATTGCTATTTCAATCAGAATAGAGCTGCAAGTGACTGAGGTTTTCTACTCCAATCCCCTGCTCATGCAGGAAACCCTATACCCAGGATGGCAAACCTATGGCATGCATGCCACAGGTGGCATGCAGAGCCATTTGTCAGGGCATGCAAAGCGTTGGCCTGTCACCTGGCCAGCGTGCACGAGTTCATGAGTTCAGCCTTTTTAAAAACCATTTTTCGCCCTCCCCAGGCTCCAGAGGCTTTATAGGAGCCTGGGGAGGGCAAAAAAAGCCTCCCCCCCCCCCGGAGGCTTCAGGAGCTTCCCTGAAGCCTCTGGAGCGCAAAAAAACAGCCCTATGGGCGAACCGGAAGTTCAGGAATGGACTTCTGGTTTGCTCGTAGGGTCGGTTTAAGCCCTCCGGAGGCTTCTGGGACCTTCAGGAGGACTAAAAACCACCCTACGAGCACACCGGAAGTCACTTGCGGTTTGCTTGTAGGGTCATTTTTTGCCCTCCGGAGGCTTCAGGGAAGCCTCCAGAGGGCCTCCGGAGGGGCAGGGGAGGCTGTTTCCGCCCTTCCCAGGCTCCTATAAAGCCTCTGGAGCCTGGGGAGGGCAAAAAAAAGCATGCAAAAAATGGGGGGGGGGTGCGGCACACTTGCGCACAACCCCCCTGCGCTCCCCCCGCTTATGGCACACAAGCCAAAAAAGTTTCGCCATCATTGCCCTATACCATTTCAGATAAGGGACTGTCCAATCTGTTCTTAAAAACCTCCAGTGATTAATGTCTATGGTGCTTTTTCAAGAGGCAACTGGACTTTCTGCTTTTTCTTTGAAGATGTTTTGCTTCTCATCCAAGAAGTCTGTAGAGATTCTCCATCATCCAGGTCATGGTTGTCCCAAAGGTGATTTTTCAGGAGGCAACAAGAAAGTCCAGTTGCCTCCTGAAAAAGCATCTTTGGGACTCATCCAAGAAGCTTCTTCAGCTCACTTTAGAGCTGAAGAAACTTCTTGGATAAGAAACAAAATATCTTCAAAGAAAAACCAGAAAAGTCCAGTTGCCTCTTGAAAAAATCACTTTTGGGACTCCAGTGATGAACCCACAACTTCTGATGGCAAGTTGTTCCACTGGTTAATTTTTCTCACTGTTAAGATATTTCTCCTTAATTCCAGGTTGCTTCTCTCTTCCATTAGTTTCCATCCATTGTTTCTTGTCTTGCCCTCTGGAGCTTTGGAAAATAAGTTGACCCCCTCCTCTTTGTGGCAACCTCTGAAATACTAGAATGCTATCATTTCCCCCCTAGTCCTTATCTCTAGACTAATTCTGCAACAGTTATTCATGTTTTTGTCTCCAAAAATATATTTAATCATCTTAGTTGCTCTTCTTTGCACTTTTTCCAAAGTCTCAACATCTTTTTTGTAATGTGGTAACCAAAACTGGGTGCAGTATTCCAGATGTTACCTTACTAAGGCTTTGCAAAATGGTACTAACACTTCACATGACTTTGATTCTATGCCTCTATTTATACAACCAAGGATTATATTAGCTTTTTTGGGTGCCGCCATACATTGCTGGCTCATATTTAAGTGATTGTTCACTAGGACCCCAAGGTCCCACACAGTTACTGTTTTTGAGCCAGGTTTCTCCTAATGTGTTCAAACTCAACTCTCAGAATGTTTAGATATGTTTCAAACATTTGTACATATGAACGTACGAAAAAATCTACCTACAGTACTTGTTTTCAACCAGGAGTTTGAAGCAAGCAGTGAGGAGGAAGAAAGCAGACCTTGAAGTAAACAGTAGTTTCCAATAAACAATGTTAAAAGGAACCAGTTGTGTAGATTCTGTGTCACATTATCAATAATAGGAAAATATTATAATCCAAGACAAGGCTCACAGGCTTAGAAATAATTGTACTGAAACACAGCCTATGGCAATGACACTTCTCTTTGTTTAACATACACAATACAGGTAGGATTTGGCTATTGAGCAGGTTTAACAGGCTTTGTGTTGATGTGTGTGTTTGAATCCATTGTGTGTGGGTGTGTAAGTGCACAAACACAACTATGAATGAAATGAGGTTCTTGGTCTCAATCAATAGAATAAGCAAAGATAATAAAAACAAACATTTCTAATTCTAAGTATAAGTATGTATTGAAAAGACTCAATTGTTCTTGAATGTAAGTATGTGCAAAATGTTATTACAGCAACAGAACATTCCAGGAAACTCCAGAATGTTCTGTTCTTCCTCCAAACCATGGAGGAATTGTTCTTAGGGCAATTTTCTACAAACTGACTTTTCAATGCTTCACAAACCACTTATGGTAACATGCTGGTAGATTTACTTCAGGAATACTGCTGGATTCCTTTAGAACATTTGGATCAGCTTGGTGTGGGGTAAACTAACACTGTGGAATTCTGTGTAATGTTCTTCAGAACAGAACATTTTTAATATACTTACTTTCACATATATCAGCCATATACAGACATGTTTATTTTCATTATTTTTTCCCTTGGGCTTTAACCAATGTATTTATACAATACCTATTAAACCAAGATGTTTTTACAAAATAGCATACTTGCCAAATAAGGATTTGTTCCCAAAAGTGAATATAATTAATTTGAAAACATTATATGTTTTTAGTAAAGCTATAACTACAGTATTTGATTTTAAATACTGTGGGCTTGAGTATGTATTAGTAACCGTTTAATTGCTTACAAACAATGTCTAATTTTAGGCTTGCCTCTTCTGTTTAGTACTAAAAGCACTTTTAATATTTGGTAATGATTAAGCCAACTGTAAGAGGGCATGAAAATTTAAAAGTGAGTGTTTTTATGTCTTGCTACAGTTTAGAGATTAATATGTACAAAGAAATAGTTCCTCTATTAATTATGGCACAAAATATGTATATTTTGTATCTTTCAATTTGCTATTCCCTGTTCTACTGATAGTTCTTAACTTACAACTGTAATTGAGCCCAGACTTATGGTAGTAAATCATGCCAGTTGTTAAATGGTTTACTATGTGGCCATACCCAATGTTACAACTGTTTTGCAGTGGTCATTAAGTTATTCACCATGACCATTAAGCTAGCACCACGGTCCTTAAGTGAAACCATTATTCACAATGGGCATTTTTTTGCTGGAAACCCAAAGTAAACTGGTTTCTGGCAAAAAAAGGGGGGATTTGTGGTCACATGACTATGCTGGAAATGGCCGTAAAGGTAGGCTAGTTGCTAAGCACCCAAAATGCAACCATATGATGGAAGTGGCCATTGGAACTTAAAATCTGAGTTGTAAGTAGCCCTGGGGAGTATGTTATAATTTCAAAAAGTCACTAAGCTACTGGTTTTAAGTCGACTACCTGTATACACAAACAAGAGGAAAAAACAATATACAATACAATTTCATCTAGAAGTAAAACTACAATTAGTAGTTTTCCACGTTAATTATACTGAATAAAATACAGGATAACTGGGAGATCTGTGATAAGTATTTTAGCTGAAGTATCAGAATTGAATTCTACATTAAGCATTAAAAAAAGATCTATAGCATCTTACAAACTTTCAGGAATAAAAATACACAGCTTATAATGTAGTAAAAGTGGTAATCCATACATTAATAATTCATTAATGTAGTAGTTTGGAAGCACCGTCGTTCTCTGACCAAGTTATGCTACTTTTCATTATAGCAACATGGATTGGCAATATTGCAGGTTTCCGTGATAGAAAAACAAACTGTATCCTATATGGAAGACAATAGCATGGAAATCTAAAGAGCCAGTTTGTTAAATTCCCTCCACTATAGCTTTCAAGAGTTCACAAATATTTTCACCCAAAAGCAAAGCAAAACTAATGTCAGTTGAACCTAAGCATACTCCTTCTGGCATGAATATTCTTAAATATTTATAGCACATGAATGATAATTTACATGCCTTGTGGCATCTAAGTGTGTTTATCATTGTGTTATCCAGTTGATAACAATCAACTGGAATCTGGTTTTCCAATTGCTGCTTAGTTCTTAAGTACAAGTCTCCATTCAGCGACTGCCTCGAACAGTGACCTTTTGCAGTTATAACGGTGTTGGAAATGTAACTGCAACTAATGCCTGCATTTATGACCTTTGCAGCGTCACTACCAAATCATGTGTTTGTCACAACAGTCAGTCAGCACTATAATGCTTTGTCCTTTTGCTGAATTGTGGTTGTTTTTTTTTTTTGCCCTTTCCTTGCCCCATTGCAGATTGCTTAAACAAGCTATATTTCCGTAACTGCTTTTGTTCATACACACCACTTCCCTCAAAGTCCTAACTACAAGTCAACAAGATCAGCTCTGTGACCTTAATAATTCGATTAGAACACTCCAGCCCACTTGCCTTGCTATCTGAAACTGACAAGATCCTAATCAGTTTCACATTGAAGGCTTTTCTTTGCCTCCTAAGCTGCTGCAAGTACAACAGCCAACCTACTGCATTCCTTTCAATGTCTATTGCCTATTATGTGCCTGCTTACTCTTCTCTAATGAATGTAAATACAAATTACATTCTAGTTAATTCTTCTAGCACTGGGATAAGAGGGAGTTGGGAAAGTTGAAGTAAAATCATAAGCAGTTACATGATTTTCACATAGCAACCATTTCACTTAATGACTGAGTTGCTGGAACCAATTGCTAAACAAGAACTATCTATACAGTATATTCAATAATTATTCAGAAGAAGGATTGGCAAAGTTCAAAGAATTAAAGTCCACAATCAATATTTTGAGGAAGTGAAAGGGAATGGGAGGCCTCTTTGAAGCAAACTGCTCTCGGTTTCACCCTAAAAACTGCCCCCTAAACAGGCCACAATTGCCACCCCAAATTCAGCAACCCCTGATTTACAGGACACATAGGAAGTGTTTAAAAATCCTCAGACCAGTATTTGATTTAAAAGGAAGCTGGGGATTGGCATTAACATTCTTACCTTTTAGGTAACATTTCCAAAAGAGCTAAAGTGGAAAGCAGATAGGATCTACCAGCTTACTTAAGTAATTTCTTTCTTGGCCAGTTCAAGAGGTCTGCCTTTTAATCCCCCCCCCCCCCCCAAGGGATATGGTAATGCAAGAGGAGAGTAACTTTCTGCCCTTATTCCTTTAGCTATGGAAGGGGGGATTTGAGATGGCTTTTGATTTAATTAGTGCCTCGAGACTATCAAAGGTCATTATGCTTTGCAGCCACAATCAGCAGCAAAATAATGCAATTTAGCAGTTTGTCTTCTAATGAAGACAAGCAAGACTCTAAAAACCACTATGAGATTCATGGAGATTCTAGGTTGCTTTACCTGCCTTTCAAATTTCCTATCTCCCCAGATTAAGCCTCCAATTTAGTGAAAAAGGCTTAAGCATTACTGTTTTTTGTAGAAAGTTCAGTTAATTTCCTACCAAACAGAAATCATCACACTTTCAAGGATTATAAATATTATAAAATAATTATTAGCATTACTTTATTAGTCAAATTTTAGCAAAAATATCAATTTTATATCAGCAGGAAAATTTAGGCAATGGTAAAAGTGAAGAAATGTGTTAGAAAAATATACATATTTCATATATAAGGAAAACTACTCCCTTTTAAATTAAACATTTAAAAGTTAATACTTATAATCTGTGTTGATGTAGAAAGATTTTAGCTTCTTTTGATAAGCCAAACTTCATTATGCCTGTTTAGCAACTTAAATGGACTGTCATAACCAGCAGTATAATAGATCTTTTCTTGAAATGTTCTTCCATCCCGCCTTAAAGTTTCAGCAAGTGCTTGTATTTCATCTTGATTTCTTTTAGCTTTAGCAAATCCTCCAAATAATCTGTTAAGAACAGACATAACATATTTTACAAAGCAGTACCTAGATCAAACATATTAAGTCAAAACTAAAGATTACTGTTAATGAAATACATTCCCCAGAATTTAAACATTGCTTTTATTCGGCCATCTATCATCTATCCTTTGTTTAATTTACTCGCAAAGAGAATCCATCCATATAAAAGCAGTAACATAATACCCTCGTGATGTTTTCATATGTGCATGGAATGCTAAACAAATATAAATTAGCTCTGAATACAATAAACAATGAGATTCATAGATTAAAAAAATAACATGGTGGCCAATTCCAAAAGCTGTTTTAAGAGTGTGTGTGTGTGTGTGTGTATACATATACATAAATACATACATACATATACATATACCAGTGGTGGATTGCAGGCAGTACGCCCTGGTACAGGCATACTGGTACCTGCCGGGAGCACCGGGTACCATTCCGGTATGGTGCTCCGGAGGGCCCACCCGCCCTCACAGCCCTCTCTTGTTCCTTACCTGTATTTCAAGGAAATGGGTCATCTGTGAACGCGAGCACAGCGTATGGCGCCTATGTGATGCTCCACTGAGCAGCTGGAACGTCATGGAGGCGTCGTGGAGCATCACAGGAGGTAAGGACACATGCGCGCTGTGCGTGCATTCATGTGGCCACCGGGCTCCGTTGCACCGTACTGGTTGCAACAGGATCCGGAACCCCCCACTGACATATACATATACATAAATATACGTGTGTGTGTGTGTGTGTGTACCAGCATAACTCTGGAACACCTCGAGCAATTTCAACCAAACTTGGTACACAGATGACTTACTCTCTGGGAACAAATACTGTGGGGGTAAAACACCCTAACACCCCTCAGGATGTGTGTTCTGTTAAGATACAGCTTGTTGTGCCTTAAAATGGCTTCTACCATACTGCCGTAAAATGACTTCTACTGTACAGAGCAGTGGAGTTGCCATGGTAACGGCTTCACAGTATTCCACAAAGGGGTTCCCCCTGGTAAGGGGGAAAACCAAACATTAGAAATTACATTTGGTCCAGGATTATTTTTGAGGACAAATGTATTGATTAGGCTAAATAAATACCCGGGCAATGCCAGGTTATCAGCTAGTGGCATATAAAATACCTTTCACAGAATAAAAATTTCATCCATAGAATACTTATTTTCATCCTCTAGTTTCTTTTAAGTATTATTATTTGTAGAACTGTTAGATCTTAAGCAAAGTTGCTCAGAAATTGAAAAACTGTATATTTAGTCATTTGTAATCACTAAAGATCTGAGAACATCTAACAACTTTTGATTCTGGCAGGCTTTTTTAAAATCCCAGAATATTTTAAACTATATACAACATATTTTATCCACCACAAGGTGGCAGACAACAGTTATCAACAATTTTAAATAGTTTTAGCTCTGATATACTCCATTATGACCAAGTAGCTGTTGTATACAAGAATTCTATTTTACCTTAACTGATTAAACATTATTATATTAAAATCACTTAAAAATGGTGGGGAGAGGAGAAACCTTTCTCTCACACATACCAACTGGCTAGTTAATAATATGCACCAGGTAGTAATATGTAGATATTTTAAACAGGGACTGTGTTACCTGTATAGATTTTAAAAAAAACAAAACTATTACACTTCAAAAACATTACTATCAACATATCATTTAAAAATAAGTGATATACTGAGGCCCAGTTTAGTCCAGACATGAAGCACTAACCAATGAGTACTAACACTTTTATTGTAAGACAAGCTGTACCTGGCCACGCGTTGCTGTGGCCCACTCTGGTTAAATGGAAAAGAAAGAAAAGAGAAAGCGCAAGTTCCCCAGGAGAGGCGGCCACCGCATGGAAGTGAGCCACGGTGGCCCCTGCAAGAGCCGCCACGGAGGACGCTCCCACAGGCCCCGGCCTGGCTGAACTGAGGAGGAGAGGAGGAGGCGGCCGCCGTCCCGTGAGGAGCAGGAGGAGGAGGAAAGAGCCGCCCCTGGTGACACAGACACGAGGCAGCCCCCGCTGGCCGCGGCCCCATTCAGAGACGCTGTCACCACTGCAGTCGCCGCCTCATGGTGCACCCAGCGGCTGCCTCAGCCCCACTGCGCCACAGGCTGACACAGCCGCTGTCCCGTCGGAGCCGCCTTGGCGAGGCCATAGCTGGCTCCCTGTGAGGGGGTGGAGAGCGCGCGCAGCCGGCCGGGCTGAGGAGATGCTCCGCCTCCACCTCTGGAGCTCCACTGGGCTGGGTGGGGGGAGGCCGGCTTAAGGGTAGGAGGCGGCCGAGGGATGGGGCAGGCACCGCCCTACCACAGACAGCAAAGGCCTGGCGGGAGGGGAGGAGAGAGGGGAGGGGGAGGCTGAAAGGCTTCGGCTCCCCTTGGTGGAAATGGCGAAGCTCGTCGTCGGAGGGGCGGAAAGGGGAAAGGGTGCAGCCATAGCCCAGCCACACATATAAAGGTACCGTCGGGACGAAGTGTTCTGAATATACTATACTCAAGAAATGAACACTATGTTATAGCATGTGTTGCTTTTACGTCCAGCAGATGGCGCTGGTTTTCAAAAAAAGCATGTTTTTACAAAAAAACATGTTTTTACCCGTCACAGGTGTGACATCTATATAATATACATATATAAAAATATACATTTACATTTTTATTTATATAGATAGAAGATTACAATGTCTTGCATGTCTGAACATAATATATCTCCCCCAGCTCCCCTTGCTTTTACAGTCCAAGAAACCAGAGGTCAATATTTACCTGACAAAGACTGTAATTGCTGGCCTAGTTTCGATGAAGACATCTGCTTCTGAAGGCTTGGGTGGGTTTGCCTGGTACTGAGATGGCAAATAAAAGGCAACTGTTGTAATGGACTCGGAGAATGGGCCAACTCCTGGCTGGACATAGCATGTCACTGGAGCTGTCATAGCTATCTTTGTTCCTGCAAAAGGCAGAAAGAATCATGTCACTAGCCCGACACTGCTAATCTTTAAGGATGAAGTCTTTAAATTAGAATGCTAAAATCCTGAAATCTCTCATGCATTAACTAATGCTATCATCATCCAGAAACAATGATTAAAATGGTTTCATTCCAGGCAAACATATAGCTCAATATTAAACTACACACAAAATAAATATAATCAAATGACTAAACTTAAGCTAACTCAGTCAAAACACCAGATATATCTACTATGCTTTCTGGCCAGAAATCCAGTTAAACCTACAAATAAGGTAACTTTAGTAATATTTCCAAAATGCACCTGACTACTACAGAGGGAAACTGGTTCCAATGTAATTGTTAAAGACTTTTTTTGCAATTTTAAACAAAAATTTAGAGGAGTGAGGCAATTTGTTTTAAATTCTGAGGCAATTAATCACGAGGAGGCTGCTGAACAGTTAACCTTTTATTAGCAACAGTAACCTGACAGAACGGAACAACAAAAACCCCGGCTGACAGCTATTTATATGGATAGCTGTCAGACGGGGAACCAATAGAAGAACAGTAATTCTCCCGCTGAATGGCTGGGCCAATCAGGGACGACCGGGACAGCACCACCTGCTGGTGGATGCCCTCGGTACACAACAATTTGACCCCACAATCATTGGTAAAGTGAATGTCCTCAGAATGATTATTTTTCTAATAACTTTAAGAATTTCTTTATCCATGTTTTGAAATGTCTATTAAAATATTTGTATGCGCCTTGAGGCAAAAAATAGAGAACAGCTTCCAATAAAATATTTTAGAATATGCATGAAAGACATTTAGGAAAGCAACACATTTTGGGACATGATGAAATATATCTGTGTGGCATGATTTTTTTCCCATGTAAAAAAGAGGAACAATTTCATGAAAATAGGATGCACACATTGGATACATTCAAATACCCTGTATATTACCTTTTTCATTCTTGCCTTTAATATAGTTAAAGAGCTTCATGAAGCCAGCATTGATGGCTGCATCCCAGTCTATGGTTTTAAGAGATGTACAAACCCATTTGGCAGGTTCATACTGTCGAATTTCATAATCGGATGCCTTTAAAAGAAAAGTCAAGGTCACAGATCATGACATTGTTACTAAATGATTTGCATATTATAAACTCTGAAGGAATTCATTGAAATACCAATAAAACATATATTAAACTATGAATGTTAAGAGTTACAGTACAATGGTTACTGAGTTAGTTTAGATTAGGGCAGGCCCACATTTAACAACAAAGCTCATTCAGTACCCCAAGGATGTTTTTCAAAAGGCAACTGGACTTTGTTTTTCTCTCTCCTTGAATATATTTTGTTTCTCATTCAAGAAGCTTCTTCAGTTCTTCTTGGAACTTCAGCATCTTCTTGTATGAGAAGCGAAACCTATTCAAGGAGGAAAAAAACCCAAGGAAACCCAGTTATCTTTTGAAAAGCACTTTTGGGAAACCATGGCCTGGATGACTGAGAATCTCCACAGACATTCATTCAGGAACTTTAAGTCAGCCATACCTGAATCACCCTGTGTTGTGAGAATATAGATGGGTTGGCTAGAGCTCATTGGAAGAAAAGTAGATGTAACATAGTAAATAAACAATAAAGGATAGAATATCTTCAAACAGGAGGCATTGTACTGACAGAAGGGCTATTTAAAACCCATTTTTTCAACTTTATTTCAAAAATGTTTACTTCTGCCATCCTGCAATCTGACCTTATAGCAACATCCTTGCTCGCCATACAGCCCCAATTAGGTATTGTGGCTGTGCACACCTCAAAAAGTATTTGAAAAAAATGCTTGACGTACACTCTGAGCATAGGCACAGCACATATCTATAGTCATTAAAGCAGCCCAAGTTTTTCCAGGCTTCTGCCCAAGGCTTCGAAAGAGCTGCTTCAAGGAATTCTTAAATTAAAAAGGGAAACCATACTTTTCTTTATGGTAGAAATATTTAGAAAAATATTTTGAGTGACAAAAAATTACTACAGAAGAAAGTATTTAAAATAGAAAGATGGAAAGATAGAAAAGATCTATACTCTTCCATCTCAGTGCCAAATGTATGGCTTTTATTTCAAAGGGGGAAAATAGGCTTTACATAAATTTGCTCTCTGCTTTGGTAGTAATTCCAAGTATTATTCACGAAGTTGAAACACCTTTCAAATATGTTTAGGCCATAATTCCCAGAACTTGGTTCTAACAAGGCTATGTGATAGTTTTGACCTCCATATACCTGCAGGCGTCAGGTTAGGTCAGGCTAATCTCCTGACAAATATCAAAAAGAGTAGCAACAATCATTGCTTTGTGGCTATTTGTTCAGTTAGAATAGAATTGAATAACAATGTTGGAAGGGTCCTTTGAGGTCTTCTAGTCCAACCCACTGCTCAGGCAGGAAACCCTATACCAGCGATGGCGAACCTTTTTTGGCTTGCGTGCCACAAGTGGGGGGAGCGCAGGGGAGTCGTGTGCGGGTGTGCCGCACCCACAATGCAACACGCGACCCCCAGTGCGCATGCGCGCACAACGCGCGACCCCCCCCCATTTTTACATGCTTTTTTCGCCCTCCCCAGGCTCCAGAGGCTTTATAGGAGCCTGGGGAGGGCGAAAAGAGCCTCCCCCACCCCCCGGAGGCCCCCCGGAGGCTTCAGGGACCGTCCGGAGGCTTTCCTGAAGCCTTCGGAACGCTTAAAACCACCCTCCAAGCAAACCAGAAGTGACTTCCGGGTTGCTCGGAGGGCCATTTTAAGTGCTCCGAAGGCGTCAGGGAAGCCTCCGGACAATCCCTGAAGCCTTCAGAACGCTTAAAACGACCCTCCGAGCAACCCGGAAGCCTCTGGAGCCTGGGGAAGGCGAAAAATAGCTTTTAAAAAGGTGAACTCAGCTGGCCAGCACGCGCTTGCGCGCTGGCCAGCTGACAGGGCAGCGCCTCGCGTGTCCTGACAAATGGCTCCGCGTGCCACTTGTGGCACACGTGCCATAGGTTCGCCATCATGCCCTATACCATTTCAGACAAATGGTTGTCCGAGCTCTTCTTAAAAACTTCCAGTGTTGGAGCATTTACAACTTCTGGAGGCGTTCCACTGAGTAATTGTTCGAACTGTCAGGAAATTTCTTCTTAGTACTAGGTTGCTTCTGCCCTTGATTAGTTTCCACCCATTGCTTCTTGTCCTGCCTTCAGGTGCTTTGGAGAATAGGTTGACCTCCTCTTCTTTGTGGTAACCCCTTAGATATTGGAATACTGTTATCACCACACTCCTAGTCTTTCTTTTCATTAAACTAGACAACTGACTGTTCAAAGTTATGGAATTGCTAGAAAAAATTGATGTACTGTACAGATAGTCCAGTGGTGGGTTGCAGGAGGTACGTCTCGGTATGGGCGGTATGACTGTTACATACCTGTCTCCCTGCTATGTTTCATCGGCCCTGCCGGAGCTGCTACATGTGTTAGCTGGATTGAGGGTTGATTTCCCCAGACTTATGATCCTGGGGGATTTCAATCTGCCTTATGATCCTGGGGGATTTCAATCTGCCTTGAAATCCCCCAGGATCATAAGCGAGACATCCGAGTCAGCTCGGGAGTTCATGGCTTCCATGATGGCTATGGACCTAACTCAGTTAATTCAAGACCCCACCCATAACAGGGGACACACGCTCGGCCTGATTTTTGTCTCTGGGCAGTGGATGAATGATCTAGATTTAGGGGATAATTCTATACAACCCTTGTCATGGTCTGATCATTTCCTCATTAGGCTTGACTTCCATACTGCTACCCCTTGCCGCAGGGAGCGGAACCGACTAGATGGTTCTGCCCCAGGCGCCTGATGGACCCTGAAAGGTTCCTGATGGAGCTTGGGACTTTTCCTGAATCTCTTGCTCACAGCTCGACCGAAGCCCTAGTGGAAGCCTGGGATAGGGCGGCCACTGGGGCCTTGGATCGCATTGTGCCTTTGCAACTTCTGACCCGGTGTCAATCCCGGGTAACTCCCTGGTTTACCGAGGAGCTCTGGGAGATGAAACGCCGAAAAAGACGCCTAGAGAGTGATTGGAGGACCACCCAGTTCGAATCTGATCGAACACTAGTAAGAATTCATATTAAATCCTACTTAGTGGCGATAAAAGCGGCAAAACGGCAACATTTTTCCGCTCTTATCGCGTCCGCAGATAACTGCCCAGCCACCCTGTTTAGGGTGACCCGCTCCTTACTTAACCAAGGAATTGGGAAAGACCCCTTGCAGGGTAGGGCAGAATAATTTGTTCAGTATCTGCAGGATAAAATCACTCAGATCCGGACAGGCTTGTACTCTGACTGGGTAGATTCGGGCGAGTCGATGGGGATGAATCTTGTAGAGACTATCTGGGATGAGTTTGACTCTGTGACCCCCCGAGGGCATGGACAGGATTATGGGAAGACTTAGTGCTGCCACTTGTGTGCTGGACCCGTGTCCCTCTTGATAGTTTCGGCTTCCCGGGAGGTGACACGAGGCTGGCTCCAGACGATTACCAACACTTCATTGAGAGAGGGGTTCTTTCCCACCGCCTTGAAGGAGGCGGTGGTGAGGCCCCTCCTTGAGAAGTCTTCCCTGGATCCAGATTCTTTAGCCAACTATCGTCCGGTCTCCAACCTTCACTTTGTAGCGAAGGTTGTTGAGAGTGTGGTAGCACGTCAGCTTCCCCAGTACCTGGATGAAGCTGCCTACCTGGATCCGTTTCAGTCAGGTTTCAGGCCCAGGTACAGCATGGAGATGGCATTGGTCGCGTTGGTTGATGATCTCTGTCGGGCCCGGGACAGGGGCTGCTCCTCTGTCCTGGTCCTATTAGACCTCTCAGCGGCTTTCGATACCATCAACCATGGTATCCTAGTGTGACGACTCGGGGAGTTGGGAGCACCGTTTTACGGTGGTTCTCCTCCTACCTGTCGGATCGGTCGCAGTTTGTGTTGACTGGAGGACAGAGATCGACCCCCAGGCACGTCACTTGTGGGGTGCCCCAGGGGTCGGTTCTCTCACCCCTCCTGTTCAACATATACATGAAACCGCTGGGCGAGATCATCCGTGGTTTTGGGGTACGGTATCATCAATATGCTGATGATACCCAACTTTTCATCTCCACCCCAAACCACCCAAACGATGCCCTCGACGTGATGTCCCGATGCCTGGAGGCTGTGCGGATCTGGATGGGGAGGAACAGGCTTCTCCCTGACTGGAGGACAGGGATTGACCCAGAGGCGCGTCACTTGTGGGGTGCCCCAAGGGTCAGTTGTCTCACGCTTCCTGTTCAACATATATATGAAACCGCTGGACTACTGCAACGCTCTCTACATGGGGCTGCCCTTGAAAAGCACCCGGAGGCTTCAGCTGGTCCAGAATGCGGCTGCACGGGTTATCATGGGGGTACCTAGGTGCTCCCATGTTACACCCCTTTTAGGTGGCCTGCACTGGTTGCCGGTTGTTTTCCCGGTGCAATTCACAGTACTAATTATGACCTTTAAAGCACTCCATGGCTTAGGCCCAGGGTTCCTGTGAGACCACCTACTGCCACCAGTAGCCTCCCACCGTCCAGTGCAATCCCACAGAGTTGGCGTCCTCAGGGTGCCGTCGGCCAGACAGTGTCGGCTAGCAACCCCCAGGTGGAGAGCCTTCTCTGTGGGAGCGCCATCCCTCTGAAATGAGCTGCCCCCGGAGCATCGCATAATCCCCGACCTCCGGTCCTTCCAACGTGCCCTAAAAAGTTGGCTTTTCCGGCAAGCTGGCCTGGCCTGAACAGAATAAAATAAATGATTAATTTAATTGTTAATTTTAATCTAATTTTTAAATTTTTATTGTTAATATTAATTGGGTTTGTTTTTGGATACTTTATTTAATTTCCTTTTTAACTTTTGTAATATGGGTTTTTTTTTATGTTGTACGCCGCCCTTTGGGAGAAGGGCGGCATATAAATCCAATAAACAAACAAATAAACAAACATTACATAAACAAAGCAACTTTCATGCTGGCGAACAATGGAAGTGTGTGAGAGAAGTTCAGGTTGTCTCCTTCCTAACTCAGCCTAGCTCTAAGAATAGACAAGGAGTAGGGGCCATATGAAATTAAGTCTCTTTAATATTGTTTTTTCTGGGATAGTCACGTCTATGTAGTGACAACTTATGCAACGTTAGTACCAGTGATGCAGATTCTATGGCATGGAGAGTCTGAACTAGAAGGCAGTTGTGCCAGACAACTTTTTATTGTTTTACTGCATTTTATTACTATAAAATCTAAGTAATACATTGTATTATTTAGGCATAAAAGTGTGCATATGGTATTGATTAGAAATTATAAACAATGTTTAGATAACTTAAAAATTGAAAAATAAAAAGATATTTATATCAATATTAACTGTGATCATTAAAATGTCAGTCATAAGGTTATTTAATGTTTACATCCAAAGGTAAAAATGGCATTAATAAACAACTGCAACTTACACAAAACTATTTGTTATACAATAAAAGGTTTCAATTTAAGCTTACTATTTAATACTAAGATCTCCACTGCATTTTTATTGTTTGTGCCGATTAAAGAAAAACGAAAAGCAGACAAAATAACAATAGCAAAAAGAAAAAGTAAAAAAGAAACGCAGCTATTTGGTTTCCAACTGTCCCCCTTTAGTGCCTCCAACAATTTACAGTGTTTGTATGCATTTAGGTCCCCTTAGAAGCATGTCAGGAAATTCCTGCCATCCGCACACTATGGATTTGGCCTCTACAATCTCTTTGGGTTAAATGGGGTTAATTTAGAAATATCTGGATCTTTTGTAGTCCGTAAATTTGAGCTGTAGTGGCACAGTGGTTAGAATCCAATATTGCAGGCTAATTCTGCTGACTGCTGATTGCCAGCAATTCGGCAGTTTGATTTTCATCAATTCAAGGTTGACTCAGCCTTCCATCTTTCTGAGGTTGGTAAAATGAGGATCCAGATTATTGAGAGCAATATGCTAACTCTCTAAACCGCTTAGAGAGAGCTGTAAAGCATTGTGAAATGGTATAGAAGTCTAAGTGCTATTGCTATTGCTAAATCTCTCAAGATAACTTGGAGAATCAGTCCTGTTACTTCAGTGGTGGCTTGGCAGGGGAAGGATACTGTAAAATCTCCATTCCCACCCCACTCCAGGGGAAGGATACTGTAAAATCTCCATTTCCTCCCGATCAGTTGGGACTTGGGCAGCAGAGAATAGATGGGGGCGGGCCAGTCAGAGGTGGTATTTACCAGTTCTCCGAACTACTCAAAATTTCTGCTACCGATTTTCCAGAACTGGTCAGAACCTGCTGAATACCACCTCTGCATTACTAGTTGAATGAGGCTAATCCAAGGCTGGAAATGAAAACGTAAGTCACCTGATTTGGTAATGCAGTCCATTTAGGCATCTCCAAGCCAGAAGAAAAAAGGGCTTGTTTTATAGTCTTCAACATCCTATATAAACAAAAGGAACAAAGTTATAGCTCTTCTATATTCTGGATTAAACCTACAAATTCATAAGGTTCAATCCTCTTGAAAGAGGATCTGCAAAGGATTTTAGCTTGTAGGTTTTTAACAACTAAAACCTAAAGCAAACATTTTATTCTCATCTCTTCAACCATGGTATCCTAGTGTGACGACGTTGATGAAAGAAAGAAAAGCTATGGCTAAGGGAACAAGGAAAAGAACTGAAAACTGTAAGCAAATACATTTGCAGAAATGGCTAAGTGGACATGTTTGATTAAGGAGCAGTTGCTTTCATAAAAATGGAAACTCTTTATGGTTGTATTTTCTGAAAATGAATAGAAACGAACTGGCGATTTTTGAATTTATTAATTAAAAAGGTTTGTTTTAAAAAAACATGTAGTGTGGGTGTGTGATATAATTCGTGTAACAGCTGCAAAGATGAAAAGTTGCATCTTTACATTTTTTCTTTTCTTTCTGTTATCTTTCACTTTATCTTTACATCTTCTTTTTCTGTAGTTTTTAAGCCTACATAAAAATCTCTAATAGTAAAAATGACTTTTTAAAAAAAGGCTGTAAACACAGATATGGCCTGGAAACAACTTCCTGGGTACAAGCTTGCTCTGAGGCACCCTGTTCTTTTAACTGGGTTTGTATAGTGTCCCCCACAGCATCCTGTTGATCAATTTGGTGGAAATCTCAAGGCTGAAGTCCTCCTAAATAAGTATTCTTAAATTGATAACTGTTGCATTCGCCGCAGCAGCACTTCTGCTTTGCACTGCTTTCCAATGTGAAGGGTATACCATTTATTCTCCATGCCAGCGACCAGCTGGGCTCCTTTCGATTTGTTGTGCCTCTCTATTCAAAGAATAAAAGTCCCAGTTCAGGAACTGTCACAACTGCACCGCCTGGCATATCCTGCTCGCTTCGCTTCGCTCATTCAACAATGGGCTAAAAAAACCTGACCCCCGTTCAGATTTCTAAAGAGTTCAATTGGGACAGCACTTTCCCAGTACTATGGGGTGTGTAGTTCAAAGCATAACTATCAAAACAAAACTTATCCCTGCCTTTATCCCCCAAACTCACCTTTCGAGTAGCCTCTTCTCTGGTTCCCAAGCAGGAGCTTTTGCAAAAGGCAACAGAGTTGGGTGGGGGGGAAGGGGGGGCATAACATTTCTAGCCTCGAGAGTCGTGGGGCGGGGCCGCCTGGCTCAGGAGGGAGAGAATAATTATTCTCCTCTCCCCACACTCTCAACCACCACCCCCACAGCAGAAAGAAACTACTGGTTCAACGCAGGGAGGGAGGGGGGGGCATACGGAGAATTCGGCTTTCTGATTGGTTGCGAATGGGCGGCATCTAGGCCCCTGGGGGATTTTAAGGGAGCGTCGGCCGGCTGTTTTGCCGGATCGGGAAAGAAAGAGGGCGGGGTGGGTTGGGGGAAGCTTCTCCTTTTGGTGGCGCTTGTTGTGGTGTGGCACGGTCTCTCGGGGGAAAGAAGGAGTGAGCTCATGACCTCCTGTCAGATGCCCAAAGGGGGGGGGGGGAGGAGAGGGGGAGATGAAAAGGGCTCTTTGAAGCAGAAGGCATTCGTGTTTATCTCGCCCGCTCACTCCCACAGCGCTGCATTTCTCTCCGCTGAGGGAATGCTTGCCTTTTCGACGGGGCGCTCCGACGGCGGGGAAGGCTTTCGCCTGGGCCAAGGGCGTTTTTTCGCGCTCGGGAGATTGCGGAGGAAAGTTTGGCACCCGAAGTTCGCGCTCTTTCCCTGTTGGAAGGACAAACGGGATGTTCACATCGCAATCCCACGCTCGTTTTGGATTTACGGGGAGGGACGCGCTTGGCACTTTTGCACGGCAAAGCCAAGCAGCAACCAAGGAAGGTTTCGCTGTTAGGGTTTGATGAGGGTCCTCTAATGAAGTCTTTGCCCAGTGTTAACAAGACTTTTTTTCTTTTTTTTTGTAGAATGCCAAGAATGTCAGAATAAGGGACACGGTGGCTCAGTGGCTAAGACGCTGAGCTTGTCGATCAGAAAGGTTGGCATTTGGGTGTTCGAATCCCTAGCACCGCTTAACGGAGTGAGCTTGTCCCATCTTCTGCCAACCCAGCAGTTCGAAAGCATGTAAAAATGCAAGTAGAAAAAATAGGAACCACCTTTGGTGGGAAGGTAAACAGTGTTCCATGCGCCTGCCGTGTTAAGTCATGCCGGCCACATGACCACAGAGAAATCTTCAGACAGCACTGGTTCTTCGGCTTTGAAATGGAGATGAGCACCACCCCCTAGAGTCGGGAACAACTAGCACATATTTGGGAGGGAAACCTTTACCTTTAAGAATGCCAAATCCTTGTATTATTTGGGGTAAGGACACAGGCAATTCGCAAAACTTCAGGATAAGAACAGTGAACTTCGGCAACGTTTCAGAGTAAGAAAGCTAAAATCTGAGACAGTTGGATGTGCACCTGAATCATTGTGCAAAATAACGCACCTGAAAAGATAGCTTGACTGCAGATTGTTGGTGTACATTCTTCCATACATTTCACTTGCCCAAAAGTTTATTGTTAGAACCGCCAGGAATAATAATAATGTTGCAACTTTCAATTGCTTCTGCATAAATCAATATACATAGAAAAATTCTTACTTGTTCAACTCTTCTCCAAAATGTCACAAGAAGTAAAATTAAACAAGTCAGATTAGTAATACCCTGGTAAGAATGTTCCAAAGGTGCTTTTTCAAGAGGCACTTTCTGAAGTTTCTGAAAAGTCCAATTGACTCTTGAAAAAACACCTTTGGGACAACCAGGACTGAGAATCTCCATAGACATTCCTGGTAAGAATGCCATTTCTCATGGCAATGATCTAGCCATCCAATCTAACTATTGTATGGGAAAGCTTACCTGTTTGAGAACTACATATAAGAACTGGCCTTTTTAGCAGTGATGTGCTGTGAGATTTATGGCTGGTGAGGCACTGACACAGTGGTGGGTTTCAATTTTTTTTTAGATTTGTGGACTTCAACTCCCAGAATTCCACAGCCAGGCATGCTCAGTTCCGATTTAAAGCGACAGCATTTGTTTTTCTCCTTTGCGAAAGAAATTTACTTTCTTTTTCTTCTCCCTGCCTCTCCTTCCTCCCTCTCTCCTTCCCTCCCTCCTCTCTCAAACACACACACAAACACACAGAAGTTGGATTGGACTCTCTCCTACCCCCTTCCCTCTTTCACACTCATTCTCTCTCAAACAAACACACACACACACAAAGTTGGATTGGCGGGAAGAGCACCAACGAGGAGACCACAGGAGGAGGCAGGAAGCCAGTCAAAGAGCCATACTGGAGCACACACACTTTCCCCCGGCCCGGAAGGATCCAGCCCAGCTTCACTGATTACAGGTTTGAAAAGGCAATGTGGCTCTGCCTACAATCAAGCTACACCCCAGGGAGAGCACAAGCGAGCTAGAGCCCTTCCCTCCAGCCTTTGCCCAAAGCCCCACACCAGGAGGATGAAGTTTGAATTCCTCCCCCTCCCTCCGACCCACACGTACCTTTTCCAGCTGTTTCACAGAGGATTTCAACTCTGCTCTTGCCTCGGGTCCTCTGAAGAAGCCCTGCCCAAACGAGCGCCGTCTACTATGAGGCAGGAGAACTGCGTGCCTCACCTACGTCAGGAATTTTTAAGCTTTTAATCCTTGCTTAACTCTACTTGAGTGATCATAAAACGCCTAAAGTCAGACTAGATGAGGCATGCAGTTCTCCTGCCTCATAGTAGTGGGTGCTTTTTAGAGGCTTTTTTTAACAGTTAAGACATGGTTCCCCAAATCAACACAGACTGTGGAAACTTCACACTGGACTTCAAGCATCTTGCAGTGTGTGCCTCTCCATTCTTCCTCCATACTCTGGGTCCTTGGTTTCCAAATGAGATGCAAAAGTTGCTCTCATCAGAAAAGAGGACTTTGGGCCACTGAGCAACAGACCAGGTCTGTTTTTCTTTAGTCCAGGTAAGACACTTCTGACATTTGTTGTTCAGAAGTGGCTTGACAAGAGGAATACGACATTTGAAGCCTATGTCCAGGATCTGTCTGTGTGTGGTGGCTCTTGATGCACTGACTCCAGCCTCAGTCCACTCCTTGTGAAAGTCCCCAACACTTTTGAATGGCCTTTTCCTGACAATCCTCTCCAGGCTGTGGTCATCCCTGCTGCACCTTTTTCTTCCACACTTTTCCCTTCCACATAGCTTTCTATTAATGTGCTTTGAAACAGCACTTTGGGAACATCCAACTTCTTTTGCAATTACTTTTTGAGGCTTTCCCTCCTCATGGAGGGTGTCAATGATGGATTTCTGCACAACTATCAGGTCAGCAGTCTTTCCCATGATTGTGATTCCTACTGAACCAGACTGAGAGGCCATTTAAAGGATCAGGAACACTTTGCAGGTGTTATGGCTTAATTAGCTGATTAGAGTGGGACACTTTGAGCCCAGAATATTGCACCTTTTCACAATATTCTAATTTTCTGAGATTGTGGATTTGGGGTTTTCATGAGCTGTAAGCCATAATCATCACAATTATGACAAATCACAACTCGAACTATCTTGCTTTGCATGTAATGAGTCTATCTCATATATTAGTTTCACCTTTTAAGTTGCATTAGTCAAATAAATGAACTTTTGCACGATATTCTAATTTTTCGAGTTTCACCTGTACATATGTATAGACTTTATCTAACATCCAGAACCTTCTCTATAATTTCCTATGTTCTTCCAACCCCCCAACCCCCACTTTGGAGATACTCACTTTGAGCAAGTTTCTAAATATTAATAGTTGTAATGTATTTTCAAAGTACTTAATTTTAATTTGGTTTTATGGGTTTATCTTTTTATTGTGAATTGCCAAGAGATCTTGGTAGTCACTGATATATAAAGTCGGGATGGGATAGAAAGTAAACTATTATTAGGCTAAGAAAGTAAAGACAGTCTGAAAACTATTGGTTTCCAATATTTATTATATTAATGCAATAATCTGTCCAACTAGAAAGGCAATGTCAGTCAAGTGACTTGAATTTAAAGAGGATTGGCCTGTTTAATTCCAACTTATTTCTTAACAACTACTAAAAATAAATAAGCAATATAGTTATAACAACAGTATTAAAGAGGTTATACTAATGCAATCATTTAATTAAAAAAATGTAGAATGCTAGTTCAGCATAATGATGTTAATTCATTCCTTAGTGTAGAATGCATTTGTCCTAAAATGTTTATCTGGATGACAACAGGCAATTGCTTCTTGAAATAACTGATTTTTTGAAATAAATATGAATAAAGCATCCACATCAATTACAGTAGCTATTTATGTATTTACTTATTTACTTATTTGATTTGTATGCTGCCCATTTCACCTATAGGCTATTCTAATTTACCAAGAAATTATTTGTTTTTGTTTTTACTAATATGTCTATGTAAAATGTTAGTTATCAGATAAATAATAAGTTTGCCCCTGTTGATAAATATTACTTAAAGCATTACTTTGCCTGTTGACTTATGAAAACTATGCAACTAAACATTCATATAGATATGTTATTGATCAAAATAGCTGTGATAATTGTTCTCAATTTTCTTTCTTTTTTAGGTCCCTATCTAAAACTATGATGTTGAAATACAGATAAAAATTCAATGCTTGTTTATTTCAAAACATTTATATAGTCACCATTGTTATATCAAGCTCCCAATCAAGAATTAAAGAATATTATAATAAAACAACTCAAAACTGTATTAAGATTGTTAAAATCATAAATATGAAAACAAAACAAAAACTTAAGCTTTTGGCATACAGTCACCTTATCCTATACCAGCATTTGGTTAAAACTTCAGTGCCTTTTGGAAGGCTAGGAAGATAGAGGTCTGCCATACCTCAAAGGGAACAGTGTTCTGGAGGGGCAAGGGAAAAGGCACATTTCCCGTAAGGTATAAAGAAAGACACCAAGAATATGCCTGGACTATTTACTCAGATAGAACAGTCCTTATGGAAAGGTTGTTCTTGCAAATAGATTGATGATGGAGATGATAGATAGATAGCTCTATAGATAGATAGGGATGGAGGGATAGATAGATAGGTTGGATGAATGGATGGACTGACAGGCAGACAAGTTTTCTAGTGGCAGAAATGTAATCTACCTGCAAAGAAAGATAGATAGATGATAGATAGATAGATAGATAGATAGATAGATTTATAGATAGATAGATAGATGATAGACAGACAGACAGACAGACAGACAGATAGAGGGATGAAGGGATAGATGATAGTCAGACATAGACAGACTGACTGATTTTCTAGTGACAGAAATGTAATCTATCTGAAAAGCAAAATAAATAAATAAAAATTTTAAATACTTTTATAGTTTTTAATGTAGCCATATTTAACTTTATCATATATAGAATTAAAAGGTTACAGGATTTGTTCTATTTAAAAGTAGAAAAAACATGAAATTATTTTGTACACAGTGCAGAAAACCACCACATTGGTGTATAAGTATCTTATTGTGCCTTCCAATAATTAAATCTCCAAATTTTCCACTTATCTTGAACACCCAAAAGACCGCACATTTATTGTGTGTACCATTCAGAAACCTTACTCTCCAGATACATTTCAAAAGTCATGTATAATCTGTAGCATTTTGATATGTAAACTTGATTATTTATTGAATTCATAAAATGTCTAAGAAATATTACATTACAAACGTTAAAGCCCTTTCAGTTATGTCTATGTGTAATTCCAATCTAGTTGCTTTCCAACACAGCTGTTGCAATCCAACTCACTTCCATTTTACCTTCTAAAACATCTGTATGTCATTTACTCCAGGAATTTCCTAGGCACGGTGTCAAATTTAATCTTTCCTTCACCCAGAACAGTTGCCTGATGAGCTATTTCAATATCTGTTCCATTTGAAATTAATCCCTTGAAGCTCTATTGTGCTTATACTGATTGCTTTACTTTGAGTTCTTCTTCCTTTGTTTTCAGAAGTCATAATAGAGTGAGAAGCCGGACCGAAAGGATTTCTGTGTGCTTATTGTTGTTTGGTCTCTTCGTAAGGAGGCACTGGCTCCTGAAATTGCTGAACATGGTCCTGTTCTATGGATGCCTTCATGGTGGCCTCCTCATATGACGGAGGCAGGCATACAGTGAGAAAGGCAGTTTCAGGCAGGAGAGTGGAGTATTGGAACCTCTGCTCATTGTTCCAGGGCAGCACAGAGAGAAAATCTGTCACCTCATGCTCTGGAAGGGACTCTGGCAAATCAATGCTGAAGATCTGAGCCTGAGGATTGCGACGTTGGCAACGCCTGTAGATGAAGAGCAACAGGAATGCCAGGAAGAGCATCACAGTAGCTGGTAATATGATGCATAGGAATGGCTCTATGTCTTCTTTGGTTGAACTTGCTTTATGCTGACCCTAGGAGGAACCAAGACAAGAATGTGTATCAGGACTTTGCCAGTTTCATTTTATGTGCATCCTGCCTTTCATAAAAACATCATCTCAACACAGATAAACAGCAGTATCAAAAAAAAAAAACCATTGAAATAAGCAAATTAATAAAGCATAAACATCAATCTAATAGAAAGTGCTGTTTTCAGAGTGGGCACAACAAGCAATTATACTGCCCAATCAGTTCTCACTTACACTTAGAAAATGCTTCCACCTAAGAGATAATCCAAAGGTGGGTTCCTACCAGTTCAGCTGAATCAGGAGTGGTATAGCAGTATGGGTTGCTGGAACCGGCAGTGACCCAGGCCTGCCACATCCCCGAACCGGTTCTCCAGCTGGCACTGTCGACACCGCCATCTTGTTTTTAAGTTCTGTGCATGCACAGAACAAGTTTAATTGAACTGCACACAGGAGTGAAATTCAGCAGGTTCTGACAGGTTCTGGAGAACCAGTAGTGGAAATTTTGAGTAGTTCGGAGAACTGGAAATACCATCTCTGGCTGACCCCAGAGTGGGGTCATGGAGATTTTGCAAAATCCTTCTCCTGGAGTGGGGAAGGAATGGAGATTTTGCGGTGGCTTTCCCCTGTCACACCCACCAAGCCACGCCCACAGAACCAGTAGTAAAAAAAATTGAATTTCACCACTGACTGTGCATGCGCATGCACGAGCACAGCGGCAGTAAAGTCGGCCGGAACCAACCCCTGGGCTAATCCATCTCTCTTCTTCAAGCCTCAGAGACATAGATTGGCATTTGCTACTGTCCCCTATCCCTGAGGAAAACCTTATTATGGAAGTTCAGAGGCTGTTTGAAAATCGCAAGTACAAAGACTCTGTAATCCCAAAGGTGCTTTTTCAAGAAGCAATTGGACTTTCTGGTTTTTCTTTGAAGATGTTTTGCTTCTCATCTAAGAAGCTTCTTCAGCTCTGACTGGATGGTGGGTCAAAGTGAAGAAGCTTCTTGGATGAGAAGCAAAAAGTCTTCATAGAAAAACCAGAAAGTTCAGTTGCCTCGTGAAAAAGCACTTTTGGGACAACCATGTACCTGGATGACTGAGAATCTCCATAGACAAAGACTCTGTAGCCTCCTTTTCTATGCCAATAATTACCTTCATCAAAACCCAAAATAATTGATTATATCTAATGTTTTCTTTGCCCTTATATCTAATGCCATCTTTGCCCTTATTTTACTGGAAAAGCGCCACTGAATAATAATAATAATAATAATAATAATAATAATAATAATAATAATAATAATAATAATAATAATAATAATAACAACAACAACAACTACTACTACTACTTTAATTTATAGACCGCGCCCTTTCCTAAACAGGACTCAGGGCGGTGTACAGTCATATAAAACAATGTAAATACAAAAATATAGATATATACATAGATAGACAGAGGAGGTAAGATATGCAAAACAAAACATTTCCCTAGATGGAAGGAAATAAGGATCCAGATCAGTATGTTTATCTCTCTTATATTGCCTCTACTGCTATCAGTTAGATAGCAACTGTTTTCCTAAGGTTTCCCTCTATGGCTATCAGAGGGCTGATTTAGCAACTCAGTGACTGGGATTTTTTTAAAAACCTGATGTCTTTGTATGTTCCCTTTCCTAAAGGAAGTACACTGTACTTTTGGGAAGCTACTCGGATCTTCCCCAGCATGATTTCACAACTGACACTTTCCAAATCGATTTAAAATTCTGACTGAATCATATGGACATATTATCTTGCAACTTAATTTATCCTCATCCCCACACTTATCTTACCTATAAGTAACCATAACCAAGGATTTCCCCCCTTATCATTCTAAATTTTTCTTCCTCCATTTAAGTACCCTCTTAAACTTTGATAAACTTTGGCACTTTCTTAATTGCACCTCCCAGGGATTTATTTTATTTTAGGGTTTGGGGTTTTAATTGTGATGTTTTAAGATTAGAATTATTTATTTCTTAGTACAGCCTATTTCCCCCTCCAAATGTATCTTAAATGTAGTTTAAATGTATTTAATTATTATGAATGTTTTTATTATTGACTGTACACCGCCCCGAGTCCCTTTTTGGGAGAGGGGCGGTCTAAAAATCTAAGAAATAAATAAATAAATAAATAGATAAGGGTAAATAGATTTTTAAAAACTCAGACAGGACAGATGATGAATAAGCAGCTACTAATTTTGTTGCCAAATAAATCACAGTTTTTGCTATTTATCCAATGTGATTTTGGTAGGGTGCTTAAATTACTTTAAGAGACACCCTTTAGTACTTGTTTCTTTTAAATTTATCTACCTGTCCCACTTTAAGAAATTTATGCTAATAATCAAAGGATTTTTTTTGTTAAATGATAATTTAAGTGTGATAAAATATTTCTGTTTATGGAAGACGTACATGGAAATGGGAACCCTTCTAAGCAGAATTGTGGAACTTAATTGAATGGAATAGGACATCATACTTTTGAGAATACAAACTGACACCTATTTTATTGTTACATTTTGTGTTGTCAAAACAATCTAACAATTAAAAAAGCAATAGTGAATTGCGTTAATAGATTTGTCAAGGACGTATATATTGTTTTTATTTTTCATCTTGTTTTTGTTATTATCATTCATCATACATACCTAGATTTAATCTTATTTCAAACAATTGCAGAAAACAGGGCCCATAGTTTCCTTCTTACTTTAGTTTATTAAAACCCATGGGAATTATTATAAATGATGTATGTTAAGCATATCACTTTCATGATAAAACCATGTCAGATAGCAAATAATGATTTCTATTTATATACATTGAGGGGAGGGCAAATGACAATACAAACTCAGTCTATTTTACACTTGCATTAAAACATTGGGCATCCATAAGCCCGCTTGGAGTTTGCAAAAAAAATCACTAGGAAGACTCAGACTGTGAGAAACAAACACTAAACAGGCTTTCATGTCTTTTGCACTGAGGAGAGGCTTCTGTCTAGCCACTCTGCCATAAAGTCCAGATCAGTGAAGGGCTGCAGTGATGGTTATCTTTCTGGAACTCTGTCCCATCTCCACATAGACTCTCTGGAGCTCAGTCAGTGTGCTCATTGGGTTCTTGGTCATCTCTCTTACTAAGGTCCTCCCCCAATTGCTCAGTTTGACCAGGCGGCCAGCTCTTGGAAGAATCCTGGTTGCGCCAAACTTCTTCCATTTGAGAATTATGGAGGCCACTGTGCTCTTAGGTATCTTCAGTGCAGCAGAAATTTTATTGTAGCTTTCCCCAGATCTGTGCCTTAAATAATCCTGTCTTTGAGCTCTGCAGGCAGTTTCTTTGACCTCATGGCTTCTGCTAGGCCACGGTATGCATTGTCAGCTGCGACACCTTCTAGAGAGGGGTGTGTGCCTTTCCAGATTATGTTCAATCAATTTAATTTACCACAGGTGGACTCCATTCAAGAAACATGTCAGCAACGATCAAGAGAAACGGGAGGCACCAGAACTAAATTTCACATGTTGTTGCAAAGGGTCTGTGTACTTATGCCAATGTGTTGTTTCAGTTTTTCATTTTTAATAAATTTACAGACATTTCTAAAATTCTGTTTTCACTTTGTCATTATGGGGTACTGAATGTAGATTAAAGAGAGAAAAAAATGAATTTCAACAACTGCAGAATCAGGCTACAGCATAATTAAATTGACACTAGTGAAGAGGTCTGAATACTTTCTGAATGCACTGTAAATTGAGAAATTGTCACTAGGAAGGGAAGGGGAAATTAAAATTGTATATTGTTCTTTAATTGTATACTCAATACATATTTAATGGTATATAATATGGTAGAAAGGATTATGCTGAATATCAAATATTGCAGTGCTACCATTAAAATAAATACTTTGTGAAGAAAAAGTAAACTGCAAACCTTTTATGTTTGATTCTATTTACTACCACTTGAAGCCTAATGGTATAAGATAAATAGGATGTATTCCAAATTATACTTAAGTGTTTCTGGGTTTTATATCTCATGAGGAAATGGATAGGCTAATCAATATTTCCGAATGCAACAGCAATGATATCATTTGTTGCAGAGTTTTAGTATGAATCATCAGTTGACTTTAAGTATTCTGTGCTTTGAACACAATACAAAATGTGCATTGTAGATAGCTTGCCTATTTATAACATTGACATTATTTTGGTGTTTTTTCTGAAACCCTGAAGGCAGTTTGAAAGAATTATTATACTATAGAGTGCATACTTTTATTCTGTTTGAATACTTTGGTAAACCAATTTTGCAAAGAATCTGTCTTTTGCAAAATATCTGTACTGGTTTAATAAATCTGTAAAAACATATACAGGAGAAACTCGAAAAATTAGAATATCGTGCAAAAGGTCATTTATTTCAGTAATGCAACTTAAAAGGTGAAACTAATATATGAGATAAGACTCATTACATGCAAAGCAAGATAGTTCAAGTTGTGATTTGTCATAATTGTGATGATTATAGCTTACAGCTCATGAAAACCTCAAATCCACAATCTCAGAAAATTAGAATATTACATGCAATCAATAAAACAAGGATTGTACATAGAACAATATTGGACCTCTGAAAAGTATAAGCATGCATATGTACTCAGTACTTGGTTTGGGCCCCTTTTGCAGCAATTACTGCCTCAATGCGGCGTGGCATGGAAGCTATCAGCTGTGGCACTGCTGAGGTGTTATGGAAGACCAGGATGCTTCAATAGCTGCCTTCAGCTCTTCTGCATGGTTCGGTCTCATGTCTCTCATCTTTCTCTTGGCAATGCCCCATAGATTCTCTATGGGGTTCAGGTCAGGCGAGTTTGCTGGCCAATCAAGCACAGTAATCTCACTATAATTGAACCAGGTTTTGGTGCTTTTGGCAGTGTGGGCCACTGGAAAATGAAGTCAGCATCCCCATAAAGCTCGTCTGCAGAAGGAAGCATGAAGTGCTCCAAAATCTTCTGGTAGACGGCTGCGTTGACCCTGGTCTTAATGAAGCACAGTGGTCCAAAGTCCTGTTGCTCCTTGGTCCAAAGTCCTCTTTTCTGATGAGAGCAACTTTTGGCAAAAGCACCACAAACTGGTTCAATGACTGTGGGATTACTGTGCTTGATTGGCCTCTCCATTCTTCCTCCATACTCTGGATCTTTAGTTTCCAAATGAGATGCAAAAATTGCTCTCATCAGAAAAGAGGACTTTGGACCACTGTGCCACTGTGCTTCATTAAGACCAGGGTCAACGCAGCTGTCTACCAGGAGATTTTGGAGCACTTCATGCTTCCTTCGGCAGACGAGATTTATGGGGATGCTGACTTCATTTTCCAGCTGCCCACACTGCCAAAAGCACCAAAACCTGGTTCAATTACTGTTGGATTACTGTGCTTGATTGGCCAGCAAATTCGCCTGACCTGAACCCCATAGAGAATCTATGGGGCATTGCCAGGAGAAAGATGAGAGACATGAGACCGAACCATGCAGAAGAGCTGAAGGCTGCTATTGAAGCATCCTCGTCTTCCATAACACCTCAGCAGTGCCACAGGCTGATAGCTTCCATGCCACACCAAATTGAAGCAGTAATTGCTTCAAAAGGGGCCCAAACCAAGTACTGAGTACATATGCATGCTTATACTTTTCAGAAGTCCGATATTGTTCTATGTACAATCCTTGTTTTATTGATTGCATGTAATATTCTAATTTTCTGAGATGGTGGATTTGGGGTTTTCATGAGCTGTAAGCCACAATCATCACAATTATGACAAATCATGGCTTGAACTATCTTGCTTTGCATGTAATTAGTGTATCTCGCATATTAGTTTTACCTTTTAAGTTGCATTACTGAAATAAATGAACTTTTGCACGATATTCTAATTTTTCGAGTTTCACCTGTATCTTCCAAATACATTATGTTAAGTTTTTTGTTTAATTTGCTCTGAGTTTTCTTGTAGGTAGCAAACATTACCATTTTACAGTGCTCTTTATTTACACCTGGCCATACTGCTTGACTTACCGTATATATTTTGGTTGAGAAAACATAGAAAAAGAAATCAGATATGACTAATACTATTTTTTCAAAAATATGTAGAATTGTTTCATTCATTAATAAATTGTTGATTTATACAATGTTCTAATATTTCCCTAACCAGGATTTCAAAATAAATCAATGAGAACAATACACATTTATAGCCAAACTTAAATGCACATTAATGCAGAACAGGGTTTAACAGAATAACAAAATTGCTGAGTTGAAAGGGACCTTGGAGGTCTTCTAGTCCAACCCCTTGCTGAAGGAGGAGACCCTGCACCATTTCACACAAATGGTTATCCAATATCTTCTTAATAACCTCCAGTGGTGGAGCCCCCCCCCCCCAACTTCTGAAGGCAAGTAATCCCACTAGTTAATTGTTCTCACTGTTGAAAATTTTTCCTTAGTTCTAGGCTGCTTCTCTCTTCAGTGTTTTCCTATGCACTCTTAAGAACATATGAGTGTACTTTTGAATTTTAAACAAAGGCAGAGAAAAAGCAAAAAAAAAATGTGACTGATTACTGTGAATGGAGTTTGGCTCATTGTGGTAATGATACAGAAATTATAAGCTATTTCAATGAAGAACAAAAAAAACTGCATACGTAGTATATTTAAATATACTGTGTGTAGATATGAATCACCATATGCAGATTCAAAACATGTTGACTCTAGCATCAAGTAGTGCTGTGAAGAATGAGTAATCACAGATTTTCCATCACAGACCAAACTCATTCACTATTAACTTCAACACTACTTTTTTTAAGTATAGTAATAGTTTAGACACAGATGAATGAAATAATATTGTAGGCATAGTCAAACAAAGAAAAAATATGCATTGTGAACAGTTCTATGAAATCATGCAAATGTGAAAGATCCCATTTATGCTTACGGTAGTTGACATCAACACAAAAAACACAATTGCAATCATTTACTGTCCATATTACTACTATTACTCTTCTGGTTTATCACAATAAGTTATTTTGTCTAAGTAGGAGACCTAGAAATATTTAGAAGGAATAAGTTCCATTCAATATTCCACTAAATTCAATGGTACTTACTTCAGTGTAGACACGCAGAGACTTGCATTACTAGCCTGTTATTAGTTTTATTTTTAACACAGTTCAGTTAGGCTCTTATTTAAAGAACCAGACTAAATTATTTTACAGGTTACTATAAACAATACTGAGAAAAATAATTTCACATAACCTTCAAAATCTCTTTTAGATTGTCTTGTCAGGGTAGCCTTTCTGATCTCTCTCTCACCCTTTCCCCTTTTGTCGCTCACAACGTTATGAAAAGTAATATAATCTAAGAAACAAAATTTACTGAATATTCTAATATCAGTAAATTCTAGTATCAGTAAAAGGGTCTGCAGAGAGAAAGATTAAAAATGTAAATAGGTTTGAAATGAAATGGCAGATTCAAAAGCAGCCAAAATATCCATTTGAAGTTAAGGTAAGTTTTGAAGTAAATATTTACATCAATTTCTGCAAACTCCCCACCCCCCCCACCCCTCAGTCGGTGAAACAAAGGAACAATTGCACGGAGGAAAGTGTGCAATTCATGTAAGATAAAGTTCTTGCCCCCATATCTATATCACAAACCCTTTGTCATCCTGAAATGAAAAATCTTGAAAGAACAGAAGTAAATTGCAAGGAATATAGATGATACAGACCTGTAGCTCTGTTTCCACCAATGGCACACCTGGTTCACTGGTTAACCAGTCATAATTTCCCCTATCAGCGTGTCCAAATTTCTTCCAGCTACCACTGTCCAGAAGCCAACGCATACTTTCATGGATGTGTGGGTTTGTTCCTTGTTCTTCCTCTTCAGTTGTGGTCTTCTTTTGGATTATTTTTAATATTGTCACCTCCCTCTTCTCCCCCCCTCCCCCCCCTGAAACTAGGCCTAGCTGGGAATGCCTAAACTGAAAACCATGCTGATATTCTCTCCTGTTCCTGGCAGTGAAGAAGTAAAGGGTAGAGAGCAGTGGCCAAACGAATCTTGGATGCTATTTTGTCTCCTAACTCAATCTCTCTGGATTTGCTTCAGTGGCCTACATTACCAGGGGAAGCTGGCATCAGGTATCAGGGAAGAGATAGCCTCCTGATTGGATGGTTGCTTGCATTAGGATTATTAAAGGGGTATTTCCACAACAATCTGAGTGCACATGGTCCTAACTCTGTGGGTAAATCGCTGTATCTATTTATAGTCCATATACACATAATTTATATATAAATATATATATACATAATGTGTTTGTGGAGAGGAAGGGAATCCTAATGCTATAGGGAGATAGCAAAATGCTTACTTCTCCCTAAGGGTTAAGGAAATATTTCCACTTGGATGCAATGTAAATAGCAGAAGCAGTTGCTGTTAGGCAGGCAAAGGCATAGCTGAAAGCTGTTCTGAATTATTTAGAGGTATTAGAATGTAGATGTTAATGATAAATCCGAAAAGAGGCTGCTGCTAGAAAAGGCTTTAGTCACTGAGAATATACGATTGTTTTCAGTGACACATCTAACAGGCTTAATTCTGCTCTTTAATCTTCCGTAGCTTTTTTTTTTTAACAGATAAGTATCATGTTTCAATCATTTAATTTAATTATTCAAAGCAAAAAAGACTACAAATTGTTCCTATACTCCATAGATCCATACTCCATACATCAAGACTGTATTGCTAAGAGTAGTAAGATGTCAGCATGATCACTTGGTGGTTCTTATCTTCCTTTGCTCTGTTTTGATCTTAACATTGTTTGGGAAACATTTGATAAAATTGTTTAACAACAAGACATTATGCTCTGTTGGTCATTAGCAAGCAGAAAGCAAAGGAAATCATCTAGTCCCATTGGTATCCATGCAAGGAATTCAAATGTAAAATTGCTAAGTGTTAAAGATATATGACATAGTACAAGTAGTCCTCGATTTATGATGACAATTGGGACCAGAATTTCCATTGCTACGCAAGGCATGTTATTTGCCTTTGCTGTTAAGCAAATAGCAATAGTTGTTAAGTGAGTCATATGGTCATTAAATGAGTTTAGCTTCCCCGTTGACTTTGATTGTTGGAAGCTAGCTGGGAAAATTGCACATGATGGCCACGTGACTCCAGGATGCTGCAACCATCATAAATACATGCTGGTTGCCAAGCGCCAGTGGTGGGATTTAAAAATCCCAGGTAGTAAAACAGGTAGTAATTTTTTTTACTACCTGTTCTGTGGGTGTGGCTTGATGGGCATGGCTTGGTGGGTGTGGCAGGGAAGGATACTGTAAAATCTCCATTCCCTCCCCACTCCAGGGGAAGGTTACTGCAAAATCCCTATTTCCTCCTGATCAGCTGGGACTCGGGAGGCAGAGAATAGATGGGGCGGGGCCAGTCAGGTAGTATTTACCAGTTCTCCGAACTACTCAAAATTTCCACTAGTGGTTCTCCAGAACTGGTCAGAACCTGCTGAATATCACCTCTGCCAAGCCCTTGAGTTTTGATCACATGACCCTGGTTGTCAGTGTGAGGACCAGTTGTAACCAGTTAGGTATACTTTTTTCAGTGCCATTGTAACTTCAAACAGTCACTAAACAAATGATCACAAGTCAAGGACTACCTCCATATATGATATCTACTATATATAACTAAGATTAATACGTGAACCACGAAGACCAGAAATGGCCAACAAAATGCATTTAAAAAGAGGAAGCAGGAATACACATCTTGGGAGACCTGAGAAATTACAAATAGAAATTACAAATTATATCACCTGTTCTAGGTATTCTGGTGGGATATGTTGGAAAAAATGGGTCTCCTACTTGTGTAGGGAGTTGGACTAGAGACCACCAAGGCTCCTTCCAGCTCTATTTTGATTCTTTGGTTGATTGATTTATTGATTGATTGACAGGCATGCAGCAATATTTTTTTCCCCTGGAAATGGATATTGACTTATCTTCTGGAAAATATTTATCCAACCTCAGCAAACTTGGAATTGTTTGAGAATATCAACAAGAATGGAGATGGTGTTAATCTGGTATATATTGTTTACAGTGGGCTCTTCACCTTCATATTCTCCATCACTGACTCAATAGCTTGATATTGATGAGATTGTCTTCACTTTACCTTGAAATACTGAAGGAGAATGCAAAGAAACAATTGAGGTGCCCTGTCCCAAGGTATATGGTGTGTCTGTGTGTGTGTTTGTGTGTGTTTGTGTGTGTGTTACATTTTTGCTAATAAATAAATGAAGGGAGACTAGTATAGATCTATTTCAAGCTAGCCATACCCTTGCTGGAATTCAAATGGTTATGGCTAGCTGATGAGAGCTAAATAGCTTGAAATAGATCTATACTAGTCTCCCTTCATTTATTTATCAGCAAAAATTGCAACACAAAATGGTTTTTCTGCCTGGAAAGCTCCTGGAGTGGGGCTGAAAGGCAAAAGGGAAACAATATGCTCCCTCCCATATTTGGGCATACCAGGTGCTTTGACAAAACAGTGTGTGTGTGTGTGTGTGTGTGTGTGTGTGTGTGTGTGTGTGTGTAATTGCACCAATTCATTGCACGTCATGAGAGGAAGACTGGAAAGATGCCAAGCCATATTTTCACTTAAAAGACCTCTGAAATAGTAGCTTGTGGCTGAAACCAGGATCAAGAAGATTGGACTTCCCACAAATGGAAGAATGAACTATCTACATATTTAAAACTTTGCAAAAGAAAAGATTCAATTTCAGTTTCAAATAATAAAATGGCGCAAAACTGAAAAAGGCAGCTTTTTTGTTGCAGAACCAGCATTGCTGATCGTGGCAAAGACTCTGTGAGGTCTCTTTTAAGATTTTCAATAAATCATTTTGTCACTAAAGATTTCCGGCCAAGCTGATAAAAGAAGAGTATGCTTAGGATTGGTGACAGTGGTTAAAGAAATGGAGAATAAGAATGAATTATTAGTTCTCTCAAAAGGAAGTCTCTCAATATACATAATATCATTATTAATTATTATGGATCATCCTAATCTCATGATCTACTAAAAATGATGCATGCATTTTTATAAATTAGACTTCATACATTTTTTCTTTTGATTTTATTTAATAAAAAATCAAAAGCGGATTTTTATTTCTTATGAGATCGATTTCTTTCCCAGTGGGGAAGGGGAAAGCTGAAACCACTGATTATAAACCTATATGCAACAAAGCCAGAGGGTTGTACCATTCTTACAGGTTAACTCTATATCTGGTTGATGATGACAAGAATTTCAGGAATTATCAATAGTCAAAAGCTGCTAACATCACAGGATCCTTTTGTCAGCATAAATAAATGCTGACTTCCAAGCACGTTATCTAATTGCAGAGATGTTTCCTGTATTTTGTCCTAAATGCACTAGTTTGCTTTTTATTCCCAGGTTGAATACATTTGGTTAATTCCTGCCATTGGTCTAATCTCTTTATGTCTGTTTCTAATTATTTTACTATGTTTCACTATGTATACAAGTCCCCCTTTGGGCCTCTATTATACATGAATTATGTTAGTAATGCTTTTAGATGTTTTTAATAGCAATAGTTCACAAAACAGGATACAGCCTTATTCTTATATGACCTCAATATGAGCACTGTTTTACTAAACTGTAATTTCTATTTTATCTAGACATGTTGCTATCCATTCTAGATAGAAATAGAATAGATATTCATATTCACATGAATTTTCCTCACAACAGAATTTCCCATTTGTTTTATCATACTTGTACAGCTATAATTATCAACTTAAAAAAACCCAACCATTTCTTTTATGTACACATTTCAGAATCCATATCTCTAGAATAATCAGTAGGACTTTATCAAGATGGCTCTTGTATATTCTTAAAAAGACCAACAAAACAATGGAACCAGCAGAGACGGCTAAATTGATTAAAGAAACAATAATATCTAGGTTGGAAATGGCTTATTGACTCTTTTTTTGTGAAACAGAGAAAATGTGCTTATGATTGGGGACTTCGATGATTAGAAAAAAATGTATAATAGAAATTTTTTTAGTTTTTTTGTAATCATAAAGTAATTCTGTAATTGCACTTATATTTGCTGCAAATGTTTTAAGTGGGCATTTCACCTAGATACCCTGTTTCCCCGCAAATAAGACCTCCCCGGCTAATAAACCCAATTGGGCTTGTGAGTGCATGCACTAAAATAATCCCTCGCCCCCAAAATAATCCCTCCTCCAAAATACTGCAACACAGCAACAGCCATGAGGTGACTATGTTCGCCGCCTCACGCACCTCAAAAATAATAAGACCTCCCCGAAAATAAGACCAAGAGCTTATTTCGGGGTTCAAAAGAAAATAAGAGCCTGTCTTATTTTCGGGGAAACACGGTATATGTTTTTCTATGCATAAAATATAGTTCTTCCCTATTACCCATTACCTAGATATGTATGGATTTTTCTATATGATACTATATCTCTATTGTTTTTATTGGAGAACTCAGCTTTTATACAATAACATTACTAGTATTCAGTAATGACTATTCAATCTTTAAACATAAAAGAAAAAGATATTCCAACACTGTGAACATGTTTTTCATGTTTTCCTTTGCAAATATGCATTTTTTTTGAGTATGCTGAACTTTTATTCAATTAACAAAACATTGGTTTGGTAAACATTTGTGAGCAGCTAGTAATTTTTCATTTTTTTACCTGGAGTGTACAAATTATTTAAAAGAGGGCAAGTTTGGCACTTTTATACTGATGTTACCAATATTAATATTACTTGGGATCTCAGGAAGATTCATATTCTTTACAGCTGACACAGCCCGGGCTGGGGCTCCTGCTAAACCAGCCTCAGATTTTTCCAGTTTATTTTGAGCATCAATTTGGGTGACTATTTCATTCATGTTGGTCTCCAAAACCATTCCGCCCATCACCATTTCAGCCAGGATATTATGAACCTTATCCACATGGAAAATTAAATCCAGTTCACAGACATTCTCAAAACACTTGTCTAAAGTTTCTACAAAAACTTGTATTAGATCTAGAATCCCAAGTTCACTTTCCGAAGAATCAACGCAGAAAACAAAGTACTGTTGGAAGTTATCACCCAGCCCTCTCCCAGAAAAATAATATATCCTAGGAAATATTGAAAAGGCAGAATATTATATTTTCCTGGATGTGAAAAAGGGAGAAACACATTTTAAAAACTAAGTAAATTCCTGCAGCTTCCTGCCATCCTCACTTTATCAATGGGCCATTAAGAAGGCCAAGCTAGTCCACTTTACATAATAAAGAGTTCTCCCCTTCAGCTCCAGGGGAATGGGAATGAAGGCATGATAATATAAGCCTTTACTCAACTGACCACATGGCATCTGAGAACTCAATCAAACCTGGATTCAAAACGCAGCCTAGAGGGTTGCCCTTGCATGGGACCATGTGAGTCTGACAGCCAATCAGAATACATTTCTTACACAGGAACAGGAAACAGATAGGTGGGGCCGAACAGATTATAAAAAGCCCTGCAAGCCCTTCTCTTCCCTTCTCTTCTTCTCCACCAACATTGAAGCATGTGGTCACCTTTTCTGTTCAGGACTCAAGCCATGTGGTCCTGTCCACCATTAAAACCATCTTTCCAAGCAGCCTCCATGTCTCCAGTGTCTTTTTCCCCACTTGGAGCCGAACCCAGAAGGACATTTCTTTCAACAGTACAATGTAGCATAATGGCTACATATCAATTTGTTGTCAGATCCACCTATTAATAAGCCTCCTTCTAAGAAATTACAAACATTTTCATCATGTTTTGATACTAAATGGAATATTTCTCTGATAATCTGTTGCTGTATACCTTCACTATAGCGCTGGTAGAATTTGGAAAGGCGCGGCTTCCCATGGTTGTTGAAAAATCGCAAACATGCATTCTAACTGCATTCCTGTCAAGAATCTTTACAACTAAATTGGAACAATGGGGTGAGAAGATCTTTGGATTTTGTTTCAAAACTATAGAACAGGGTTGCTGCTGCTGTTGTTGTTTATAATAATTTTCCTTTCCCTCTTAAAGACATTATCTGAGATGTACAACCAAATAATTTGTATATTTTAAAAAACAGGATTAGATGGGCTCTTGAGAGATCAGGCATAAGACTTTCAGAACTTGTCTGCAAAGCTTTGAACAGCCTTTTTTTGAGGGGGGTCAACTAAGGGTTGTCTGGATTTTTAAAGCTCAAAACTGGTAGATCTAATTAGGCTATCCATGGATATTAACCTCCTGAAGAGCTTAACTATCAATTGCAGGGCAGAAGGAGGCCATTCTTCTCCCTTCTAGGCCAGTAAACTTCCCATATTACATCCAGCTGGCCATTAGCACTAAGAAGGCTTAGCCCTACTCAGCTTCTAAATGCAAACAGATGGGCCTAGTCCTGCTGCCTGGGTGTTTTGTGAAAGGACTCTTCTAATAAGGCCATTCTTAGTAAGCCTTCCTCTTTCATCTGACTGTTTACCATTCATTTGCTCACTCCACAGAGAAGGCTTCCATACAGTCACCCGCTAGTATCATCCAGTCCTCCTTGTAGCAATAAAGTATAACTGTGATAGGCTTTATCTTCCCACTAGAGCAGTGGTTCTCAACCTTCCCAATGCCGCGACCCTTTAATACAGTTCCTCATGTTGTGGTGACCCCCAACCATAAAATTATTTTCGTTGCTACTTCGCAACTGTAATTTTGCTACTGTTACGAATCGTGATGTAAATCTCTAATATGCAGGACGTATTTTTATTGTTATAAATTGAACATAATTAAAGCATAGTGATTAATCACAAAAACAGTATGCAATTGTATATTGTGAAATATTTATTTCTAATTACAAATAAATGAAATTTTGTCTTGAAGCATGGTGTAGCACAGGGACCGGCAATCTTAAACACTCAAAGAGCCATTTGGATCAGTTTCCCACAGAAAAGAAAACACCGGGAGCCACAAAACCTGGGTGGGTGTGGCCAACTCAACATCACTCCCACCCAGTGACATGACACCCCCCCCCCCCCAGACATGCCTACCCAGGTTTCATGGCTCAGTGTTTTCTGTGGGAATAGGGTCTCTCTCTCTCTTCTCTCCCTCTCATTTCTGTTTTTCTCTATTTTTCCTCTCCCTTTCTCTTCTTCCTTTCTTCCTTTCCTTCCCTTTCCCTCTTTCTTTTTCTTTCTTTCTCATTGAATACGATAGCAAATCCAAAATAAAGTTATTAATTGTAGAAAATTGCTTCTCTATAATCTTTTCATAGTGAACTCTAAGTTGATAGAAGCTGGCAAGATTGTACTAACAGAAATAGCATATATGTTTTGATGTCTTTTGAATGCATTATCCAAAATAATAAATAATCTTATTTTCAGATGCATTTTTTTTGCCATCTCTGTTATTTTCTTTTTTAAAAAATCAGACTTGCTTCCAATTTGTGCCTTCTAGCAAACTACAGTTTTCTTGGCAAGAGATCTAGCTTGCCATTGCTTTTGTCATAGGTCTGAGAAAGTTAGTTTCTTTCTTCTTCTTTCTTTCTTTCTTTCTTTCTTTCTTTCTTTCTTTCTTTCTTTCTTTCTTTCTTTCTTTCTTTCTTTCATTTTCCTTTCTTTCCCCCTGATTTATTTCCCTCTCTCTCATTCTCTCCCTTCAGCTCTTTCATTTCTTTCTCCCTCTCCCCCTTCTCCCTTTAATTTGTTTCCCTCTATTTTCCCTCTCTCCCATTCTCTCCTTCCAGCTCTCTTTCATTTCTCTCTCTCTCTATCTCTTTCTGCTTCTCCCCTTTTCTCTTTTCATCTTTCTTGTGCATGCAAGCAAAATACCCTCCTGGGCCGGGATCACGGCAGCGGGAACAGCGACTCCTTCTGCTGCCACCACTGAGAAGTGAGTAGCTGGCTGCGCTGCACAGGAGAGCCACGCTGCGCAGGAGACTCCTCAGCGCCAGACCCAGGTCAGCGCGAGCTGCGATCCCCTTCATGTTGGCTCAGGAAAGAGCTGGAGCAGCCGTCTCTGGATGCAGAGAGGGAAGAGTTCCAGAGCCCTGCGCAAGGAGAGCCTTGTGCAGCCCAGGAGAACTGGAGCTCTTCTCTCCCTGCACCCAACCAGCTGCTGCCGCTGCTTCCCATTCCCCTCCTTCCTGAGCCAACACAAATGAGACCGCGGCTTGCGCTGACCTGAGTCTGGCGCTGAGGAGTCTCCTGCGCAGCGTGGCTCCCCTGCGTTCGGCTGCCTTCGGTGAGAGGAGCAGAAGCCCCTCCCCTACTGGTGCAAGGTTTTATTCTTTCCTCCTCTGGCTGCGTGCACGGTGATCCCACCTCGCAGACTTCCAACCAGTAAACCCCTCCTCCCCCTCCCGCATCTCCAGTCTGGTCTCCCTTCCCTTCCTCTCTGTTGGTTTCCAGCTAATGGTCTCCCCCTTGGATCCCGGCGGAACTAAGCAGAGCCGGCTCAGCGGAGCCAGGCCTGTGCCGGGGGAGAGGGGAAAGCGATGTCAGGTGGAGACTCGGCGGTCACCGCAGCCTCCCATCAGCTATTGCCCTTCTTTCTGCCCAAGCCTCCCCCTTTGATGCAGCTCAACCCTGGCGAAGGCGTGTGCCCTGTAGGAGCTCCCGGGCAGGAATAGTCGCTGAAAAATGTCCGCAAAGAAGGCCAGCCGGACTGGCCTGCTGGGAAGCCCGTTGGTCTTCTGGCACCTCTCCTTCTGCCGTGTGGGGAACCCGAGCTGCTCCTTCCCTTCGGGCTGGCTTCTCAACAGCCTCTCTGTGGCAGGCTCCTCGGCGACCCCTGTGAAAAGGTCATTCAACCCCCAAAGGGGTTGCAACCCACAGGTTGAGAACTGCTGCACTAGAGTCTAGTGGTGAAATTCAAACTTTTTTACTACCGGTTCTGTGGATGTGGCTTGTTGGGCGTGGTGTGGTGTGGTGGGCGTGGCTTGGTGGGTGTGGCAGGAGGAGGATACTGCAAAATCTCCATTCCCACCACACTCCAGGGGAAGGTTACTGCAAAATCCCCATTCCCACCCCACTCTGGGGCCAGCCAGAGGTGGCATTTGCTGGGTCTCCAAACTTCTCAAAATTTCCGCTACCGGTTCTCCAGAACCTGTTGGAACCTGCTGGATTTCACTCCTGCACTAGACAACCCATGATCCTGAATTCAGAGATATCTCTTTACTTAAACAGGGAAACGGAATGACCAAGGACAATAAAGTAGTGAGAACAGGAGCAACGTCTTGCCATCTTGACCATAGCTGACCGTCCTCCAGCAGGCAATGGGTGGAACTAGTCTATTCAGTCTATAGTAGGCTAGAGTGGGTCAACCCAGTGATAGTATTGTAGCAACCACAAATTTGCCATGATTCACTTCCATGGGAGTCCTGGGTCCTGGATTTTGGACACTTTCTGTAAATTAGTCCATTTGAGATCCCTTGTTTCAAAAATTGTTGCCCTGTGATACACTGTTTTTTCCAGTTAAAGATAACAAATACCAGAGTTTTAGTAGTACACGGATAGAGACGAATGACTGATAACTGGTGTGGAGTTGCTTCATGAGCTGATTTATGTATTCTTATCTCAGAATAATAGCCTATGATTCTGAACCACTGCATTTTGCAAGCACTCAAACTTTTAAAGGGTGCTCAGTGATATATCTGGCTCCATGTATAATGGCTAAATTGATTTGGAGAGGACCCTGTGCTTTTGCTAATTCATGCAACAACTTTTTAAAGTCACTAAACTGAGACTTGGCCCTTTAAACTGATTTGATTAAAAATTAAAAAAACATATTGATGATGAATAGGAAATGGAAGAAAGAAACAAGTGTACTTTCTGACAGATGTCTCCTGCCAACTAAAAATCATTACCTAACAGTACTTGTATTGAATCCTAGCTATTTAGTAACCGAACCAAGCTTACAACACACCAAATTTGTCAGGTTTGCAGAACAGCAATCATAAGCAACAAATGATGTTTTAAGCTAATTGTGTTGTGCAAAGCTAGCTACATCCAGCTACTCGATTGCTTTCTCCTTAATGAGATTCACTAGGCATAGCATAACCGTTCTGCACAAACCCTGAGGACTGCTAGGTGGCAGCCTGTTGCTATCTCTTGCCTATCCAGATTTTTACCAACCAAGTCACAGTAGGGTGATTTCGGGTGGAAGAAAAATAGAAGAAGTGAGAAAACAAAGTTACAAGTGGAACACAATGTCCGAACCCCTCCAGTGCAAATTTGTGATCAAAGCAAAGGGACTGTAAAATAACCTTTCAAACCATTTTGTGTCAAATCAGAGAAAGGACGAAGGTGAGATGAGAACAATACGATGCCCACTGGCTTGAGACTCGACTCCTTGTGGCTGCTGGCCTTTGCTCAAACAACTGGAACATCATTTTCTTTCTAAGATCAACGAGGGACAATAAGCATGTGATCTCTACATCCAAGGGAAAGTTTTTTGAATTGAGATATGCATTATTGAAGAGGGCATTTGTTGTCAGCCCTCTGGAAATTGTAGCTGCTGATTTAATTTAGCAAAATCAAAGGTGGAAAAAATTGGCATGATGCAGAAAACAGGAATGGATATGATCACTTCAAGGGTGAGGGGGGGGGCAGTTCATAACATTGCACTTTGTCAGGAAAGGTGTCATGGCAGGTGTCATTTCTCTTATATAACTTTCTTTACCACACTTGCCAGAATCCCATAGTTGGGTAACACAAATGCTCTTCATTCAATTATGTCAGATATATATTCATATATATTTAGACTAGCACTGGAACTAGCACTTAGACTTGTATATTGCTTTACAGTGCTTTACAGCCCTCTCTAAGCAGTTTACAGAGTCAGCATATTGCCCCCAACAATTTGGGTCTTCATTTTACCTACCTCGGGATGGAAGGATGGAAGGCTGAGTCAACCTTGAGCCTGGTGAGATTTGAACTGCCAAATTGCAAGCAACCATCAGACGTTTCCTGCAATACTGCACTCTTAACTACTGCACCGTCACTGTGTTTTATTTGGTTTGCCAGCTGTGCATAAACTCTAAGACATACGATAGACTGAACTATTTCTTATCTGCAATGATTTACTGCGCAGGTCACACATTCTTTCTTAACTTTCACTTCTGATCTTTTGTTCGCCTGTCAAGGGAGCTCTGCTAAGATGTGATTAATTTAGTTAGCAAGTTTGAATTTTTTACTTTCTTTTATATTAAAATGTTTTTTATTAGATCATGCCTCGGGTTTATTTTCGCCTATTTCAAAAGTATGCTACAAGGAAATTCCACGGTCCACACTTTGATAATTCAGGGCGGAATTCACACCCTAACATGCACCACCGTGGCTCAGACTAAATTGTTCTGAATTCAAATGGGACTAATTCCCAACTAAGATTGCAATTAAGCCTGTCATGGGGCTTGATCTACCCAACTATGACAGCCTGATGTGAAGATGTGACCTGTTTTTATAAAGTCCCCATATATTTTAGATTTAGAAACAAAATGTTTTTTTTTCACTCTCTTACAAAAGCATAAAAAGAGCAAACTTTACCTCCAATTATTACTATTCTTGGCAACTCTATTGCATTTTTTTTGGCAAAGTAACAAATGATTTAGATCAAAAATTGTCAACCAGGGACCATATGGCTTTCTGGGAACCTTAGGATATTGCAAGGCGGCTACAGGGGAAGAACATGTAATGGGGGGGGGGGGGCACAGCATAGCAAAATATATTACGTTACAAATACTGTATTTCAGATTGTAGAAAACATAAGAGTCATTGTTCCTTGTCTATAACTGGTAATGGGACTTGGATGGGGGATAGGAGACAAGAGTAGAACATGCTATAGAAGAGATCTCCCCATGGAGTAGGCTGGCAGCTAGGTCTGCAAGTTACATAATGTGATAGTTTTGGTTGGAGAAGTGACTCACTGTAGCCAGTGCCACTATCAAGGCTGATGAACCATCATCACAGTGGAAATGTTATGTGGGTGGAGACCAAAGGGGATCATGATTGCTCATCTGAATAATGACCTTCCACAGCTCCTCTTGTGGGAGAATTGAGTTGTTACTTTGGTAGTAGAGCCCTCAGGTTAGTATGGGTGGTGTTTCAAAAGATATAGTTTTAATTTGCTGCCTTGTGAATTTTATTCCTTTGAAAATGTTGTTGTTTACTGAGATGTGGGCATCTTTGTCTTTTTTAGTAATTCTTTGTCTTTTTGTATGTACTGTGATCTGTCCATGATAATTATGGCTCAGCCTTGGTCTTTTGGTAGGATAATTATGGTTTGGTCCTTCTGTAGGTTTTTTGGGGACTGCTTTGTTCTCTGCTTTGAGTTGGTTCTGATTCTGTATTCTTCTGATCTGTGATATGATTGTCTGCCTCTTCTTCGATCTCTGTGGCAAGTCCTGTGGTTTCTAAGGCTGCTAAGAACTCTAAATGATTAGCATCGTTAATGTTGTAATTGAGTCCTTTCTGTAGGATATCATGTGTTCTGTAGTGCAAACTGTGCAGTGTTGCGATGTTCTATGGCAAAAGACTTTTGTCAGAGGAAGATATAAAGCACCACTTTAATTTCCATAGAAAACCTTGGTTAGCTGGCCTTAGAAGCAGGCTGAAGATACAAAGAGAGCTAGCTAATCCTTCAGGAGCAATTAGCCAGGCACCATTAAGCCAAAATTAGACTGATACGTAGATGTAGCTCAGTGCTGGGATTCAATTTTTTTTATTACCGGTTCTATGGGTGTGGCTTTGTGGGCGTGGCAGGAAAAGGATACTGCAAAATCCCCATTCCCTCCCCACTAACCTGCTTTCCAGCTCCGTTCTCTTGTTCAGGGCAACAAAAGAAGATCAGCTGGGAGACTGGGAGGCAACAGCGGCAGGGCCAGCTTATTTGCCGGTTCTCCGAACTACTCAAAATTTCCGCTACCGGTTCTCCAGAACCTGTCAGAACTGGCTGAATACCACCTTTGATGTAGCTGTAGCAGGCTAGACAAATATATGGAGATAAGTCTTTCTGCATGTACTCCCACAATGTTGGACTTGTGTGAAGGTTAGGAAGTTGTCAATTAATATTACAAATAACTGAAATAATGTGGGATGAAGCCATTTCCCATAGGTCAAGCCCTGAGCTTTTCTTCTTCTGCCAAGGGGTCCCATAGTTCCTTGCTACTATATCCACCCCAGCCAGGAATGACTCAGGTGGAATAGACACAAGGGGTAGAGGGCCATCTCCTGCATAGTTCATAGTCATGATTTGGATTGTTTATTCCTTGCAGTGAAAGGAGAACAAGAAAACCAACACAGCAGGGGGACCATTTTTCCATAATGGGTGCTAAAGATTAGTGGCTTCATTGTGACCATCATTAGATAGGTGTCATTAAAAGACAAATTGTCAGCCTCTACTTCACTTGCTTGCTATTGGCTGCCATTGAAACCAGGAGGGTGGGGGCGTAAGGTATTTGGGAAGGAAGCCATATGGTACTGGAGGAGTTATTAGGAGGGTGGGGCTGAATCTCACCATCTTCTGCGCATGCTGATGGCCTGTGTTTGGATTTGGTCAAGGTCAACAGTCTCTGCATACCAACTGAATGAGAAGTTTTGAAGATGCAACTCACATGACACCTTAGGGAGGTGGATATTGGTTATTGGGTTGGGGTGACTGGGTGGAAGGGTGCTGGGTAAACGTTTGATATATATACTTGTTCGCGCCTTTTTGGCTCAGATCTTGCTTTTTTTCCCCCGCTGCTATCTTTTTATAACCAGTAAAAGTATCTTTAATTCCACAAGAAATGGAGTTGGGAGTTTTCTTTCTTGGTTATTGATGGAGGCACGCCTGACACAAATGTATGAAGTAAGCCTTGCTGCATTGAGCTGAAATACTAGGAGGTTTTCTTCTTTGATCAAGTAATACAGGATATTGCATTTTTATTCCTGTCCCCCCAACTTCTCACCCACTCCTAGCAACTTCTTATTTAATGAGCTCACTGATCCTGCTGAAGGAGACATAACCTTGAGGATTTTATTTTATTTTACCAAAAGGAGGGAATTTGAACTATTAAATATTTAATGAGTGCTATTTCCATCACAAAACATCTGATCTGAAGCCAGCAAATGAAGAAAGCACAAATGTTCTTTGTTCCTGCTGGATAGGAAACCTGAGACGAGATCTTCTGCTTCACAGACTATGGCTCTGAAAGAGCGCTGAGACATCTCCGAAAGGAGAATAACCCCACCGCCCGTAGCTTTGGACTTTTAGAGGAGACAACTGGGTAGAAACTGCATCGATTTTGTAACATAAGGTAGCAGACTAGATTATCGTAATTACTTTGGGTCTTGAAAAATAAATGAAGGAGCTGTAAAGTAAAATGTAAGGAAGGTCAGCCATTGATTAGGAAACCTGCCAGCCGAAAGCAAAACGTTGTGTCATCTTGCAGCTTTTTCGAGTTGTTTGGTAAGGCAAATGATTTACCAGAAAGGATAGTAACCTGCTTTGTGAAAGGGAAAAAAAATACAAAAAGGACAACAAACAGGTAACCCCTCCCTCTCAGCCAGTGGTAGGTTCAGACTGGTTCGGCCGAACCAGTAGTGGTTTGGCAGCCTGAGTCGCTGGAACCCCACTCCCGAACTGGTTCTCCCAGCGGCACCATAGGTATAGCACCCAACTTCGTATCATAATCCTGGTGGCTTAGAAATAATAACAGAACAAGAAACACATTCTGCCTATAGAGCAGTGATAGTGAAGCTTTTTGGCACTGAGTGCCGAAAAGGGACCGTACACATTTATTGGGGAAGCAACCTGGAAGAGGAGCTGCCCAGTGCGCATGTGCACACTGGAAACCAGAACTTCCATTTTCTGGAGTGCATGCGTGTGCAATAATCTGCTGGCCTGTGCGCATGCGCATGTGGAAACCAGAAGACCAGCTCTTCCAGTTTACGGCACTGCCATGCTCGTGAAGACCATCTGATCATGGTGCACATATGCGCACCAGAAACCCAGAAGAGCAACAGGCGAGGCTGTACATGCCGTGCGACATGGCTCTGTGTGCCACTTTGGGAAGGTGTGCCATAGGTTTGCATCACGGCTATAGAGCCTCAAAACAGAAGTCTTGTGGATGCACCTCCAAATTGCCCAGAAAACATGGTTAAAAGCTGGACTGCCTAACAATACCTAGGGATTGTTTGGCAAATGCCTCAGAAAGCTGGCAGGTGGAGGATGCTATTGTAAGTAATACTTTATGCAGAGTAAGATTATTTACATTTTAGCTTTGAATGCAATGCATGAAAAACACAACAGCTGGCCCAGAGAGAGGATATTCACATTTGGTCCCCACTACAGGCCTGAGTGGAAATGACCCTAATAAGGAAAGCTCTTAACTTCTATCAAGAGCAGCATTGTGGTGGGGACAAAGAGGTTTATGTGTTAGTCGCCTCCCACTAATACCATGATTGTAATCTGACTTGGGCCCACTTCTGCATTCTATTTTTTTAAATGATTTGCTTTTTATCCCAGGCTACAAAGGGGCATCATTTCACATCCAGAGTGGTTCATTCTATCATATAAGGTAACTGCCTTGGCTTTAGCTTAGTGAACTGCATGCACCAAGTTATTATACATTGTACATTATGGTTTATGGCTTATCACATTATGAATCTAAATTAGCTAACTGTGGCTCAGTAAATGAATAGTGATTAAACAATGTCATGGTATGATTTATGAACTCTGACTCACTTTTGGTCTAAATAACCAAAATAAGCTAATCCTAATCCTCCCTCCCTCCCTCTCCCCCCACTTTCTCTCTCTCACACACACTTCACAAGAGATAGTCACACGCCCTGAATATTTTTTTTAAAATGAAATTTAAAATTACTTTCTCACTTTGAATTCTACACTTAAACGTAATAAAAAGTTAACAATACAATGCTTTAGGGAGCCATGGCAAATTGAAGATGTTCTTGAAAAACAGACATGAAATTTGTGGCTGGATGCAGGATCCTGGCCAGTGAAATCTCTGGAGACAAGCAGAGATGTTGAGATTGGCACAACACACACTCCAGACAGCTTTGAGTAAACCACAGAAACTAATGCTTTTGTGGCTGGCTAGGGAGTGTAAGCAGCTGGGAGTTGAGAAAAAAATGCCATCTAAACTCATAGGCCTAATGCAGCCTCTTTGGACTCAAAGTTCTGCCAATTTTCATTTCTTAATCACTTTGAAATTGATTTTTAATTGCTTTTTAAATATCAAGAACATCCAGAGTGGCAAATTTTATGACTTTCACTGGGTAAGGTTTTTTCAGTCAAAATAAGATTTCAGTACGAGTTGAAGGGCTTATGAAAAAAAATAGTCTTTTTAGAATTGAAATGACAAGGATGATTGAAGTTTTTTTTTTAAAAAAGAACGTTATACAGGAATTACAGATTCAGATGGATTTAATATACATAAATGCATTTAAATACTGGGGCTTTAAAAGACATCAGATGCAAATAAAACAATGGATGTATTATGTGAACAAATACTTTAGAAATTACTTTCAAATATTTCTACTATTATTGATAAAAATAGATGATGCTATGGAAGAGGTACAAGTTTTATTGGACAAAAATGAAACTGACAAATCTTGATTTAAAGATCACCAACTACCGACTACAGTACCTTAAGGAACAAGATGAAACATTAAATTTAGGGAAATCAGCTGAGCTTTTAATTTTATTTTTTTAATTAAATTTTTACCTCCCCAATTAAGTTAATAATTTAAAAAGGCATACAAATAAATAGACAAGAGCATCTTAGATAACCTTTCTATTTTGGATTTACAAAAAGAATTTGGACAAAGGGCTCCCCAGGACTACCAATATTCTATCAAGTTATTATTCATATAATATTGCTAAAGGAGGTAGCTACGCAAAGCAGAAGGTTCTAGGTGGCAATTCAATTATATTTATTTATTTATTTATTTATTTATTTATTTATTTATTTATTTATTTATTTATTTATTTATTTATTTATTTATATTATGAGAAGTCAGCATTATTATTACAATGCCTCCCCCCTCCTCATAATAAACTCCAAATGAACTTCTAGAAGTCTCCATGTCTGCCCACTTAATTTCCTTTATAACTCTAAAATGAATTGAAAGAGAATAGCTTACGGGTCAAGCTAGAAAGGACTAGAGTGGGTTGTAGAACAGATTCATTACATCCCCTCTGGGCAAGTAGACAGCATCCGAATGACATTGAGGAGTTGGGGGCCATAGTTAAGTGTTGCTTGGGCAGCATATTCTATGCTTCCAGGCTTTATCCATGAGTTTTGTCAGAGTGCCTGGAATTCTTTCACCGCGGCAAAGAACAATGATCAGAATGCAAACATCCATCACTATAAAAGGATCATAGCAATAAAGGAGAGACGTTTAAACCCTTCCTCTCTAGCTCCAACCTCTAATGCATGAAAGGACCACCGTGCAGCCATCTCAAGATCACGCCACTGCAGTTCAATCACGGGAATTGACTAATGACAGTTTTCATTACTTGTAATCAATAGGTTCAGCTCATTGCTGTAGAAATCATTTGATAAACCCTAATAGGTATAATTTTACATTTTATTGTAATTTCTTTCTTGGGCAAGACTGTCAGCCAGTGATCCAGAGGTGGGTTCCTACCAGTTTGGACCGGTTTGGCTGAACCAATAGTGGTTTGGCAGCCTGGGTCGCTGGAACTGGCAGTGACCCAGGCTTGGCACACACACACCCCAAACCGGTTCTCCTACCGGGCCTCCAACTTGATTTTTGGTTCTGAGTATGCACAGAACAATTGTAATTGCACAAATTTATTTTTTTTCTTTTTTTAACATTTTGCACACGTGCAGACTTATTTTTGTGCAAGTGCGCATGCACACGTTTTTTTTGTGCACGCACCTAACCGGCAGTAATGCCAGGTGAACCCCCCCCCCTGCAGTGATCACACAAAGTCACTTCATAATTAGCTCAACCAAAGTCATCAGAGCAATGCAGACCATAAGAAAAAGGATGCCCTATATAGCAACATCTTCTAGGCTTGGTCAACGCATAGCACTGTAGCACCACAGGGCCAAACAGAACAAGTGAAGTAAAATTGTCTGCTGTGCAGCACCTGATGACTAAAGGAAGACTGCCAAAATAGCTGCCATGCCACCATCTGACAGCTGCTGTTTCTCTGAGTGGGCAACAATATCTTTAAGGACCTGCCACCTGCAAGTAGAGCTGCAGAACTGCAAATGCTGCAACAATGGTGCCCAAACATGTCTGCTCAACGTATGGCAGAACATTTCATGCCCGTATAGGCCTTACCAGCCACCTGTGGATCAGGGGTGGGTTCCGGCAGAGACTACTGCCCGTTTGCTTAGGGGCGTGCCGCACACGCCTGCCTAGTACAACTAAACTTGTTCTGCGCATGCGCGGACGCAAAAAACAAGAGAACCAGTTCGGGGGCGTGGCAGGCCTGGGTCACTGCCGGTTCCAGTGATCCAGGCTGCCAACCTACTACCGGTTTGGCTGAACCGGTCCAAATGGTAGGGACCCACCACTGCTGCAGACACATTGTGGACAGCCCACCACCTGTTAGATGTCAAGGCCCTCTTTGAACCCAATGGACGAACATCATCCTCACCTGCAGGCAAGAGACGGAGCAAAAGCAGCTTTTAGTTCTGTCCCAAGTCGGATCTTCTGAGAATTCACAGCTAAATACCAGAAGGAACAGGGATGAACAGATTCTTTGGCCCAGTTCTTCCCTGAAACATTTCTTATAAGTTCAATTATTGCAATACAGGAAAGTCTAAGACTCTAAATCTCCGACCTCCGACCTCCGTTCCTTCCGGCAAAAGTTAAAGACTCACCTGTTTCAATCAGCTGGCCTGGCACTTTCTTAATTGCACCTCCCAGGGATTTATTTTATTTTAGGGTTTGGGGTTTTAATTGTGATGTTTTAAGATTAGAATTATTTATTTCTTAGTACAGCCTATTTCCCCCTCCAAATGTATCTTAAATGTAGTTTAAATGTATTTAATTATTATGAATGTTTTTATTATTGACTGTACACCGCCCCGAGTCCCTTTTTGGGAGAGGGGCGGTCTAAAAATCTAAGAAATAAATAAAATAAATAAATGGATGAAGAGGACTATGTTCATATATGGAGTCTCTCAGACAGGGTCATTTATGAAAATTAGTGCATTAGTGCAGTTGGAACGCTCATGCCTGAAATGTTTACGCAGTCTTTAAAGATGAATTAAGGAAAATAACAGAAAAAGTACTTGCCAACAATTTTCTGTTAACCTTTAGATTTGGCATGATCATATTTTCAGAATGACAACTGTGGGTAGTCAAGTCACTTGTCTTAACAGGACAAAACAGGTAATTATTCCGAAATTAAGGGGATGCAACTAATTATCTTATTCAGTAGCATTTTTGTTCTGTACTACTGAACTTCCCAAATAAAACTATTTATTTCACTTAAATAAATAAAAGCTTCACACTTGCTTTACTTTTTTGTAGTCTCTTTATTCTATAACACAAGCAACACAAATGATTCGTTTTAAAATATCCTCCTTTAAGAATTCCCTCTGAACAAAATATACACAAAATACATTTTGCAAAGTGGCTGAACAACAAACTGTTCCGAAACGTACACACAAGAGAAATGGTTCAGGTATGTCCCTCCCTCTCCCCTCCCCACATATACCAATAGAAGAAGAGGGTTTAGGGGAGTTATTTTTAAGAACACAAGGAAAACTATGGCAGGATCCAGACATTTTGTCAACAGATATTCCTTATAGGCTTTCATCGGCCACCATAAAACAAATCCAAAGACAACAAATTGTGAGGACCTTTTGAGAATCTCAATACATCCGGCCTCATAGTTCTTTATAACCAACCTTCTTCCAAGTCTTGAAGTGCTTAGAGAATTGCATATCTTGGCCAAAGACTATGCACATCCAAGAATAAAGGTTGGCTGGAAAGGGGCCCCAAATGACTTGGTCCCCCTTCAGAGTAGTTTGGATGCCTGTCTTTTCATGTCTACCTCGTGATACAAGCCCAATTGTGGCAAGCATCACTATTTTTCTTTTTCTTTTTTTTAACAAATTGGATCTTTGGTATAAGAGAGAAGATGCTCCTTTGTGGGGCTGCATTTCACTGTTTGGCATAGGATCTGTCTGGGGAAAGTAATAATTGCAGGGCCTGGTTAATCAATAAATTGCTTGAAGACTGGAGTTCCTCTTTCATTTTGGTAGAGCAACTTTCCCTTTAGTTAAGGCAGAGCATTTTTTTTCCTCCAGAGCATTTTTATAGTACAAAACAAAACTTGCCAGCTGCCATTGCAAACAACAACTCTGCATATACATAACAGCATTGTGTGAAAGTTCCAACTCCTACACTTTCTGTCACTGCTGTCACGTTTGTTTTTCCCTACTTCTGCCTTCTGCAGCTGTTAGGAGGGGAATATTTAGAATATGGAAATCAGGGTCCACTATAAATTGCTTTTGCACTATGGACCTAAACAAATAAAATTGATTCAGAGCAACTACATTCTGTGACTGCCCTCTGATTCCTTGAATGTGCAAATTCCATCTTAGATCTCATAACCATGACCCAAACTTGAAATAGGGTGCTAGTTTCTGCCCTGAAGTATGTCCTTTTCCCTGCCCATTTCTCATTCTGAGACGTGTGGAGATCAAGTCACCGAGTGTATGACTGCCTGGTTTTGCAGCAGTGGTGGGTTACGACCAGTACGCTCCCGTACGGGCATTCCGGTGCCTGCTGGGAGCACCGGGTACCATTCTGATATGGTGCTCCAGAGGACCCACCTGCTCGCCCTTGCTCCTTACCGGTATTTGAGCTCTCCAGCACTTCCGCGCACGGAGCATATGGCCCCTGTGTGACGCTCTGCCAAGCAGCTGGAGAGTTGCGGAGGCATCGCGGAGCATCGCAGGAGGTAAGGACGCATGCACGGGCTGCACGCATTCATGTAGTGGACGCCGGGGCCCGTTGCACCATACCGGTTGCACCGGGATCCGGAACCCACTACTGTTTTGCAGGCACTATTGGAGAAGTGCAATTTCCTGACCCAGGAGGGCCTTGCAGGATCAACATGCAAACATGAACTCTGGGCTCACAAGAGCTGGGTCATTTAGAAAATGGAAAGGGCAGATAGATTGGCACACACATGAGGTCTAATGGCTCTCTCCACAAATGTGCACCCACGGCTCGCTTGCAAGGCCAAAAGCACCACAGGTAAATGTGCCTCCCAGTTTTATGGCCTGTGTTTCCATAAAAAGTCTATAGAGGTTGGAAACTATGAAAAATAAAACTTGTCCTTCCACTCAGTGATTTTCAATTGAATAGTGAACGAATTCCCTTGACATTATCTACCTGTCCTCAGAATGAGACACATTCTCCCTTTTCTGCCCAGTGAATGGTTTTTCTTTTAACTTTGGCTGAACTTTCATCTAACTTACATTTTAGAGTTACGTAATACTTTCAGTCACCCTGAATAAATAAATAAATAATATTATGATCTTCAGCAGGAACTGTTGTATATCTATCGCTTGCCCTTGTGTTAATAGCAGCAACTGAATAGGTTTACAATCAATAGTCATTCTTGGTAGTGGCAGGAATGCGTAATACTTCCCTTCTTTGAAATAAATAATAATAAATTGTTGCCTGCTTTTTAATAGTGGCCCTACAAGTTTGTTATACTTTGTTATTCCACTTTTTATGTACGAAATGTTAGCACTTTGTCATTCCACGCACAGCATGTACAAGTAACCTATACCCAACAGCACAGAACTGAAAAGCAACACTTGAAAACCGAAAGATTTTTTTTCAGCATTTTCATTTTCAGATGAAAAAAAATCTTGAGCGTGGTGATTCTGTCTCTCTGTTCAAGTTACCATGTTCAACAGATGCTTCAAAGTGACAAACTAGAGTACGCGTATAAGATCTCAGTAACAAACAATGTAGGTGTACACCATGTGAAAATGTTCCCCTAAAACAAACCCCTCTTCACAAAGAACCATAGAAACACGGCATTATTTAAATCTTAAGGAACAAACAAATAGTAGAATCAAACAATCATCTCAGGGCATAGCACTGACAAAGAATCCCATAATTCAGGATAGACAATCACTAGGGTTCAGCAGCATCTGACACAACTTGTACATTCAAAGTCTTCTGTTGACTGAACGAGAAAGCAGGGAAGCAAAGGATACTGGACTGTTTGCTGTTCAAGCAAGCTGCAAGGCATCCTATATCAGGCTGATTAAGGTTCTTCCACTCAATCAGTTCGATGCCTGTGGTTGAAAATGAAGGCTAACAGAACAGGCAATGCTGCATTGCTCATAAGGTTGATGCCAACTGCACTCCAACATGGCATACAGAACACTTTGCTGGTGCCTCTAACACTTGCTGATACAACAGCTCGTTTGGGCATATATCCAACAATGACTTAACAAAGAGAGAGAAGGCAGATGCAGGGTTTGATCACATTCATGTAAGCAATGAGGAAAGTGTGTGGGCTCACATACTACGTATCATTTTCCTAGCAGTGAAACATGACCACCAGTTGTTCAGTTTTAGCAGTAGTTCAAAGGTGAGCTACGCTTCATTGGTGTAGCTGGGATTCATTCTTCACCAGCTGCCTGTAGGCACTTTCACACCAGTGTCCTGAATTCCTCTGGCATCAGCTCCAGACCAGACTGATCCAAAGAAGCTTAATCACTATCTCTGCAGACCTTGTGGGTCATTGGTTTTCTCACTGATAAAAATCTCACGCTTCCCTTGCCATCTGCCCCTGAACTCCTCTGCCACCACCCAGTGCATCTTGATCCATAAGTTTCCAATATTTAGAACTTATCTTCCTTCACCAGCCAGGATCATTAAACCCTGGTCACAGATATAAGGAAAAATAGCTGATGGAAAAATGGTCCGCAATAAGAAGTGATTTCACGTGTACAATCCATACTTGTGTCTGAACGTATGAAAGGACTGATGTTGAATTGACTGAGAAACCACCAGAGGCTGTTAGTGCTTTGTTTGCATTTTCCCAATCAACCTCACCTCGTATAGCTTCCCATCACAGCAACTTCTCAGGGGGATTTGGAGTTTATATTTATGTAATGATCATTATAGAGAAATTAGATAGGTGGATGGAGTTCTAGTCATTCTACAATAGGGACAGAAAACACCGTCACGTTCTCCGAGCCTTCTATATGTTTGGAGATCCAGAGTTAAAACAATTGTGGCCGTTTCAGTGTGAGAAGTTGTCGGGGTGCAAATGCTATTGTGAAGGCAAGATGAGGTGACAGGTGCCTTTCCCAAGTTCCCTTACTGGAATTAACACCTAATTGGCTGCTCTTCTCTTCCATTCACAGCCATACCAGCCAGCTACCTCCATTGCTTCAGCATCCCACAAACTGGATACTAATTTTTCTCCTTTTTTCTTCTCAAAAACTGCCTTTTATATAATGGCCTCATTATATAAACTTGTGTATTTTCCCTTACTTGTGTATCCTTTTCTCAACTGTAACTAGCCTATTAAATTATATACTAATATTTAAAGTTACGTTTTACTCTCTGCAAGAAACAAGAGAAAGCATTTATACATTTTGTATAAAGTAGATGTGGTGGCCCATAATTAACATAAAAGTTTCTTACATATCTTTATTTTCAGCTGTGGATGTCACCCAGCTTGGCTTCAGAAAAGAATGACGAGTGAGTGATATTTCTGCTTGGCCATAAAACTACAAAGGTCATCAAATATCTCTGAGAACGATCTATTTTACAGATTTGGGGTAAGTGTATAAATTTGATAACTCTACATATTCGAGTCATGTGCCTAATTTTCAGATTCTTTTGTCCTGACCGAGAAGCCAGGCAATACAAATGGAAAGCCTGAAAACAGAAAACCTGGGACACACTTCACACCCCATTTGTTAACACCCAGTGAAGGGATAAGTAAAGATATAGAACCAGAAAACCTAAGTAGCACTTGCAACTTACACAACAGAGAAAATACATTTTTGGTCTTGGGTTTGCACCAAAATGAGAAAAAGGACTTCAGCTTATTTCTCAAATCAGCATTGGACAATTCTACTAATTTTTAGACAGACACCCTTATAGCAATATGAAATAATTCATAGAGCCTATGCAGTACTTCCAAGAGGGTTAAGTATTTCTGTCTGAAAACCTGTTACAATCACATTGAAATAGTCACTTCCTAAGCCTGGAGGCCTAGTTTTCATTGCCAAGATGTTTTATAAAGGTTAGAATAAATGGGCTCCTCTGTTCATTGGTACAACTATTGTTTTAAATTTAGATGGCTTAAGGATCAGATGCCTCATTTAGGACGTAACACAAATCTGTTCCAAAGACATCTCAGCAATCTTTACATTCTCAATGGTCAATCTTGACAAAGCCTATTACATGACCACGTCCATTCCACGCTGTTTTCCTTGCTCCACAAACTTCTTTTTTTTTCCTCTTTAAAAAATATGCAGTATCAAACATATTGAGCCTGTCAGCCTGTTTGGATATCAGTTGTCGGAATACCTATTTCAAATTTAATACAAAGGCTCTTTTTGTTATTATATTACATTCTCTGGTGTCATGAGTATGACTACACTGTGCTCTTAAGATTTAACAGCATGGAACAGATCTTGCTAGTTGTTACCGACAAGCAAATGGGCAGATGTACATCCTTCTACCATTTTTTGAATAGACAAAGTTTCAACAAATGCACTTCATTTCTGTTCCTCGAAGTATCTTAGATTCAGTCTCTCTTTGATAAGGCAACTAAAGTCTTCTACACAATGATGTCATAAACCCTGCCCACTCGTCCTAGCCATTCTCTCAGAGCCTGACGAACCCGGATGTCTGTCACATGGCAAGTCAATTGACTGATGCAGGGAAATACCGCCGGTTGTAGAGCGATGAAGATCTGGTCAGGTAGGGATTGAATCTGATTAAGAACTGTCAGAACCATGTTGGTCCATGCCTAAAATAATGCGAAGAGAAAGGGGGGAGGGGGGGAGAAAGAGAAAGGGAACAAGTAAATCTATAAATTAGGACAATGCAAAAGACAAATGGAAGCACGTAGAACAGTAGGGAAATAGGAAGGACACCTTTAGAAGAAATGCAGTATCAGTGTTAAGTAAGAACATAAGGCAGTTCAGTATGAAAAGTGTTTTTTACTTTTGCCAAGAAGCTGCATGTATACACTTTATCTTTAGGTGTATATCTTCATGAATACAACACCACCTGAACATTTTGCTAAAAATGCCATATGCTTAAGACTCATTGTGTAGTCACAAGCACCTCATATTTTGTATAATTGTAGGTCTCTGTTTAAAAATCAATTAGGAAACCAAGTGCCACAATATGAAAGGCAAAAGCAGGTCTCCCAAATTTAAAGTTTCTCCCCTTTATTTCCTCTCTTCTTCTCTTTTCTTACCTGTATTTGTGCCTCCCCATCCCGGACCGATATGCTGAATGAGCTGGCAGTCGATCCGGAGCGTGGCCTCTTTTCTTGCCTCAGAATCTCTGGCCCGGCGCTAAAGGAGTGCCTCATCTGGCCTTGATCAATCAGATTTTGTGGCCGTTGGAGGAGAGGTGAATCTGGCCCTCTTGTGCCGAGCGGATCCCCTTTCTTGTCAGCTTTCATCTCTTTGGAGAAATTAGCCAAATTATGCTGCTGCTGCTTTCTTTTTTTATACTCCGTCATTAGTTTTGATATGGTTTTATCTGTTGCTATGCTGTAAATTTTGTTGCTAGCGCTCTCCCACCATTCTTTTTTCCTGCCTTGGTCTTTCTTCTCCATTTTGGGGCTCAAAGGTGGAAGAAGGATCATATCTGCACTTCCCTTAGGAGTGAGGTTTTCGGTGAGGGAATCCCTACTCTGGCTTCTATCATCTTCTGAAGGAGTGTTTTTCCCGGAAAGGGCTCCAGTAGATGGTATGGGTATTTCTGATTGAAAGGCTGGCAGGATTAAGACGGGGTCTCCCCTGAAGACAGGGAGCTCATCGGCACTATTTTCCAAATCCAAATGCATCTGAATGTAGTTATTACATAACTCCATGCAGAGTTTGTGAAGCCTTTTGATTAGCCAAGCCCAGTCTGCATTGCTCACGGGTTGGACACTCAAAGATGGCAACCTGGCCCTCCACTGCCTCTTCTCTTTCCCCCTCGGTGGGCTGACTTGAGCAGTCTCTTCAAAAATGTCTTCGTCTTCTGAAGAGCATTGTTGGGATGAATCCGTGCTCCTTTCATCATCTTCAAAAAGGATTTTCTTCACCTGTTCCGCAGTGATGTTTTCCTGATTGGTCACAATAGCACAGATCAAGGCATGGAAGTAGATATTGAAGCTCATAGCCGACTGGCGGTACAAGTTGGCGGCCCCACCAATGCCAGATACCTTTTTGAGCAAGCACTTCAGCCCAGTCCTTGTATCAAACTCTCTGGCTGTTCGGTAGGAGTCCAATAGTAAATCAAAGATGACAGCCAAGTTCTGCATAGAAATGTACCTGAGGAAACCAGTGAGTTTGGTTTCTGGCAATTGGTGTGTCACCTTCTCTTCAGTGTGTGAGGGCCCTTTCACAAATTCTTCCAACAAAATATCATATAAATTCTGCAGCAGGACTTGATGGGAAAGCAGGCTCACTACAATTGTTCTGAAAGGGATACTTTGTGTAGCAGAAAAAGAAAGAGAGAGAATTTAGAACCTCATGAATGTTTCTCAAATTGCTCAATTATATTAGTCTCTTTCTCCAAGAAACCTCTGGTGATAAGCTAACAACCACCTCATAATCATTATATATATTTTTGTAAACATTATCACTAACTAATGCTGCTTATCATCTGCAACTTGTTCTTGCAGTGAACTTTGTTCATTGCTGTTGTGTTACAGTGCTTTCGTTGTGTTTTAACACTCTCTGGTGGTGGATTACTGGCATTCGTTTTCTGGCACCAAAGAATGTTGTGGTTTTCTGAGGAATGCTAGATAAGACTAGCCAAAATGCACATTTCAGTTTGGAGGTAAAAGTGGCAGGAGTAATTTCTCGTGGCATGTGTGCAAGTTTCACAGTAAGGGTATCAGAATGTGCCAGAAATTGTGCATGGAGGGAAGTTGTTGACCTTGGTAACACATTCACTACTACCATAGCAAAGTAGCAAATATCTCACCATGACATATTTGAGCACCGCAGTGTGGCAAAAGGGAGGGGTGGAATATACACAGGAACTTTCAAGGGTTTCATTTTAAAAATGCATTTTATAAATGCATCTGACAGAGGTTTCAATTCACCCAAGATCTAAAATTGTAACTGTATTGGCCTTCTTCCTTGCTGAAATTAGCCTTTAAAAGATAGGAAAGCTTCTCCCTTTTAAACTAGATAGGGAATAGCAGTTCATTTTAAATAGCTATTTCAATTTCTTCAATAGCTAAGGGGATACTTTTTGTGGAGAAATATCTGTATCTCAAATGCCATTTAAGAAAATACATGATTTGGATGTTGGCTTGAAATTGCATTGAAGGAAAGAAACTCTGTCTTACCCAAGTTTCCTGTGTATTGGTTGCAGCATTATAAAGGAAATCAGACAGAAAAAAGAGAAACTCTACTAAGTGAAAAGAAAACTGCAACACACTTCTAGATTGACATGCAAGAGAATATAAAATAAGCAAGCAGCAAACCCACTCTTGTAGCAAGTCTTGTAAAGAGGGACATTTATATCCCTGCTAAATAAAATTTAAGGAATGAGCTACCAATCAGAATAGGTCGAGAAATGGGATGGCAGGAATGTCATTTATTATATTCCTACAAACAATTCAGTTTGTACCAATGCTCACAATTAACCCAAAAATCTGGATTTAGGGGCTGTTGGCTTTCTGCAAAACTTCTTGAAAAAAAAGTTTCATCGTATTGTACACATTTTCCCCTTTCCCTCTCACATACTTCGGCTAACTCAGGCTTAAAGGTGCAAATCTACGATTTGCTGTGAGGGTCTGCCTCTTAAGCATGCACTAATGGTGCCAAGGATATTTGATGAGGTTCAACCCCACACTCTTATTCTGAGGCAAGACCGCATGTAATGCTGGACTTCTCAAACTGTAAGTCAGCACTACTTTGGGGTCATGAGCAACTCAGAAAGAGAATCACCATTTTTTAAAAAAAAAAATCTTGCACTATCAACATTTGTTGCAATATATGTCCCGTATTCTATTGCAAAGCTTGAATATCTCAAGGCATACAGAGTAAAATTTAAAAATAAAAAGATATATTTATTTCTTTTTCAACCCCATTTTACACATATTTATTTATTATTTAAGGGACACAGAGTTTGGAAACATCTGCATTACCCATTCCAACTATCTTTTATTTTCCATGGTAAGGCAACTAATTCCAAATAAGAATATGAGTATTAAGTGTCTTTCATCTGTCTCATTTTGCTTGTTGCTTAATCTTAGAAATCTGTTTCTTACCTTTTCTGTGAGTGGCCATTGGACTTCTTATCAGGAGGCAGCTCAATAATAAGCAGACAAGATTGAGCATGCTCAAATCCTTCCTTGTTATTGGGTGTCTTTGGGGAGCATTGGGTGTCCAACATGAACACCTGTGGGGAAAAAATCATACCAATGTGCTATTGCTTTATTGGTATTCGGGAACCACAGGCAAGTCAGCACCAGAACAAGCAATTTGGAATTAAAATGAGACAATCTGAGTCATGCCCTATTCACTTAATCCATCTCATGTAGAGGACTTTAGCAAGACTAGAGGAACTATTGTGTGGATTATTCCCCAAGCAATTTTTTTTTGTTGGCTCAATGGCTTCACTTAGCTCAAGGCAGTTCCTTCTCAATCTGCACTGCAAATGGAGTTGTTCAATGGGCAAAATCAGCCCAGCAGAATAACTGATATTTCCTCCCAAAACACTCAATGAATTACATTTTTGTTTTCATTTCAAAAGGTTTCTTGTTCTTGCCTACCTAAACCTATTCAACTCAGTGAAGACATCAATATCCAGGGAACATTCCTTGGAATTGGAAGGGTGAAACCTTAAACATAAACAGGTAAATAAAATCGTATAGATATATGTCAGGGTAATTAACATTAGATAACTGAAGTCAGTTACGTTAACAATATTAAAAACTCATCTTTACAGACCTGATAACATAACATCAACTCAAGAGCATTGTGTTGTGGCCCGCAAGCGGCCAACAGAGCTGGCAGCAGATTCGGATAGTGAGAAGGTTGGGGAGGAACATGGGCCAGTCATGTAGTGTGGGGAAGGCTCTGATGAGTGCTCTTCATCAGAGGCAGAGATGGGGCCAGGGCCGTCTGACAGTTATCAGCTGCCTTCAGAGTCAGACATCAGTGAGGCAGATGAACAACTGGAGCCTGTTCCCAGTGTGCACATGCACAGAGTTGCCAAACAAAGGGAACAGCTAAGAAACAAGGGTCTACTTAGAAGTAAGGCCATAGGTGGACAGTGAATGGCCCCTCCCATAGGGAATAAAAGAGAAGTGAAAGGGGAGAGGTGTTTGCAGGAGACAATTCGTTCATTCCTGAATTCTTGCCAAGTATTGCAGCATCTGAAAGATATTGGCCTGGCCACTCTCCAAGCCTGATAAAGGTTGGTAATTGTGAACTATCTTGAAAGATTGTGGGAGAAGAAAGACTTTGCTGGAGAGGAATTCACTGTAAATTAAATAGAAAAGAGTTTATCGGGACAAGGACTCGGCTTCATGCTGCTGGGAAAGCCTAGGTCACAACACATGGTGAAAATGCTCCAAATGAATTCCCAATTAATCTAGTCAAACCTAAGCACTGATTTTATTGGAAGTATTAAGACATCTTAAGAACACATCTGTGCACAGACCAGTTAAGTATGGAATAAAATTGTTTACTTGTTGAGCCATCGCCCTTATTCTCCAGTATTCAGCTTCAGCACTTGGGGAGAGGGAAGGAGCTGCCATTTTCATCTCACAGGCATCACCACTCAGATTTTCAGAGCCACTGTGGAAATAGCCCAACAGATTCTACAGAGAGGCAAAATGTTATCGGTATAGTAAACTATATCTTAAGCCATATGCAAAGCTGAATAGTTCCTTCTCATATTACACTATGGTATTGTTATTCATACTTTTCTGTTTTTCCAATATAAATCTCATAGTATAGTTAATTTTGGCTCATATCGTAGATGATATGGAGTTGGTACATTTTGTAAGATGTGGCAACCAAGATTTACCAACTAAACCTGTGCCATACAACTAATGTTCACTAACATTCACTGTAATGGGTAGTACAGTAGTTCTTGACTTACCACCGTAACTGATCTTGGCAATTATAGTCATAATCATGATAGTTGTAAGGCAGGTCAACATATAGATTGGCCAATTTTATAAACCTTTTTTTGCAGCAATTGTAGCTGTGGTCATTAAGTGAACCCACTGTTTGTTCTGGATCGGTTTTTATTGGAAATCGCAAGGAAATGCTGGTTTCTGGCAAAACCATTGTGACCACAGAGTATTGTAAACGGCTACAAATGCAGGTCAGTTGCTGAGCATCCAAAATGTGATCACATGACTGCAGGGGAAGGTGTTTTCTAATGTTGAAATTTTTCAAACCGGGTAAGTGGTTTTGAGTGGGGGGGCAGAGTGTCCATCATAATTTCAAACGGTCACTAAGCAACCGGTTGTAAGTCAAGGAAAGAAATTAAACAACGGAGCCAAAGGGCATGCTAATGTAAATTGTTCTGATATGCTGATGATCTTATAGCTATCTTTAATAATCATGTAATGTCATTACTAAAGGTTACTGAAGTCGACAGCAACACGGCTTATACTCTGGTTATTAACCGGAAGACGTAGAAGAAAGGGTAGCGGAGCCAGGGTGAAAGAGTCAAATGAGCAATTAGTCTGGAATCCATACATGGGCACAAGAGGGCAAAGTCTGACTTCATTGAATGCCACCAAACCTTATCTAGATATAGTGACACCCAGGTAAAATCATCAATCTGAGAAGATTCCTGTGCATAGGCTTGAACAATAAAACAGCTAATTGAACTCTTCACAAGTCGATCTGGTTGCTTGTGCCTGACAAGTCTAATTGGTGCTATCTATTGTAACTACAGATTACTCTTCAAGAGTAGAATTCCCCCTTTGTATAGATTCTATAAAAAGGAATAAAATGGAATCTGACTATTTTTGAGGAATTTTGGTTATATGCACCATTGGAGAGAGAATTACATTGAGGGAGTGCAAATCTATTAGTGGTCCAGATATCATGGATTAGTGGATTTAATTTATCATTTTTTGAAAGAATCATATTTATAATTTAAAAATATTTTCTTTCTGTCATAGGTTTCGTAATCTTTTATAAGAATACACAATTGTATGTATAATTTGATATTTTGTTATGAAATAACATATGATATATTTTAGGTCACTTATATTTCATTTAATTTCATGTATTAGTATTATTTCTTAGGGCTTTTTGTTTCTATTATAATTGTAAATAATATACTTCATAATTTAATATTAATTGAATATCAATTAGATAAAACTATATTATCTTTTAAAAACATTGTGTGTGTGTGTGTGTGTGTGTGTTTGGCCATAAGTTATTTTCTGTGTACTTTCCCCCCCCCCCAAATATCGATAAAATGTAAAAATAAAAAAATAATTAAAAATAGAAGAACTAATTTTATGTTGTTATTTATAATTATAAGTATTTTTATCCACCGGGTTTTCTATCTTATTTAGTTTATGTTAATCACTATAAGATATCTAGGGTTTTTTAAAAAAAATTGTATAAACTTATATAGACTTTCCCCTTTTGGAGACTCCTGAACATTTTGGTGAAAAGAGGGCCCAAATTCATACATTATGGTGATCCCAAGAGCATCCCTATCTCTGTGAAATTGTGAGTTCAAAGAAACAATGCTGTCACATTAGTATTCATAAAATGTTGTTGGTGGGAAAAAATAATGTGTGTATGAACAAATAATCGTACACACACATATGCAGACATACGCACACCCGAAAGAACCCATTTAAGAAAATGATAACCGCTAAAATCAGTTTTAGTCATATATAGGCTATACCTTCACTGGTTCAAGAGTAGTTGAAAAAGCATCCTCTAAGGCACAACATGCCAGACGCCACATTTCTTCAATAAAAACAGGACCAGCTGTCACTAGTACATATCTGTAGAGAAGGCACAAGATGGTGGAAGATACAGAAATCTGATTATCATTTGGGTATGATCTAATGACCACTGGAATCTGCTTGTACTCTTTCAATGAGACTCTAGAAAAAGTGCAGAGAAGAGCAACCAAGATGATTAGGGGACTGGAGACTAAAACATATGAAGAACAGTTACAGAAACAGGGCATGGCTAGTCTAGTGAAGGGAAGGACCATGGGAGGCATGATAGCAGTGTTCCAATATTTGAAGGGCTGTCACAGAGAGGAAGGGGTCAAGTTATTTTCTAAAGGACCTGAAGGCCAGACAAGGAATAATGGATGGAAACTGATCAAGGAGAGATTCAACCTAGAAATAAGGAGAAATTTTCTGGCAGTGAGAACAATCAACCAATGGAACAGCTTGGGAGCGTTATCATTGGAAGCTTTCAAGAAGAGATTGGACTGCCATTTGTCAGAAATGATGTAAGGTCTCCTGCTTGGACAGGGGGTTGGACTAGATGACCTACAAGGTCTCTTCCAACTCTGTTAATCTGTTAACTTCTCCCTTCTTTACACCCTTAAAATCTCTTCAGGGAGTTCCCCAACCCTTCAGAACAGTTGTACAGAAGATGTACAAAAAGTCTACACAGGCAAAAGGTGGCCTTCTCATACAAATTGTTGAATTATTCAGTTATTAGATGATGACTATTGGATTCCATCTATTCAGTCAACAATCAGATGACAGTCCTTATTGAACTGCCAGCTAGCTCAGAGAATTGTGAAGAGATTTATGTGCTATCGAAGTATTGAGTCTTTATCTGCATTTGATTTTCATGTCTATGTCCCCCAAGAGAGGTTCACAGAAATAATGGTCACTTAGCCAGTAATAAATTTACCGTGTACAATCAGGAAGCTAGGGGAAACATAACACAAAATGAAAGCAAACAACAACAATAAAAAGAGCAGTATAACTGCTCCATTCTTTCTTGACCTTTCATTTAGTGGTAATGATCTGTTTGGAGAGGAAGCAAACAGGATTTTTAGTTACTTGAAGAATACAAATATTTGCTTACTTCACTCTCAGTTGTACAATTATGGAAAGAAAATCTGTACTACCTGATACAAGAGCACCCGACTCTAGAGATGGTCTCTGTGGTTTCCGCTACACAAGCTACAAGTAACTTGAAAAGATCTTTGAGCATCGTGTTGATCATATTCTCATATCCAACATCTAAAAAAGGAAGAAAAATATTACTAAAAGAAAAGCCTTCAATTACTTCTTTTGAGCTTAGGGAACATCCATATTATTTTCTTGAAAATAGGTATGGAACTGCTCTGTTTCATTTGTGGTTAAGGCTCCAGGGTAGAAAGCAAGCAACCATGAGTTCAAATCCTGCCTTAGCCATCAAAGCCAGCTGGGTGACCTTGGGCCAGTCACTCCCTCCCTCCCTCCCTCCCTCTCTCCCTCTCTCTCTCTCTCTCTCTCAGCCCAACCCACCTCAAAGGGCTATTGTTGTAGGGGAAATAGGAGGAGGAACTAGTATTGGGTATGTTTACTGCAGTCAGGTCTGGAAGCCATCTTTACATTGGCCTTTTAAGCCTGCCACATTTTTCTACTGTGGGAAAATGGGAGGGGAGATTGTATGTAGTATGGATGATATGTAGTCAAAATAAAATTCCTTTCTCAGGAAGCCAAGGACAACTTGCCCCGCACTTGCCCTACACCTGGATGAGTGTGCTTGAGAAACATCTCCAGTTTGGAAAGGGGTCTGATTGGACCATGTGATGGACATATGGGTGCTGGGCAGGGACTTGAACTTTCATTTGGGTGGGGAAAACCTGGAAGCTTTCAGATTTGGGTTTTCCCAGATGGCATCTCTAATAAAATGGAACTTTGAGGAAACTCAAGCCGCGGAGTCTTCTTTCGTTGGGAGTGTTACATGGAACCCTGACAACTGCCTTGAGTTGCTGCATTTGTAAAAATAAAAAAGATGAAATATAAACAAACAAACAAATAAATAAAAATAAAAACATTTCTGGTCTCCTACCCAAGTGCTATAATTCAAGTACTTAGGTTTTTGAGATTAACCAAGTTTGACTAGTTACTGCCCTATGTATTAGAGTTTTTGGTATTGATTTTCAGGTAATCAAATTATGATATACAGGAACAATTTGTGTTGAGCACAATTTGCTATTTTGGCAGAAGGTTTTGTTTAATCTTGATTTAAAAAAAACACCTAGTATTCTAACTAGAAGCATCTAGGGATGCTTGCATGTCTAAAATCTAAGCTCTATGCAGTAGCTGATAATATCACTGATGTCTAAGGAGCTTCTGAGTCATCTAAGTCATGGTTGGTTCAGAGCTGAAGAAGCTTCTTGGATGAGAAGTAAAACATCTTCAAAGAAAAACCAGAAAAGTCCAGTTGTCTCTTGAAAAAGCACTTTTGGGACAATACACTGATGGTGGTATCACATTGAGACTGTGTACAGTTTTGATACTTTGGGGTCATCATTCTGTCATTTTTTTCTGCTTGCTCCACCACATTCACTAAGGTGAATATGCTCTAGGTCAGGGGTGTCAAGGTGGCGGCCCGTGGGCCGGATATGTCACACACAGGACATGCGCACCCCAGCAACGTGAAGGGGGGAAATATCGTGAAACGTCATGTGATGGCAACGTGATGTGGCGAGTTTGACACCTGTGCTCTAGGCTTCTCCGTTCTATTAAATAGCATTATCTTGCAAGACCCAGGAGATGTGTCTTCTCTGCCATCATGGTGCCTGTCCTGGAGATCCAGATGGTTCTGACCCTGTTGGTGTTGTATAAGACAGGGATCTCCAACCAGGCAATTTTAAGCCTGGTGGACTTCAACTCCCAAAATTCCCCAGCCAGCAAAGCTGGCTTATGGGAGTTGAAGTCCGCCAGGCTTAAAGTTGTCAAGGTTGGAGACCCCTGATGTAAGACATTAAAGATCTACATTTTCTCTCCAGCACTAGGGCCAGGTAGTTGGAAGAGGTCAACGAAGGAGAATTATTTGGTACCCCTGGTTATTTGGTACACATGCATGTACAAAATGCCCTATGGATTTGGTACACATGCATGCGTGGACATGCACAATATATTAATGGATTTATTATAATTGATTTAACTGTTTTATACTGCTCTTGTTTTGTTTTATTATTGTTAGTAGACCAAAGTCTGCAGTGAACTGGTTGGCTATATAAAATGTATGTATGCATCGGAGGTGGTATTCATCCAATTCTGACTGGTTCTGGTGAACCAGTAGTAGAAATTTTGAGTATTTCAGACACCTGGAAAATACCACCTCTGGCTGCCTCTGCCCCCATCTATTTGCTGCCTCCCGAGTCCCAGCTGATCGGCTGGGTCTTCTTCTGTTGCCCTGCACAGGAGAACGGAGCTGGAAAGCAAGTTACTGGGATGGGGAAGGAATGGGGATTTTACAGTATCCTTGCCTTGGAGTGGGGTGAAAATGGAGATTTTGCAGTATTTTTCTCCTGCCACGCACCCCAAGCCACGCCATGCCCACAGAACCGGTAGTAAAAAAAAATTGAATCCCACCACTGGTATGCATGTATAAATAAGTAGGTTTCAATTATTTTTTGAAATCTCTGAACAATAAGTTTCAATTTCCATTTTTGGAATGTCAATACAAACCAAAGAAATTTGGCTTGAATTATTCCATTTTCTCCTTGCCTGCTGAAATAGAAATCAGCAATAAATACAAAACTATATAAAGAAACAAAACCAGTTGTACTTTAATAAGGCCTCTTTCTCATTTCAGTGGTTAATCCACATGCTTTTGATTACGTTGCATGAATTTACAACCGTCGTGTTTATTTGCCGCAACATTAACAAGTGAGATGTGCTGCACTCACCTGAATGTATGAAACTTTGAATGTGCTCCACCACTAATTCGCAAGAAAGGCCAATGGCATGTTTGAAATTAGCGGATGCCCCATCCCAGTAAGAATGATCGCCATGGCTGCGATGAAGCCAAAGAGACATTGTAGGGAGCAGGAGGTGTACGACTGCATAAATACCAAATCCTGGGCCTAAAAAATGAAAAACGGCAAGATAAATAATCTCCTCCCCCTTCAAATATATGCTTAATTCATGACCTTACTCTGGGTGCTATATCTCAAGAAAACAGAAGAGAGATTTTTGATAGACTACGCTAGAGAGAGACTATGGACTTCCAACTATTGTTGAACTCTAACTCCTAGCAGTCTCAGCTAAGATGGACCATGGGAGGTTAGGTTAAGCTACACAACATCTCAAGAACTACAGATTGCCTATTGAGGACCAGGAAATAAAAATGGACAGGAAAGAGATGATGGAGCTATTCTTCGCTGAGCAATTCTAGCTATCTTCTTTGCACTTCTTTTTTGCACCAGGAAGACGTAAGATACAGGTACAACATTTAGAGCAGGGGTGTTAAACTGGCAGCCTGCGGGTTGGATGTGTCATGTGTAGGCCACGCCCATCCCAGCTCCGTGAAGGGGAAAACCGTTGTGATACGTCATGTCATAGCAACGTGATGCCGCAAGTTTGACACACAATCTAGAGCTTATTAAATGAAATGCTTTATGAATGTTTTAAAAGAGTGAATTAGTAAAATTCAGTTTCTGAGTTTAGTGTGACAACCAACTTTTAAATGTTTTCTCTGAGATAAACATGTCTTTTTTCTGATCCTGAATATAGTCACATTAAAGAAATACGGTCTGGAAATAATGTACTGTAAAATGACTTTAAATAGCTTTATTTATGAATCTGTATCTCCTTTATGAATTTATATTCAGTTAACTATAATTAAAGATTTCCTCTGGGAAGTCATATCCGACTCTTCTTATTTGAGGAAGCCAGAATTGTTTGAAAACATTTCTATGGTCATGTGGCCATTATGACTATACTCCCAAGGCCCATGGAACACTGTTACCTTCCCACCTAAGTGGTACCTATTTATCTACTCACATTTGTCTCCTTTCCAACTAGGTGGCCAGGAGCTCGGGCAAGTAACAGGAGTTCACCCTGTCACACAGCAATTAGGTTTCAAACCTGGACTGTCAACTTTCCAGCTGACAAGCTCAGTATCTTTAACAGCTCTCTTGCTTATAATTAAATAACCTATGCTGACCAGGAAGGAGAGCAAGCTATGGGAAAATGGTAACTTTGTGGGGGAGAGTATCAGAATTTTGGAGTTGTTTCCCCCCCCTTTTAAAAAGGTTTATTTTTCATTTAATAATGAGCTACGCCAATTGACAAAATACATACACAAAACCACACACACACACACACACACACACACACACACACACACTCATGTTGGCGTTACTTGTTTGCCACTGACTTTTGCGGTGTATTTTTTTTAGAAATTTCAAGGGATTACAAAGTAACTCCATTTGGCATTCCCTATCTCTATTTTAAACCTGTTCTGTCAACTTTAAATGGTTTACTTTGGGGTCCAAAGAAGTGCAGTAGCATTTGATCAACTTATTCCTATTTAAATTACCAACTATCATGCAAAATATAAACATACCAGCATGAACCAGTTTTAATAATACTATAAAATATGGAGTACAAATGAAAACTGCAAGACAACGGTGCCCTTGGGTGTGCTTTTCTCCTCAATTCCTGATCCTCCATTTTGTTTGTATCACAGCAGTTAGACTTAATTAACACAGCATGCTCTCAGAAAATGTTCTGCAATTTTATTTTCCGCAAAAAGCCTTTGAAGTAGATTGGTCTGAGATACAGTAACTGACACCCAGCCCTCTCTGGATGCAGTTCTGGAAATCAGTGGGCAGTGGTGGGATACACCTGTATATATGTCAAAATCTACAAAATGGAGGCGTGTTGTCATAATATAAGACCCGCTGCTCTGGGGGAAAAGGCTTCCTTTGAGATGCCATGACTTTCAACTTTTGACCCCCTGTGGTAGAAATTAGATGTGCTCTTAATTTTCTTTTGGTATTGAAACTTGGTTAATTACCTGGTGTTTTGGTAACATCTCTTAGTAGTTCGAAGAGCAGATCCAAAGTAGGAGGCTGGTGTTGCCGAGGACAATTAGACACAGCAGTAGTTAGCTCTTCTAGCAGGAGGATCCAGACATTAATAAGGCCTAAGGAAACAAAGTCTTACGTAAAAGGATGTGGATAATAAACTTTCTGTGTTTTCCCCCGATTTCATACTTTTTTATTCCAATTATGTCTGTTTTTATTTTATTACAGCCTGCATGTAAGAGGCTCAATTAATTTTATTACAGTCTGCCTTTGCTGAATTCTGGCTTCCAGCAAAGGCTAATTAAATGCCAAATGCCAGACTTGTCAGGAAAGAAATTCTCCATGTGAGCGTCTGTTATCTGAATTGTTCTTCTCTTATCCTTTTGCCCAAATTTGACTGCCAAATCATCCACTCTTTTCATGCAATGCACCACAATCAATGTACATGCCCATATTTTCTTCTACTCTGATATAACAGCACATTCAAAGGGGCAGCCTTTTAAAAACTAGACATTCATAATCAACGAGGAACACAAACTGGTTCGAACCTTCCTCCAAAGTAGGATTATCCACTTTGTAAAAAAGAAAAGGGCAAATTGTTTGACCAGCTTGAAAAACAACACACAGCCCACTTACTTGTACCCTTGATATCCACTTAGCCTACTTCCATTTAGAAAGTAATTAGCACATCTCTGCTAATTTTTTCATGCTATCTTTCCCTTGTTAATATATTTATTTTCAGTGAGCGGAAAAAAAAAACCCCAGATGACGCAAGTGATAGGAAAACAGAAGACTGTAACAAAAGGAGGATGAGAGCAAGCCACTTTGATTATTGATATAAGCAGAAATGTGAGCTAGAACAGATATTTTAAAAAAGAATAAAAATCCAGATCCCTTGTAAAATAGAGTGTATAAAAGCAAATCTAGGATATTGTCTAGAAATGGCTCCAGCTGAGGACAGAGCCAGAAAGATAGATGCAGCTCTCTGCTGAATGAAAGCATTATATTGTGATGTACATTGCACATACATTCAAAAATAGCATCTTGTGAAATAATGATGCTTGCAGAAATAATGCTGTTCTGTTTAATTCAGTGATCTGTTTGTTCTCAGATGTAGATCATATTGTTATAGTCATGCAGAAATGAGGAATGGAGGGAAACTGAGACTTTGGCAAATAATCAAATAGACAAAGAGTTTCCAATGAAAATTTCTTAGACAATATTTTAGAGGGCATTCTTTAAACCAGAGATTATAGCAACTGCAGGTTTTATAGCAGATCTGGCCTATAAAGTAGCTGAATTGCATTTCCCTATCTGGAACAGATCAGAGATTGGATTTGGAACCAGCTAGAAATCAGATTTGGAGATGGCTTTCCCCCCCCACAATGGTTAGGCTCCAGCTTGCATTTGCACATTAAAGGCTGTAATAGAACAGGGAAGAAATTTATACAAGCAGATTTGCTTTGTACAGTGCATGTGCCTAATCTGCTTCAGAGGGAATGAGGGGAATTATAATTAGACAGAACCCAGAAGGACATACTATATTTCACTCCTCATGGCTACAGGAAATCTTCCAAAGCACTTATGAATACTTGATAATAAAGTGCAGAATATGATACTGATCACTGTGCTAACATTTTAGGCTTCCCCAAAAAAAGTTCTCTGGACAATTAATATTGAAAAGAAATGTAAATCTACATCTCTTTTCTTTAAAAAAATTTTTAAAAACTTTTATGGTTGCGGCTTTTCCCTTCTAACAAATTATTTCAATGACAAATGGAAATCAAATTCTGATTTGAATCCTTGGGTGATTTCATGTGTGTGTGTGTGTATGTGTGTATATATATGATAAGGAGGAGAGCCTGTGGCTTAGTGGCTAATACATCTGCCTAATATGTAATACAGCCCAGGTTCGAATCCCAGTAAGGGTATGGCTAGCTGATGAGAGCTAAATAGCTTGAAATAGATCTATACTAGTCTCCCTTTATTTATTTATCAGCACAAATATAACATACATACATACATACATACATACATGTTGCGCTGATATATATATACCTACCTCATAACCTCAGGAGGTTACAACACAAAGTCTCAGGATGTTACATTGCAGCCAACCTGAATCCCGTAGAGGTAAGATATTTGTTTTTTTGTAGGGAAAAGACCCGAATACAAAAGACCAGCATACTTACACCCGTGTAAATCTACGAAAACAAATATCTTAACTCAACAGGGAGGAAACCTTCCTGCTCACCAGATCCTATGAGAAACTTGAAGTCCGAAGAGCCGCCATCTTATGTGACCTCACATTCCTATGCAACTGCCGAGACAAAAGCCTGATCCCCACATGCTTCCAACTAAAATTCCATTTTAAAACCTCAGCCACCGAAAGGATCCTGAAAAGAACTGAATTCGCCCTAATCAGAAACGAACTCCACAGAAAATCCACCCAGCACTCTGGGACCAATCCAAACAACTAGCCCTCTAGAGAGCCGAAACAGAAACTTCCTACAAGACAGACAAACACACCAACAAACTCCACAGACTAGAAAAACAACAGAAGCCCAACCCCCCCTCCACAGCAACTCATGAAACAAACAGTACACAACATATGAGACAATCCTCACCACAGCTGAAACCTTTCCAGAGGATTCAACTTTGCAGTCGCCCCTAAACGCATCCCCACTGAAGGCATCATATGCGGAGTTGAAGCTACACTCACCAAAATCAACCCAGATGAAGCCAATAAAATCAGACTTGCAGTCACCAACATCCTTTGCTCCAGTAATCCAACCAGAAGCAACTTACAGCAAGAAGAAGAAATAGCACTCACCAAACTGTGGAAAGACAACAACATAATCATTCTCCCAGCAGACAAAGGTCTGCCACCACAGTGGTGAGGAACACATCTGACTACCAAGCCAAACTATCCAACCTACTCCAAGACCCCACTTACAAACCTCTAAACACAGACCCCACCATCTATCTGGAAAAAACCACCAAATCCAAAATAAAAGCCTCTCCCATCAGTGAAGAGATCCAGCAAAAAATCATCCCCAGAGAGAAATCTTCCAGATGCCCCAAACTCTATGGCCTCCCCAAGATACACAAAGAAGGAACACCACTCAGACCCATAGTAAGCTCCATAGGCTCACCTCTACAGAATCTTGCCAAATTCCTCGCCAAACAACTCCAACCCTACGCAGAATCCATCACCTCACACGTACAAAATTTACTCCACTTCATAGAAACAATGAAGAAACAAAACCTACAACCCAGCGACCTACTCGTGAGCTTCGATGTCATATCCCTCTTCACCCAAGTGCCTATAAAAGAAGCCTTGACAGCCATCCAGAAAAAACACAACCCCCCTAAACACATCCTGGACCTGACCAACCACTGCCTAACCAACACATATTTCATCCATAATGGGCAAAGATACAAACAGATAGAAGGAGCACCCATGGGAACACTCTCACATGTCATTGCAAACTTATACATGGAACATTTTGAAACTAACGCCTTAGATGAATCTGAACACAAACCCAAACTCTGGCTTAGATATGTTGATGACACTTACGTGATTTGGCCACACAGGAAAGAAAAACTGGACAACTTCCTCACATCTCAACAGCCTACACCCCAAAATACAATTCACCATGGAAATAGAAGCAAACAACCAACTTCCCTTTCTGGATGTCCTAATCTACAAAAACCCCAATGGCTCCCTAGGACACACCATCTACCAGAAAAAACACACACCAACCGCTACTTAAATGCACAATTCCATCACCACCCTGCACAGATCAACTCTGCAGCCAAGACCCTCATCTCCAGAACCAAACGCCTAGCCGACAAAGACCACCTGAAAACTGAATTACACACCCTCACGAACGTATTAATCTCCAACGGATTCCAAAGAAAAACAATTACCAACCTAATCCAAAGGGAGACTCCCCCCAAAAACTGAGACACAGAACAGGACAACGGCATCACCCTCTTCCCTTACATGAAAGGCACCACAGATAAAATCAGCAAAATTCTCCACAAACACAATATCAAGACAGCCTTCAACACTGACCAAAAAATAGCCAACATCTTAAAAATCCAGCTAGAAAACCAAGGAATCTATGAAATACCATGCAAAATCTGTCCTGCAACATACATAGGACAAACAAACAGGAGAATAAATGCACGCATTGCAGAACACAAGAATGCAGTAAGAAAAAAATAAAAAAACTTCCTCCCTTTTCCAGCACCTTAAAGCTACAGGACATGAAATTAATTTTGAAGGAACCAGGTTAATCTCCAAAACAGAACACTTCAGCAAGAGAATAATTATGGAAGCTATTGAAATAGAGAAACACCCCCACAACATGAATACACGTGACGATACCTCCTGTCTATCAGACATCTGGAAACCAGCCCTAATCAACAAACGAGTCCCACCCACCACCCAGGCCATTACAACATGGAACAACAATGGACACACAGCCAGCACCAATCAGCACCAACCTACCAATCATGATACAACCACACAACCAATCATTCCACTTACTGAAACAATGCCAGCACTCCACACCCCCCCACCAAGATTTATAAGACCCGAATACAACAAAACCAGCATACCTACACCCGTGAAAATCTACGAAAACATATATATACATACATATGAATCAATTTTAATCTATCTGTTGAAATTCATATGGTATAGCTAAGACACCACATTTCTAGTATGTGATATTGAAGTTCATTTTTAATTAGATTAGCCATATTTGCTTACCTGTGTCATCGTCAAACTCAGAAAGGACACATTCAATGCCATCCTCACTGCTTGCGGATCGTTCCTGGATCCTTTGGGGTAAGTTAGCAAATTTCCCACTGAGAAAAATAGGCTTCAAGGGCATTTTGTAGATTTTGGCAAGTAGCTAAAAAGGAACAGACATGGTGTGATTGAATTGGGATTTCCATTGGCACATCATGACATTAAGCTATATATTTTTTTAAAAAAAACCCACTCTGTTAAAATACTTTTTACTTTTTGATAGACTAGCAGCTGGTCAGAACGAATTGCAGAATGGATTAGGTGGCAGAGAAGAAAATGATGCTAAAAGAGCCGAGGTGGCATAGTGGTTAGAGTGCAGCACTGCAGGCTACTTCACCTGACTGCTAGCTGCAGTTGGGCAGTTCAAAAATCACCGGCTCAAGGTTGACTCAGCCTTCCATCCTTCCAAGGTCAGTAAAATGAGGAGCCAGATTGTTGGGGGCAATATCCTGGCTCTGTAAACCGCTTAGAGAGGGCTGTAAAAGCACTGTGAAGCGGTATATAAGTCTAAGTGCTAAATATGAGAATGATTGCTAATACTGATTACTTGGAAATTTAACAGTAAATGTGACAACCAGAATTTAAGTGTTAAAACTCCTCTCCCACTTCACACACCTAGGAGTGAACAATGTGCCATTTTAATAAAAACAACAGGGGAAGCCACAAATCCTGTTGCTATTTCAATCTAGAATGTATCGCTTGAGATTTGAAATATGTAGCCCTCTCCACTAAGCCAGGTCTTTAATGCACATGAAAGGCTCACTGTGTGTAAGAGCCTCTGATTAGGAACTAATTTAAGTGCCTTGATGGAAGGACAGCTGAATCTGTGCGGCTTCATCCTGCCCACCTGGGAACACTTCCTGAGATAATCAAGTGCAGGAAGGCACAAATCTGTAGATGGGTATCCTGATGTACAATCACCAATATCCTTGCAGTCAGCTTCCCCTGTGAGGAGAGAAAGGAACAGGTGGGATATGATAGATTAAAAGACTATTGCTGTTATGAACTGTGTGTCAATCAAATCCAGAAAGGTTTAACTCCGACACATAAATAAATCAGGGTTTCAAAGGATTAACAGGTAGGGGGAGGCAGAAAAAGTTCTTGGGAGTATACACAGAAATTATTGGCTTGGTTCAGGGATAAAATATAATGCTGGGCCCATGTATCTCTAGCTTTTCCTCAGGGTTCAACTGCTGGTAGTAAACATACTATACACTATGTCCTTACTCCAAGGATTGTTTTCCTGTGCTTCAGTTCCACTGCCCTTCTGTTACATTTTTTTCTATAATAAAAGGTGGGGTTTTTTTGAGTTTGAAAAAGACTTGGGGAGAAAAATTGGAACTTTGATGTTATATTTGTTGATGACAGCAAGAATAACCCATGTACAAAAATGGAAGGATATTTCAATTCCTACAATGTTTTCTTGATAAACATTTAAACTGAAGAGCGGGGACAGAGAATTAATAGATACAGAACATCTCTGTCCCCAGCAAACTAAAATTCATAGGGTTATAAATGCATGTAACATAGATGTGTGTGTGGGTAAGATTATCACTCCTGCTGTCAAGCAAAACCAAGCATGTAATAGTGATTGTCATACCATGTGCATGAATCACACAAGTGGCAAGAAAATAGGGGCAGTCAGGCATAATACAGGTTATGTAGACAGTAAACACAAGGTCAATCAAAATGGACTCAAATGTCTATATACCAATGCACAGAGCATGAGGAATAAACAGGGAGAACTAGAAATTCAAGTAAAAGAGGGCAGATATGATATTATTGCCATTACAGAAACTTGGTGGGATGAAACTGACAAATGGAACATACAGCTAGAAGGATTTAAATTATTTAAAAGAAATAGACCAAATAAAAGAGGAGGTGGAGTTGCACTATATATAAGAAATAACTATGTCTCTACAGAAATAGAGCACAACAATAATGAGAACTATCTTGAATGCATTTGGGTCAATATTAAAGGTTGTGGGGGAAATGACATTGCCATAGGTCTATACTACAGGCCACCCAACCAAGCAGAGGAAGAAGATGAACTCTTTGCTAGTCAGCTAACTAAGGTATGTAGGAAGCACACCACAATAGTAATGGGAGATTTTAACTACCCTGACATCAACTGGGAAACAAACTCTGCACCAAGTGGAAGATCCAACAGGTTCCTAACAAACCTAGCAGACAACTTTGTTTTCCAAAAAGTAGAGAAGGAAACAAGGGGATCAGCCATACTGGACTTAATTCTCACTAACAGAGAGGAAATGATAGAAGGTGTTGAAGTCATAGGAACCCTGGGGGCAAGTGACCATGCAATATTGGAATTCAACATTATCCAAACACAAGTAGTAGAACAAAGTCAAACTAGAGTCTTGGACTTTAAGAAAGCTAATTTCAATAAACTTAGAGAGAGCTTGGGAAAAATTCCATGGATGAGAATCCTCGAGGGGAAAACAACTCAAGAAGCTTGGGAAATTTTGAAAAATGAGATTAGAAAAGCCCAGTCTAACACAATACCAATGAAGAAGAAAAACAACAGCTCCCAAAAGAAACCAGCATGGCTGCATAAACAACTATCTGACAAACTGAAAGACAAAAAAAGTAAGTATAAAAAGTGGAAGGAGGGGGACATAACTAAGGCAGAATATCAGCAAATAGCCCGAGCCTGTAAAGATGAAGTGAGGAAAGCTAAGGCTCACAATGAAGAAAGGCTTGCCACAAAAGTAAAAATTAACAAAAAAAGCTTCTTCCAACATGTTAAAAACAAGAAAAAAGTTAAGGAAACAATTGGTCCATTGCTAGGAGAAAGTGGCAAGAAGGTGACAAGCAACAGGGAGAAAGCAGAACTATTTAACTCATGTTTTGCATCTGTCTTTACACAAAGGGATAAAACAGTCCAACCTATCAAAAGCAGCACCACAAAATTAGGAACACAAATTGAAATAGGGAAGAAAATGGTAAGTGAGCACCTGTCTACCCTAGATGAGTTCAAATCACCAGGACCGGATGGATTACACCCCAGAGTTCTGAAGGAACTAGCAGATGAGATCTCAGAACCACTGAATTTTATCTTTCAGAGATCCTGGAACACCGGGGAACTACCAGAGGACTGGAAAAGAGCTGATGTGGTTCCCATCTTCAAAAAAGGGAAAAAATTAGATCCAGGAAACTACAGACCTATCAGCCTAACCTCAATACCAGGAAAGATTCTGGAAAAAATAATCAAGCAGCGAATTTGCGAACACCTAGAAGCAAACAAAGTAATAGCCAAAAGCCAACATGGATTTGTCAAAAACAGATCATGCCAGACTAATCTTATTGCATTCTTTGATAATGTGACAAAATTAGTGGACCAGAGGAATGCCGTTGATATAGTTTACTTGGACTTCAGTAAGGCTTTTGATAAGGTAGACCATAACCTACTACTAGATAAAGTAGAAGAATGTGGGTTAGACAGCATCACCACCAGATGGATTGGTAACTGGCTGACCAACCGCACTCAACGTGTAGTTCTCAATGGAACTGCATCTACATGGAGGGAAGTATGCAGTGGAGTACCCCAAGGCTCTGTTTTAGGCCCAGTACTCTTCAACATCTTCATCAATGATTTGGATGAGGGAATAAATGGGGAACTCATCAAATTTGCAGATGATACCAAGCTGGCAGGAATAGCCAACACTCCAGAAGATAAGCTTAAGATACAGAAGGATCTTGACAAACTTGAACATTGGGCACTATCTAATAAAATGAAATTCAATGGTGAAAAGAGTAAGGTTCTACATTTAGGCAACAAAAACGGAATGCACAGGTACAGTATAGGTGATACCTTACTCAGTAGTAGTAACTGTGAAAGGGATCTTGGAGTCCTAGTGGACAACCATTTAAATATGAGCCAGCAGTGTGCAGCAGCTGCCAAAAAAGCCAACACAGTTCTAGGCTGCATCAACAGAGGGATAGAATCAAGATCACGTGAAGTGTTAATACCACTTTATAATGCCTTGGTAAGGCCACACTTGGAATACTGCATTCAGTTCTGGTCGCCACGATGTAAAAAAGATGTGGAGACTCTAGAAAGAGTGCAGAGAAGAGCAACAAAGATGATTAGGGGACTGGAGACTAAAACATATGAAGAACGGTTGCAGGAACTGGGTATGTTTAGCTTAAGAGAAAGAAGGACTAGGGGAGACATGATAGCATTATTCCAATATCTCAGAGGTTGCCACAAAGAAGAGGGAGTCAAACTATTCTCCAAAGCACCTGAGGGTAGAACAAGAAGCAATGGGTGGAAACTAATCAAGGAGAGAAGCAACTTAGAACTGAGGAGAAATTTCCTGACAGTGAGAACAATTAATCAGTGGAACAGCTTGCCTCCAGAAGTTGTGAATGCCCCAACACTGGAAGTCTTTAAGAAGATGTTGGATAGCTATTTGTCTGAAACGGTATAGGGTTTCCTGCCTAGGCAGGGGGTTGGACTAGAAGACCTCCAAGGTCCCTTCCAACTCTACTATTGTATTGTATTGAATGGCTGCAAAAGTTGATGGAGTTGGTAGAGATGGCTAACCTGACTGTTTTGATCAAAGAAAAGAATATAAGTACTTGTATTTCTACTTGGAAACCATTTCTGGACTTTGTGCTTGAAGTGGGGGTGGGAAGCAAACTTTGATTTGGGGTTTTATTGATTATATAGATTTGTTGCTATAAAAATGGCTACTTTATACTATTATGCAAAAGTAAAAAGTTGAGGTTTGATGTTAATACCTTATTCTACTTCACCAGAGAGAGTAGGAAGTCTATGCCTTTCCCCCCCTCTACTTTTCTACAGTTTTCTCTTCCCCCTTTCCTCCTTTTTGTTCCTTATTTGTTTTGTATTTTATATTATAAGCTAATAAAACTGTTAAAACTAAAACAAATCATAATATGTTGACCATCTTGTTAATCTTCAGCAAGCGTACCAATTGTCTGCACTCCTGGGTTTTAGAGTCTGACCAATTCCAAATTTAGAGCACTAGGAAAGCTGCATAAAACTCTCTCCCAGTTGTTAATGAATGCTAATTGAAGGCATAATATGGGAAATGGTAGTCTCCAGAAAACAGCAAAAGAGCTATATAAAATACAATGCAAAAATGTTTTGGAAAGTTATGGGGGTAGGAATGGATGGCCACAGAACATAATAAAATTTTCATAAGGGTCCACTTTCATAAATCAGAGAGCTGATACTTCCACATTCATTAAAAGAATATCACAAATTGTTGTGGTTTTAGCTGCATTCAGAAGTAGTTCTTGGTGTTGGCTATCCTCCAGTACACACTGCTTGCCATCTGTTTCATCAAACATGAATCCTCGTGTGACATAACATTTGCCCATTTTTTTCCTTTAAAAAAAAAAGAGTTTTACCCAATCCTTTGACAAACTTCATAAGGCATATGATGTAACTGGTGGCTGCATTTGCAAAGACTTGGATGTTGTCAGTATTTAGAAAAGCTTCGAAGACATCAAAAACTGGAGCCTGGCATTTTCCTGAGAGACAAAGAAAATATTTAGATGATTTAAAAAATGTTCCATTTTCTAGAAGCCGAATGGCTTCAGAGCACATAATGTGACTTGTTGTGGGCTTATTTTGAAGTATATTCTCTTCATTTTAAAATTATATCTCGAAGTTAAGTCCCAAGCAGGTTTATGCAAAGATACTGTAGGTGTACTTATAACTCCAGCACAAGGTGATGTTTCCAATGCCAAATTAAATCCCTGGAACCTTTATATGGAAAAATTTCAAGTCTAGCCTTGTAGAACCTCTGCTGTCAAGACTCTTAAACACAACTACAATCACTCCACGCACACATGGAAACATATGACTAGTTTTTCTTTCCCCCCCCCCCCCATTACTTGCACAGGGATTATTCTTTATTGTATTTATGTTGTTCGTATTTTTTGTCATGGATTGCATCAGTCAGGCTAAAACCAATTTTATTGTATACATGATGTACAATAACAATAAAGGCTCTTCTATTGATACTATTGCTAATAACCACTGATAAAGAGGATGCTAATGGATTCATGTAGAAAAATAACATATCTGGATCGGGGGGGGGGGGAATGCAAGTAAATAGTCATTAGCATTAGAAATCATGAGTTTTTTTTAATCTTAATGTTGCAGCCTCATGTTCTCCTGATAAAGCTGATAAAGCCCTACCATAGGGAGATAAGCTATACATCAAGTAAACAAAAGTACTGCACATCTTCATCTGATTATGCAACTGCATAATTAATTGCGTAATTGCAAATAATCATGGATCCCTACTGATTGAATTGTTCAGTATGGAAGGAGATGAAGCTAGGAGAACGTCCATCCTACCTCAGTCAAGCATTTGACTGGAACTTTAACTATCAGTTGGATAACTGTTAATTATTAAATTTCTGGAGGGATGAATACTTTCACATCCGTTCAATTTTCAAAGGCTGTTGGTTGTATTTTTTTTTAAGTTTTAGCTTTCTGTAATATTTGAGCAGCATGGTGCCCTAGTGGTGAAGACACTTGCCTCCCACTTGGAAGGTTGACAGTTCAAGCCTATGATGTTTCTCTCCTAGGGCACAAAGAAAAAATATCTGCTCTGAACTCTGTGTGGCGTCAGGAAGGGCATCTGGCCAGTAAATGCTTAGCACCACGCAGCATCCTGAACCTAACCTGAATTAAGGGATTACAGGGAAATAAAAAGGGAATTAATTCTTACTGAAACAGTAATGTAGCTGGACAGAAAAAAAGAAGAAATTTAAGACCAGCCTGGGATCATCACACTCAAACTTTTTTTTTTTTAAGTAATCAACTAATAGGTTATTTTAGTCTGGGTATGCTGAAAGCTTAGTCTCATTCTTTAAAAAGATATTCCCCCTAAGGTTAAGTCTCTACTTTGGATATTCAGTCTTGTGGTATGCAGCCCTAACAGAATACACTAATCTGATGATGTGTATTCTCCTGCTCATCAGCTACAGCGAGCAGTAGGCATCGCATTCCCTGTATTTACCTAACACCTTGAGGTCACTAAGAACAAAGATAAACACAGATTATTATCATGCTGAAGTTGTGAGGTATTGGAGAGTAAAAACAGTATTGCGTGGAAATAGTTGTCAACATTTCTGTGCATGCAGTGGGAGCGCACATGAACCGGTAATAAAAAAATTGGCAACCCACCTCTGGTTTAGATGGTTCAAAAATCAAGCACAAAGGTAATAGTGATACTTCTTAAAAATCAATACTATGTTATCATAAATCATTAAATTTCCCCCCCTAAAGTAGGCTAAAAACTGAAGCAATTAAAATCAAAGTTTATTTATCAACTAGAAATACAACTATGTTTGACTATTTTTAATATTTTGCAACAAGGTTTTGTATTAGCTTTAATTTACCAGGTTAGTCAGTATTTTGCAGTGTTTTGCAACATATTGGTTTTCAGAAATTAATTCATAAAGTAGGGGGATGGGGAAGAGAGAATTAGAGAGCCTCACCCATCAAATATTCTCCAACAAGATACTCTTTAACTTCTGACTTGCTGCTGCTGCTGCGCACAGTTTCCAAAGCACTGAACAATGGTCTCCAGCCTGATTGAATTCGAGTTGAGCACACCTCCACCAGCTCTCCTATAGATGTGACCACCTGGTATAATTGAAGCACCAAAGCATTTCAAAGAAAACAACCAACATAAAGAAAACGATAAGCTGGACCTAGACTAAGCTCAGCTCAGAACACACTCACTGGGATCAAGCAAATGAATTACAGGTAGGCAACTTGGCTAATGTGTGAAACTGTGACTGTGAACTTACTTCAACTTTGCTTTATAGTTTGGTGAAGGTTATAAAAGTGAGGATAGGTCAAAGTTAGTCTTTCATCGCTGTCATAACTGCAAGCGACCATGTATGATGTAATTTTTAATAAAGACACCATGTAGTTCAGACTCACAAGGTCCACTAACTTTGTGAATTTCTGTACATATAATGAAATATGTGTTAGGTTATTTACCAAGTGAATTCACACACTACAGTAGTGTAGAGGACAACATGGGATAATGAAAATCAGAACTGAGTTGAGAAGCTCCTGAAAAATGAAAGCCCTAAATTCTGGAATGTTCTAAACATAGCACTACACCTTCATGGAGTACATAAAAGAAACCAGGATATGGATTACTGCAATCTTCTTTATCAACTATATGTTTCTAGTCGTAGCACTAAAAATATCTGTCCTGTAATGGGCGGCATACAAGTTTAATAAATAACATGTCAATAAAAAATAATAAAATAAGATAAAATAAAATAAATAAAATAAAATGTTATATGGGATACCTCTATCCTGATACAACTGATCAGTATTTTCTGTTTCAGCTATTCACAGTAACACATAACACTGATTCTGTTAAAAGCAAATTCTGTAATTATTAAAGAAATCATTTTCTCCAATCATTTTGCTGGGAACTGGAAGTAAACACTGGAAAACAGCAAAACTGTTACAAATTGTGGTTACGGGACTGTGAGACACTGCAAATGACCATAAGGGTGAGCTAGTTGCCAAGAGCCCAAAATGTGATCATGTGACCACACAGCTTGTGTGAAGCCATCATAATTTCAAAATCAGATTGTAAGTAGTTTTGGAGAGGTTGTGGTAACTTCAAACAGTTATGACTACCTCTACTAAAAAAATAATAATGCAAAACTGCATCTGCTAGGCATATAATATTTTTTTAAAAAAAATCAAAACTTAAAAGCCTGAGGTCAGATCCTCCTTACTTAACCAAAATTTAGCTTGCCTGGTCCTGAATGTCCTCATCACAAAGTTCAAGCTGCATGATGCGCTCAAAGGGACGGAAAAGATTCTCGCTGAAGTGAAAATGAGGCGGTTCGTTCCAGACTGTTAGAACCTCTGTTAGGATGTCATGGATAAAAGAAACAGCCTTCCGAGAAACATGCGTTTCTTTATGGCAGGCAGCCTGCAAGGAGAGAATCAGAAGCAAAACATATAATATTTTTGTTAATAGCAAAATAATGATCAAGAAAACTGAGGAAAACATAAGACCTTCTGATAGGAACCTAAGCTTAAGGAACGTTGCCATACCTATATAAACCAAAGCATTTAATTATTTGGTTGCTGTATTTTTTGTTTTGGCTTCTTTTATTCTCCACATATAATTTGACTGCCGTATATCAAGTTCAACTTGAGGACAAAAGTACGTATTTATGTTTAGAAAAAAATAATTGTAACATGCACCAAATATATGGAATACTTTAGCTGAAATGATAATTATATACAAAAATAGGCAAGTAAAGTAGATTCATTAAACACCAAAAAGCCAATTATATACCGTTTTTTTCAGAGTATAAGACGCACCAAGATTTTGGAGAGGCACATTTTTTAAAAAAGTTTTTGTCCTCCCTGGACCCCAGGAGCACTCTACAGGCCTCCCAAACCCTCTGCACGCCCGTTTTTTGTGAAAAATGGGACATGCAGATAGTTTGGGGGGCCTGCAAAATGCTCCTGAGGGCCGGGGAGGGCAAAAACGTGACACATGGGGGGTTTGGGAGGCAAAAAACGGGCCCATTTTTCACAAAAATGGGGCGTGCAGAGAGTTTGGGAGTGCTCCTGGGGGCCGGGAGGGCAAAAATGAGCAAGAAATGGGACAGTCAGAGAGTTTGGAAGGCCTGCAGAGTGTTCCTGGGGGCTTGGGAGGGCAAAAACACCCCAAGTTTTGTGGAAAATGGGCCCGTTTTTCACTCGTTTTTGCCCTCCCCAATTCCCAGGAACATTCTACAGGCTCCCAAACCCTCTGTACGGCCTGTTTTTTGCAAAAAACGGGCCAGTTTTTTTGCTCATTTTTTCCCTTTCCAGCCCCAAGGAGCACTTTGCAGGCCTCCCAAACCCTCTGCGTATCCATTTTTGAGAAAAATGGGACGGGGTTTCAGGAAACCAAAAATGGCTGTATTCAGTGTATAAGGCGCAACAACATTTCCACCCACTTTTAGCGGGGGGGGAAGTGTGTCTTATACTCCAAAAAATACGTTAAGTATATGGAAAATGACAGCAGTACAGGTCACCTCACATGGTTTCCTCAGGAACTGTTGTCTTCCAAATTCTAACATCCCCATTCAGCATTTGTATTAACAAATGCATCCTCTGCATCCTCTTCCATTTTGTGGATGCAGAAACTATAGGCCAATATATCTGGAAGGCACCAAGTTAGGCACCAATCCCCTAGACTAGAGCAGGGTGTGTGTGGAACTATGGCTCCTTTATGGCTGGCTCAGGAATTCTGGGAGCTGAAGTCCACTGGTAATAGAGAGGCCATAGTTCCACACTCATCCTAGAGCATTTATCTTTCTTATATAATTTTATTGACCTTCACAGATCTTTTTATGCACCTTAACTAGAAGTTGGTTACCGCAATCTACATCTGGAATACTACAATTTGTTCTACATGGGACTAGGTCATTTGGAAATTTCAACTGGTGCAAAGTATGATTGCTTATATGTACAGTCATGGTACTGCCACATAAGGCTGCTGTAATAGGTATGGTATTGGGTGCCGGTTGGTTTCCAAGTGCAATTTAGGATGCTCTTAATTACTTAGAAAACCCTGTATCTTTTGGGAGGTGGGTATTTCAGACATCCACTTGATCCAAGTGAATGGAGAGCACCTGGTAGTTTCCTCTAATCAGGAAGCCAAATGGAAGAAAATTGGGATGCAGATGTTCTTAGTGGCTGCTTCCTTCCTTCCTTCCGAACAACTTAAATGTGACGGCAAGATGGCCCCATTCTTATGGCCTTGCAGAGAATAGTTAAAATAGGGCTATTCCAGAAGGCCTCTGGTAATAAAACAGTTAAATGTTAAAAATGTTAAAAACATTGTTCCTTGTACAATATTGCATCTTGATTTAATATACTTCCTAAAATAGGGTTGTCTAACCTTGTGGACTTCAACTTCCAGCATGTGAATTTCTGGAAGCTGAAGTCCACAAATGTTAAAGTTTCCAAGGTTGGGCACTCTTGCTTTAGAATTTCTGAAATGAGGCAGTTTTTCATTCGTCTAAATAAAATAAAATAAAAATAATTGCAATGTGAAAATAGTATAAACTCTTTATTTTTTTTTCGTTCTTCCTGCCCCCGATTTCACTCACTTCCACTAAGTGAGGAGCCACTAGATGCCAACAGCGCATAAGATGGAGCAAAGGCCGTTTTCTACTTCTCACAATTCGGAGCATGGCTCCTCCTAGACGGAACAAGTGAAGGGCACTTCTTCTTTCTTGAATGGATTTTATTTCTCCTACAAGAATGAGTAGAATTATCTTGCAATATGAATTAGAGATTAAAATAATGCAATATATGCATACACATCCAACTTCATCATTGTTCCTTGCTATTAGTTGAGTCATTCATTATATTTACATCTTGAAAATAACACTTCAAAATCAAGTTTACCCCCATGTGAGCACAATAAAATACAAACCATGCAATTCTAAAAACTACTAAAATATACAATAAAACACAGTAAACAAGTAATTAAAGTATATAATACTAAAAAATAAAAGCAAAATAATGAAAAAGTTACTAAGCACCATATATCTTTAAAATTATTAGACTGACTGATTAATTCAAGAGGCAACTGGACTTTGTTTTTCTTGGAAGACATTTCGCTTCTCATCCAAGAAGCTTCTTCAACTCTAACTGGATGATGGGTCTCCACATCCATTTGCACTACTCAGTTAACCCTCAGGACATAGGTAAAGTTCCAGGTGGCCTCAACGACTCTCTAAAATAATGCAAATGACCAGATGTTTGCAAGGAATATAAATCCTTCCACTCTGAGCTGAAGAAGCTTCTTGGATGAGAAGTTAAACATCTTCAAAGAAAATATTCAAAGAAAAATATTAAAATAATAGTGGATGAAAATACAACCCATCTGTTGAACATCTAAAACCTTCTACAAGTAGTTTTAACAAGGCAGGTTAAAGAAATATTGACCTCTTTTCAAAATCAAATGTGGGAACTAACCTCAGCTTTGAAGAAATAACATCTCACAGCTTGGGAGGTGATACAGAAGTTCCTACCTTATAAAAAAATCAAGCCATAGCAAGTATGGGCAGCCTCCTTTGCAAGATCTTAATAATCAAGACAACTGAGTCTTCAGAAATATGGCTTTCAGACTGATGGAAAACTTTGAAGGTTAAGACCAGCTTCTTAATCTGAATCCCCACAACAACCAGCACCTGTTCAGATTCTTCAGCACTAATGTTCTTAACAGAGGTGGTATTCAGCACGTTCTGCTACCAGTTCCAATAGCGGATATTTTGAGTAGTTCAGAGAACTGGTAAATACCACCTCTGATTGGCCCCTCCCCCATCTATTCCCTGCCTCCCGAATCCCAGCTGATTGGGAGGGAATGGGGATTTTGCAGTAACCTTCCCCCGCTACGCTCACCAAGCCACGTCTACCAAGCCACGCCACACCACACCCACCAAGCCATGCCCACAGAACCAGTAGTAAAACATTTTGAATCCCACCACTTGTTCTTAAACATGTATTGTTAACAGTCTTCCATTCATAATTAGAATAAAAAGAAGTTTATGATATCTGTTCCAGAAGCATACCTGGCATGGCCAAAGAATAATCGACTGTGTTTGTAACTGACTGGAAGAGTTGAGATTGGGAGGCCTTTTTTAGCTGGTACAGGAAACCTCCCAAAGCCATCAGATTCAGTTTGTCAACAGCATCTTCAAAAAGCCTTCATGGAAAGAGGCAGAAGGAATCATCAAATCTTTCTCTCAAAGCTTTTCATATAAGCAACTGAGCAGACCTGAGTTACCATATATTTTTTCTCCTTTATGGGTTAGAGTTTAGCACACAGATATAACAGTAAAAAACACAAAACAGTGACAGTTCAATCAACAAGGAATTAGATATTTCTGAATCTTAATATAACTAGCAAGGACTAATTTGATTTTGTTGACCTCGAGTAACTCAACTTTTGATGAGTTCGATGACCAACAAAACACGGGGGAGGGGGGAATTGAGAATATTTTAAACACAGAAATAGTAAAATTAAATATGGGGGAAATCTATATGAAAATCCTGATTTATGGTAAATTTATGATAGAAATGTATAAGAAAAATATATAGCAAAAGAATATAATTTCTAAAAAAGCAGTTTAAAAACATTATATAGAAGGAGATAGAGTTTGAACCTGTCACTTTCTTTTTCCAATGTTATCAGACAATATAAACCATAATTAGATTCAAGCAAACCAACTTTTAATCACAATAATCAAGCATAGGATAACTTAACTGGCTGCAGCATTAATTCCTGGCAATGCAAGTTAAAGAGAGCAATATGAAGTGTCCATTTATTTCTTTATGTATCTAAATTTGCAATTATAGACCACTTCCTCTTCCACTTCAGAGTTTCTTATGACATGTTCCATTGTTATTTTTGGCAGTTTGCATCTAAATTTCACAGAGCAATTTTCTTGGCCTCTTGGAGCTACAAAAATGGAATATGGGCGGGGTGGCATATTTAGATTTCTTATCACTAAATTAGAGGACTAGTTGATTACAAGTTATGGACTTTTCTGCCTTTTATGTATCTGTTGTTATGTTCTTGCATGGGAATTTCAGAATGGAAAGATACCGAATAAGAACAATGACCTAATAATTGTGTGTCTGTCTCTCTATCAGCTGTCTGTCATATTTGTATGGCTACCCATCTCACAAAATCATACATTTCAATATTCCCTAATATGTGTTTTAAAACAGTGGCCACACACACACACTCAAAACCCCTAATTCTGGACATTTATTAAACTGACACAGGTTGTAAAAATGGCAGCAATTCCCTCACTTTTGTATTTATTTGAAATAAATCCAAAACTTCATCCAATATGTTGTTCCTAATACCTGTCAGCTTGATTAGAGAGGGTGAGGATAGCCTTGGCAGCACTGCTCCCGGTCATCAGGCTGCCTCCCCGAAAATCAAAAGCTCTTCCCTTACTGCTTTCTTTGATGAGATCCTGAATGGATACTGGTTGGATGACGGGATTGTTCCTTAGGGCTGTCTCTTGCTCCAGAATCAGTTCCTGGGGAGAGTCTGTAGCCTGAACTTCACCCTGAAGCGCCACTGGTCCCTGTTGGGCTTGGGTGATAGTTACAGGTGGCTGAGAAGTGCCATCGCTGAAATGGGCATGCTCCAGAGTGCTGATGTATTCACATACTCTGTAAATAAAAATGGGAAAGTGAACCACAGCCATGGATGGTTCTGCTAGTTTATTTGCTGCAACTCTCATTGGCTATATCAAACATTTATCCTTTAATGGTCATCCTCAATTATTTCAAGAATACAAACAACCAAGGTGCCACTGTAGGGACCAATTCAGCAGCAATTAATAAATCTGTAAACACAAGAAGCATATATGCTAATTACAAATTAAAATGATAACCTGAGATACAATCAGTACATCTTCATTAATAATACTCTGTTAGTCACAGCAGCTCTAGCCAGATGATTAAACAAACAGAATTAAACAAAATTTAACTGGGCTAATGAATTTTTACACTTAAGCTCATTTGTGCAAGAATGCTTTTACATGGAGATAAAGATAGAAATACCTACCCATCTTTACCCAGTTAGATAATAATATTTCAAGAACCAATCTTTGGATAATTTTGACAGTATTTGATATTTATACAAATATCAAATATTGTATAAAATGTGTGACAGATAATCATTATGAAGCCTAGCACTGGTTAAACAATGCTAATGAATCCTACAGTGTAACTTTAAAATTAAGGCCTATTGGTTTTTATTTTGAATTTGACAGCAAAGCAGTTGATAATAACAAGCATCTACAAGATGTCAAGTTCATTTTGGAGAAAGCTGTCTGCAAGCGTTTCCTTACCTAAACACGTGAGGCCAACAGTCTGGATTGTGGCTTCCCATCTCCAATCCCACAGCAAGAACAGCATCCATGCATAAAACATGAGCGGTGTGGAGGCAAACACCTTGCGCCTTCCCCATCTGCTCCAGTTTCTGCTCCACTTTCTGTTTTACTATATCATTATATATTCAGACAGAAAAGAATCTCTTTTAAAAGCCTCTTGAGTTTCAGTGCAATATATAAATACCCCTGAGCCTTTTTATAACTTTCCAGCAAATTAAAGCAGAAATGGTCTGAGATGGGCCACCGAAGGACCCAGAGTGAGTGGGGTTAAAAAATGTCAATTTCTTAATTTTGCTGTGGTGGATTGGAAGGATTTAATGTGTGGAGAGTATGGAAGCACTACTCCTCCCTCCCAATCAAGCTATTTTCCCCTTCTTTTAATAACAGAGTTGGAAGGGACCTTGGATGCCTTCTAGTCCAACCCTCTGCTTAGGCAGGAAAACCTAAACCATTTCAGACAAATGGTTATCCAACATCTTCTTTAAAACTTCCAGTGTTGGAGCGTTCACATCTGGAGAAAAGTTGTTCCACTGATTAATTGTTCTAACTTTCAGGAAATTTCTCTTAGTTTGTTTCTCTCCTTGATTAGTTTCCACCCATTGCTTCTTGTTCTACCCTTAGGTGCTTTTGAGAATAGTTTGACTCCCCCTCTTGTGGCAGCCCCTGAGATATTGGAACACTGCTATCATGTCTCCCCTAGTCCTTCTTTTCTTCAAACTAGACATACCCAGTTCCTGCAACTGCTCTTCATATGTTTTAGCCTCCAGTGTCCAAATCATCTTTGTTGCTCTTCTCTAACTCTTTGTAAGTGTAAAAATCGGTGCCATTAGGTGCTGGAATGTTTAAGGAAAACTATTTTGCCCATTCCAGTGTCATCGCAATATCATTTTTTATGTCACCCAAGCCCCCAGACAGAAGAAAAAGAAGTTCCCAGTTAGAAAAAAACACATTGCCCCATCCTATATTAAAGCATGGAAAGGAAAGGAAGGAAACAGTCTCACTGGCAGTGTTCCCAACTGTCAAATGTTCAGCATAAAAGGTAAAAAAAAAAGTTGAATGCTAAATGGGCAGGTTAAATGGGCAATTTTTCTGATTGCCAGCAAGCAATATGTGTGTGCAAGTATGTGGATCAAAAACAACTTGAACTAATAGGTTGGGCAGAATCAGAAAGTTCAAATCCATTTCCCCTTCTATATATTTGTGTCTATTATGAAGAGGTGAAACGAGTCTGAAAACATCAGCAGATAGGAAATAATCTCACACTCATACACCACCAGCTATAGTTTCTTTTTATAGGATTCCTGGTTGCAACTCCAGTCAAACCTTATCGGGGATAAACTAAAAGTCTCCCTTGATATGTTTATTACTTTGATACATTCATATTATTTTCTTGACAATGTATAAAAGTGGTCCGCCATCATCTACTTTGGGAATCTTCTTTTTCTTCAACTGAGTCAAATTTAATAGTCTGAGATTATCTCCCATCAAGTATGAATGGGATCCAACCCTGCTAAGCCTTTTCACAATTGGAAAAGCCAACTGAACATTGTCACCTATTGTGACAATACTATGCCATAATAAAATCTATTCCTAAAAGGACTCTATATATAACATTTCTATTCTTGTTTTATGCAACAGGACTCTGCCTATTTTAAATCTGTAAAAGCTTTTCTTTCTTTGCTTAAAGAAAGCATTCTTCATCTGGCAGAAGATACTCACCCACAGTAAGGGGGTAAAAAAAATGAGCACTATGGAAATCATGAATATCTGACTGAAAGCCCCTGAGCATCTGAGAAGTTGTACCTTGAGCAATGGCATCACTGGGCTCTTGGGCATCTCTTTCCTCTTTCTCCTCTTGAACACAAGAGGCAGCTGCCATCTGGGCAAGGGCTGATGCACAATTAGCAGCAACTCCTACAGTCAGGAGGAAAACATCTGATGAATTATAGTTCATTCAAGGGGCCGTTAACCCAGTGGTGGGTTGCAGACGGTACACCACGGTATGCGTGTACCGGAGCCAGCCCGGAGCACTGGATACCGTTCCGGCACAGTGCTCCGGAGGGCCCACCCACCTGCCCGAGCTCCTTACCGGTGTTTAAAGGCTTCTGTGCTTCCGTGCAGGCGCATGGAGTGGAGAGCGCCTGCATGATGCTCCGCAGAGCAGCTGGAGCATCGCGGAGGCACTAAGATGTATGTGCGCACTGTGAGCCTAAGCACACATGCTGGGCGCGTCCATGAGGACGCCCCTGGTCCTGTTCCAACCGTACCAGTTGGAACGGGATTTGAAACCCACCACTGTGTTAACCATGCATTTGCTAAACATCTGGTAGCCCAGAAGGAGAAAAATCACATAGTTTATTGTTCTCCTTTGTTGAAGCTTCCTTATTGGATACTGAAAGAGTGCACAGATTTACCTGAAAATGAAGCCTAGGCCAATGAATACAGTTTACCTAAAGCACAACTGAGCCGAGCTGCCTTCCTTAGCCCATCTAGACTCATGCAGATGGCATCCTTCTCCTTTTGGTTCTGCTCCTTGATGCCTTCAGCTCCAAGAATGAATGCTAATCCTTTGGAGCTCCCTGCCATGCGGCCAGTCAGAGGTGTTGATAAGGTATCAATCAAATTCTTCCAGCAACCAATTAGAAGGTATCGGGTGAAAGCAACTCCTGAAGCAAAGAAAAATGAAAGACAGTCTTAGAAATTATTCCAACCATGCTAAATATTTAATCAGAAGTTATATCTAGTGATGGGAGGGGAACCCTAATTTCCTCCCATCACGATCCTGATGGAAATTCTCTCCATCATATTGACATTAGCCCAGCAAAATAGCTTCCATGGATATTTTTGAGATTATCCCCAGCCTCCCTCCTGGAGCTAATGGAAGGGCAGAGAGGAGATTTTCATAACCCAAGGACAAGGTGAGGCCAAGAGTGAGAAAGAAATAGAAAGAAAATGAAAAATTATTCCAAAGGTTGTGAATGATTCCAAAATTAAGCACACATTTCCCCCCACAATGTACATTTTAATGAACCATAATGTTAATGATGTCTGTGTAATGCCCCAAATGGAAGGGAAAAAAACTATAGTTCATTTCAATCAATGGCTACATCTCTAGCTAAAATATGACACTGATATATGGCATGTGAGCCATGCTGCCCACTGTGCACATCCCTTCACCTGCCATCAATGTATCATCTGGTTTCCAGGTCTGGGAGAGAGGAGATTGTTTGGAAGCCGAAGCCATCAGCTGCCCACCTATTGCACTGCTTCCCAAGCCATCAATGTCTGCAAAGGAAAACATCTGAATAAATCATCTGTGATGTATCACTCTTGATATTTCTTTCATCTCAGCAGCAGTGGCAAAGTGATGGATAGCAATTTGAAATAATTAAGTCTAACAGCTCACTCACAAATCATTTTAGAAGGGTGCAGTATTAGATGGATCCCCATAACATTTCATGATCATGCCAGACTAATCTTATTGGATTCTTTGACAAAGTGACAAAATTAGTGCACCAGAGGAATGCTGCCGATATAATTTACTTGGACTTTAGTAAGGCATTTGATAAAGTAAACCATAACCTACTACTAGACAAAGTAGAAAAATGTGGGTTAGACAGCATCACCACCAGACGGATTCGTAACTGGCTGACCAACCACACTCAATGTGTAGTCCTCAACGGAACCGCATCTACATGGAGGGAAGTATGCAGTGGAGTACCCCAAGGCTCTGTTTTAAGGCCCAGTACTCTTCAACATCTTCATCAATGGTTTGGACAAAGGGATAAATGGGGAACTCATCAAATTTGCAGATGATACCAAGTTGGCAGGAATAGCCAACGCTCCAGAAGATAGGCTTAAGATACAGAAGGATCTTGACAAATTTGAACATTGGGCGCTATCTAACAAAATGAAATTCAATGGTGAAAAAAATAAGGTTCTACATTTAGGCAAGAAAAACAAAATGCACAGGTACAGTATATGTGGTTCTTACTCAATAGTGGTAACTATGAGAGGGATCTTGGAATTCTAGTGGACCACCATTTAAATATGAGCCAGCAGTGTGCAGCTGCCAAAAAAGCCAACACAGTTCTAGGCTGCATAAACAAAGGGACAGAATCAAGATCACGTGAAGTGTTAATACCACTTTATAATGCCTTGGTAAGGCCACACTTGGAATGCTGCATTCAGTTTTGGTCACCACTATGTAGAAAAGATGTGGAGACTCTAGAAAGAGTGCAGAGAAGAGCAACAAAGATGATTAGGGGACTGGAGACTAAAACATATGAAGAACGGTTGCAGGAACTGGGTATGTCTAGTTTAATGAAAAGAAGGACTAGGGGAGACATGATAGCAGTGTTCCAATATCTCAGGGGTTGCCACAAAGAAGAGGGAGTCAAACTATTCTCCATAGCACCAGAGGGCAGAACAAGACGCAATGAGTGGAAACTAATCAAGGACAGAAGCAACATAGAACTGAGGAGAAATTTCCTGACAGTTAGAACAATTAATCAGTGGAACAGCTTGCCTCCAGAAGTTGTGAATGCCCCAACATTTAAGAAGATGTTGGATAGCCATTTGTCTGAAACGGTATAGGGTTTCCTGCCTAGGCAGGGGGTTGGACTAGAAGACTTCCAAGGTCCCTTCCAACTCTGTTATTCTGTTATTTATTTCTAATGTATTAAACACTGGCATAAATGCATTTATTTTCATGTTAGCACACATGTTGTTTTTATATAATATCCAAATGGCAACACTATAATGGAACCAACCTGTCAGCATAGTAATGAGTGGAAGGCGATGTTCTTCAGGATTTCCCCAATAACCAGCTTCCCCAAGAAGATTTCTCTCCAATACTTGATGGTAAAGTTCTTCAACCCAGGCCTGAGAAAATACCATCAGAACCCCACTGGATTGGACTTGTTTCATGAATTCCTTCTGCAGAATGAAAGAGCATTCCTTTGTCAGTAAGATACAGCCAGATCAGAGCTGTCAAAGCCCAAGAGCTGGCCACGCCCATGCACGGTGTAGTGAAGGGGAGGAAAGTCCCAATACGTCACGTGATGCTGTCAGGAGTTTGACACCCCTGAGCTAGATATATTGTTTCTTTCTTAAGTAAATTTACACACACAAATGTGACATACAACACCCAACAGAGATAAAAGTATGGCTATGTTTACAAAGGGAGACTCAGCACCCCACCCCACCCGTCTCTTGCCATTTTGAGGTAATATCAAATTATACATGAGCACTCTGAGTGTTAGTTTTGTGTGCTCCCCTCTTTCATTTTCTCTCACTGAATGATTATTTCCTTTTCTTTAGGTTTCTTAGCAATTTAGTCTTTGGCTGAACTCAGAGCACCATTACCTTCCGTACATGAAAAAAAAAAAAAGAATGGCCTTATTGTCCCTTTCCCTGGGTTTGAATCAGGAGGGAAAGGTTGCATTCATTTTTAAGTTTGGATTTATTTTGCTGCTTTTCAAAAAATCTAAACCCTAAATCACTGAAACAGAGGAAACAGATCTCTGTGGTATTTCATGCATCCCTCTTCTTCAAATTCATGCAGCTATGTTCCGTGTTTCAGTAACCGATCTCTGATACAGTGACTGTGATTATTCTGTTCACACTCATGAGCCGAAGAAAGCTTAAATCTGATCATTGACCTGGAGATTTATAGAGCGGGATGTGGCCAAGGGCAACATGTTCATCACTGTAGGGGTCAAAGCAGGCTTTGACCTCACCAATAATACAGGGGACTGGGCAGGTTTCTTCCGATAGTATTCTGCGTTTGACAGCTTCAGGTTGAGCAGGAGTATGTAGTGAGAGACCGCGTAGAGGCTATCTGCGTTCATCAGGTTCTGGAAGTTAAAGCTGACATTCCCTTCAATTCCTGGAGAATGCATCATGTCTAATAAATATAGAGAGATGGGATTATGCACAAGAACCAAGCTTCAGTCATTTTTTTAATTCGTAGAAAATAATGATAACTTACTCTGTTGAAACCATCTAGAAAAGAGTAAAATGTCTGGAGTAATGGCTACAGTGCTGCATTGGGTAACTTTGAGTTTAGTGATGGTTTCCTGGGTAATTTTAGATGGGGCTTCATTTCTCTCAAGCACATGCACCAACCCCCCACTAGCACTGGAATTCCTGTTCAATTTTGAAGAAGCTCTAAATACCAATATGATAAAGAAAATCAAAATAAATAAGTGTACTGACTTCGCATACTACCTATGCCTGTGATGGCGATACTATAGCATGTGTGCTGGATCAGCATTGTTTTCCTCCACAGGCCGGCTCTGGGCGGGGGGGGGAGGGAGACGGGACGGACACCTCCTGCAACACCCTGCCAGCTAAAAGGGGGCACGGGATGGCCACCTGTGACCTTCCCGTGCCACATTTTTTGCCTGGACAGCCTCCTGCAGCACTTTGCCGGCCAAAACAGTGCGCGCGGGGGGGAGGGGGGCATCCAGGCTGAAAATGGGATGCAGCGGGACAGCTCATGCCCCCCCCATGGCTCATTTTGACTGGCAGAGGCACCGTGGGCTGGTCCTTTGTTATCTCCAGGCCAGTCCTGTGGGCAAGATTTAAGCACCCCGCAGGCGGGATCCAGCCTGCGGGCCTTGAGCTTGACACCCCTGTTCTAATACAATAATAGAACATTAACGGGAAAGTAAGTGAGCAGCTTACAAACCTGAACAAAAACTTGAAGAAAAGTTCTGGAGAGCCAAATCTACCTCTTCTACTGTAGCAACAGCTATAAGATGAGGAAGGAGAGTTTCAAGAGACTGAATAAACAATCTGGCACTCTGCTGATCTGCTTCCTGGTTCCTAAGTAGCTTCAAGGAAAGGGCAGCAGTCCGTAAAGACTTGTGACCAGGACAGTCTCGTGGCGTCTGTTCTTCATCAGCTAAAGAACAGTTATCTGAACCTATATCCGACACATCTGACCTTCCAGAATCTTTTTCTGCTGCCATGGAATACTGGTCACATGAATCAAATTCAGTTCTGGAAAGATCCTGGTCTTCAACACTGAAATTACTCTCGCTGTATCTAGATCCACACGAACGGGCCTTGCAATCAACAGAAAGGAAATTAGTTATATCTGGATAGACAACATTATGGCTCCGTTGAACTACATCCGGTTGGTCAATTGTTTCTGATTCTGGCTCTTTATAATGAATTTCTTTGCCTGCTTGTCCAGCTGGGGATTGTAAAGAATTTTTACGAATGTCAGAATCTGGGGTTGTCTGTCCCATATCTCCTTCCAGGGTTGTCTGACCGGTATCTGTGGTAACACTAATACTAATGTCAGGACTTTTTTCATGGCCTGGCTCCCAGGGGGCATGTTCCGATGACAGGATACGTCTTTGCCACCTAAAATCAGCATCGTTGATCTCCATGGAATCTCTACTGGACTCAGCCCCATCTTTTAAGTCATCCAGCCGTCGGAGAAGCAGATGTACTTGCTCCTGATCAAGGCCCTTTCCTTGACTTAGCTCATCCAGAGTTCCAAGCAGGGCACAGGCACAGGACACCGAGGCATAGCAGGCTTCAATGCCACCTTTTATGCAGGCTTCCGTCATCCCATCCAAGATTCTACAATGTGAAGAAAGATAGCAATAGCACCTGGACTTATATACTTTACTTTTTTTTTACTTTTATTTAATTTATAAACCGCACCCTCTCCCCGAAGGGACTCGGGGCGGTGTACAATCATATTAAAACACAATATAAATACATATAGATGGAGGAGGCAACATAAAAACTGTACAATAATGGTTAAAATTGAAAATTAGAAATACATTAAAATCTACCCCTAAAAACCCCTAAAAAACTACCCCAGAGTAAAATAATTGCCAGGAGGATAAAGATGGGACTATAAATGGGCTAGGCCAGCTAATTGGAACAGGTGGGTCTTGAGTTTCTTACGGAAGGATACTGTTTTACCGTGCTTTACAGCCCTCTCTAAGCAGTTTACAAAGTCAGCCTATTGCCCCCAACAATTTGGGTCCTCATTTTACCCACCTCGGAAGGATGGAAGGCTGAGTCAACCTTGAGCCTGGTGAGATTTGCACTGCCAAATTGCAGGCAGCCAGCAGTCAGCAGAAGTAGCCTGCAGTACTGCACTCTAACCACTGCGCCACTGTGGCTCATAAGATAATAATAATAATAATAATAATAATAATAATAATAATAATAATAATAATAATAATAATTAATGCTTCTAGACCGCCCCCTCTCCCACAAGGGACTCGGGGCGGTGTACAGTTCATACAAAATATAACAGGATACAATAAAATTAAATTAAATATGTACAGTTGACAATTGACATGGAGGAGGTTAAAATGTAGTTAAAAGAACTGTACAAAGCAGATATAAAATAAATTCAAACCCCTAAAAACAAATACAGTAGATTAAAAAACCCCTAAAATAACCAGATATAATACATTTGCCAGGAGGCACAGTTGAATTATGCCAGGCTTGCCAGTCGGAACAGGTGGGTCTTCAGTTTTTGCCGGAAGGAGCGGAGGTCAGAAGTGGTTCTAATGTCGGGGGGGAGGTCATTCCAGAGGGTTGGGCCCATCACAGAGAAGGCCCTACTCCTCGGTGTCGCCCGCTGGCATTGCCTAGTGGACAGCACCAGGAGAAGTCCCTCCCTGTGTGAGCGTATTGGCCGCAGGGATGTATGTGGGAGGATGCGATCCCGCAAGTAACTAGGTCCCGTGCCATGGAGCGCTTTAAAGATGGTAATCAGCACCTTGAAACGCACCCGGAAAACCACAGGCATCCAGTGCAGCTCGCGCAGGAGAGGTGTTACGTGGGAGTACCTCGTACTCCCCATCACAGCCCGCGCGGCTGCATTCTGAACTAACTGCAGTCTCCGGGCGCGTCCCAAGGGCAGCCCCATGTAGAGAGCGTTGCAGTAATCCAGGCGGGACGTCACCAGCGCATGAGTGACCGTGCGTAGGGCATCCCGGTCCAGTAGGGGGCGCAATTGGCGCACCAGGCGAACCTGGTGGAACGCCCCCCTTGCCACGGCTGCCACATGGTCATCCATTGACAGCCGGGCATCAAGGAGGACGCCCAAATTGCGCGCCCGTTCCACAGGGGGCAATTGTTCGCCCCCTATGGCCAGCGATGGGATCAGCTGGCTGAACCGAGGTGCCGGTAGCCACAGCCACTCAGTCTTGGAGGGGTTGAGTTTAAGTCTGTTGTCCCCCATCCAGACCCCGACGGCCTCCAAACACCGGGACATCACTTCGACAGCCTCGTTGGGGTGATTTGGAGTTGAAATATACAGCTGAGTATCATCAGCGTAGAGGTGATACTCAACCCCAAAACCACGGATGATCTCACCCAGCGGCTTCACATATGTGTTGAACAGGAGAGGCGAGAGGACCGACCCCTGTGGCACTCCACAAGTGAGTGGCCTCGGGGTCGACCTCTGTCCCCCTGTCAACACACATTGCATCCGGTCGGAGAGGTAGGAGCCAAACCACCGCAAAACGGTACCTCCGACTCCTATCCCCTCCAACCGGCGCAATAGGATACCATGGTCGATGGTATCAAAAGCCGCCGAGAGGTCTAATAGGACCAGGATAGAGGAACAACCTCTATCTCTGGCCCTCCAGAGATCATCAACCAACGCGACCAAGGCTGTCTCTGTGCTGTGCCCGGGTCGGAAGCCGGACTGGCTTGAGTCTAGATACTCGGATTCGTCAAGGTGTCGTGGAAACTGCTGCGCCACCACATTCTCTACAACCTTCGCTAGAAACGGAAGGTTGGAGACTGGACGATAATTAGCTAGCTCCATTGGGTCGAGTGAAGGCCTCTTAAGCAAGGGCCTCACCACCGCCTCTTTCAATGCGGTTGGTAAGGATCCCTCACCCAATGAGGCATTCACCAGGCCCAGAAGCCAGCCTCGGGTCACCTCCCAAGATGCCAGTACCAACCAGGAGGGACACGGGTCCATTAAACATGTGGTGGGTCGCAGCCGTCCACGCAACCTATCTAAATTCTCGGGGGCAACAGAATCAAACTCCTCCCAGGATGGTCTCAAAAGACTCGCTGTTGGCGGCCCGTCTGGTCCACTGAGTGGGGCCCATCCGCTCCGGATCTGAGCGACTTTGTCCTGCAGATATTCCCCAAATTCCTCTGCTCTGCCCTGTAAGGGTGCCCCCTATGTCCTCTGTGACAAGAGGGAGCGGGTCACCCTAAACAGGGCGGCAGGGTTATCCGCGGACGCAATAAGGGTGGCGCAATATCTACGTTTGGCCACCCTTAATGCCACAAGGTAGGTCCGCAAGTAGCATCTTACCTGTGTTCGATCAGATTCGGAGCGTGAGGACCTCCACCTGCTCTCTAGACATCTCCTGTGGCGCTTCATCACCCTCAGCTCCTCGGTATACCAAGGAGCCCGGGTGGGTCGCTGCCGCAGGAGAGGTCGCAAAGGCGCAACCCGGTCCAAGGCCCCAGCCGCCGCCCTATTCCAGGCGGCCGCTAGGTCCTCCGACCGAGCGCGGGTCAGGGCTACAGGTAATGGCCCAAGCTCCGTCTGGAACCTATCCGGCTCCATCAGGTGCTTGGGGCGGTACCAGCGTGGACCGTCTGGTCCCGCCTCCTCGCGGTGGGGGGTAGCACCAGGGAAGTCAAGCCGGAGACATGAGTGATCTGACCATGACAGGGGTGTAACAGTAAAATCCCCTCTACCCAGATCACTCGTCCACTGCTCAGATACAAAAACAAGGTCCAATGTGTGGCCTCCTTCGTGTGTGGGGCCCTGAATTAACTGGGTCAGGCCCATGGCTGTCATGGAAGCCATGAACTCCCGAGCTACCTCAGACGCTGCTCCCGTCGACGGCAGGTTGAAATCCCCCATAACCACAAGCCTGGGGATGTCAACCGCCGTCTCCGAGATCAGCTCGAGGAGCTCGGGCAGGGCTGCTGATGTATAGCGAGGAGCAAAGTATACAATCAGCAAACCCAACTGCCTCCCTGGGCCCCATTTCACACCAAGGGACTCACACCCGGATATCTGAGGAACAGTGAACTCCCTCGGCTCTAGAACTCCCTCGGCTCTAGACCTTGGCCTCCCTCGGCTCTAGACTTTGGCCACTCTTCACTCTTATGCCTCCTAAAGTCAATTATACAATAGATAAAGAATTTATACCGTAAAAAGGAAGGATGGCTTCATCTCTTTGGTGATGAGCTAGCATTTGATTAACCAGATCCATGTGATTAATTAACAAAGGCATCCAACTGATAAAACAAATGCTTGCCTAATCAAGAAGTCATTGATGGTATTCCAAAAGCAAAATCCTACAGATGCTGTAATTAAGATTGCCCTCCCCACTCTTGTCTCAGAATATCCATGATGCATACCTGCAGTATATTTTATTATTATTTAACAGATTCTAAGTCTTTTAGGTCTGCACACTCAATTGAAGAAGACTATGCTAATTAGAATTATAGAAAGCCTGTTGAATTAAATACTGTCAAAGAAGAAGAAAATATTTGTTTCAAGCAATACAGTTATCAAACATTGTCAAATAATGAGATGCATACAGTTTAAGAAGGTCCAGGTGGGATTTTCTTTTTGAAATGGATCTCTTTCTTGATTCTGGTTCTGTAGAGCAGGGACCTGCTAAATCACAAAGCCGCCGAGGACTTCCAAGTATCTAAATACAATGTAATTTGGCAACATCCAATGAATACATTTTTAAAGTCACTTTGAAATGGGCAGCATATAAATTTAATAAAGAAATAAACTTTTTCCAGTTAATCTTGAAATCAATTTGTCAAAATTTATCCACGAATTCGTGCAAAGAATGACCATTGGCTTACCTGAAGGGTCGTTTTCAGTACGCTGCGAGGAGAGTCCAAGCATGGGTTAAACTCAGCCAATCTGCCCAGGACTGAATTGAAACTTTAGCCACGCCTCTGGTGTTGCCTTGACTTGCCAGATTTTCAATGAAGGCGTGGAACTGTGCGCGTTGATAAGAAGTCCAAAACGGTCCATAAACAACAGGTCCAAATAGTCTTTGAAAGCGGAAAAAGACCCCAGGGTGGGGTTGGACTCTCCTTGCAGCGTATTGAAAACGACCCTTCAGGTAAGCCAAAGGTCATTTTCCAGTATGCTGCTTAGAGAGTCCAAGCATGGGACATACCCAAGCTAAATGTCACTAGGGCAGGAAGCTGAAGAGTCCAGGGTCTCTCTGCTGTTATGGATCCCCTGTAGGACTCGCCTTCCAAAAGCCCCCTCCGCAGAAGCGAACTTGTCCAATTTATAGTTCCGAACAAACGGAAATAAGGAAGTCCAAGTAGCAGCTCTGCAAATCTCCTCTATTGGCGCCTGGGTGGCCCAGGCCGCTGTGGTAGCTGCATTCCGTGTAGAATGTGCGGTGATCTGGCGTGGCACCGGTCTGGGTTGCAAGACGTAAGTGAGGGAGATGCATGCCCGCAGCCAACAACCAATGGTGGATGAAGAGACTTTACGACCTTGGGAAGCAGGCTGAAAAGAGACAAAAAGTGATTCAGAATGCTGAAAAACAGCCGTGCGCTTGATCTACTTGCGAAGAGTGTGGCAGACGTCAAGCATTTGCCATCTCCTTTCCCTCGGGTGTCTGGGATGTGGACAAAAGTCTGGCAGAATGACCTCCTGGGCACGGTGAAACCAGGAGTTGATCTTGGGAATAAAAGTTGGATCCGGATGAAGGACCACTCTGTCAGGGTGAATTAGACACAAGTCCTCCCTAACTGACAGAGCTGCTAACTCCGAGATTCGTCGCGCAGACATGATGGAAATTAAGAAAGCTGTCTTAAAGGTCAGATGCTTCAGGCTGGTGGAATGCAGAGGCTCAAAGGGCGCGGATATCAGGGCCCGTAACACCATCTCGAGTTCCCACGATGGGAACTATGGATGACCAGTGGTCTAAGATTTGTGGCACCCCGCAGGAAGCTACGGATGACGGGGTGTCGTCCAAGTGATGAATGACTGTCAGGCGCAAGAATTGTGGATAAGGCAGCCACCTGGGGCTTGAGGGTGTTAGGTGCCAGGCCCTGGCCAAGTCCATCTTGTAAATAGTCCAGAACCTGTGGAACAGTAGCTGCAGTCGGTGTTATCTCGCGTGCAGCGCACCATCCTTCAAAGGATGTCCAGGTGGATTCATAAATTCTGGTCGTGGCAGGTCTTCTGGATGCCTGAATGGTGTGTATGACTTTGACAGAAAGACTGCCCCTGCTCAGGAGGTCCCGCTCAAGTGCCAAACAACTAGTTGTAGCCACTGGGGCTCTGGATGTTGTAGAGCACCCTGGCTGAGAGAGATCTCATGCAGGGGAATTCACCAAAGTAGATTGATGGATAGACTCACAAGATCGGCGAACGATGTCCTCCTGGACCAGAAAGGAACCACGAGTAGAACTTCTGCTCCCTCCTCCAGGATCTTCTGAATCACTCTGGGTAGAAGGGGCAGTGGAGGAAATGCATATAGGAGGGGCAACATAGGGTGTTGACCCCTTCCGCCTGTGGGTGGTAAAACCTTCTGAAGAACCTTGGTAGGTGGGCGTTCTCCGGGAGGGTGAACAGATCAACTACCGGTAGGCCAAACCTCTGCAACAGACGACGGAACAGGTCCGGGTGCAGGTGCCACTCTGAGTGGTCGACCGTGGCCCTGTTCAGCCAATCCGCCTGGATGTTGTTCACTCCGGATATGTGCTCCATCTGAAGTGAGCACAGATGTCTTTCTGCCCACCTTCCCAGGAACTCGGCCTCCGCCATCAGCAACCTGGATCGAGTGCCCCCCTGGTGGTTTATGTGTGCTTTCGCTGCCACATTGTCTGTGAGGATCATCACGTGGTGATCCTGGATGTCGGTCTGAAAGTGACGCAGAGCCAGCCTCACCTCCCTCAACTTCAGCCAGTTGATGCTGTGTGTGAGCTCGGACGCTGACCACCTGCCTTGTGCTATTTGGTTGTGAAGGTGAGTCCCCCAGCCAAATGACGGTATCCGTCATGATGGTAAGACGGTCCGGCTCTCTGAAGAAGGAGCCCTTCGTTAGTGCGAAAGTCATCCATCAACCGAAGGACCGCCATACTCGAAGGGAACCAGAATCAGCGCTGAAGAATTGCTTTGTTTTGCCCTCTGGTGTGACAAGGGGTGCCACGGAAGCCGACGAGAGTGAAGTCTGGCCCAAGGTACAATGGACAGACAGGATATCATTTTGTCCAACTGTTGGGACAACTGTACAATTGGGATGAGTCGCGACTGGTGAACTTGGTGCACAAGAGCTCCGAGGCTTATCATTCAGTCGGGAGACAGGAAGACCTGACACGCAACTGTGTCTATGATGGCGCCAAGGTGCCGTAACCTGGTGGTCGGTTCCAGATGACTCTTTTCTAGGTTGACAGAGAACCCGTGGTCTCGAAGGGCTGCCATCATGTAATGCAGGTCTAGCATTGCTTGCTGGCGGGATGATGACTGGATGAGAATGTCGTCCACGTAGCATTGGAGGCGCACTGGGCACGATTTGAGGGAGGCCGGTACCGCTGCAAGGAACTTTGTGAAAGTTCTTGGGGCCGATGACAGGCAGAATGGCAGAGCCCTGTACTGGAAGTGCTGGCCTACATAAAAAAACCTCAGAAACCTGTGGTGGGCCTTGCGGATGGGAATGTGTAGGTAAGCCTCCTTCAGATCTATGGACATCAACAGTTCCCCTGGAGTGATACAGCCCAGGATAGATTGTAGGGACTGCATCTTGAATTTTTTGTAGGCTGGTTTGTCTTTTTTAGATCTAATATGCCCCTCCCCCCCTGAATTCTTTGGGACAAGGAATAGAATGGAATAAAACCCTGTCCCCCTCGTGACCGGGTGGAACCGGTTCTATGGCCCTGATCTCCCTGAGGTGTAGGATTTCCTGTTCCATGAGAGCCTTTTTTACAGGGCAGGAGGGGGTTGGACACCGGATGAAGTGACAAGGCGAGGGCGAGATGAATTCCAGTGTCAGACCTATGCGGATGGTTTGGAGGACCCACTGGTCTGACGTGGAGTGCTCCCATTTGGTGTGGAACAGTTGAAGACTCCCGCCAATGGGAGCCCTCTGCTGATGGTTACTTATAACGGCGGAAGGGTCTGGAGCCAGACCCCCTGCGGAAGGGCCGCTTGGAGAAGCTCTGCTAGTGGCCTCTGTCACGAAAGGACTGATGGTCCTGAGACCTGTCAGCGTTATGGGGTAGGGCCTCTGGTAGGTACCCGATGTGGAGGGCCAGTCTGAAGCCCGAAAGGGCTGCTTCCTATAAAAAGTGGATTCCTTACGATCAGATTTTTTTGGTGACTGATTCTTTTTGTCCTTATTCTCTATGAGGTCTGGATCTAACGCCTCCCCAAAAAGCTTACCCTCTTTGAACGGGGCGGAAGCGAGCTTCCACTTAGACCTCATGTCAACGTTCCAATGTCTAAGCCATAAAAGGCGACGGGTGGTAACGTTGGAAGCTAAGGCCCTATAAGCGAACTTTGCAGCGTTCAAGGTGGTGTCCGCTGTGTATTCAGTGGCCGCAATAATTTTGTTAACATCCTGCCTAAGTCTGCTATCTTAGTGAGCAACTGTCTTAGCCAATGGAGAGAGGCTCTGGAGAGGAAAGAAGCAGAGGCGGATGCCTTAATTGCCCAAGGGGCCGCCTGATGAGCTTTATGACAGGCCTTCTCTGCTCTCTTGTCCTCTGCTTTGAGGCCCTCCAGGAGATCTGGAGGAAGCACTGAGGAAAAAGTGAGCGCAGCCACCAGCTCATCCACTGGGGGCAGCTTCAGCAAGTCTTCTAGACTAGCATCCACTGTGTACAACCTCCTGTCACTACCACTGGGGGTGGCAAAGGTAGCTGGCTGTGCCCATTGTTTCTGCACTACGTTGAGGAATAATTTGGGAATAGGCACAATTTCCTGAGCCTGAACAGGCTCCTCGAACAAACCTTCACTGAGGTCCGAGGGATCAGGAGCAGCCTGTTCTGGGGTGGTAGAGCCGAAATGGGTAGAGGCTTTCGCCTTATTCAATATAGTCTTAAAATTAGTGTGCTTAAATAAGCCGGTGAAAGAAGGCTTATCAGGGGCAGCAGATTCATCCCCTGAGAATTCAAGTTCAGGGTTGGGAAGGATATCTTCCTCCCAGGCAGAGTCCTCGCTATCCAACGAGGAGTGGGAAGAAGCAGGTTGTGGGGGTTGTACAACCTCCTTGGGACGGGACGGTGTCTGAATGTGATGGGTCTTGCGCAGGCGTTTGCCCTGCTGGCGCATCCCACTCTCAATGCCCTGGTATATGGCCCTGGCAATGACATATTGCATCTCAACCGATAGATCGGGTCCCCTTTCTTCCACAGGGCGACCTCTATGGGGAGGTCGAGGGATTGGCAACTGTGGGTTCGGGTGACTCGAGGGAACTGGATCCCCTTCTCCCTCTGAGGGGCACTCAAAAAGATCTGTGTGGTCAGCCATTGAAGCCCCCATGGATCCTGGAGAAGCTGCCATGGCTAGGGAAGCTTGAAGAGAGAATTCCCGCCCTTCCCCTTCACTTTCAGAAATGGGAGGCCTTTGCTCTAGTCTGACCTCTGGAGACGGATCCCTGGTGGGGGGCCGATTGGAGGCCTGGGCCTGTAGCTGGGCCTTGTGGAATTGCTTTTCTAAGGCCTTTTGTCTCCTAAGGGCATCTTTATCAAGGCCTGGCCCCAGCTGTTTATCCTGCCTGGTGGAAGGCTTGCGGGCCTTTAGGGCCTCTCTTGCCGCCTTACTAGCCTGCCTGGGAAGAACCCTGCTGGTAGAGGGGCTTGACTGGCTAGTATTCCCAGGGTCCTGATCTGCCATTGTGATCCAAAATGGCCGCCAGAAGCAAGAAATAAGCCTGCCAAGGCTCCGTGCCAGCAGCCGGCTCCCCAGCGAGCACAGACAGCGGCAACAAAGACCCCTGCTGGAAAAAAAGGAAATGCGCGGGCGAGGAATATAGCGTGATTGTGTGGGCGTCGGCACTCCGACCCCACGCTGCAACCAGCAGTCGCCTGTGACCTCCGCAGCGCCTGAGCGAGCCCGGGACACCATGGGAACCAGGCATGAAGAGGAAAGAGCAAGAAAGTTGTAAAAGGGAAGTTTTAAAAGGTACTGCTCTGTGGAAGAAAAAATGGGAAAAAACAAAACAAAAAAAACCCACTAAAGTAACTTCCGAAATTGAAGTAGAGAGTCCAAGCAATCTGTCCAGAACTGACAGAAACTAAAACGCGTCCACTGGGCTTTGACTGAATTGAAAATCTGGCAAGTCAAGGCAACACACGAGGCGTGGCTAAAGTTTCAATTCAGTCCTGGGCAGATTGGCTGAGTTTAACCCATGCTTGGACTCTCCAAGCAGCATACTGGAAAAGAATATCATTACTGATTGTATAACAACTGTTTATTTTATCACAGCATTGTTTTATAAAATTTATTATTGAAAATAAACACAAAGGACAAATTAATTTATAAGAGAAAAACACCTGGCATTGCTTGCCAAAACAACTAGGCACAAAGATAGTTTTCTCCCCATGCCATCACTCTGTTAAATACCGAATTCCCAAAGCACTATCTTATGTTTAAAGATATTTACCCATGTAGTAGGGCTGTATTGCTTTTATTCTTCTCATCTTCCTTATTATCTCCAATTAATATTTTATGAATTATTATTCATGCTTATTATTATCACTTAATTATTACTTAAATTATTGTTGCTTATTATATTGTTACTTATTATTACTTATTACTTATCTTATGTTTTATCATTGTATATTTATGATTTATGATCTAGGACTTATCACTCTGTTGTTCGTATGTACACTTAGCGCTTATGCACCTGAGACAAATTTCTTGTGTGTCCAATCACACAAGATGATTGTGTCGATAAAGAATATTCCAAAATTCCAAACGGTTTGCAACTCGTAATTTAATGCAATTTAAGTTGACAAATTTAAAAATCAACCAGGGAGTGTATAAATTCACCTCTTTCATGATCTTGATAGCTTCTACTCTGTGCTGGGGTGGAGGATACAGAAGCATCCGATGGTAGAGAGACTGCAGAACAGGTTTCATGGACTCCACTGAGCCCACCAACCGAACAAGCTCCGCTGCAATGTAGTAGATAGTCCGTGCAACAGGACTACTAAGGGCAGGGGCAGTTGTAGAGCAGCCTGATCCTCGGCCGTGGTCAGAGATTCCGGAAGAAGGAGAATCGGCTTCATGACTGGTGTTGCTGTGAGCAGATGTGATCGTTTTGTCATGAACCGGATTGCCCAAGATTACTATCAGGGTTGGACACAGTTGCTTCCTGAGAAAAATAAATTGGAGATAGTGTGGGAGAAGTAGTGAAGGATACAGTGTCTGAAGAGATTGTTAAAATAGTTTTGTTATTTTGGAAAAGAAAGTACAGTTCTTTAGAAAAAAATGAATAATCAAAAATAACTGAAACACAGAATGATTCAGTTAGATTCTAAACACAGAATGATTAGAAACAGAATTAAGGTTTTGATAATTAGTTCACCAACCCTTTATCCCCCTTCATCTCTGTGCCTTAATTTTCATTGATTTTTGACCAGTTTTTGTCCCTATTTCATACTCATACACTTTAGGTATGGAATGTGAGCAAATGCTGGTCTAGAAAAAAAAAGATTACAGATAGTCCTAGAGATATGGAGCTTTCCCATTAGGGTTGCGTGTCAGGACAACTGTTAAACAAAATGGCCTCTCTTAACGACACCACCCCTTGATACAAACATTAAATGAATGCAATTGTTCGTTAAATGGAGCACCCAGTGCCTCAGGCGTAAGGGACGCCCTTGGAGGCCTACATAGGCCCAGGGTCACCAACCCCAGTCTCCCATGGTTACTCCCACCCCCTGAGCTCTGCTTCTTGCTCCTCAAGATCCCCATAGCCCTTCAGCCTCCTTTCCACCCAGCGAGCCAGGGAGATCAAGCTATCTGAAACTTGCAAGCCCCCAGCTGCCTTCCCACCCAGCAAGCAAGGGGAGAAATTTTCAAACTCCGGTGTGCAAAGGGAAATCTGGGTGGAAATTAAAATGACAAATTTACCTTTCAACTACTTATATTCAAATAACTTGTTCAAGCCATGAGCTACTTTGAGATCTCCTTGAATAACATTTCTGCTCTTTACTCTGTTTCTTCTAGGATGCTTCCAACTCATTTTTCTATAGCTCCATGGGAATGGAAATGACATTCTCTGTAGGCATAGTAACATTTACTTTGTCTAGATGATACCCCATCTTCTTTAAAAGCAATAGGTAAAGGTTCCCCTTCAACGTATGTGCTAGTCGTTCCCACCTCTAGGGGGTGGTGCTCATCTCTGTTTCAAAGCCAAAGAGCCAGTGCTGCCTGAAGAAGTCTCCGTGGTGATGTGGGTGGCATGACTAAACGCCGAAGGCGCATGGAACGCTTCCCACCAAACGTGGTTCCTATTTTTTCTACTTGCATTTTTTAATGTGCTTTCCAACTGCTAGGTTGGCAGAAGCTGGGACAAGTAATGGGAACTCACTCCATTATATGGCGCTATGGATTAGAACTGCTGAACTGCTAACCTTTCTGATTGACAAATTCAGTGTCTTAACCAGTGAGCCACCACGTCCCTTAAACAGATATTACTTCTGCTCAAATATACAGGCCAAAGAAGATTTCTACAAGGTTAAAACTTTGTTCTTGTCATCATTCAAAGCACATCTACTTACCAGATGAGGTCAGTGAATCCTTTATGGTGGTGCATACCAGAAGAGAAGCTATTCAGCATGGAAAGAATGCATTCCAGGTAGAGAAGCTGCAACTGCTGATTCTCACTGGAAAAGATGGAAGCACAAGGCATAGCAGGTTCACTTCCACAGAGATAATGAAAAAGCAAGCACTGCATACTTTCCCATGAGCCAGAAAAAAGGAAGTCCTCTCCAAGGGCATGGCAAGAAAAACCAGTTGTATGCAATTATGGGGGTCAAAATTATACCTAGTGCTGTTACTTGTGAAAATGAAAGGACAAACGTTGCTGAAAACATTCACAAACATAGCAGTTGAGGATTTGTGTGCAACAAAAAGTACATATTCCTTCAACTGATTTGCTATAACAATACTGTGGGAATGACCTTCGGAAACTAGGCCCAGAGGCACTGTCGAGGCGCAGGGGTGTCAAACTGACACCCAGTCATATGTGTGACTCTATATTTTTGTGTACAGAAGACTGCTTTTATGCATGACTCCTTCCTTAAGGGCTGAGACATTTTTGTCAGGTTGCTATTATTATTATTATCACTATGCACACCCAATATATCTGCCCAAATAAAAATATGTATAGCGATAGCATTTAGACTTTTATACCGCTTCACAGTGCTTTACAACCCTCTCTAAACAGTTTACAGAGTCAGTATATTTTCCCCAACAATCAGGGTCCTCATTTTATTGATCTCGGGAGGATGGAAGGCTGAATAGTCAACCTTGAGCCAGTGAGAATCGAACTGACAAATTGCTGGCAGCCGGCAGTCAGCAGAATTAGACCGCATTCTAATCACTGCGCCAATGTGGTATACATATACAAGTAAAATGAAAAGGTTCTAGTTGCAATGAACATTTTATTTATCATTAAAAGGCAGCAATGTGAGGCTAATTAAAGTTCTCTAATGAGGGAATTTTATATGAAATGTTGTGACTGGGAAGTCTCAGTTTTATATCACTGCCCGAAGTGAACACCATCCAGGCAACTTAGTACTTCAGGAGATAATTATTTAAGTATTTTGATTTAAGTCACTAGGGGTCTGTACCAAATTATGAAGCGTATTAATCTTCTCTAATTTTTCTTCTGCTCAACCATTTTTACTTTTCTCAGAAATAACCCCGCAAGAGAGAATAGAAATAATAATGATCTAGTTAGGTACTATACCAAGTAGAAAATAATGAAGAAAACCTCTCTTACTGACTTTAGTGAATTTCACTGTAGATACAAACTCAAAGTAAACCGCTAGATTTACTAGATTGCAGAAAATACGACTTCAGCAATAGAGTGGTCAATGCCTGGAATACCTGATTCCATTGTTAGTTCCTCAAACCCCCATATCTTTAAATTGTCTACCATGGACCTCACACTTTTCTTAAGAGGTCACTAAGGGGGCGTGTATAAGTACACTCGCGTGCCTACCATCCCTGTCCTACTGTCCCCATTGATAAGCACTCATTTCATAAGTTCATGGTCATGTTATACTTATTTATATTCCTCTATTTGTACCAATCCCATGCGGAAATGTCCATGTCTATAGTAATACCTGTTACCTTGTACATGTTGACAAATACATAAATAAATAAAATTAATTGTTGGAGAAATGGAAATCTCTCTTCACTTGATGCCTTGCTTCATCCATATGTCTCTGAGCACAAACACATTATGTTTTTGAACATTAATTTAAAGAAATCTAAACCACAAACTTGCAAATGCATACCTTGTTTAGATATGGAGACATAATAATGCATGCCTAAAGGGTTGTTAATATTTTAAGATACATTTTCCCTATGCTTGTTTCTGATCTAGCAGACAAATGTACAGTTCTCTTCTTCCAACAATCTGCGGAAGTGTACTATCCCAATGATACAGTATCAGTAATGTAAGAGAATTATATATAAGGAGACAGACATAGAGATTGATTTCCTATGAGATGGCAATTAGAAGAAGCGAAGCACTACAGGAGAAGAGCATAATGAATTATTCTACATGTACAGTCTTAAAGTAAAGCAGAGCTGGCTGGATTTAGGCTTTCAATTTAAGACACGGGCATCGACATTGCTTCCTGCTCAAGATTTCTCATTCTCAATGGGAGAAAAGAAAGCGGAAAATACCCTCCCCCCATATCCTCCCGTGTTCTTGGTTGGTACCCTTAGAAAAAGAAAAATGTTTAGTTTCTGTTTATGCTTTGGAGTCTCAGAATTTCCATGCTTTGTCTTTCCTTACTGTTCTCTGGGATTTTTAAATTTTTCTCTACCATGTTTCCCCGAAAATAAGACCGGGTCTTATTTTCTTTTGACACCCCTCCCCGAAATAAGCGCTTGGCCTTATTTTCGGGGAGGTCTTATTTTTGAGGTGCAGGAGGCGCCGAGCGTGGTCACCTCATGGCTGCTGCTGTGTTGCAATATTTTCAGAGAAGGCTTATTTTCGGGGAGGGCTTATTTTGGCGCATGAGCTCAAAAGCCCGATTGGGCTTATTATCCGGGGAGGTCTTGTTTTCATGGGAACAGGGTATGTTTACTGGCAGATAATCTCTTTTTCTTAAATTCTGCTACACATGCTGGTTGGGTGATTTTAGAGGATATTATAGGATTCTAACAGGGAAATAACAAGAGACTTATAGTATTAAGAACAGAACAGATTTCTATGATAAGTAATGATGGTTTAACGGCCATGCTTGAAAGAGGCCATTTCAATGGTTATCTCCATCAATATTCTAGAAATTATCTGGTCTTCCCTCCTAGACTCTCTAACTCCCAGAAAGCTTTTACTACTCACAGTGGGACAGATCATAGGAGTTGCCTTCTTTTTGTATTTATTTTTCAGTTTTTATTTAAGAAACGTAAATCAAGCGTGAGTCCTGGCGAATCCATACAGTCATCAAGGTAGTTTTTGAAGCTACAATGCAAATTGATGTTATGACACCTTTTATTCAAGGTGATTTTTTTCCACCTTCTTGTTTAACTTACAACCTTTGTAAATCCTTGAGATTCTTCAATCCTGCTTAATTTATATTCTCAAACATAGTCAACCAGATACACTCACTGCTGAGACTTTACAATTGTTCATATTTAGCATAAGATGTTTTTTGAGTATTCTTATCTTAGAAGGTGGGATGTTGTTTATTATAATAAAGAAATAATAGATGATAATAATAAACCACTCTTACAAAAGCACTGTTGAAATAAGTAAAAACATACCCATCAATGCAATAAACTTCTCTAACAAATTGCATGCAATTAAAAAGTACTTAGATATCACTTGCAAATAATTATAGTTATTTAGGTGCACAAATAATTACAGTTCCTAAACTTATAGAAATTTACATACTATTACATAAATTATAATAATAATTACTGGGGACAATAATTGTCTGTTCCTCCAACTACATAATCTGTAGTTATCCAATTCAATATTCAATTAATTTTTTACAATAAAGCTCATGTACTACAATGCAACACATCAAGAACCAATTTGCCAAAATGTGTTCTATCACATAAGGAAGTTTCTTTACTGGTAACTGCTTATACAGAGCATTCTTTTTTTTTTTTGAACAAAGTTTTATTGGCTTTTTTAGGAAATAAAAAAGGGAAGAGGTAGTGGAAACGTTACAAATTTTGGCAGTTGCAGTGTGCGGCAGGTGTCCCCTCCCTCCATACTCATAGTATACATTTACACAAAGTTCAGTACTAAATAGCAATATATAGTCAGCATATAAATTCAGTTAATAATTTCAATCAATTTACGTCAAGCAGATTTCTTACTCATTTTTGTGATCTGAGTTTTCTCGATATTGCCCCTTCTCCCCCCGCCAGCAGAGCTCCGGCCCCTCCTGTGTCCTGTGTGTCTGTTGCGAGATCATCTGGTTTATCTAGGAGTGCTTTATTTTTTTCCATAAAGGCCTGCACCTCTATGGGTGTATTAATTCTAACTCTTGTGTCTTCCCAGAATATTAACATACCTTCAGGCATCAGCCATCTGAACCACACCCCCTTCTGGTAAAGTTTCTTCGCTAATTGCGAATAATTTTTCCTTTTCTCCCTCACTTTCTTGGGGATCTGTTTCAGAATGGTTATTTCCCTATCTTGGTATTTCAAAGCTTGCCCCCTTTGTGCACTCAGAATTTCATCTCTTGTGGTTTTTTTGAGAAATTTAATGTGTACCACCCTGGGTATATTGTGTGTTCTAGCATATGCTGAATTCACTCTATAAACCAGATCGAATTCCCACCCCATCTGTTGCTTCTCTTTCTGAGTGTATTCAGCCAAAATGCTTGTCATAGTGTCCCTTATGTCTTCATCATCTGTCTCTACCACGTTTTGAAATCTAAGATAAAAGGACATTCTCTCAAATTCTGTTTTCATCTGTTGGGTCTCAAGTTCTTTGTTCCCCTTCTGCACCCCTTCCATCTCCCCCCTCATCTCAGCCGTCCCCCCCTCCAAGAGCATTCTTTATGGTAACAATGCAAAAATGAGGACTACTTTTTAAATTGTAAATACAATAGGAATTAACATCCCAAACGAACAAAATGTACATGAACAAAATCAAAACTAATAGTGCAAGGATCTGCCTGAAAGATTGCACATGGCAGAGCAAATATCTGCCACTGAAAAATTACAGCATTTGTTTTTTGTAATATGTTCTGCATTATGCCCACATTTTCAAATTATACAAAACTTGTTTTTCATAGTTTTACTGCTGATGGAAAACAGAGGATGTAGGTGTTTAGGAACAGAGTGTGTGCTGGATACAGAAAATATCTATAGCTCTGAACATCTTTTAGAATTTCCAGGTATTTCTCTTAGACTAACAGAATTGGAAGGGACCTTGGAGGTCTTCTAGTCCAATCTGCTGCTTAGGCAGGAAACCCTATACCATTTCAGACAAATGGTTATCTAATCTCTTCTTTAAAACTTCCGGTGTTGGAGCATTTACAACTTCTGGAGGCAAGGTGTTCCACTGATTAATTGTTCTAACCATCAGGAATCTTCTCCTTAGTTCTAAGTTGCTTCTCTCCTTGATTAATTTCTACCTATTGCTTCTTGTACTGCCCTCAGGTGCTTTGAAGAATAGCTTGACTCCCTCTTTGTGGCAGCTCCTATCGCCAGGCTAGTGTTATGTTTGCAAATTAATCATCAATTGGTACAAATTTAAACTTGATTCAATAGGACAGATAAGAAACCCAACCAAGAACAAGGGTAGATATTCTCCCTAACTCCATTTATATTTAGAAACACTCACTTACCGGATTGCTGTCTGAAGTTTTTCACAAAAAACCATGAAGACAGAGACAACATCATCACAGAACGATTCAGTGGTGGAATCTCCAAAGTAAATAAAAGGCATGCATTAGGAGCTTCAGATATATACCATACCAAAATTATGCATATGGAATATCTTCAACCTTGGCAACAGAACTCATTACACAGAAGTTGTGGATGACTGGGATATGATATTGCAAGAAAAACTAGAGCCACTCTATCAAGAATCTTTCCAGCTCACAAATCATATAAGTGACTATTTGTAATCTACTGAGTGTGAATTCTGCAAATTTCTCTGTAGAGCCTAACCCTTCTAGTGATCATGTTAGCATACCGTACAGTTATAGAGACTATGGGAAACAGTTATAGGCTGATTCATAACAAATCTATTGGGATTTCAGATGTACTATATATCAATACACATTTGACCTGTTTCAACCTATGCCAAACCTTTAAAAAAAAGATAAAACCAAGAGCTGAAATTTTCTTGGTGTACATGAAGTAATATATACCTTCTAATTGCTCAGTCATTAGTTACATGAAACTGCTAGAAGCTACTCATATTCACTGCAGCCTTGTATGCTGTAATTATGCTAGAATCCAACTCATACGATTCCCAGTCAGCTTGGCTACCTCATACTTCCCATCTCTCCTGACCAATGAAGATGGTAGTCTAAACTACAACATGCAAAAGATACTACCGTAGTTTGATAAAACTAGTATAAAATAGGAGCACATGCAAAGTAAATATTGGAGCAGGGTCCCCAACCCCCGGGCCACAGCCCACTATTGGGTTGCGGCCCTTTCAGAATTGGGCTGCGCAAGCTGTATATATCAGAGACACGAAATGTCTTTGTTCATGTCCTTTCAAAGGTTGTCCTCAAACTCCTTTGCCACTGACCGAGAAGTTGATGGGATTTGAAACAGTACAGGTAATTCGCAACTTACGTTTGGTCATTTAACAACTGTTCAAAGTTACAATGGGTTCACAAAAGGAGCTTTGTGGCTCCTAAAGCACTTTTGCCTGACATAAAACTTTGTGCCACCCACCTATAGTGCTTGGCATTCTGTTCATATTTACAACTGGTTGCCAAGTACCTCACAATCCTGAACATCTGAGCGCTATTCCAGCATCCCATTAAAGGTATTCCTTTCTGTCAGTGGAGGGGGACTGATATCCCTCCACAGGGTGCTGAAATGGCGCTTAAAAATCTTGATGATTAAAACTCTACTTCTGTATCCTGCCCAAAGAGTTCTGTGTATCAAGGAGAACTCATATCCTTTGGTAGGCAGCTCTATCAGCCTATCGAAGGGTATCAGTCGCTAGAGATGAAATGCAGCTGAACTCAAGCAGGACTTTCAGCTCCTGAGAAGAGAGGCAGAGCAATAAGGTAAGAGCACTGACAGCTTCAGATAAGTGTGGGAGGCCTGATAAAGGTGTCTCTGCCTCAGGGGCTGAAAATCTTCCTTGGATTTCAATAAGGGAAGGTTTTCAACTCTTGAGTGGAACCTCACAAGGTCTTCCTCATCTTCCTAGAGGAACCCTGTGCTCCTTACCTGGGACTCCATAGGTTTAATGACAACACTTGAGAGTGTTGTGGTCACCTGAGCACAACAGTCACATGAACTCACCTGATGTCTTGCTTAACAACTGCTTTGCTCAACCACTAAGATCCTGATTGAGATAATTAAACAAGGACTCCCTGTATTAAGTTGACCTCTCCGACCGGACGCAATGTGTGTTGGCAGGGGAGCAGAGGTCGACCCTGAGGTCGCTCACTTGTGGGGTGCCGCAGGGGTCGGTCCTCTCGCCCCTTCTGTTCAACACATATGTGAAGCCGCTGGGTGAGATCATCCGTGGTTTGGGGGTTGGATACCACCTGTACGCTGATGACACTCAGCTGTACATTTCCACCCCAAACCACCCCAACGAGGCTGTCGAAATGATGTCCCGGTGTTTGGAAGCCGTTCGGATCTGGATGGGGGACAACAGACTCAGGCTCAACCCCTCCAAGACAGAGTGGCTGTGGTTACCGGCGCCTCGGTTCAACCAGTGGATTCCATCACTGGCCATAGGGGGCGAGCAACTGCCCCCTGTGGAACGGGCGCACAATTTGGGCGTCCTCCTAGATGCCCGGCTGTTGATGGATGATCATGTGGCAGCCGCGGCAAGGGGGGCGTTCCACCAGGTTCGCCTGGTGCGCCAATTGCGCCCCCTATTGGATCGGGACGCCTTACGCACAGTCACTCATGCGCTGGTGACGTCCCGTCTGGACTACTGCAATGCTCTCTACATGGGGCTCCCCTTGAGATGCACCCGAAGACTACAGCTAGTTCAGAATGCGGCCGCGCAGGCTATCATGGGGAGTACTAGGTACTCCCACATAACACCTCTCCTGCGCGAGCTGCACTGGCTGCCTGTGGTTTTTCGGGTGCATTTCAAGGTGTTGATTACCATCTTCAAAGCGCTCCATGGCACAGGACCTAGTTACCTGTGGGATCACATCCTACCACATACATCCCTGCGACCAATTCGCTCTCACAGGGAGGGACTTCTCCAGGTGCCGTCCACCAAGCAATGCCAACGGGCGGCGCCTAGGAGTAGAGCCTTCTCTGTGTTGGGCCCAACCCTCTAGAATGACCTCCCCCCCGATATTAGAACTACTACCGACCTCCGCTCCTTCCGACAGAAACTTAAGACCCACCTGTTCCAATTAGCTGGCCTGGCCCATTTATAGTCCCATTTATACCTCCTGGCAAATATTTTTATTCTGGGAAAGTTTTTAGGGGTGTTTTTAATGTATTTTTAAATTCCTAAATTTTAATCTAACTTTAACTATTGTACAGTAAACTACTGCTACCTCCTCCAGCCACACCTATATTTATTTATATTTATATTATGTATGTTTACTGTTTTATTATGACTGTACACCGCCCCGAGTCCCTTCTGGGAGAGGGGCGGTCTAGAAATCAAATAAAAGTTAAAAGTTAAAGTTAAAGTGCCTCCAGTCTTTGAAACAACACCACAATTTTGCATAAATATAAAAGTTATAAATAAATCATTTTGTCAAAATTAATTAACTGATACCTGAATTCTTGAAACCTTGAAGAACTCCTTGGTTTTCGGTCACCTATCAAAGAAGAATAGATGTACTGTCAATAACACAAACAAAACGAAAGTCGCAATGTTACTCTAGACAAATCTCTTACTTTACAATTTGTAGAAATTTGCTCCTGAAGCAGAAAGAAGTCCATATTTGTCTAGCCTAGATAAAACTTGATCCAGAGGAAAATGTCAGAGCCTGTAAAAATTACCTTGACTTTTTTTTTGTGCTAGGATTTAATATTTTGTAAAAACCTATTTACAAATTCAGTTTTGGGAGCATTACACCAACTCTAACTTAAGCATAAGTAGCAAAGACCAGTCCCATTACAGATGCCTGACTGACTCACTGTATTTTCTTGTTTTTGCCGTAATTGTAAAATCAAATCACTCAACATCTGGCTAAGGGTTGCCCGTACAGCTGTATTAATACTCCGCTGGTGATAACTGGAAATATAAGTTTCAATACAAACCTGTTTGGGAAAAAGAAAAAGAGACAACACTGTTATAGCAATACAATTACACTGGTTAGAAGATAATGTACAGGAGGTCCTCAACTTACGACCACAATTGAGCCCAAAATTTCTGTTGCTAAGTGATACATTTGTTAAGTGAGCTTTGTCCTGTTTTATGATCTTCCTTTCTATAGTTGTTCAGTGAATCACTGCAGTTTCTAAGTCAGTCACACAGTTGTTAAGTGAATCTGGTTTCCCCATTGACTTGGCTTGACTTGCAAAAGTTGATCACATGACCCCAGGATACAACAATTGTCCTGTGAGTCAGCTGTCAAATATCCAAACATAAATCAGATGACCATGGGGATGCTGCAATGGTCATAAGTGTGAAAAATGGCCGTAAGTCACTTTTTTTCCAGTGCTGTTTTAACTTCAAACGATCATTAAGTGAATTGTTATAGGTTGAGGACTACCTATAGTAGACATGGATCACTATTCCAGATATCTCTCATACATATTAGCATCTCTCTGTCTCTTTCTTTTATCTTATTATAGAACTGAGTACTAAAGTCTCATTTCATTATAATATATATAAAACAGAAAACTAATAGCAGTCACATTTTGGTATCTAGGTATTTTAAAAAAAACTTTTGATAGAAGCTGCTTGCTTGGAAGAGTTCAAGAGAGTGAGGAGGGAATAACAACTTCTCCCAAAGCAATTACGTGCATTAGAGATACATGACTGACATAAATCTAACATTGTGAATGAAAAAAAACACACATTGTTTTATTAAACAGCTCAAGTTTCATTCCCAACTGACAGAGGATACTCACTTCAGCAATCTTAAGTACAGAACTTCCATTCAACTCAAATGTTGGCGTGTATGTTATGCAAAGCAATACCTAGAGTTAAACAAATACAGCACAAAAGAATTTTAGAATTGATGATTCTCTCAATTTAAAACATGTTAATGGTCGAAAGTGATGAACGTCAATTTAGAAGCAAGTATACAGCATATTTGTCTGTTATCTGACTGCAAAAATCATACAACACATAGAGGACCATAATGTTAAAGCCAGAATAGAACTCCACAAACAATGCAATGCAATGTAGTACAGTGCAACACAACACAACACAATACAATAATAATAAAAATAAAAGTAATACAATCCAAACAAAGGCAACCATTCAAAGATCACTCAAAGGTCTTGACAATAATTGCACCAGTCTTTTATAAGACTTTTATATACTGGCTAGCGATTATGCAAACTGCTGCTGCCTAGCGCATCCAGAAAAAGTATGAAAAAGTTTATAGTGCCAAGAATAAAATTATGAATATTTTAAGACCATTCTGATCCAACATTTAACGGGGAAAGATCTACAGTGGCAACCAGGAATATTAACTATATCTGCTAAACAGTATATCTACCACACTATTAATTAAATTTACAGGGCGAAAACAGTTTTGTAACACTATAAATCAATGAAATGAGCTACAAAGGACAAATATGACAAATGTCTTGTTTTGCAAGGCTACTGAATGACTGCAGTGCAGAAATCTGAGAAAATTAAGAATGCATCTGCATGTAGCAAGTGAAAATGTAGATCCTATTCAAGCATGCTCTTGGAAGGAGACAAATGGAATAGAAAAAAATCCTCTCCACCATAAAAAAGGAATTAATTTCAATGACATCCATTGGCATGATTTGTGGTACTTACTACTACTTTTCTGAATGCAAATTCTAACAATGGCTGAATGTGAAATACTTTGGATGATATTGTCAATTTATAATTGGTGTAGCAAGTGTCAGCTAGCTGTGCATTTGGCATTTCATAAAGAATGTACAAAATGTGTGAACTCAAAATCTTCACACAAAAATCATTATATATTGTTTATGCCTCAGAGTTATTTATAATTAGAAATATAAATGTCACTGCAGGAATTGGTAGCCCCAGGCCACAATCCAAAGGAGCATATAATGAGTTGTTATTCATTCATTCATCCCAATGGTGGGTTTCAATTTTTTTTAAAACCTCTTCTGTAGGTGTGGCCTGCTTTGTGGGAGTGGCTTGCCGGCCATGTGACCAGGTGGGAGTGGCTTGCTGGCCATGTGACTGGGTGGGAGTGGCTTGCCGGCCATGTGACTGGGTGGGAGTGGCTTGCCGGCCATGTGACTGGGTGGGAATGGCTTGCCGGCCATGTGACTGGGTGCGCGTGGCCAACTTGTAAAATGTGGTGAAACTCACTTAACAACGCTCTTGCTTAGCAACCAAAATGTTGGCTCAGAAACTCTGGCATTTGAAGCACGCAAGTCTTAAAGCTGTCAAGTTACAAGACCCTTGTGTTGTCTTGCACCCTAACCTTTTAGAAAAAAACCCCCAGAGGTGTTCAAACTTAACAGCTTTAAGACTTGGGGACTTGAACTCCCAGAATTCCTCCTCCAGTCATGTTGGCTCAGGAACTCTGGCATTGAAGTGTGCAAGTCTTAAAGCTGTCAAGTTACAAGACCCTTGCACTCCTAACCCTTTAGAAAAAAACCCACAGGGGTGTTCAAACTTGACAGCTGTAAGACATGTGGACTTCAACTCCCAGAATTCCTCCTCCAGTCATGTTGGCTCAGGAACTCTGGCATTGAAGTGTGCAAGTCTTAAAGCTGTCAAGTTACAAGACCCTTACACCCCTAACCATTTAGAAAAAAAAACCCAGGGGTGTTCAAACTTGACAGCTTTAAGACTTGTGGACTTCAACTCCCAGAATTCCTCCTCTCGCTCTTCATCTTGATGATGTGCGGATGGGCAGGGGGAGGGAGCTGGAACCAGTTTAAACGGCACTGTAGATTTGTGGAACCTCTTCTATAGAAGAGGTTAGAACTGGCAGGAACCCACCCCTGCTACCATCTCACAAATGGTGACTCTGGGTGTTGTACACTAAAAAAAAACACCAGTAACACAGTAATGTAAAATAATAATAATAATAATAATAAATTTGGATTTATTAGCCGCTCCCTTTCCAAGTAGGACTCGGGGCGGCGTACAATGGAGCATAAACAACAACACCAAACGTACATACATATACAACACACATACATACACGGAGGAGGAAACAAATTACATCAATAGACAGTTAAAAATCAGCTTTAAAATACCCCAATTGTAAAAACCCAAAAAATTAATATTTACGGACAGTTTAAAAACAGTTTGGAGGAATGGGAAGATTACGATTGCGATTGAGCCAGGCCGGATAATTGAAAGAGGTGGGTCTTCAGCTGTACACGGAAGGAGCGGAGGTCGGAAGTAATCCTGATGTCGCGGGGGAGGTCATTCCACAGGGCTGGGCCCATCACAGAGAAGGCTCTGCTCCTGGGTGTCGCCCCCCGACACTGTTTGGCGGACGGCACCCGGAGAAGTCCCTCTCTGTGTGCGCGAATTGGTCGTAGGGATGTGTGGGGCAGGATGCGATCCTGCATATAACTAGGCCCTGTGCCATGGAGCGCTTTAAAGATCATAGTCAAAACCTTGAAACGCACTCGGTAGACCACAGGCAGCCAGTGCAGCTCGCGCAGGAGAGGTGTTACAGGGGAGTATCTAGTCCTCCCCATAATCACCCGCGCGGCCGCGTTCTGGACCAACTGTAGTCTCCGAGTGCATCTCAAGGGAAGCCCCATGTAGAGAGCATTGCAGTAATCCAGGCGAGACGTCACTAGCGCATGGGTGACTGTGCGTAGGGCATCCCGGTCCAATAAGGAGCGCAATTGGCGCATCAGGCGGACCTGATGGAACGCCCCCCTTGCCACGGCTGTTACATGGTTGTCCATGGACAGCCGGGCATCCAGGAGGACGCCCAAATTGCGCACCTGTTCCATGGGGGCTAGTTGGACGCCCCCGATGGCCAGAGATGGAAGCACCTGGTTGAACCGGGAGGCCGGAAGCCACAGCCACTCCGTCTTGGAAGGGTTGAGTTTTAGTCGGTTGCCATCCATCCAGACCCGTACGGCCTCCAGACACCGGGACATCATTTCGACGGCCTCATTGGGGTGGTTCGGAGTGGAAATGTATAGCTGAGTGTCATCAGCATACAGATGATATCCCACTCCAAAACCACGGATGATCTCGCCCAACGGTTTCATATATGTGTTGAACAGGAGAGGCGAGAGCACCGATCCCTGTGGCACTCCACATGTGAGTGGCCTCCGGGTCGAACTCTGCTCCCCTGTCAACACACGTTGCGTCCGACCAGAGAGGTAGGAGCCAAACCACCGTAAAACGGTGCCCCTGACTCCCAGCCCCTCTAGCCGGTGCAACAGGATACCATGGTCGATGGTATCGAACGCCGCCGAGAGATCTAATAGGACCAGGATAGAGGAACAACCCCTATCTCTGGCCCTCCAGAGATCATCAACCAATGCGACCAAGGCCGTCTCCGTGCTGTGCCCGGGTCGGAAGCCGGACTGGCGCGGGTCTAGATAATCATTTTCCTCCAGGTGACGTGGGAACTGCTGTGCTACCACACTCTCTACAACCTTCGCTAAAAAAGGAAGGTTGGAGACTGGACGATAATTGACTAGGTCCGTTGGGTCCAGGGAAGGCTTCTTGAGCAGGGGCCTCACCACCGCCTCTTTCAAGGCGGCCGGTAGAGACCCCTCACCCAACGAGGCGTTCACCAGGCCCAGGAGCCAGTCGCGCGTAACCTCCCAGGATGCCAGTACAAGCCAGGAGGGACACGGGTCCAATAAACATGTGGTGGGTCGCAGACGTCCACGCAACCTGTCCAAACCCTCGATGGCAACCGAGTCAAACTCCTCCCAAAGCGGTCCCTCAAGACTCGCAGCGGGCGTCTCTACTGAACCACTGAAGGGGGTCCATCCCATCCGGATTTGAGCGACTTTGTCCTGTAGATAATTCCCAAACTCCTCTGCTCTGCCCTGTAGTGGGGCTTCCCGTGGTCTCTCAAACAAGAGGGAACGGGTCACCCGAAACAGGGCGGCAGGGCGGTTATCTGCAGACGCAATAAGAGCGGCGCAATGTTGACGTTTGGCCGCTCTTAATGCCACAAGGTACGTCTTCAAATAGGCTCGTGCCTGTGCTCGGTCAAATTCGGAACGGGAGGATCTCCAACGACTCTCTAGGCGTCTCTTGTGGCGTTTCATCACCCTTAGCTCCTCGGTAAACCAAGGTGCCAGGGTGGTTCGTCGCCGCAGGAGAGGCCGCAAAGGCGCCACCCGGTCTAGGGCCCCGGTAGTCGCACTATTCCATGCGACTACCAGGTCCTCCACTCGGGGGCGGGTCAGGTCCACAGGAGGTGGCCCAAGCTCCGTCTGGAACCTATCCGGTTCCATCAGGCGCTTGGGGCGGAACCATCTAATACCTTCCAGTTCCGCCTCCTCGCGGCGGGGGGTAGCACCAGGGAAGTCCAGCCGGAGAAGTGAGTGATCCGACCATGACAGGGGAATAGTGTCTAGATCCCCTATTCCCAGATCACTCGTCCACTGGCCAGAGACAAAAACAAGGTCCAGGGTGTGGCCTCCCTCGTGAGTAAAAAACAGACATCAATTAAAAATATTAACATTATGGTTAAAAGGCAAGGAGAGATCAACAAATATTAACAATGGGACCACTTCAGCAACTTATTCTTCCCTTGGGATCCCCAGGCCTCTTTATATAACCATGTTTTGAGAGACTTACAGAAAGTTAACAGGGATGGGGCTAACCCAGTGATGGTGAACCTTTTAGACACTGAGTGCCCAAACTGTGCGGGCACATGCACAGAGTCCCAAAGACTAGCTGGCCAGCGGGAGGCAGGGCATCCCAACAACGGCAGTGTGGCAAGAGGTAAGATCTTTTTCTTTCGTGAGCTTCTGTTTGTCATTTACAGGGAAACAGAAGCTCACGAAAGAAACGCCACAGAGATCTGACATGTGGCAATGGCACACCAGAGGTGGTTTTCAGCCAGTTCTTACTGCGAACTGGTAGCAGCGGCTGCTGAAGGCTCCGCCCATCCGCCGTGATGTAATATGCGATCTTCTGTGCGAGAGTGCTCACATTGGCAAACCGGTAACAAAGGTAAGGGAATCCCACTACTGTGGCACAGGTGGCAGTAGAGAGGGCTCTGCGTGCCACCTCTGGCATGTGTACTATAGGTTCGCTATTACAGGGCTAACCTCTCCACATTGTAGAGATGAATGATGGCATGATTGTTTAAATTGTCCTATTATTCACTGACAATCCTGGAAGGTCAGTGAGTGACTTTGGGCAAGCTGCTGTCAATCTCTCTAATCTACCCCAAAGGCTATTCTATAAAAAGATGAAGGAGAATGCTATGTACATCGCCGTTAGCTCCTGAAAGGAAGGTGGGGAATAACTCTTAACAAGCATAAATAAAACACACTGCTCATCTTTCTGCTTAAAACCACAGCTAAGATTCAGTAAAACAGTGAAAGCAGGATCCTAACATCAGGCATTAAATGACAAAATCTGAAGAGGGTAAATATTTCTTTCATCCATCCTGAAGAGATGCAGAATTTATATCCCTGAGTAAACAGAAAGATGTCGAGATAGGTCCTAAAATGCAAAGTGAAGCTGCCTCTTTATATCCTTAAAAGAGACTGTTTTCCATTATCAATTATCAACCTAAAGTCCTACTCTGCACAATTCAAATCTGAATATTTGAAAAGATACTGATATAAGGTTATTGTATTATTGGGCTTCATGGAGAATAAAATAGATGCTTACACACCGGGAAGAGAATGGAAGTTACTTTAAGTAACTTTCTTTAAAATGTGGTCAGTTAAACCCTGTTTTGTTTTAAGTAAACAATATTGGATTCCTGTCTTGCACATGCTCAGAAGAAAGTTCCCTCCAGTACTGAGAGGCCATGATAACATTGTAGATTTTAATCACAGCTGGAGAGCTTTCTGACATAAAAGAGAAAATATTGTTTTTGGCTTCCAAGGAAAAGAATATCACCCTGATGGGTTCTACAAATCAATAAGAGAAAAAAAATCAGATTTTATTAAATAGAAAGCTATATTCCTACAACTGGCAGTATTTTCAAGCACTTGCATATTGGCAATCAACACTTAATATAAATTGAATTTTTCATTTTCAAAATACAATTGCTGAATGTAAAAAAAAAAACACCCAGTATTCTAAAACAGCCACACATTTCAGTTCAGCAGGTAACTTGCAGTCTCAAGAAATTGTTACAGCCCTCAGATTAAAATTGTAGGATTTGTATTCTTGTTATTTTCAAAATAGCTGTCCTGGAATAAAGCATTCTGTATTCGCAAAGCTGTCAATCTTTCAATTTATTCAATCTGGAATCACAGTTATTTTTAGAAACCTTGGAGCAGTGACGTGCAGTCAGGGGAGGCACAGCCTCACCGCTCTCATCATGAAAAGAAAAAAATGTAAAAGGGAAAAGGAAGGCTCAGGAAGGAGGGGAATGGGACCGTGGCTCGCGCTGACCTGAGTCTAGCGCTGAGGAGTCTCCTGCACAGCGTGGCTCTTCTCCACAGTGCAGCGGAAGGAGTTGCTGTCCCCACCACCATGATCCTGGGGTATTTTGCTTGCACGCGCAATAAAGAGATGAAAGAGAAAAGGGGAGAAAGAGAGAAAGATAGAGAGAGATGAAAGAGAGCTGTAAGGAGAGAATGGGAGAGAGGAAAAAGAGAGGGAAACAAATTAGAGAGAGAAGGGGGAAAGGGAGAGAGAAATGAAAGAGAACTGAAGGGAGAGAATGAGAGAGAGAGAAAAGAGAGGGAAACAAATCAGGGGGAAAGAAAGGAAGAGAAAAGAAAGAAAGAAAGAAAGAAAGAAAGAAAGAAAGAAAGAAACAAACAAACAAACAAACAATCTTTCTCAGACCAATGCGAAAGCAATGGCAAGCTAGATTTCTTGCCAAGAAAACTGCACTTTGCCAGAAGGCACAAATTGGAAGCAAGTCTGATTTTTTAAAAAGAAAATAACAGATGGCAAAAAAATGCATCTGAAAATAAGATTATTTATAATTTTGGATAACGTATTATATTGTCAAACTCAAAAGGTTTTTGATACTTAATTGTCATCATCATCATCATCTCTCTCCCCCCCCCCCCCTTGGAGGGACTGTCCTCCCTTGTGAAAAACACAACAAGGAACTCCTCAGCTCCTTGCTCCCCCCAAATCTCTTTTTTTGTTGCTGGCCACTGGTGGTCACCGCATATGGTCCTCGACGATACGCTCTTGCCCGCCACCCTTTCGAAACGCGCAAGGATGGACAAAACGGCACGGATCCTTTTATGTCCTTCTATTTTGCTCTATGTATAGCGCGGACAGATCTAGGTTACTGTCTCTTCCTGAAATCGTCCCTTCTGGACCTGATGGCTGTGATTTGTTTGTGCATTGCCTTGGGGATGTCTCCTCGTACATCACCTCTCAGGTTTCCAGGTTTTTCTTGAGAGCTGTGACCATTAGAGGAGAGAGCTGTAACCTCCCTTAGTTGGGCTTTTGGTGACTGGCTGCTGTGTCTCTTTTGTAGTGGTCGTGTTTTGGTCTGTGACTGTAAATAAAGTATTATTATTATTAAAAAACCCTGTATTACAAAGGCATTTTAATAAAAAGATTGAGATGACGTCAGTGCCTCACCAGCCATAAACCTCACTGCACGTCACTGCCTTGGAGGGAGAGGAGAGTAATAACCCAACTACAATTTTAAGAAATCTCTACCACATGAAAACCTGTTATAGGAGAACATATTGCTCAAAAGCATACCATCTGTATATGAAGTTTGAATACTCTTGCAAAATTTATTGCCCCAAATTTCTAATCCTTTCCCCCGTGTTTACCTGATTATCTGTTGCAGTGGCAAGCAGCTGATATGAATTCAGTACTGCTAAATGAAATAGTTAACTACAAAGTAACAGGTCGCATATTATCTACAGTAACTACATCTACTCAGAATAAATATTTTTCTAGTGCCAGGAAGCTACCACAGTGGAACATGGATAAAATACTGTTGCAATAATTTGATGTAATGGTATATGAGAAAGACCCTGATACAGGGAGCAAAGAGATAATGCATAGGAAATGGTCAGATAAGAGAAGACACAGCCCACAACTACATAATGGGCCCAGAAGAGATCTTCTCTAACTTCTCAGACAGTAAAGGAGACAACAAGAGATTTGCACCTGCACACTTGCTCTGACTTGCACAGAGGTGGGCTCTTACTGCTTCGGATCACTTCAGTGGAGTAGGTAGTAATTCAGCCAGCCACGCCCCCAAACTGGTTCTATTGGTGGCATTATCTTGTTTTTTGCTTCCGCACATGAGCAGAAGCATTTTTTACCTACTGCGCCTGCGCGCGTCGCACACATCAAGCGCACCCACGCCCAAAGTGCGTCCCTGAGCAAACTGGCAGTAGAAGAAGCTGGAACCCACCCCTGGACTATTCCACATTATTCAGAGGCTTCTTCCACTGTTTACAAATACTATTTGTAATCCTATATATGCTGAATGCAACGAACCACTTTCATCTGCTGGATAGATGTGCTGGATGGAAGGGAGAGCAATTTTAATTTTCTATTTTCTGGCATACTTCCATATGTTATTCCCAAGGATCTCTAAACTGATACCTTTACAGATAATACGTATAGACCAATGTCTAGAAAAGGCAATATAATTTAACAATATAATTATTAAAATTAGATTCAGTCCTCTGACTGAAACACATTTGTGCCACCCACTAAAAAAAGCAAAATAAAATGGGAAATATGTATACATTTAGAAGGGTTAAATACTCCTTCAGTATACACAGCACGATATGTTTAATTATGAAGAGGAGAAACACAGAGCTTTCTATGAAGCACTGGAGCTGTGAAATGGTTTTTCCAGTGATTAGAAACAATTATTCAGAGTGATGGATGCTTAAACGTTTAGACAAACTCTTATACAGGCATGGAATAACTGTAAAGCATGTGATCTATTGGATGTTCCCTAAAGAAGGAATGCATTAATCCACTGGGCTAAGACAGATATCAGCCTAAAGCAAGAAAAATGTCTGCTTAGGAACAGCAGAAAGAAGATAATAGTCATCCCTGGCTTTGGGTATAAAATTCCTTAATCAGTGTTAGGATAATGCAATATTTTAAAAGGTGGAGGAAGAGAAGAAAAATGTAGCGTGTTGACTTTATTGTCATTTGTAGATATGAAATGCCTGTGGCTGAGACAAAAAAAAGGTGTTCAAAGCATGATATTCTGCTTTTTCCTAAAATTGAAGAAAGCAGAGATGTCTTGTTCTTGACCCAGGCCATTCAAATGAATACAGGAAACAGAAATCATCTCCTATTCCAGCCCCAAGTGACCATTTTGTTAACATTCATAGATGAAAATAAGACAGCTGGTTTTGTGGGTTTGTTTTAAGAAAAAGATCTCCATAAGGTTGCCTTGGATGGGATCAGGCTTCTTCAGTTTTTCCACACAAAAGCAGAAGAGCAACTGGCACTGCTACCTAATGGATCCTGCAGCTTATTCCAAAGAAGTCACAATGTTCTCAAGAAGTTAGTGACAAAAATTCTTATTTTTTGTTATGTAACACAATTCTCTTATGGAACTTTAAAGAAATATAACTGGTTCCCAAGGGCTACAAGAATTGTTCTCCTGGCTTTTATCTCATCAAACCCAGATAAATACATTTGAAACAGAGTTTGGTTTTGGATGTGCAATTTTGATGCAAACATGTAACAGGCAATTTTGGCCAGCCAAATATCAATAATATTTTGTATTGCTCCTGCAATTAATATCTATTTTTATGGCTAGTAAAATGATTTTTTTTTTTATTTTTTGACTGCAGCTTGTTACCAGGGCCACTATATTCTTAAGCCACAGAGAAATGATAGCTTATACAGACTTTCACAGTTTCAAAGTAACTTGCCTCTTTATGGGTCCAGCACAAAATGCTACACCTTTCTCATAATGATCATTTAGCAGAAAAATTTAAATGTTAATAGCTCCAAAGCATATAAAACCATGCACATTTTGCAATTAATTAAATAAAATTAATTGGACCTGAAGGTCACATTACCTAGCCCAATAAAGTTAACCCTTAAAAATGGTTAAAAATATGAAGAACAACCACAACTGGGAACAAGCACGATCTCCGCGTGAGTAATCAAAGTGTCAAAATGGCATTTGGAGCAGCATTATTGAAGGCCACAATTTAGATATCTATGTGCTATCAAGGCATATAAAAAAAGACGACTGTGTTGCTGTGTTCTGCCATTTTGACTCTTCTGTCCCTCCCCATCGAGTAAATGCTACTGAACAGAGCCAACCAGAGCTGCTTTTCTTTCATGAATGGTACTATTGTTCTTAGCAGACTTGCTATACCTGGTCTGGAATTGATCAAATTGATTACTCGGTATAAAGCTAGTTTGGTTCTGCAATGGGAAATTGCCTCAGAGGTGACACTTACAAATCTCAGAATGCAATATTTCATATTCTTCAAATGCCCAAATGAATATATATCCCCTTTAAAATACTAGATTCAGGATTGTGGAATTTCAAGGAGCACTTTTAAACGGGGACTTGGGAATGCCAAATATTTTACAACAGCGATTTAGAGTGACTAAATCACAGAGAAGGCCCTACTCCTAGGCGTCGCCCGTTGGCATTGCCTGGTGGACGGCACCAGGAGAAGTCCCTCCCTGTGAGAGCGAATTGGTCGCAGGGATGTGTGCGGCAGGATGCGATCCCGCAGATAGCTAGGTCCTGTGCCATGGAGCGCTTTGAAGATGGTAATCAACACCTTGAAACGCACCCGAAAAACCACAGGCAGCCAGTGCAGCTCGCGCAGGAGAGGTGTTATGTGGGAGTACCTAGTACTCCCCATGATGGCCCACGCGGCTACGTTCTGGACTAGCTGTAGTCTTCGGGCGCGTCCCAAGGGAAGCCCCATGTAGAGAGCATTGCAGTAGTCCAGACGGGACGTCACCAGCGCATGAGTGACTGTGCGTAAGGCGTCCCGATCCAATAGGGGGCGCAATTGGCGCACCAGGCGAACCTGGTGGAACGCCCACCTTGCCATGGCTGCCACATGGTCGTCCATCGACAGCCGGGCATCTAGGAGGACGCCCAAATTGCGCGCCCGTTCCACAGGGGGCAATTGCTCGCCCCCTATGGCCAGTGATGGAGTCAACTGGCTGAACCGAGGTGCCGGTAACCACAGCCACTCAGTCTTGGAGGGGTTGAGCTTGAGTCTATTGTCCCCCATCCAGACCCCGACGGCTTCCAAACACCGGGACATCACTTCGACAGCCTCGTTGGGGTGGTTTGGGGTTGAAATGTACAGCTGAGTATCATCAGCGTACAGATGATACTCAACCCAAAACCACGGATGATCTCCCCCAGTGGCTTCACATATGCGTTGAACAGAAGGGGCGAGAGGACCGACCCCTGTGGCACCCCACAAGTGAGTGGCCTCAGGGTCGACCTCTGCCCCCCTGCAAACACACATTTCGCCCAGTCGGAGAGGTAGGAGCCGAACCACCGCAAAACGGTGCCTCCGACTCCCATCCCCCCCAGCCGGCGCAATAAGATACCATGGTCGATGGTATCAAAAGCCGCTGACAGGTCTAATAGGACCAGGATAGAGGAACAACCCCTATCTCTGGCCCTCCAGAGATCATCAACCAACGCGACCAAGGCCGTCTCCGTGCTGTGCCCGGGTCGGAAGCCGGACTGGCGTGGGTCTAGATATTCGGATTCGTCAAGGTGCCGCGGAAATTGCTGTGCCACCACATTCTCTACAACCTTCGCTAAAAAGGGAAGGTTGGAGACTGGACGATAATTAGCTAGCTCCATCGGGTCAAGTGAAGGCCTCTTGAGTAGGGGCCTCTCCACCGCTTCTTTTAAGGCGGTTGGTAAGGACCCCTCACCCAACGAGGCGTTCACCAGGCCCAGGAGCCAGCCTCGTGTCACCTCCCAGGATGCCAGTACCAGCCAGGAGGGACACGGGTCCATTAAACATGTGGTGGGTCGCAGCCCTCCACGCAACCTGTCCAAATCCTCGGGGGCAACAGAATCAAACTCCTCCCAGAATGGTCTCACAAGACTCACTGTTGACGGCTCCCATGGTCCACTGAAGGGGGCCCATCCGCTCCGGATCTGAGCGACTTTGTCCTGCAGATATTCCCCAAACTCCTCTGCTCTGCCCTGCAAGGGGGGCTTCCCGCGTCCTCTGCGATAAGAGGGAGCGGGTTACCCGAAACAGGGCGGCAGGGCGGTTACCGGCGGACGCAATAAGAGCGGCACGATGTCTACGTTTGGCCGCTCTTAATGCCACAAGGTAGGTCCGTAAATAGGCTCTTACCTGTGTTTGATCAGATTCGGAGTGTGAGGACCTCCACCTACTCTCTAGACGTCTCCTATGGCGCTTCATCACCCTCAGGTCCTCGGTAAACCAAGGAGCCCGGGTGGGTCGCTGCCGTAGGAGAGGCCGCAAAGGCGCAACCCGGTCCAAGGCCCCAGCCGCCGCCCTATTCCAGGCGGCCACTAGGTCCTCCGACCGAGAGCGGGTCAGGGCTACAGGTAGTGGCCCAAGCTCCATCTGGAACCTATCTGGTTCCATCAGGTGCCTGGGGCGGTACCAACTTGGACAGTCTGGTTCCGCCTCCTCGCGGTGGGGGGTAGCGCCAGGGAAGTCCAGCCGGAGAGATGAGTGATCTGACCATGACAGGGGACTAATAACTACATCCCCTATTCCCAGATCACTTGTCCACTGCTCAGATACAAAAACAAGGTGCAGTGTGTGGGCCACCTTCGTGTGTGGGGCCCTGAATTAATTGGGTCAGGTCCATGGCCGTCATGGAAGCCATGAACTCCCGAGCTACCTCAGATGCTTCCCCCGTCGACGTCAGGTTGAAATCCCCCATAACCAGAAGTTTGGGGATCTCAACTGCCGTCTCTGAGATCAGCTCGAGGAGCTCGGGCAGGGCTGCTGATGCATAGCGAGGAGCCAAGTATACAATCAGCAGACCCCACTGCCTCCCTGGGCCCCATTTCACACCAAGGGACTCACACCCGGGTATCTGAGGGACAGTGAACTCCCTCAGCTCCAAACATTCCTGTATAACTACCGCCACCCCGCCACCCTTACCCAGGGCCCGGGGCTGATGGAATGCACGGAAACCCGGTAGGCACATTTCCTCGAGGGGTAAACCACCCTCGTGGCCCAGCCAGGTCTCCGTTATCCCTGCAAGGTCCAGCTCCCCCTCCGAGATCAACTCACTGATGAGGGGGGCCTTGTTGGTCACGGACCTTGCATTGCAAAGCATCAGCCGCAGGCCCTGGCTCTGTAGTTCCTGGCCACCTAGACTGCGGGGGTTGGTACAAACGACCGGGCGTAACCAGCAGCCACGGTCTCCCAACCGACCTTGTGATCTTCTCCTGTCCTCGCATCCCCCCCTCCCCGCGACCGTTGTAATAAAACAACCCTCTGTTGAAATAGCCTTTACCCTCCCCCACCGCCACACTCACTTCCCTCCTGGACTCACCTGTTCGCCTGGCACTGGCTCCCCTCCTGGCTTGATTAACCCACCCCCCCACCCTGGAACCCCCTAAAAAAGATACAAAACATTTTGTTAAAAATCCCCTTAGCTTCCGCTTCCTCCACCTCTCGGGGTTCACAAACCCGTCATCAAGGCGGGCCCTTGAGAGAGCCAAGGGCCATGCCTGCAAGAGAGGGGCCTCCCGCAGGCGGAGCAGGTCTGACCTCAGGTAAATTGTTAAAAATCCCGGTGGAGTCAAGGTGCTGCTGATGGTAAATTAATAGTCAGTGGGTCAGGGTCTCAGCAGGAAGTAAAAGGCAGTGTCCTGTTTGTACTTGGATGAGTCCTGTTTGTACTCGAATGTCCAAATATCCAAATGGTAAAGAGATGGCAAAGATGACAAAAGGTAGGTGGCAGTCCCAGGTGGTCCCAGGTGGGTGTGAGTTTATGGATAGAAATCTTTGCATACATCCTGATCCTATCTTTGCCTGTTTAGATTTATATCTAAACAGGCAAAGATAGGATCAGGATGTATGCAAAGATTTACGTGGAAGAAAATCCAACAGAATCTGTTTCATTGTAATGTAATTAAATTTCATTGAGTATGAAAAGTGACTGGACAATTCCAGTCCAATAAATAACTTGAGAATCCTAGTCAACACAGAAAATCAATAACAGTGCATCTCTACTTCCATTTGGTTAAGGAAAGATTAATGTTTCTTGAAAGGGACAAGCAACTAACACACCCATCAAATAAATACAGGTATTGATTGATATATGTGCCATCAAGTCATTTTCAACTCCTGGCGATCACATAGATTTTCTCCATGAAAATGCAGATATAAACTATTCTTATTTTATCCTACTCCTGTCTAGGTAACTCTTTGTTCATTTGGTAATGGAACCTTTATTCTACGTATGCATGACACATGAGCCCTACTAAATTTATGAAGATTAATTATTCCAGAGTCAGGGTAAAAAAACAAAGAACAGTTTATCAGTGTATATAGTCATCATCTCTGTCCAGAGATTCTTTATCACTTTAATTAACAGTAAAGAAGTAATAGCTCATAAATACTAGAAAAGGTCACTCCTGACATTGATTCAGGGAAATAGTTGAGCAGAGATTAATTAGTTATTTTCATCTTTCTTTGCATGCAGCTGCTTTCTCAGCACTTTGTACATTTGAGGATAATGAGGAAAGCCAAATCAAGGAAAAAAGATACCCAATAACCCAGTAAAGTCTCTTCTCTACCAGAAAGTTGCCAATTTTCTTGTGTCCTAGAAGAATGCTTCCATGTTCACAATTTAGCAGTTTTACCGCTAGGTTGATAAAGTAAGCTGGAAAGTTTATGAGCAAAATTACTGTCTACTGAGCAATTTTTGCAGACATCTCACAGCCCAAAGCTGATAATATTAACATAAAATGAATAGATTTCAAAAAGTTGTAATTCTAGCCAAGTGATTATAGCAAATCCTAAGCAGAGGTTTCATATCAATCTTACTGTCTCGGTGACACATCTAGAATTTTGAGAAGTTATTAAGGATACCATTATCCAATGAATGCTACAAGAGGGAATTACATTTTGAATCATAAAATATCTGCTGTGATGGACACAGTCACAAAACACCAATGTCAAATGAAAACTAAAGGAGCAAGTATATAACAGTGTTGACATCTTAGCTCCAAAATACACATTCTCTTTCAGATTAACCCCAGCATAGAAGCCTACAAACCTAATTCCTGGAATGTAAAAAAATAAGTGCCTTAGTCACTCATTATTTTTTCAGTCAGGATTGATTGTCCACAAATACACTTTTCTTCTGGACCTTCTTTGTGGACAAGTCACATTTATTGACCTGTTTTCTGGAGCGAGGGACAGGAGGCTCCAGTGAATGGTATTGACACGCCCATTTGGCCATGAGACTGGGATGAAGTTGAAGACACGCCTCTGTGCTCCACCCTTTCTTCTCCAGTTCATCTCAGTCCGGCCAAATAGCGAGTCATATTTTAAACTTCTCCTGCAATTTCTATCTCTACTGGAACCTCCTTGCCTCTGCAGCCTCTGAATCTAGCTCTCTGTTCTAGCCTGTAAGTAGCTCTATGCGGTTTTCCTTCCTAACCACCAGGGAGTGTTACTTTGTATCCCAGGAATCTGAGAGAGCGCTGAGGTTGCGGCGGCCATTTCCAGCTTAGCCAAACACGTGGCGCTGATCCCTGGGGCTTCTTGCAATCAGGCTAGAGGCTAGGGATTTCCAGCCCAGAGGACCCTCCCCCATCGCTCCAATCAACCTTTAAATGGCTTTGGCGGCTGGATTTGAGCGGCGGCGAGCGCGCAGCGCTGAGAAGAGCACGAAGAAGCATTTTTCAAACTGTGAGCACACCGCGGAGCAGAGGAGAGGGCGCGAAGCTACCCTGGCCGAGGCAAGCCTCGGTGGCAGCCCCCAAACACATCACTCTCAGTGTTGAGGCAGGGGCTGCCCAGAAGGGGAAAAAGCAGCATTCACTGAAATTGATTTCCCCTTTAACTGTTTGCAGCAGAAGAGAGGGAGAGCCAGGAGACTGTGCAAGGAGGGTGAGTAGTTTTTTCCTTATTTTTCTTATTCTCCCACGTGGCCAAGATGGCGGAGGAGGCGGGGAGGTCTCCTTCACCCCCATACTCCCCTGGGGAGGGACCATCAACCAGGCAGTGACCCACTGCTTCTGCCAGGGCCCTAAAGGCTACCAACCCCCGCCCCTCTCGTGCCACCCAAAGGGACAAACTGAGGAGGCACAGGGCCCTCTCAAAGACCTTTTCCAGGGCAGAAAAACTGAGGGCCTTGCAGGGTAGGCTCAGTGCTCCCCCCCCCACTCGGACCTCTTGCAGGTCGTGGACACCCTTCAGGGGCTTGAGCTCTCCGTCAACTTTGAAAAGAGTTCTCTCACCCCGTCAACTAGAATTCTCCATTTAGGGGCAGTTATAGACTCCCGTGTAGGGAAGGTTTTTCTCTCTCCGGACCACAGGGCCAGTTTGGTTAAGATGGTTAAGCAGGTCCGTAGGGACCATTATGTTCCCATAGCCCTTCTATCTAGCTTGTTGGGGAAACTCATATCCTGCATCAAGGTAGTACCATGGGCACGGTTGCATGCCAGGACTCTGCAGTGGCGACTTCTACCATTCCAGAGGGCCAACAGCAGCTCGATGGCCAAGGTCGAGGCCACCCCTCAGGTACTGATTTCCCTCAAGTGGTGGCTGTCCCCAGCCTTGCTCAAGGGATGTGAGTTCAGGGACAAGGAACGCCTCGTTCTCACCACGGACGACAGCCTGTTCAGCTGGGGGCGACCCTGGGATCCCAGTTGGCGCAGGGCCAGTGGTTCTGGCAGGAGCTCTGACACAACATCAATTGGCTGGAGCTCCGGGCGATCCATCTGGCGCTTCGACATTTCCGGACCGCCGTCGAGGGTCATCACGTCCTGGTCCTCACCGACAATGTGGCGGCCAACGCCCACATCAATCGGCAAGGCGGCACACGTTCCAGGGCACTGCACACTGAAGCGATGTCGCTGGCAGCTGGGCAGAGATACACCTGCGGTCAAACTGGGTGGAGCACATCACAGGGATCGACAACCATCAGGCCGACTGGCTCAGTCGAGAGATGGTGGACAACAGAGAGTGGAGCCTGTCCCAGGAACTGTTCCAAAACATCTGCCGGAGGTTCAGACGGCCAGTAATGGATCTCTTTGCCACTCCAGCCAACACCCAGCTTCCACGGTTCTTCTCTCGGTTCCCAGCTCAGGGAATGGAAGGGGTCGACGCTGTTCGCACAAGGTGGCCAAGGGGGCTACTGTATGCTTTTCCTCCCCTCTCCCTCCTTCCCGGAGTAGTTCAGAAGCTAGTCAGGGAGCAGGCAGAGCTGATCCTGGTGGCTCCTCACTGTCCGAGGAGACCCTGGTTCGCGGACCTCAAGGTCCTGTCACTCCAGCCTCCATGGCGGATTCCAGAGGGGGAAATAGAGCTGCACCAAGGGAAGCTAATGCACCCGGAGCCACACTGGCTGCAACTAGCAGTGTGGAGATTGAGCAGGAACGCCTAAAAGGAGCTCAATTTTCTCTGCGGGTGATTAGAACCATAGAGGCCTCACACAGAAATTCCACCTCGAGGATCTATGAAGCACAATATTCATAGAACTAACCAGATTAGGCCTATCCAGAGAACAGCTGAAGTGCTTTGGAATTCTCTGCAGGAATAGGCATTTGTTACCGATACCATTCCTCAGTAATAATCAAGGACCTTAAATATTTAGAACTATACTCTCAGATGCTCCATTGTTTTGAAAGGCTAAAGCTTAATTGTGAACTGCAGAGTAGACAAGGAATATTAGATTTAAGCTCTCTATCTATGGAGTTTCCTAGATATCCTTCTTTTTAAATTTAAAAATATTAGAAATAAGAAGGATTTGAGATTTTAAGCAAAATTCAATAAATTTTCATTTGAAAACAATGGCTTTGAAAAGAGCAGAAAAGAATACTATTGTGGTTGAAGTGTTCTAAAGCCCTAATCAGGTGTGAAAAATCAATCCTGTTCCTCATTGCTTGTGGCTACGTACTAGGGCAGTGATGGCGAACCTATTGCACGTGTGCCACCGGTGGCACATGGAGCCATTTGTCAGGGCACGTGAGGCGCTGCCCTGTCAGCTATTTTTAAAGCCATTTTTTGCCCTCTCCAGGCTCCAGAGGCTTTATAGGAGCCTGGGGAGGGCGAAAAGAGCCCCCCCCCCGAGGCCTTCATGAGCTTCCCCGGAGCCTCCGGAGCGCAAAAAACCAGCCCTACAGGCAAACCGGAAGTTCGGGAACGGACTTCCTGTTTGCTCAGAGGGTCGTTTTGACTTCTCCGGAGGCTTCAGGTAACCTTCCTAAAGGTCCCTGAAGCCTTCGGAGTGCTCAAAACGACCCTCCGAGCAAACCGGAAGTCACTTCCGGTTTGCTCGGAGGGTCGTTTTGACTGCTTTGGACGCTTCAGGGAAGCCTCTTGAAGGTCCCTGAAGCCTCTGGAGGGCTTCCGGAGGGCGGTGAGGCTCTTTTCGCCCTCCCCATGTTCCTATAAAGCCTCTGGAGCCTAGGGAGGGCGAAAAAAGCATGCAAAATTGGGGGGGGGGTTGCACCTGTAGTGCACGCATGCTCACTGGAGGGGTTGCGCATTGCATTATGGGTGCGGCACACCTGCACACGTCCCCCCTGCACTCCCTCCACTTATGGCACGCGAGCCAAAAAAGGTTCGCCATCGCTGTACTAGGGTTCTAGGCTGATCCGCTTTTAAGTCTGCCCACAATGTCTGCCACTCCTTTTCCAACATAATGCTCCACAATATCTAATATGCTGGTAGCTTCTGGAATGATAGAAAGGAATGACAACCTCTTCAATTATTCTATCTTTAAAACAATTATTTCAATTCAATTCTTTTCAACCATCCTGTCATTAAACCTCAAAACCAAAGTTAAACTATGAAAAAAAATTATTTTAAAAAAAAAGAATGTCAAGACAGTTTCCTGTATTAGAATTGCATTGCATTGAATTCAAACACATAAAAGAATGTGAAGTGAACATAATTGTGATTTACCAATGTAAAAACTACTGCATGTGTGAAAGGTAACATTTGCACATGTTTCAAACATGATTCAGAGAAGTGCTTTGGAAGATACGAGAGCACAAATCAACCCTGTTTTTCAACGGGAGTACACTACCATAATTTTATTTTTCTTCAGACATGCAGTCTTCCAGCAAGGAACCACCATGGTAACAGTCAGCAGAACAAGGTTATATTGATATTTTTCTCATTTCCAATGCATATGGCTGCTTACCAGGTCAGCACTACCACTAATTTAATTCATAGTAATGAAACCGTACGTCTAGGAGTAGCAGAATGCATTCAATATTCAACGTATTTACAATTCGCACATATAGATTCAGGTGCAGAACTTTGACAGAGATTTGGAACGAAACATTTCTTCCACAAAAGTGAAGGACTTTTTGAAGAGCCCAATAAATTTTCTTCTTCTTTTTTTTAGGGAGATAATACAGTATCAGTCTACTATACAATTTGGTTTAAATTATTTTAGCCTAGCAAACAACTAAAAGTATTCTTTCTACCCTTGTTTATTAGGTTCTGATGGTTTTGATTCTCTCCCATTGGCAAGCAACAGAATAGGACTTCGGCATAATTTACGGCTCCAGAGGTTGGAGGGAAGCCCACTTTGTTTCTCCCTCATCGTCTGGAAACAACAGTACCTAGAATGACTCTGTTGGATACACTGCCTTAATTTCAGGACTCATCTGAAATTATAAACTTCATGGTTTTCAATGTCTAGCCCAGTTTTTAAAAATTTTCTCCTTGTTCCCCATTTTTAAGTAACAGAAATGAGGAGAGTTCCAAAACCTTCAACGCCTTCACAATTTTTGGGTTATAATAGTCTTAATAAAGATAATCATCTGGATATGTTTTGGCTTGGATTTGGCTTAGCTGTTGCACTCTCTCTTAGCCAGAAGATACTAGTTGTGGTTAGTTTGAATTTAAATAATGGTGTATCTAATTATGCTGTTTGCAAAAGGCACTTAGTTTTGTCTGTTCGGCCATCAACGTGCATAATGCTCTGCCCTGTAGCTGTACCAGTCTACAGACTTTCAACTAAAGGAAGATGACCTTTTACATGAATAAAAAATAATACAGATGATGTCCTGCAGATCCAGGCTTACAATAGTAAAGAATAAGCCAACTGTGTCACAAGCATAAGAGCTAGCTTTGTACTTTGGCATAAAATAATTCAATCAAGGGACACAACTGACTCCAGAATGGCAGAGCTGAGTCAGACAGGAAGCCAGTCCTGCGAACAAGCGAATATTGACGTCTGTAAAACACTAACCTTCATCACTTCTACCTGCAGGTCCTCATTGAGAGATGGAGTCACTCTGATTGCGTTCAGCATTTGATTAAGCAACTGCTTGTCATCAGAGTCAGTTTCCATGGATACAAATCGCTCATCAGACAGTAGCTTCTGCAAAGAAAAAAATGGAACTATTTAATTTCAGATGTTCTCCATTTGGTTCTCCCATAATGTTGTTATAAAAACAATATTTACTAGAAAATTACCTTGCTTCCCAAACCATATAATTGGAAACAAGCTTTGGTGGAATAGTAAAATCTATTTAACGCATGCAATGCCTATCACAAGATGCAATAAGTCTCACAATTCCTAAGAAAGGGTGAAGAAGAGCCTTTATATTTCAGATAAAGCAAATAAAATCACAAGACGAGTTCTAGCTTGGGGATGGGAAGACATTCTCACGATCATCCAAACTAGAAGATTCAGCCTTGCCAACAAGAATTAAGGATACGTTAGTTTGCTCACCAACTGATAGAAAAATGGCAAATCTTAAAGGCAAGTGCAGCATTTAATTTAGCCCTTGGAATGTACACCAATCCACTCATTCAATACTGGTCAGACTTGCATTCTGGACTTTTCTCAAAAAAGATGGATTGCTAAGTTTCTCCTCTCTTTCATGCATTTTTTCCCCATCTTAAAAGCACCACAGCAACAATTGTCCCAAGATGGAACATCTGTAACCATACCTTGGGGTACCAAGGGCTTTTGTTTAAAGGATTCATTAGAGAAGCGTATGAGGCCTACAGCACTCACCAAGATGTCCCTTTGTGTAGGCTTCACAAAGTCCACCCTTCATTATTTAGTGAGATGAAAAACTCCTTATTGCTCCATAAATATTCACTGCAGCATTTTTTCCCAACTGGGAGTATGTCAGTATACAACTTCCAAGAGAGCTGGCTGAGAATGCTTTAAGCAGATATATTTTGAGAGCAACAAATTCTGAGGAAGACTATATTTTAGCCAGGGGATTGGATGACTCAGTGATTAAGACCCTGGAGCTCCAATTTAAGACCTGAGCATCGTGTGACGCGGTGAGCTCCCGTTACTTGCTCACCTAGCAGTTCAAAAGCATGCAAATGTGACTAGATAAATAGGTACCACTTGGGAAGGTAGCAGCATTCTGTACGACTTTGGCATATAGTCATGCTGGCCACATCACCACGAAATTGCCTTTAGACAATGTTGGCTCTCTTGGCTAGGAAACAAAGATGAGCATCACTTCCTAGAGTCAGACACGACTGCACAGGAGAAACCTTTACTTTATAATCACCTGTAAAGGTTTTGCCCAGGATTAACCATAATGCATAGTGTTCTGACCCGGCTCCCAAACATGATAAGCACACTGTCTTTAACTAAACATTCCCTTTATTAGGAGCGCCAGCAACCAAGAGTCTCTCTCTCTCTCTGTGTCTCTGTCTCTGTCTCTCTCACAGCAGGCTAGCAAAGTCTCTAAGTGCTTGTGGGGGCTGGGGTACGGCCCAGGCTCTGCCTCTGTATCTATCTCTGACAGCTTCTTTCCCTCTTCCCCCTTGGAGCTCTCCGATTGCCTTGATGTTAGCGCCAACTCCCACTCCGCCTCTTCATCTGATTTGGTAGCTGGAGGGGCCGGCGGCCAACAGGCTACAATACATAGTCCTGCTTGTCTTCCATATCATTTTATGGGCCTGCATAAGGTGTATAGTGAAGTTTTCATATCATTCACTTTTCCTGTCAGCTTCTTATTTCACTCAAGAACTCCAAATCTGGTCAAATGTTAGGCACCTACCTGCATCCCTGCTAGAGCTTGCTGTGCCAGTTTCATATTCTTGCTCTCCAAAGCCAGTTGCAGCGGAAGGAGACACTTCTCCCTAGTGAAAGAGAGGTAATGTCAGCGTTCCAAATATCATGCAGAATTAAATCAGAGTCCAAGGCAGAGCTATCCTTAAAGTTCCAATTTAATAAGATAGACATGTTGGCACATCTGTGGAAATCCCAAATCTAAAAGCTTCCTGGGATTGCACCCAGTTGAAAGTTCATGATTTTATCCCCACACCCATAAATCCATCACATGGTCCAATCTTCTTCTTCCACGCTGGCATCTCCACCCAGCTGGTTCCGGTCAGGTGTTGATGTGCGGAGACAAAAGTTGACCTTGGGCTTCTAGAAATGAATGACAACAACACATTCCACAATTCTACTCCTTTCTATTCCCCCTCCCAATTACTTCATTAATGAAACAGCATAATGAAATAATAGAGAGAGTGGCAGGCCAAAGATCCTAAAAAGGAATATAACTACAGGCCTTACATGTTTCTTCAGAACTCAGAATCAAGTAGCTTATATTTTTATAATTTCTCAAAGTTTATTTCACTTGTACTCTACCCCCATTTGATCAATATGTGAATGACAAAAGGAGGGGATAAAGCTATGTTGTTAGCAGTCTCTTCACTGTGATCATTTCTTCAATCATTGGCAACAAAATTATACAATTCCTACAGTTATTTTCCTCTTTGGGGCCCTTTTCTTGTCTTTTTCTTTAATTGATATCAAGGAAATAGATCAATAACCCATCTTAACTGCAATTCAGCAAGACAAAGTTTGAGCCAGGATTTAAAGCTAAACAGAATATTCGGATAAAGAAATAAAATATCTATCTACATTTACAGCCCCAAAGTGGATGTGTCAGAAGACAACTGTTGCACTTGAGTAGAGCAGTTTTACAATGCAGTATTAGAAAATTAGATGATTTTTTGAACCCAATAGTGGTCTTCTGACTTCAAAGCTATTGTTCTCTTCAATTACAAAAATAAATGATCTCTTTGCCAAAATTCCATGTAGCCAATAATTTCTGCAAAGTTCTTGAACTCTGTATGGTAATATGGAATTCCTTTGTCAACATTTGGATCAGTGATGGGATTCATAAATTTTTACTACCGGTTCTGTGGGCATGGCTTGGTGGGTGTGGCTTGGTGGGTATGGCATGGGAAGGTTACTGCAAAATCCCCATTTCCTACTGATCAGGAGAGACTCGGGAGGCAGAGAATAGATGGGGGTAGGGCCAATCAGAGGTGGTATTTACTGTTTCTCCAAAATACTTAAAATTTCCGCTACTGGTTCTCCAGAACTGGTCAGAACCTGCTGAATACCACCTCTGATTTAGATAGGATTTTTCTTTAATGCTTTTCCACAACACAAAAACTGTCTTGGATGATGTTCACTTTTAGATTATAAAACCAATCTTTTTAAGAGTTAGATTCCAGCTTGATATGAATGTACTGCAAAGAAAATCAGCAATCAATGTATAATAATCAAATGAAATATTGCTCCAGCATCCTGATAGTAATTCAATTTATATTTCAATACAGTCAATTTAATTCTCATTTTTTAAAGCCTAATCGTGATTAGAATTCAAATAAAGTATAATTTTCATACTTCCTAAAAGTTGGAAATCGGCTTTTTAAAAAATCATGTATTAAGGGAAAGTACAGATTAGAATGCACACAATCTTGGCCTGTTTTTTTTCTTAATACATGCATTTGTTATCTACATGTGAAGAATCATATTTATCAGGAAAATGCATATCTAAATAATTTGTGGAAATATAATAACAAAACATTTATTAGAAATAAATAAATAATGTTTTATCTAGAATTTTACTAAAACATTTACTAATATACAAAATGCAATGGAATAATGTTGCATTTCAATAAATGTGAAAGCTACAGCAAACTGATTTGGAGAATGCCACAGCAGTATTGACAGCATTGTTCATATGTTAACAGAGAGCAATTCCTCATAATATTATAAACATAAATAATAAACAGTCTGCTGTCTTTCAATGATATCAAAGTGGTATGAAAGGCAGATAATTCATTTCATGAAACAATATGGTTCTATTTGGCCATCAATTTTAGCTAAAAGTGCATGAGATATAACCACAGAGAATGGGAATTTATCCGTTCTTGTTGGCAACATCAACAACAAAACTGGATTATTCAGTCAAAAACCAAAAGACACAGCATCCAAAACTCTACCCCTACTACTATAAACTTCAATACCCTAACACAGGGGTGTCCAAACTTGGGAACTTTAAGACTTGTGGACTTCAACTCCCAGAATTCCCCAGCCAGCCATGCTGGCTGGGGAATTCTGAGAGTTGAAGTCCACAAGTCTTAAAGTTCCCAAGTATGGACACCCCTGCCCTAACATTTGATTTGTGATGCTGGTAAATCCTCTTAGATATTAAAGTCTATGGGTTGGATTTGAAATGATAATACGAGAAGATGATTTCTGAACCCATTCATTCTTCCTTTCTAAGATTGAGTATAAAAGAAAAGAAAAGAAGCAAAACTATAAGTAGATTCTGAACACGTTTTGAAATTCTATCTTGATTCTGCTGTATTTATTGTGCTCTTAGAAACAAAAATCTCTGTTTCCACTATTATTACTGTATGGCAATCATCTAGACATCCATCTGGCAAAGGAACAAGTAAATTCTAGTAAAACTGATCTAGTGCATTGCAACTGAAATCCACAAATACATTAATTGTCAGAAGGCCCTTCAGGTACAGATACAGCATTTTAATGGATAAAACTGGCTTATTGGTAAACTATGGAACTAGTTTGAAGACTATTAGGTGGAAGCAAAGCAATAGTAAAAGGTAAAGGTTCCCGTCGCAAATATGTGCTTGTTGTTCCCGACTCTAGGGGGCGGTACTCATCTCCGTTTCAAAGCCGAAGAACCAGCACTGTCTGAAAACGTCTCTGTGGTCATGTGGCCGGCATGACTAAACACCGAATGCACACAGAACACTGTTACCTTCCCATCAAAAATGTTTCCTATTTTTCTACTTGCATTTTTACATGCTTTCGAACTGCTAGGTTGGCAGAAGATGGGACAAGTAATGGGAGCTCACTCTGTTACGCGGCGCTAGGGATTTGAACTGCCAAACTGCCGACTTTTCTGATTGACAAGCTCAACGTCTTAGCCATTGAGCCACCACGCCTCGTACAGCAATAGAGGAAACTCAAATTTCCTGTTACCAACTAGTGGTCTTCTGAAATGTTTGGCCCTATTTGGACCTGAGTACAGTATTATAGTGAAATAGGTTAAAAAGTACAACCCAATTCAATTAGTTAACCTCTTAGCTAAAAAGGTTTTAGCCGAAGCTCTAATTTAGCTGAAGCTCTAATTAATGTTATGGGATCTTCCAAATTCCCATCACAGCATTTAGCAACATTAAATACCAATTAGATACTTCTTGCCCTTATCCGCTAAATTTTTATCACTAAACTCTTCATTCTACAATTTGACCCATCAGATGATGGGTCCAAAATGCTAAAGTTTGAATTTTAACATTGCAATAGAGAATAAAAAACTAAATCAAACAACTGTAAAACAAGTAAATGAATTATAACTGTAAAATAGTTTGGAACTGTAAAATGGACAAATGAATTATAGCGTGAGATTTCTAAAATCCCAGCCTATTTCAATTGACATACAGAGTACAAGTGTAAGAACCTATTTGGAAATATCCATTCTTTTGAATACAATCCAATTGTAGTTGTTACTACGTCTTCAAAGCAGTGAACAATTACATTCTTCTTACTGAATAAGCATCTTATTTTTCATTGTGGCTATACATCGTAGCAGCAAGGAGACTCAGGTTCTATTCTACATTTAGCCATGGATCAGAGGAGGTATTCGGCAGGTTCTGAACAGTTCTGGAGAACCAGTAGTGGAAATTTTGATTAGTTCCGAGAACCGGTAAATACCACCTATGACTGGCCCCACCCCCATCTATTCTCTGCCTCCTGAGTCCCAGCTGATTGGGAGGAAATGGGGATTTTGCAGTAACTTTCCCCTGCCACGCCCACCAAGCCATGCCATGCCCACCAAGCCATGCCCACAGAACCGGTAGTAAAAAAAAATTGAATCCCACCACTGCCATGGATGCTCATAGGGTGACTTTCGGCCAGATGCTTTTTCTCAGCTCAACTTAACTCACAAAGTTTCTGCTAGTGGGAAAAATGGGAGAAAAGAGCACTTTTGATGCTACCTTGAACTCTTTTAAAGAAAAGAGAGAGATGTAAGTTTAATAAACAATATGCAATGGATTGTTTGAATTAGTCAGATTATCTAAAGTCAGATTACTTAAAGCTTCAGACCAGTTAAAGTATTTGGAATTGAGAAAGTACAAAATAGAAATTGAAACAAAGTTAGCAAAAATTATTTTAATGGATGGTTAACAAAGATTACCAAATCGTCCTGATAAATGTTAAAGCAATTGAATGGAAGCCATTGTTGATGCATGAAATAAGGACTTGGGGAAAAACACTTCTAGATGCACAATCCTGGCAGAAACCCAGGACGAAAAACATTAGAAAACTAAAAGTGAAGAAAGGAAATCAAATTGCCTTCATATTTTTTAACAACCTGAACCAATTATACAAAAGTTGCAATTCCCATTGCCTTTACCCACCTTCTGCAAAAGCTCAGGCAATCCTTCAAATTGCCTATCTTACCTATTAAAACAGAAAGGTAATTCTAAACTTAAGCTTTTATGGTACAACATAGCCTACATATGTAAACCAAAGCAAAAGTAACTATTGACATTCTCTTTTTTTAAAAAAAAATCTAAGTAATCTAGAACTACAGTATTAGAAAATGTTATCCAAAGCTAAAGGGAATAACACAAGATTTCAGAACATGATTTTTTTCATAAGTGTGAACAAATGCCATATGGCTAACAATTATAAGACAAATTCACCATGTAAAGGTGGTGTGATAAGAGAAAAATTCAGATTTCCCCCCTCTTTTTTTCCTCTATCAGAGCCACAGTTAAAAGGTCAAGAAATAAACTAATACAGAAAATAAGAAAGCTTGAAATCAATTCTGCTCTCACACAAAATGGTTATTATATTTTTATCAGCACAATACTTCCTAGAGAAGGAAATTTCAAATGACTTAGAAGTTATTACCAGCTATGAAGGAAGCTGTCCCTTGCTTCATCAGAAATATGTCAGAAATATTAGCCTGAAGACAAAAATATATCTAGAACTTCATGACAGATCTCTAATGTTTGCTCCACTGCTCTCTATAGTCTTAATCTTGCCACTGTTGTTATCTAATACATTTTCATATTCTTTGATGTACAAGCTTGTACATAATCTAAGTTCATGCATCATGATCTATAACACTATATCCATCATTATCAATAACACTATAGATCTGTTTATGGCTTAATGTGCTGTATAAACCAAGTTACTGTGAGTAAAAGCTATGGTTTATGAATAAGCCTGGCCAACATTGGTTCATTCCACACACTAGGATTAAACAATATATTAACCAAGTCATTTTTTCCTAAGCAAGAATGAGGCCTTGGTGTCTACCTTCAAACAATTTATTAGAAAGAGAGGCAAAATTCATAATCTCTTCTGAGCTTTTAATTTCATCCATTTCCATTTCTTTACATACTTTGTGGCCTTTAGACTTTTACAAGGTTTGGACCATGGGGATTTTGTGGAATTGTTATTCTCTAATTATGGAATTACTATTACCAAAACAAGCAATAACCATGTGAAGTAACGATGGCAGCATTAATTGGGATAGTACTGAAATGTACTTCACAAGGGCACTTTAAAAGCTTCTAAGTTAATACCTTCATTTCTTTTCTCCTTCCCACATTACAATAGATGTGATTTTCTTGGAAAATAATTCCCTGGCAACTACAAACACAGTTCACCATATTTCAAGCAATCTATGTACCCAAACATTGTTGAGCATTTCAGAACCACAAATACATACGGTAACAATGGTGAGAAAATGGAAAACCTGACCAATGAGATAATTTGCTTTTTATACTTAGTTCATAGCAGTGCTACACTGACTTCAAAAGTCAGCAAATGTAAAACAGAAAAAACTTTCACTCTTTCGTTTCAAATGTCACTCATAACCAAAGAATTAAAAATAAAATGTATTCCCTACCTTAACTGATAAGGAGGGATCTTGGTAGTGTCATCCAGAGATTCTAATGTTTCTGGGTAGAAAAGGGAGAAAGAATTATTTCAGAAAGCATCCAGCATAGAATTGAAAACATACATCATGATATATAGTTTTATGCAATTTGAAGTCCCATCTTGCTCATTCAGGATTATCCCAGATTAATATTGTACAAATTGTACACTGCAAGTGCACATATATATAGATTGACATGGGCAGGTATTCAACTAAAGCACATTTTCCTCAATAAATTATTTTTATAGGCTCTGTTCTTTCTCTTCTTCAGGCCCATGTTTTCCTTGGTAAATTTCCTTTCCATATGGTACAATAAGATATCTCAAATCTTGTCTCTTTATGTTAAATAACACAATTTCCTAACTTCTAAATGAACTTATTATGCTTATGTAAATACCTGCACATGAATTATTGTTTAATTAATGTAACCAACTCAAATCTTAAAATAAATAAAAGTACAGCTTTGTGATCCATGCATAGTTACTTTTTATTGTCTGAATCAGAAGTTTTACAAATACTAATTTAATCTGGACTGAATGATATCCACTATTTAAAGCCGTCCCTACCTTATTTTTTTCTGACTGCAAAGTGAAAATAAAATAATCCATCCTATGCATAACCCCATTCCTAGCTCTGAATAAAAAAAACGTGCATTATTTTAGCACAAGTTGCTGCAAGGATACTTAATTTATTTTAAAACCCCAACAGCGTAAACTTCTTAAATATATTTCAAGGAATACTTTTAAAAGACGATTACTCTATGTATGAATAGCAAAAGCAAAACTATCGACCATTTAAAGTTATAAAAATAGTGAAGCAGCCATGCACATTTATATAGCATACCAAATTTATGTCGTCACTAAAGAAAGCATGTTAATAAAAAGGTGGGAGCGAGGTACATTTTTCTTTAACCTACATTGCAATATCTTGTTTGATCATTTTCTGATCAGAATGTCTTGTGTTGCATATTAGTAAAAGCCTATGTACGTATCAAAAATGCATGTTAAAAGGGGGCAGGGCTTTGATTTACATCTTGACATTTTAATTTCCTCCCTGCAGATATCATCACGAAATACCTTATATAAAGCTGTTGGCAGAATAATAAATTGCTAGGCCCTCACGGGAGATTAAGCCAGCAACTTTATAATCCTAATCTATTATTGCTACCATTTTCCTTTTAATATTCCTTACCTGCAGATATGCAGATTGCAGTAACATTCCTGCTTGGTTTATTGTAAAGAGTCACTTATAGCTCACCAAGCCAAGAAAAATGGACTAAAAACAAACAATCCCAAAGGGATTGTAGCAATAGATTAAGTGTATGTTTCATTAAAGGAGAAAAAAAATATACAATATGTTGCTACAGCTAGAAGACAATGGCTGATTGTTTGCTGCCAATTATTAATAGGCCCTGCTGTCACCATTCTACGGGGTTTTGACGTGTCAAGGGGTCTTGGACAATATTTGAATTATAAAAATTCCCTTCAAAAAGTCTTCTGTGATAGTTCTTTCATCTGAAAACTGATTCTTGCAAGGGAGAATGCATGGATATTCTGAGTACCCCAACACTTAAATCAGCATAGTCCTCAATTTATCAGTGCATAGGCAGTCCTCAACACCATTTGTTTAGGGACCATCCAAAGTTACGATGGTGCTGAAAAAAGTTACGACTGGTCACGCTTACAGCATGACAGTATAACCAGGGTCACCTGATTGCAAACTAGGTTCTTGCCAACCACGATTTGTATATACCATAACAGCAGCTTCCTGGAGTCCTGTGACCTTCCCAGTTGGCTTTGGATGAACAAGTCAATGGGTAAGCCAGCAGGGAAAAACAAAAGAAACAGCCATGTGATGTCTCACTTAACAACCATGGCAGAAAAGGTTATAAAATTGTGCACAATCACGATTGCTAAGCAATGAATTTTCCTGTCCCAGCTGTGGTCATAAATCGAGGGCAACTTGTAGCATTTTTATGTTTTTATCACTTTGCTACAGGCGCTTGACAACTTCTACACCTTAGGAGCAGAGCCAGTTTGGCCTAATGGTTAAAGCCATGCACTAGAAGCAGGGACACCCAAGTTCTAGCCCTGCCTTAAGCACAGAAAGCAATTGGGTGACAGACTTGTTGCCCAGAATATCAGAAGTAACAATTGACTCTTCCCCCCCCTCCAAAAAAAACCCCAACAATCCACCTTTAGAATAAAGAGCTTTTAAAAGAGCTAAAGGAATTAGCCTTAACACAATCGAACTACATGGAAATGTACTGCAGGTGTAGAGATGATTGTAAAAATATACCAGAATATTTTTCAAGAGACAACTGGACTTTCTGGTTTTTCTTTGAAGACCTTTAGCTTCTTGGATGAGAAGCGAAACGCTTTCTTGAAAAAAAGCACCTTTGGGACCACCATGACCTGGATGACTGAGAATCTCCATAGACGTATACCGGAGTAAATACACCGGAGATGTGGGCGGAGGGGAGCCCATCGCCAGGAGAGCAAAGGGTCCCTCGACCCGCGGAGCGAAGAGATCGACAGCCGAGGATGGACGCGACGCAAAAGCGCATTCACAAACGGCAGTAAAACACCCCAGCCCAGGTTTTTAAAGGTAGGTTGGGCGATAATGGGAGGGAATGTGCAGCTGGCGCAGAAGGAATCGGAAAGGCAGCCCAGGAAGAGCTGGCGCGGAGGTGGAGGGGGAGGAAGAGGGAAGGTGCCTGCCGCCCGCCGCCCGCTTCCTTACCGCTGGCCCAGGTGCAACTCTCCTTGATCCCCTTGTATTTGCTCCCCGACGCTTCCTTCTGCAGCTTCTTTAGGATTTCTTCCATCTTGCCTGCCTTTTCCCGCGGCGCCCAAAGGCAAAGGGAAAGTCTCCGGCTTTCGGGGGTGCGGCGAGGGGATCGGCGCTCAAGCGCTACATCGGGGCTGCGCGCAGCATCTTAGCGGCAGCTGTTGATGAATCATGCTAAGCTCCGGGATCCGGGGGGTGGAGGGGGGGAGAGACACGTCACTCGGCGCGCTCCTGCCCCTCCTCGCCCGGCAGAGGGCAGGCGGTGACGGCAGCTCCCTGCGGTGGCGGCCCAGACCTCCGGCCACAGCGCCACCAGCGGGAGGGTGGGGCGGACGGGTCGCCGAGGGGCTTGACGGGGAAGCCGGCGTGCGCTTTGCTGACGTGGGGACCCAAGCCGTTCAGTTTTATTTAGCAAACGGTGCTGGGTGAATCAGACTTGCAACGGTCCTCTCTATTCCAGACATCATTTCCTTCCAACGTTAACAGCGTCGTGGTGAATTGCTGTCGCCTCGGAATAAAAAAGAGCGCCACGGATCCAAAATACTGCAGCAGAAATCTCCTCCCCCCCCCCTCATTTTGGCAAGATCAATGGTGGGTTATATCCCCAGGAGCAAACAGAAGGCATGCCGACATGCCTAGGAACATCATTGACCCAAAACTGAGAGAACCAAGTGAATTAAATAATAATCTAAATGATCTAAAATTGTCCTGCTATAATGGGAAAGATTGCCAAGTTCTGCAATGGGTAGTTTTCAGGTATTGTTTAATTGGGGCAGGCAAGAATTGATTGGCGATAGACTCATTTGTCGAATAAACAGGTTTTTGAGCATGGAAGAGAGGAATAGAAATAGAAGATGAAAACAGGGTCCAAGCAATAAAAAAAGACATGTTACCTCATAACTTGAATCATTATATGGATACGTTGGATGAGCATCTAAGAGTTAATTCGTTGCCCAATGTAGGGATATGCATAGAATATTACTTAGAACTACACAGAATCAGAATGAAACCACAAAGACCTAATTCTTTCAGCTGTACTCTGCAACTGCTCCCCATACGTTCTCATTATTCAATGAGATGTTTTTCCTCAGATAAAATAGATAATTTTTAGGCATTTATAGCGCAGGGAAAGCAAACAGGAGGAAAATTTTGGCCTGGTTCATATATCTCATTAAGACACAACTGTTCTGGTTTAATAAGCTTTGTGTACCCAGTGTTGGCCTTTTTGCAAATCATGCAGTTGAGCAAATCCAGCCATCTGTGATTTCTTCAAAGGGGAGGGAGCATCCAGGCCCAACATCTGCTTATGTGGAGCTGAAAGATTGTTAGATTGGGTAATGGATAGGCACACACAGGCTTAACTAACAACAGCTCTTTATTGAGTACAAGTGAGAACAATTCAGTGAAGGTTAAGTCTGACAGCAGCCCTTTTATAGGGAGCTGTCAGACCCTTCGACCAATAGGATTAAACCTCTGTTCCAGCCAGAACAGAGGACCTTGGTGGAAACCACTGTAGTTAGAACAAGTATCTAACACCCCTCCCTTCTTGGATGGAAAAATCCTACTAGTTACGTAGTCACGCAGGTAGGCGGACCTTTGGGTAGCTCTGCCTGACCTGTGCAGTTCAGTAGGAGGGGTTTCCTTGGACAGGTCGGACGGACCTGTTTGCTCCGCAGCTCCGCTTAGTGGAAGCTCCTGGAACCTTTCACAGGCCGCGGCTAGAGCTTCTAGAGCCGGTTAGCTCAGAGCTCGCTGCGGGCCTGCAACATAACCAGATAAGTTTCCCGGTACCCTCAGGATTGAGCTGGCCATGGAAGGAGTGAGTGTTTGCTCTGTTTGGATAGGGTTTTGGCTAACTCGTGCAACCAGTTACCTCTGGTTGTCTAAGAGTGGAGTTGGAGAGGTGGCCACGGAGTTGGTCAATATGCCTTCTCCAATTCCTACCGTCCTTGAGCTCTAGGAGGTAAGAGCGAGGGCCAGTGATGCCTATCACTGTGGCAGGAATCCACAGAGTTCCCCCGGCGTAGTTATGGGCGTATACCGAATCACCTACGCTAAAAGTCCGAATCTTGCTTGTGGAGTCTGGGGGCGATGAGGCAGAATAATTGGCGTGTAGCCGGTCTAAGTGGGACCTTAGTCGGTGACCCATGAGAGGCTCGGAGGGGCTTCTCCCTGTAGTGGCACTGGTTGTGATGTGCTGAATTAGCAAATAGTGGCCAGCCCATGTTTGCCAATCTCCTGGGCCCATCCTAGAGAGGGCCACTTTTGCAGATCTCACCATTCTCTCTGCCTGAACATTGGAGGCCGGATGGAATGGCGCGACCAGGGCAACCTGATTCCCTGAGCTGGTAGGAAGGTCTCAAAATGTAGGGCCATGAATTGGGGCCCGTTGTCAGGGACCAAGACATTGGGCAAGCTGTGCGTGGAGAAAAGTCTCCATAGCACCTTGATCACCGCTTCTGCCGTAGTTGAAGTCATCAGGACTACCTCTAACCATTTCGAGTAGGCGTCCATAACTATGACAAATGTCTGGCAATGAACAGGGACAGCAAAGTCAATGTGCACCCTAGACCATGGTGCTTGAGGTCGCTCCCACTCCTTAGCGGGTGCCTCTGGGGGAGCTGGTCTGGACTTCTGGCACGGTGTGCAGGTAGCCACCTATTCTTCGATCTCCCTGTCCATGTTAGGCCACCACACGTAACTTCTAGCCAAAGACTTAATCCTGACAATTCCAGAATGCCCTACGTGTAAAGCCTCTAATGCTGCAATGCACAGTTTGGGTGGAACAACAACCCAGTCCCCCCACAGTAGGCAGCTATTTACCACTGATAATTCATTGCGTTTGGCAAAATACATTTTGAAATCAGCCTCAACAGGCCCTTGGGCCACCCCCTCTACACTAGTTCAAAATTTGCTTGATGGTGGAGTCCTTTGCAGAGTGATGGGCAACGTCATTGGACAAGACAGGCCCAGTCTCCAGGCAGTCAATGAGGAGGACTGGCATCTCGGGGTAGGGTCAGTGAGAAGTTCAGGTGATGGGCAGCAGCTGAGAGCATCAGCATGCCCCAAAGTGGAGCCTGGTCAGTGGATGAGACAGTAGGAGTAGGCCGCTAAGAAGATGGTCCATCTGGTCATGCGGGGTGATAATGACACTGGGGTAGGTCGGTCCCCAGGCAGTAAACCCAACAACAGCTTGTGGTCCATAACCAGTTTGAAGTCCCGGCCATATAGATACTCATGGAACCTTTTTACTCTGGCCACTGCAGCCAAAGCCTCATGGTCCATCTGGCTGTAGTTCCACTCTGCGGCGGACAAGTCCTGGAGTAAAATGCAATAGGGGCTTCGGTTCTGTTGGGCACGCGGTGGCTGAGGACGGTGCCGACGCCAAAAGGGGAAGCGTCACAGGTCAGCACCAAAGGCAGGGTCTGGCTGTACTGTACCAGGAAGGAATCCGCCGAAAGGAGTCATTTTACTGCAGCAAATGCGGCTGCCTCGGCTTTGCCCCAGGACCACTTCGTGTTCTTAGCCAGGAGATGGTGTAAGGGCTCAGCAACAGTGGCCTTTTTAAGAAAGACACTGTAGAAATTAAGGAGCCCGAGGAATGGCTGCAGCTCGGTTTGATTGTGAGGTGTGGGGGCGTCCTGAATTGCTTTGATTTTTTGTGTGGTTGGGTGAATCCCAGAGCCATCGATTAGGTACCGTAAGAATTCAACCCTTGGCACGTTAATTTGGCCCTTCTCTTTTTTGAGACGGAGGCCTTTGTCTCTAATTCGAGCCAAAACTATTCGTACACGTTTTAAAAGTTGTGCCTCGTTTGCAGCCGATACCAAGATGTTGTCGAAATAGGGGACGACTCCTGGAATCCCCTGCAAAAGCCGTTCCATGATGCTTTGAACAGTCCAGGGGCGATACTAATGCCGAATTGCAGGCGGTGACATTTGAATGCACCCCTGTGCGTCACAATGGTTTGGGCCTTCACTGTAGTGTTATCTACAGGCAATTGTTGGTATGCCTGCGCCATGTCTAATTTAGCGCAAATTTTTCCAGGGCCTAATGAATGAAGGAGGAGCTGTACTTTGGGTACAGGGTAGGCACTTTGTTGTAGTGCTTTATTTATTGTGCACTTGTAGCCCACGCAGATGCGGACAGACCTGTCAGATTTGACAGGTGTCACTATAGGGGTCTCCTAGCATGCGTGATAGACCGGCTCTAGGATTCCCTGGCCTACGAGCTTGTCAATTTCCCTGTCAATTTTGGGGCGGAGAGCAAAAGGTACTCTCCTGGGTTTTAGCCTTATTGGGGCTTTGTTGGAGTCCAAACTAAAGGAAATTGGAGCCCCCACATAGTTACCCAGACCGGTGCCGAAGACGTCCTCGAACTCCTTAAAGATGGCTTCAGCGCCGTCGTCTTTCAAGGCATTGATACCGGTCACCTCTAGACCCAGGGCTTGGAACCAATCTAGCCCTAGGAGGCTCTGCAGGTTGCCGCTGACCACTGTCACTGGGAGTTTCCAATTGAACTGCTTGAACTTCACTTGGAAGGTGCCTTGGCCCACGATGGGGACCCGTTTTCCCTGGTAATCACGTAGGCGGATGTCAGGGGTGCAAAGATGCTGTTTCTTTAGGCTAAGGATAGCCTGCTTTAGGGTAGACCATGGTATGATGGTCAGTGATGACCCGGTGTCGATCTCCATCTCACATGGAGAGTCCTCGATGAGGACTGTGACTTTCAGCTTTTTTGGTCGCCTGGTGAGGACTTGGCCGATTGATGTGTGGTAGGTGACTCTATTGTCGCCCTCTGAGCACCGTGGTGGCTTCTGCCAGGCCCCTTGGCTGGGCCTCTGTTGGCGGTTTGGTGCGCTTCTAGGCTGCCAGGCAGTGGCAGGGAATTTGCTCCGGCACACTTTGGCAATGTTCCCCTTTTGCTCGCAGCGCTAGCAGGTTGCGTCGCGGAAACAGCAAGACAATCTGGCATGGTCTCCTCCACAGCTAGCGCAAGACGGGAGACACGGTTTGAATTTGCGCGCCAGCTGGGCGCGGCTACTGCACATGTGGCAGCTGTCATCTTTCTCGCCTTCCGAGCTCTCGGGCTCTGCAGCCTCGCGATGTACACGTGTACTCTTTCGCACGTCTTGTGGAGCGCTTTGGCACTGCAGAGTCTCAGTAGATTTGATGGCTGATTCGGATGCCCTGGCTTCGTCCAAGGCCATCTGCAGTGTGAGATTAGATTTAGTGAGTAACATCCTCTGTAGGTTAATGTCCTGTACGGCGCAAATTATGCGGTCCAGAATCAACTCATCCAGGTCTCGGAATTCGCAGTACGCTGCGGTCTTGCGGAGCGCCGCAACGTACTCATTAATTGACTCACCCTCCTTCTGGTTTCTGATGTTAAATTCATGTACGGCTTGGGCGCATAGCGGGTCCTTAGCATCTGCTGAAGCACAGACCAGGCAACTGATTGTAGCGGTGTCGGCTCAGAGAGGTCTTTTGCCATCTCGAACATTTCCCGGCCACAGTACCCGAGGAACATGTTCTTCTTGCGGCCTTCAGAAAGGCCCATTAGGTTGTTTGCCTCGAGGAAGCAGTCAAATCGTAGCATGTACGAGTCCCAGTGCTCGGTGACTGGGTCATAGGGAGTCAGTGGGGCGTGCATGGCCATTTTGTGTTTAGAGGGAGTTTTGAGTTTGCTGCTCAAAAATGGCTGCTCGAAGCCATGCTGAGCTCCGGGCTGGATGTACTTGCTGGATTGCTACGCTCTTTTTGGTTCGGCTAGTTGCCTTCCAATCCCACCCTCGTTGCCAGTGTTAGATTGGGTAATGGATAGGCACACACAGGCTTAACGGTAACAACAGCTCTTTATTGAGTACAACAAGTGAGAACAATCCAGCGAAGGTTGAGTGTGACAGCAGCCTTTTATAGGGAGCTGTCAGACCCTTCAACCAATAGGATTAAACCTCTGTTCCCACGGAGCAGAGGACCTTGGTGGAAACCACTGTAGCTAGAACAAGTATCTAAGAAAGATGGTGAATAAATCTTTGTTTATTGGGAGAGGTTTGCTGATGGTACTTAACGCAGTGGATGCAACCTCCAAATTTAACCAGGAGTACACTGAAATCTACCAAGTAGATATTAAGCATGTAAGAATATGAGGCCTCTTGAAAAATAGGGGTGGACACAGTCTACTAGCAAAGCTGAGCTGGATATTCTGATCCAATATGACTTTTAGCTCATTATTAAAACAGATAAAAATTTTAATGTGTGTCAGTGATTTGGCCATTCTAATCTACCACTGAGAGTATAGTTCTAAGTATGATTTTGCAGCAGCCCTTTATCAATATACAGGTACTGCATCCAGTACTTTAAAAGACAGAATGAGGTTTACTAAATTTCTGAATAGGTATGTCCAGCTTTGTGTTTTTAATAGCTGAAACAAATTGGCACCAGTTGGTCCGAAGCAGCCTAATTTCCTGGGTCCATTTTAGCATCTCAACCTCCTTTTTACCTATGCCTACACTCACAACAATATCTGCTAACATTTTATATAAAAATATAATAATCTTAAAAGAATCAATCCAAAGAACTGGCCTATGGATAATTAAGAACCTGGATATCCTAAATATTAGTTCCAAGACCAGAGGTACCTTGAGATGTAATTTTCCTTTCTTGATTAAGAGAGTTATTCTCTGTTCATTTTCAAACTCTTGTGCATGTTCCCACTGACTTCAATAAGGCTTATTGCTAATAAATGTATTCAAGCCAAAGGCAATAAGATTATGATGTCCATTGCTACTTCTTGAGGTAATTAATTCCCTTGTTTGATTGTGTGCTATATAAAAAGGACAATTTCTGAACTGAACCTCCCATTGATTTCTTTAAATCGATTTCAATGATAAATATGTGCTATTTAAAAAAAAATCTTACACAAAAATAGCCAAGCAGAAGGGATATTAAATTTCATAGTGGTTGCATTTATGGTATTGCCCGTAACAGTGTCATAGATTCAGATAGATTAAAAAGGCCATTGGGTCAACCCTCCTATTCAGCACAGGAATCGGATTAATGCATCCCAGACAGATGGTGATCTAGCTTCTCCTTGAATTCTTCTCATGAAAAGAAGCCCACAACCTCTCTGGGTAATTGCTTCCACTGTCAGACTGCTCTCATTGTTAGAATTTCCCCACTAACATTCCATCAGAATTTATTTTCCTGTAACTTAAGTCCATTGTTCTGTCTCCTGCAATCTGGAACGAGAGATAATTTTTTCACCTTCTTCTATGTGACATACTTCCAGTACAGTGGTGGGTTCCTACCAATTCGGACTGGTTCAGCCGAACCGGTAGTGGTTTGGCGGCCTGGGTCGCTGGAACTGGCAGCGACCCAGGCCTGCCATGTCCCCAAACCAGTTCTTGTTTTTGGCTTCTGTGCATGCGCAGAACAATTTTTATTGAATTGCGCATGCGCGCGCAGCGTGCATCAAGCATGCGGGGAGGGGGGGCGGCAGCGCAGCCATGAGTGAACCGGCTGCGCTGCCGGAACCCACCCCTGTTCCAGTTGCTTGGACAGTAGTATTTGATGTTAGTTTGATCATTCAAATTCAAAATAAATTTGAGGATATCAAATACTATTTAGATCAGGGCTGTCAAACTATGGCCCGTGGGCCTGATGCAATGGTGGGTTTCAATTTTTTTTAGAATCTCTTCTGTAGGTGTGGCCTGGTTTGTGGGAGTGGCTTGCCAGCCATGTGACCAAGTGGGAATGGCTTGGCAGCCGTGTGACTGGGTGGGTGTGGCCAACTTGTAAAATGTGGTGAAACTCACTTAACAACGCTCTTGCTTAGCAACCAAAATGTTGACTCAGAAACTCTGGCATTTGAAGCACACAAGTCTTAAAGCTGTCAAGTTACAAGACCCTTGCACCCCTAGCCCTTTAGAAAAAAAAACCCCAGGGGTGTTCAAACTTGACAGCTTTAAAACTCGTGGACTTCAACTCCCAGAATTCCTCCTCTTGCTCTTCATCTTGATGATGTGCGGACGGGCAAGGGGAGGGAGCTGGAACCGGTTCTAAACGGCACTGTAGATTTGTGGAACCTCTTCTATAGAAGAGGTTAGAACTGGCAGGAACCCACCCCTGGCCTGATGCGTCACACACTGGCCATGCCTGCTTTAGCGAAGGGGAAAAAAGTGGTGATACATCATGAGGATGCAAGTTTGAGCCAGTTTGATCAAACAGTTACGGCATCCGCTGTAAATCAGGAGTTGGTGAGTTCTAGTCCCCACTTAGCCATGAAAAACCAGCTGGGTGACTTTGGATTAGCCACTTTCCCCTCTCAGCCCAACCCACTTCACAGAATAGCAATAGCAATTGCACTTAGACTTATATACTGCTTCACAGTGCTTTACAGCCCTCTCTAAGCAGTTTATAGAATGGTTGTTGTTGTGAGATAAATAGGAGGAGTAAGGTACATTAGGTATGTTTGCCGCATTGAGTTTTTAAAAACCAATAAAGCAGATATAAAATAAATATCTTATTCATCTTTTCTTGAAATAAATTCTCTCGGTTTTACAGATCTCTGAGCATCTCTAATGCCTTTCTGTATACTTATTCCAATTTCTCCGAATAAAAAAGTGGGGTACTCAGAACTATTGGTCACAGTACTCAAGGAGTGGGCTGATCCAAAGCAGATTCAACTGGAACAATGATTTCTCATGATTTGGAAATTATATTTCTATTGATGTTGCCTCAAATTTTATCATCTTCTTTGCAGCCGTATCATACTCTGGCTCATATGCCATTTATTATTATTTAAATTTGTTATATTTTTGCAAATAATCAAATGCCTGCAAGAACATTCTCCAAATCTCTGACCATTCTAGCCATATTAGATGCAACCCATATCATTTGGATAAATGGCTCCTATCATATTTCAGTAAATAATTTTAATGATGCCGTTGTTTATAATTGTGAGTCTGAAAAAGAAAACAACCAGAAAAAAATATGTCTTCTCCAACTTTATTTATTTAGGGCACGTGCATTCTCCAAGGTGTTTATTGCTCAAGAAGTACTTTAGCAAATAGTAGGGATAAACCAGCTTCACACCTTTTAAGAATATTGGTTAGCTGTACCTCCTAAAATAATTCAGCATTTTAACCCTCCCATTCCCTCTTATTTGTATCTTCTGCCCTCTAGTGGTTAGATATTGATGTTGATTTAATTTCTTAGCAATGTAGACAATGGATAGTGAAGATGCAAGTAGTGTAATTGGACAATAGAACGTGTTTTGTCCTCCTTTTCTTTCTTTTTTTTTTAAACAAAGTTTTATTGATTTTTTGGTATTTTACAAAAGGAAAAGGTATGGGGAAAGTTACAAATTGTGGCAGCCGCAAACTGCGGTAGGTATACCCCCCCTCCAGACTCATGGTGTACATTTGCATAGCATTCAAATATTACATAATAACATATAGTCAGTGTGATAGATTCATTAATAATTTCAATCAATTTATGTCATGTGGATTTTCTTACTTATTTGTGTGATCTGAGCTTTCTTGATGTCGCCCCATCTCCCCCCGTTGGCAGTGCTCCGGCCCCTCCCGTGTCTTGTGCATCTACTGGGATATCTTCTGGTTTTTCTAGGAGTAGTTTATTTTTTTCCATAAAGGCCTACGCCTCTATGGGTGTATTAATTCTGACTCTTGTCTCCTCCCAGAATATTAACATACCTTCAGGCAGCAACCAACGAAACCACACCCCCTTCTGGTATAATTTATTCGCCAATTGCGAATAATATTTTCTTTTCTCCCTCACTTTCTTGGGGATCTGTTTCAGTATGGTTATCTCCTTATCTTTGTATGTCAGGGCTTGTCCCCTTTGTGTATTCAGAATTTCATCTCTTGTGCTTTTCCTAAGAAATTTAATATGTACCTCCCTGGGGACATTGTATGTTCTAGCATATGCAGAATTCACTCTATAAACCAGGTCTATTTCCCACCCCATCTGTTGTTTTTCTTTCTTTCATTTGTTGGGTGTCAAGCTCTTTGTTTCCCTTCTGCACGCCCTCCACACCCCCCTCATCTCAGCCGCCCCCTGCTCCAAGAGATCCAGTCTCTGTGAGTTCTTAATTTTTTCGTAGTTCCCTCTAATTTCTTCTTTCATCTCCTTCAGTTGTTTCTTTATTTCCTCTTGTCCCTGTAGAAGTTGCTGGAACATTTGATGAAACTCCAAGTCCGTAGTTTTGGCTTGTTTAAAGGCTGTCAACGTTGATTGTGTGCTCGAACTTGAGGTTGCAGATGTCGGGGCAGAGGCAGCAAAGCCAGACTTTCCAGGAGGTGGTCTTTTAGATGTCATTGTTGGTAATAAAGGGTCCAGTCAGTATAGAGAGGAATCAATCAGAGTGGTAGAGCAGCCAAGGGAGTCCGGAGGGTAGAGAGACCAGGCACAAGGGAACTCTCTAATCACCCTGGCAGGGAACAGATGTTTTTCACTCCAGAAAGTTCAAAGACAAACAATCCACAAGAGAATTATCCAAATAACACGGAGACAAAGACCGGAAGCCTGAAGCTAAGAGGTGGAGTCAACTTCAGCTTTCATAAAGACAATGGAAGTGTGCCATCTTGCCCTGCCAACTTCGGGTACTGAGGCAACAAATAAAGTTTTCAAAATTCAAAGTTCCCAAGGCTTCCAGATCGCATTGTCTTAAAACCTAAAGGTTAAATCTGAAGATCCATTTAGTTGGAGTGTGACCTCTTTGGTTTGGCTCTCCCCCTCCTCCTTCCCTTGGGGCTACGAGCACTTTTGTTTCTAGCCGCTTGTCCAAGGGGGGGGGAAATCCCCCGCCCCTCCAGCTGCACCTCTCCAAGTTAGCAAAAGTTCCAATTAACACAACTGACAAGTTTTAAAGTTGGTGATAGGTATGAAGGGAGTCTACACCTCACCGCACCGCCGCCGCATCCTTCAGCTTTCTTTTTTTCTTCCGGACAGTCTCGCAGCGAAGACGCTTCAGCGCGTCTCCCCTTCGCGCTCCTCGATGCCTGGAGCGAAGCGAGAGCTCCCCGACGGCCGCCGCCGATGCAGGGGTCCTCCCGCCGCGCCGCTCCTCCGGCAGAATGCCTCTTCGGGGCGTCCTGTGCCCCCCAAGGGGTGGGGAGCCCACTGTGGATGCGCGGGGCGAGCAGTCTCTGCCCGTCGCCGTCGGCCGCCGGAACCGGAAGTGTTTTGTCCTCCTTTTCATTGTAAAACAGTTGGTCACCTTAGTAATTGGATAAAAAGACAAATGACTATATAAAGGCTAAAGGAATAAATCATGCAATACATCTGGAAAAAAAGCTCTCACCAAGAAAATTGCGGAGACTTGTCCAGGCATTCTCCAACAGTCAGATATGATTGAATTGGGGGGGGGGGGAATAATGAAAGGCAATATGGAAATGAAGCTAAGTGAGTGCAGTCAAACGGGTGAGAAGCCAAGTCTTCTGTTTCTCTTTTGCATGTTGAAGTCCTTCTTCCTCATCCAGCACCAAAGATTTTCCAGGAAGACAACAATACTGAAGCATCACAAGTCACTTTGACATTGATAGAGACATTTACTGCATCTCCTTGGTTGCCCGGCCCAGTGTTTTTCACCCTGGATACCTTCCAGATGTCTGGTGTTTAAGGAACATTTTTGTTTGCCAGTATAGAAGGGGAAGACCCAATTGGAGACAGGCATATAAAAATTCAAGAATGTTCTGTCATGATTATCTGACTAGCCGGGACAGGATAGAGCAGATGTCTTTCAAAGATGATAGGAATAAGTTGCATGGATTCCGCTACTCATATAACGATGGCAGGAGGTGGAAGGGGTGTTATTTCTACACCATAACCTTAAAATAATGTGAAATTGTAATGCTAGAATATCTGGATGATACAATAGGTCTGTAATGGCAAAACTATGGCATGCGTGCCAAAGGTGGCAAGCAGCGCCCCCTCTGATGGCACGCAAGCCATCGCCCCGGTTCAGCTTCGCTGTGCATGCACACATGCCTCCTGCCAGCCAGCTGGTCTTTGGGTCTCTGCATACGCGGGGGCAGAGCTCATGCGGGGGGCAAGGTGCAGGGGCGAGATGGCGTGTGCTTGTGCAGGGCACATGCACAGCGGGTAGGGCATGTGCTCGGTGAGGCATGTGCAGGAGGAGGGGTGGGGTGCATGCATGGGCGCAGGGCGTGTGCGGGGTGGGGCATGTGCAGGGGGCTGCGCAGGGGGCAGGGCACATGGGGCAGGGTACATGGGGTTTGCATGTGCATGTGGGGAGCTGGGGTATGCGGGGGTCACACGTGCATCCATGGGGGCAGGGCGCATGCGTGGGGTGGCGTGTGCATTACACTTTGAGGGTTCAGGCACCCGCGCTCACACACATTGGGCATTCGGTCCGGAAAAGGGTAGCCATCACTGCAATAGGTGAATCTCGTTCTACACTGATTGATGTGGATGTCTCCTACAGCTGTAAGCATGGTGGAAGAAAGGTGAGAACCTCAAATAATGTTTTGGGGAAGGTTATATAGTAATTACAGTTCTTGGCTAGAACATGACAAAGCACTGATTTATTTATGGGTTGTATTTAAAACATTTATACAGCCACCTACCTTAAAACAACTCTGGGCGGCTTAAAACAATAAAAACAAAAAGCAAGAGAACCTAGTGCCACTTCTCTAATGAACCTGCATTCTCATCCCACCCTGGCCTCACCCAATCACCACACCTGTGGGAAGAGCTAGGTTTTAAAGTCCTCTTTAGATAGATTGAAGGATAGGGGCCTGTTGAATCTCAGGGAGAGGCTACAGTGGAAAACCTACATTTCTGAACTCCGCAAGATGGCAATATTTAAGGGAAGGGACCTGAAGTGTACTCACCCTATCGGGATGACAAATCTCAGGTAGAGGCAGATAACCTGGTCTTTGTAGTAATCAGCACCTTGAATTGCACCCAGAAAACTGGGAGACAGCTGCAAGAGGTTGTAAAATGGACAAACCTAAGGACTCCCAATACTGCATTCTGGACCAGTTGTAACTTCTGGGTGATCTTCAAGGGAAGCACCATGTAAAGTGCATTGCAGTAATCCATATCTTCATGTTCCAATTACAGCCTATAAGGTGATACAATTTGGTTTTGTTCCCATAGTTTTCAGGGTTCAAACTGGAACTCCTCTGAGTTTTATGGATAGAATAAGGTAATAGTAAAGGTTCCCATCGCACATATGTGTTAGTGGTTCCTGACTCTAAGGGGCAGTGCTCATCTCTGTTTCAAAGCCGAAGAGCCAGCACTGTCCGAAGACCTCTCCACAGTCATGTGGCCGGCATGACTAAATGCCGAAGGCGCATGGAGCACTGTTACCTTCCCACCAATGATGGTTCCTATTTTTCTACTTGCATATTTACATGCTTTCGAACTGCTAAGTTGGCAGAAGCTGGGACAGGTAATGGGAGCGCAATCTGTTACGTGGCGCTAGGGATTCGAACCGCCTAACTGCTGACCTTTCTGATTGACAAGCTCAGCGACTTATCCACAGAGCCACCATGTCCCTCTATGGATAGAATAATCATCCATAGTAAGATACTTCAACAAGTATCATAAATGCTTTAAGATATTTGTTAAAGGTGGAGCTAATTTGGCTAAGTAGTTGGAGCATTTATTAAAATCAGGATCATATTCAGGATAACCTATTATAATATTTAATCGTTTGCAAGCTGCTGACTGGCTAAAAATGTTGGTCAAATTCCTCAAACCTAGTCGCACCCATTTAAACACACTGAATCACAAAGGGTGTGTATGAAAGATTCAGGTTGAGTCCATTTCAAAGGTCTTCCTGTCATTCATTTAGAAAAAAATCATATCACCAAAGCAATTATGGTTTTAAAAAGCTATTGGTTCTTGTATTGACTTACTTAGAGCTACCAGATCTCAATTGCAAAAAACTGGGTGAAGGCAGAAAAAAAAACATACAGAAAAATCTTATTTTTTGCAGATGAGATCTGGTTACTTTAAAATTCTTTGTATGGAAAACAGAGCACAGCCTTTTAATTCTAACTCACACCTCAGCCCTGTGCCTTATTCTACCCGTAATTGCTTTTAGGACTTTGTTTTTGAAGCTGAAGATGAATTGGGAACAGAATAAAATGCTTGGGATGACTGGAGCAACTAGATGGCAAAGAATTAAAGGGAGTGAGAGGTTTCCGTGTTCTTTTCCACACCCTGGTTTTATTTTCAATCATTCCTCACTCTGACATTATGCAAGAATGACTGTATGAATGGGGTCGGATACTCACATCCATTTCTGCCAGTTTTATTTAGCCCATTAGCAGAACCAAAGTTTTTCCGATCATTGCATTTTCAACAGAGAGGGCTACAAATTTAGATGTGTACATTAATACATACATGTATATTGCATTTATGAAGAAAAAGGGTAGGAAATATGTAAAATAAGCATAAACATAATATGAATATGATTTTTAGCAAACCCCAGAACAAAGAAAGGTAAATTGTTTCTGATTTTGCAAAACTAAGATGCAAAAATGCTCCAAGGGGCATGGGAAGGAATGGGTGAGGAGGAGCTATGGTGGCACAGTGGTGAGAATGCAGTATTGCAGATTAATTCAGACCACTGCCAGGAGTTCGATCCTGACCAGCTCAAGGTTGATACATCTTTCCAAGGTCAGTAAAATGAGGATCCAGATTGTTTGGGCAAAATGCTGACTCTATAAACCACTTGGAGTGGGTTGTAAAGTACTGTGAAGTGGTATATAAGTCTAAGCGCTATTGTTTTGTTGGGTTTCTGCATTGTGTGTCTCTTCTACTGAGATTTTAGAGTGGTCTGCTAGCCCAGCTCAAAGGCTGGTTCAGTAGCTTTGCCAGGACTACAACCGGTAATTATAGGGTGTGTGTTGAGATAAAGTTGATTGGAGAACTGTGTGAGAGAATAATAGGCTAATGAGTGCTTGCGTGGTTGCTGGTGGGAGGAGTGTGGGAGTGTGGGAGCATGATAGTGAGTGGATAAGTTAATGGGGCTGGCATATTGAGAATGATGGTAAGCTTCCAATTGTGACAGACCAAGGGAGATATAGTAAATACTATTGGGTGTGCCAGGAAAGGAAGTCTTGAGAATTTATTATCTCTGCTTCCATCTTGGCAGCCCCACTGAGTCCTGGTGGTTGGATTGTTGGTAAACCTGGCTTTAAGGAGATGATGTGATCAGCCACAGATCAGTTGTAATAAGACCATCGTCTTTCACAAGTTGAGTTGAGGAATCTGGCAGCTATAGTACTACCGAACCCCAAATAGGCAAAATCAGTAAGGCTACTGAGTTGGAGGTATCAAGAAGATTTATGATTTATTTTCTGTGACCATGGTTGCTTGTTTCTGATAATGACTCTGATTTTGTATTTGAAGTATATTGTATACAAAGAAAACGAATCAGACAGTAATTTTCTTTACTCTTAGGTGGATCTGTATTCAATCTCTCCAACATTTTATCAGTGCTGTAGCCCTTACTTCATCCACCCAAATCTGATTTTGGATGCCACTACCAAAAGTTAGTACACGGTTCTTTTTTTCTTAATTTTAATCAAATTTAATTTTTAATTTATAAATTAGGCTCTTGTGGTTTCCCATGTCTTAAAAAGGAAGAAAGCATCAGTTTTCTCTGGTAGCATTTTTCGAAGCTATGAGGGCCACGAGGTGGCAGTAGAGTTCACATAATTAATTACAGATAGTCCTCGATTTACGACAGTAACCGTTCAAAGTTACAATGGCACTGAAAAATGACTTATGACCGTTTTTCACACTTACAACCGATGCAGCAAACCCCCCCCCCCGGTCTTGTGACCAAAATTCAGATTCTTGGCAACTGGTTCACATTTATGACAGTTGCATGTCCTCGGATTGTTTGTTCAGCTTTTGTGAACTTCTGACAAGCAAAATCAATAGGGAAGCCAGATTCACTTAACAACTATGTTACCAACTTAACAATTTCCGTGATACACTTAACCACTGTGGCAAGAAAGGTCATAAAATGGGGCAAAACTCATTTAACAAATGTTTCATTTAGCAGCATAAATGTTGGGCTAGATTGTGGTCGTAATTTGAGGACTACTTGCAATGAATTCATGTTACTGTACTGGTAAGTGAGCCATAAACAGCAAAAGTCCTATCATTTTATACAGTAGAGCTGTGAGGAAGAAGTGGGTAAAGGTATTTTCTAAGATTGTGGTAGTGAATGTCAGCCCTACAAGGCCAACCAGACCAAGAAATAGACACCATGTAGGCCTAAAACTACTTTTATTAAGATCAGTTATAGTAACAGAAATGTGCAAGCCTGAATGTGATTCCCTTCCTCCCTTTTTTAATATTCATGTGAATTGTGGTTATATGTGCCTGTCTGACTTGTTTTCTTAACCCTCCTAGTGGTGGGATTCAAAATTTTCTAATACCAGTTCTGTGGGCGTGGCATGGTAGGCATGGCAGGGGAAGGTTACTGCAAAATCCCCATTCCCTCCCAATCAACTGGGACTCGGAAGGCAGAGAATAGATGGAGGTGGGGCCAGTCAGAGGTGGTACTTACCAGTTCTCTAAACTATTCAAAATTTCCGCTACCGATTCTCCAGAACTGGTCAGAACCTGTTGGATACCATCTCTGCTCCCTCCTCATCTGGACTTCTGCAACATTTATCTCATCATTGCCTTGACAATAGATGTTCCCCCATCTCCATCAAGGTCATCTTTACTTTCTTTACTGAAGAAACTAGCAGTTGGGTCTAGTTTGGAAGATCAGGGAACTTTTGAGTTGAGACTGTCCATCTTCCAGTCTGAGAGTTCTGCCCTGTCCCTGTATTCATTAACAACATTTCTTATCTGTTTTATTTGGAGAAACAAGTATGTAGATCACTAATGTAGAACTGTCAGCTCATTCAGGTAACTGGTGAATCACCTCCAACTCTCAAAAACTTCAGACTAATCTAAACACATGGTGAGTGACAATCTGAGTAAACATACTGTCAGCTTTGCAAGACAGAACTAGTAGAGCTGCATCTTGTCCATATGCAAGACTAGGAGAGAGAAACGATTGTTTCCTGGTATTTTATGGAAAGTTGAAATAGCATTGTGAACAGGGCATGGAGCAGGGGTGGCATACAGTTACCTTTCCTACCGGTTTGTAAATGTGAGCATGCCACCTCCACGCAGGCACTCCATGTCTGCGATGCGCTTTTGGGGGAAAAAGGGCCTAAATGGGATGCCATATAGCTGGGGTGGATGGGTGTGGCACCTGTGATTTCCACTACTGGTTCAGGTGAACTGGTCTGACTCGGTAGAATATCACCTCTGGCATGAAGATGGCATATGGTGTGACATCAGATACATTATTACCAAATCAAATAATGCCATCCCTGGTTACGTGTTTCAGGGGATTGTGCCATTGTCTTTCCATCATGACTGTAGGTCCTTGGAGCAGCAGTTAATTAGCATAAGAACTTAATTATTAATCTGTCCATATGGAAATGATAATTTCAAAAGAATAGGGTATTTGGGGAGAAAAGGTCAGGAAGATTTCTTCAACAGCAAGACATGACTGTCTTGAAAGGTGATAAGAAGATTGCAAATGAGATCACTGTTGTTACTTCCTTCAGAATTTAATGTAGCTAACTGTTGCGGCGGATTGGGGCCTGTACCCCAATGCACGCCAAAGACAGGACGTGAGACCACGAAGGTGCAAGACAGGTTTTGCCTTTCCCTAAATAGAATTGGGACGTGGTGGCTCAGTGGCTAAGACTCTGAGCTTGTTGATCAGGTCAGCAGTTCAGCGGTTCAAATCCCTATTGCTGCATAACGGAGTGAGCTCCCATTACGTGTCCCAGCTTCTGCCAACCTAGCAATTCAAAAGCAGGTAAAAATGCAAGTAAAAAAGTAGCGACCACCTTTGGTGAGAAGGTGCGATTTTGGGGTTTAGTCATGCCAGCCACATGACCACGGAGACATCTTCGGACAGCGCTGGCTCTTCACCTTTGAAACAGAGATGAGCACTGCCCCCTGGAGTCGGGAACAACTAGCACATATGTGTTTATCTTTAAATTGAATTTCTTGCAAATAAAAAAAACCCTTTCGATTACAAAAGCTGCTCCATGAACACATCCGTTCTCGTATACTGTAGCACAGTAATTGCATTCCTAAAAATGCTTATGCTGTGTTACATTGGGCAGTATGTTTAACAAAGTGTGAAAAAAATAAATCTAGAGGAAGACAATTCAAGAAAAAAAAACACATTCACAACCAAAATATTTTAAAAATATTATTAGATACAAATACAAAACAGTTACACAGTTCATTCAGAATGCTCAGCTGTTTTTCTTACGTTGCCAACAGCTTCTCTTTTATGGTGAGAAAATTGTCCCTTACCTATTCTTCATCAGTTCTTAACAAAACACTTAATGGATGTCCCATCTCTTTCAGTTTTTTATGTCTTGTTGTAATAGACTTTGTGGCAGCTTTGCTATACCCTGCCAAATAAGCTTTGCTTTTTATTTCCTCACAATTACTTCTGATTGTCCACAGCGTCACTTCATTTAGACTAGTACCATGCACAATGCCATAGGCCCTGTTGATTCTTTTATAAGCTTGAGAATTTCAAACTTCCACCAGGTTCGCCTGGTGCGTCAATTGCGCCCCCTACTGGACCGGGATGCCCTACGCACGGTCACTCATGCGCTGGTGACGTCTCGCCTGGACTACTGCAATGCCCTCTACATGGGGCTTCCCTTGGGATGCATCCAAAGACTACAGCTAGTCCAGAACGCAGCCGCGCGGGTGATTATGGGGAGCTCAAGATACTCCCACGTGACACCTCTCCTGCGCGAGCTGCACTGGCTACCTGTGGTTTTTCGGGTGCGTTTCAAGGTATTGATAACCATCTTTAAAGCGCTCCATGGCACAGGACCCAGTTACCTGCGGGATCGTATCCTCCCGCACACATCCCTACGACCAATCCGCTCTCACAGGGAGGGACTACTACTGGTGCCGTCCACTAGGCAGTGCCAGCGGGCGACGCCTAGGGGTAGGACCTTCTCTGTGATGGGCCCAACCCTCTGGAATGACCTCCCCCCCAACATTAGAACTACCACTGACTTCCGTTCCTTCCGTCAAAAATTAAAGACTCACCTGTTTCGATTAGCTGGCCTGGCACATTCTTAGTTTTTACCTCCCGGTGGATATATTTTAATGGGTAATTTTGGGTAATATTTTAACTCCTGGGTTATTAGAGTTTTTAATGTACTATATTTATTATTCTATATACAGTCTTGCAACCTCCTCCACCTACGTATTTAATTATTTAACTGTTTTATGTATGTATTTTATAACGCATTTTAGTGACTGTACACCGCCCCGAGTCCCTTTCGGGAGAGGGGGCGGTCTATAAATACGAATAATAAATAAATAATAATAAATAACAAAGCTTCTATCTTCTTTGGCACTTTCTTCTCAATTACTCTGCTCTTTTTTACTTTGGGAGGAAAAGTACATTAAAGCAGCATTAAATCAAGTGGGCGATAACAAAGCAGCAAGCCCTTGTGTTCTTTTGGGTGGTGCTCACTGTTCACCTGCTATTTTGTGTTTATGCAAAGTTGAAACTCAAGAAAATGACACATCAGCAAACTTTCTGCTATGTAGTCATTGTTTTGTTTTTGCTTCAGATTTGGTGCCTTTCTCTGAAACGTCTGTTTTGCTTTTATGTGAAGCAGAATGTGAATCCAGATGGGTTTTTTGGGTAGAATATAAAAACAACACTGGATATTTATAAAGTTCATTAAAATATTTTTTTAACATCATGAAAATATATCGCCGAGCTGATTAACAACATTAATAAAAATATTGACCTATTTGCATGTTATGGTAACTTTAACTGCTAAAAGTCCTGTTCCTTTAATGTTTTGAACAGGAAGCATTTGTTACTACTAATAATAATAAATTAATAAATTTGGATTTATTAGCCGCTCCCTTTCCAGGCAGGACTCGGGGCGGCGTACACTAGGACATATATAAACATACATATATACAAAGACATACATGCATACATGCATGGAGGAGGTAATAGCTTACAACATTTAGACAATTAAAACCAGTAACATACCCCAATAATAAAAACCCAATATACAATAAAAATTTAAAATTTTAAAAAGACAGTCAGGAGGAATATGAAAAATTACGGTTGAGCCAGGCCAGATAATTGAAAGAGGTGGGTCTTCAGCTGAACACGGAAGGAGCGGAGATCGGAAATAATCCTGATGTCACGGGGGAGGTCATTCCACAGGGCTGGGCCCATCACAGAGAAGGCTCTGCTCCTGGGTGTCGCCCCCCGACACTGTTTGGCGGACGGCACCCGGAGAAGTCCCTCTCTGTGTGAGCGAATTGGTCGTAGGGATGTGTGGGGCAGGATGCGATCCTGCATGTAACTAGGTCCTGTGCCATGAAGCGCTTTAAAGATCACAATCAAAACCTTGAAACGCACTCGGTAGACCACAGGAAGCCAGTGCAGCTCGCGCAGGAGAGGTGTTATAGGGGAGTATCTAGTCCTCCCCATAATCACCCGCGCGGCCGCGTTCTGGACCAACTGTAGTCTCCGAGTGCATCTCAAGGGAAGCCCCATGTAGAGAGCATTGCAGTAGTCCAGGCGAGACGTCACTAGCGCATGGGTGACTGTGCGTAGGGCATCCCGGTCCAATAAGGGGCGCAATTGGCGCATCAGGCGGACCTGATGGAACGCCCCCCTCGCCACGGCTGTTACATGGTCATCCATGGACAGCCGGGCATCTAGGAGGACGCCCAAATTGCGCACCTGTTCCATGGGGGCTAGTTGCACGCCCCCAATGGCCAGAGATGGAAGCACCTGGTTGAACCGGGGTGATGCTGATGCTATTGCTTATTTTAGTACTTATCCCAAATTCTAACCTGTTCCTTTGGAGCTTTGTTTTTGCCTCTAGGCCTGTAGCAATTTATATCATGCACATTCTTAGAGCACCTCGTTATCTTGCAAATGCAGACTGAACACATATTTCAAGAGGTGATTGGACAGCACTCAGAGAGACTCTGAGAGTAAATGGATAATCTGGATGTATTTCAGACTGGCTTCAGACTGGGATATGGAGAGCGCTGGTCAACCTCTGGAGGATCTATGTGGGTGGGTGGGTGGCGGCGTAGTAAATCCACCCTTTGCTCCTTGACCTCTTGGTAGTTTTCAAAATCATCAACCGTGATAGCTTTCTGGACTTGTAGGGGCTGGGAGCAAGAAGGAGTGTGCTGTAGTAGTTCACCTCCTTCCATAGTGGTTGGTTCCAGTTGGGATTGATGGAGAGAGACTGGGAAAGAGGAGGGAGAGAGATTGTGTCCGTTGTCACTCATGATGTGAGTCCTAGCTCGTAGGTTGACATTTCCCCCTCTCCTGTTTAACACCTACATGAAACTGCTAGGTGAGGTCTGTTGATTCAGTATCTGAAAATACCCAGCTTTACATCTCTGCACAATGAAGTTGTTGAGGTATTGACCCAGCATCTGGAAGCTATTCAGGTCTGCATGGGGAGGAACAGAATTTGGTTCAATCTTTACAAGACGGAGTTGCTGTGGTGATTCCCATTCCCCAAATACAGTTGGTCTTGAATATGGCTGCTCTACCCCATTCAAGACTTGTGTGGAGTTTGGGAGTGCTCCTGGACTCACAGCTATTGCTGAATCTATTAACCTTTACACAGGTACATCTTGTGCTTCAATTGTGCCCTTTCCTTGACTAGGTGGCCCTGCAGAGTCACAACTGGACTACTGCTATGTGCTTTACACGAGGTCACCTTGAAGAACATCTGGAAACTGCTGTTGGTTCAAAGTGTAAGCAGTAATAGCACTTTTCATTGTGCCGCTGTGTCACGTTGCTATATGAACTGCATTGACTATCAGCTGGCTTCCAGGTGCATTGCAAGGTGGATTGTCACCTTGAAAGACCTTCATGGCATAGGACCTGGTTATTTGAGGGACTGCTTTTCTGATTTGGGCAGAATAGATGTGCTCTAGGTTCCTTTTATTAAATATTGCCATCTTCTAAGACGTAGGAAGTATGCCTTCTCTGTGGCAGCCCTCACCTTCTGGAAAGCGTCCCTTCAGAGGTATCAAGGGCACTCACTCTCGTTGTCACTGCGTTAATTGGTTTGTCAACCTGAGCTTATATTCTGAGTTATACAGTAGAATGGATTGTTTCTTATCTGACAATGATTAATGTACATGTCTCATAATACGTCACACATTCTTTACTTTCTTTCTGATCTTCCGTTCGCCTGCCGAAGGAGGTGGGCAACATAGCTCTTGCCAAAATGTAAGATTTAGATAGTAAGATTTGTATTATTATTTTATTTTATATTAAAGTTGTTTATTAGAATATGTTCTCGGGTTTTATTTTCTGCTTATCTGGAAATATGCTGCTTGGAAAGCCGACGATTCACACCTCATTAATTCAGGGGGGGGGAACTCTCCCTCCTTCACACTCGTAGGATTCTGAAATGCTCTTAAAACCTGGCTTTGGGCCCAGGCCACAGAATATTTGGGGGTACCATGTCACTTGGTGTTTTAAAAGGCTTGTTTTAGTCTGGGCTGTTTTAATCTTCTAGTTGTTTTAACTTGGTACTAGATTTTATGAGCTGCCCAGAGCCTGTTGGGAGTGGGTGGCTAGAAGAAATTTAATAAAATAAAATAAAATAAAATAAACAAACTGCACTATATCTCAAGAAGGCTCATTCTTTATTTTACAAGGTTCTTAGTATAATATTAATTTCCTATTAACCCTCATATGTTCTGATACTACTACATAACAATATGTTTCATTATGAAAGCTTTCCCTATCATCACAAATATCTTCCCTAAATTTCACACCATACCTTCACAATCCTACCCTTGCAGCTTTCTCATACCCATATGATTTCTTCACAGTCTCCTGGGACCTGATTAGGACTGGTAAAGAGCATCACAACTGGAATAATTAGTCCCAACATAACAATTCCTTTGTGGGTAAAACTGTCAACACATATCAGTCTGGGAGATCTGCTGTGATTACCAGTTTTCCAGAATCACTTCAAAGTGTATGTGATTTCATTTTAGCTATCCAAGAGATTGCCTGGCTCATTATGAACTGGCCTAGTTACTACATACAGACAGGCGCTTTTCGGGACACACACGTTGCAAAGGCCCATTTCTCAATGAACACATTTCAGAAGAGTTATGTCTTCTGATTTGACAAGCCTCATACTTAGAAATCAGGACAGTCCGTACCAATTATCAAAGGTATAATCAAAAAGAGAACAAAAGTTATATACTATACCACATGTTCCTCACTTGAAGATATGTCTTAGGAACAAATGTTAAATAGCCATGAGATGTGCAAAACTGGTAAAATCTGCTAGGGCAAGAATTTGTTCTTCTCCAGACTAATTTTTCTCTGTTGAGTCATTGATTTGAAGACCTGTTCGATTTCACTCGCATTTGTAACAGAGTAACTGACATGCTATGACAAGGTGTGCATAATATATGTGCCATGGAAAATTCCAGCAATATGCATACAACTTGCAGTTTAAATTTGCATTTGCACAATTTGAAATGGATAGATATTCAGAAAATCCAGAAGAAACGTTAAGGAAAATATATTCTAGCATATAGGCTCTAAGACATACTTAAATCATCTATATGTTGCTTGGGAAAGCTAATGCACAGACATAGTTCTTAGTGCCACTAGATCCAATCTGACTTGTTATTGTTTTAATTAAAAATAGTGGAAAATTGGTATGTTGCAACTATAAGTGTCATCTTCCAATCTCATATTTATTTTCAAGAATGCCTGTTGTCTTCAAATGAATACTATAAACTTTCTTAGAAAATATAAATGTGGGACCAATAATCCAAAGATCTAAAGAATCCCATAGGCTCAGAAAATTAAGTAAACAGTGAATCCCTGTTAAGGGAAGGATGGGCAGCTTTGCGATAAATCTAGTTACCTCTTCCATAGTTTTGGGAACACAAAAACCATCCACAGCAATCTTTTGCAGGACTATCATCAAGACATTTCCAAATGTCAAAGGTAAACAACCTAAAAAATATCTATTCATCTGGATTGTTTTCTTAGAACAAGCCTATTAAATCCATCAAGAAATGCATGAGCCAAGCAAAATTTTGACTAAGGCCATGCTAACAATAATGACGACATGTTCCAGAATGAATCAGCTAACTGGCTGAAAAATATAGGCTGTTGTAATCCATGTATCTAAGGATAAGAATGCATTACTTGCTTGTATTCTTCACACACTCAATTTATCTTGTATGTCTAGAAGGGTCAACCATTATACAGCTATGACAACTAGTTCAATGAACCAGAAAAGGAGATCATCAAAGATACCACTAGCTAAAATGACACCAATATTTTTGCCTATCCGTGTTTTGTCAATCGGACATTGGAATTATGGAACACAAGACAAAATTCCATAGCTTAAAGTAACCTAGAAAAATACCTAAGGTTAGGGTTAGGGTGTACCTAAGGAGCCCAAGGAAACCAATGCAGTTCTTTTATCCAAGCTTTCAATTATAATAATAGTATGTTAGTGATCTTACATAAGCTACCTGTTCTTCTTGTAATAAGTAAACTGAAGATTAAACCATTTATGACAGTAAAAGTTCTCAGATCACACTCAGTATATTTTTTTGAAACCTGAAATTGTAGTCTATGTAAAGTAGAACTGTAGCTTTGGGAGAATTTTGTTTTTTGTTGTCATTGTAAAACATTGCCCTTTCTGTTTCATTGGTCTCAAACTGAATATCTGGAGTTGCTACTGGTTGCATGTGATTAAATAAGTTATCCTCCAATTATGGATCTTCAAAAAATAACTTGGATTCTCATAGGATGTTGTTTCCTTCAGAGATCATTCCAAAACCACTACGAAATCTAGACTTCTGCCATCTTGTCTGGTTGCTGAGGCAATCATTAGAAATACATGCATCACAAAATACACAGACCCAGGATGAGAAATCTGTGAATGGCTTTCTTCTATATAAAGATCACAAGAAGAAAACTAGCTCATCAGGGCTTATCCCTTCCTTCAGCATCATAATTAAAAACAGAGTCCTTTTTAACTTAAATAATAACTTGAGGAACTTTCAAAATACCGATTTTTCGCTTCTAGTTTTCAATGATGTAATTCTATGATTTCACAGCCAAATGATGTGCTGACTTAATTGTGTGCTATATAATTAGATCTTATTTTTCCATTGAGTAAAAATCTCTGCTCGATCATTTCAGTTGTACTACAAGATGTATACCTCTTGAATAAAACTGTAGTCAACTGAACAATAACAAGGCCATACATTAAATGTAATATATGAGAAGTGTCTGCCACTTCATTCTTTTCCACACCCACCCCCCTGCTGGAATAAAAGTCTAAGATGTGATATCTGTCAAGTGAAGGTCTTCTGATAGAGTGTAGAGTGTAGAACAAGAAGCAATGGGTGGAAACTAATCAAGGAGAGAAGCAATTTAGAACTGAGGAGAAATTTCCTGACAGTTAGAACAATTAATCAGTGGAATAGCTTGCCTCCAGAAGTTGTGAAGGGCCCAACACTGGAAGTCTTTAAGATGTTGGATAGCCATTTGTCTGAAACGGTATAGGGTTTCCTGCCTAGGCAGGGGGTTGGACTAGAAGACCTCCAAGGTCCCTTCCAATTCTCGTATTGTATTGTATTTATTGTATTGTATTTATTGTATTGTATTTATTGTATTGTATTTGTATTTGTATTTGTATTTATTGTATTGTATTTATTGTATTGTATTTATTGTATTGTATTTATTGTATTGTATTTATTGTATTGTATTTGTATTTGTATTGTATTGTATTGTATTGATAGTATTCCATTTGAGCCAGGGTATAGACTGGATGAAGTGGATTAGATGATATTCTTTGGTTAAAGAGCAGAAACAGTAAGAGAGATTCCTGAAAACTGTTAAGGTGTTTGATCACTGACAGAGAAAGAGAACTGCAGTTTTGTCCTCACAGGTTGTAAAATTGAGAGCATGGTCTCTTCTACATATTCAAATAAATAAATTATACATTTCAAAGAAGTGTACAAGAAGATAGATTTAGCTCTCTTACAAGTAGCCTTTTCAAGCTGGTGGCGTCCAACCCAGAGTGCAAATCCCTGAATGCCGGCTGGTTCCAAACCATTTGAAACGTCTCCGCTTTGAAGTATGGGCTGAAACGACCAACCTTTAAGAAAACAAAAATCGTCATTCAAAAGAAAGAGAAAGAATGCATCTGTAAAGCAATTCCTGAGATAACACCATCTACAACCCATTTTTACGCACGTGGCCTTAGAAGTTCCTTCTAATTACCCTTACTTAACTGCTTTACCTACGGATATTCCAGGACATCTATTCACTTACGAGCGTATTTGTCAGGAGTTGTCGTTGCTCGCCTTTCATTAGAACCAGCCTAACAGAACCGCACCTCAGGATACGCATGCTACCTCCCCGTGGAGAAAGAGTTAAAAAGCCTGGGAGGTTGCCTGGAATCCAGGTTTGTTTATTATCAGTTTCTCTCTCGCTCGACAGGTTCTTCCAGCAGCAACAGCCGCTCTCCGCGCCCGGAATCTAGGCGGGGCCGTCCTTCGAACCTTGCCCGCCGCTTAAAAAGCGCAGCGCCTTTTCCGCCGCCGTCTCCCAGGCGCAAAGCCCGGCCCGAGGACATTGGCCTTAAAGGGGAACCCCAAGCCACGTTTCCCGCTTTCTCTCCTTTCTCGCCTGAAATCTTTCCGGGCAAAATGTTCAGGTGCAGCCTGGCCTGCTGGAGGTGCAGATGGATCCTACCCCTTCTCTTGGGGATAGCCATCATCTTTGGCATCATCGCCTTGGCTGGCAAGGGGTGGCTGGAGTCGGCCGAAGACCCCTACGTGCGTAAAGCCGGGTTGTGGCAGGACTGTATCAAAAACAAGCCCGGCGATGCGAACTGGATTTGCAGTTCTCTCATGGACTACAGTAAGTCTTGGCGGCCAGCGGCGTGGATTATTAAACCTGCAGGGAGTTTGCTCAAGTCTCGCTTTATTCAGCCGGTGTGGGGAGGGAGGGCTACGATGGTGAAAAGGTCAGAATTAAGTCGAAAAATGTATCCGGGAACAAACTTCCCCGGGAGACAACAGCTTGCAAAGGGCACACAGGTTCACATTAAAGGATATATAATACAGGCCTTGCTTGGAAGCAAATTACGTATATGGCGTCAGGCTCGCCTTTATGCAAAACTAGTAGCCCGGTGAGAAACAGATAGTGAGCAGAAACCGGACTGCCATTCAAAAGAGGGCTAGATCCCAAAGCGAGACACAAGGGGAGATAGTTAGGTAACAGGCAGGGCATGATGCCATTATAGATTGTGGAGGATTTTAAGATGCAGCAAGGCGAATTGCAACATCAATCCAAAATTACTCATTGAAACTAGTTGGAAAGGCTCTGGATCAAACTGGTTGCCACACCTTTGACTCATCCAAACTTGACGAGCTTTGCTCATCGTTCAATGCACAAGAAGGCGAGTCTTTGTCTGCATTTCTGCTCTTCATCACAAATCCTAACCTTCCGGTCAGAGCTGGAGAAGCAAATGGCCTTTGTGCTTTCGGAAGGGGTGGGCGAGCAAATATCCCTTTGCCCTGACTTGCTGGTTGTAACTTGATACCAAATCAGCGTGTAATCTGTTGTGTTTTTTTAACTGAGCTGGAATTGAATTATGGCCAAATAGGGGAAGATCTGCAGCGCTTTGCAAGCCTTTTGTAGTTAAGGGAAAAAAACATACCCAGAAGTTAAATTATTACTGTAGTAGGCTTCATGTGATACATTAACTTAGATTTCCTCAGGTTGATGCCTCCAGAAATGTTGGAGTGGCAATTACGAAGATTTTCAGACAGCAAAGTATATTTGGGATCCCAAAACATCTGGAGGGTGCCAATTACAGAAGATTGAGTGTGTGTAAAATGGTGCCTTGAGAACTAATGGAATAACAAAGCATATTGGTGTTGTGGAAGAGGAACTTAGGTGCTGCCGAGCATGTCCTTTAGAGATGTTTTATTTTTAAACTGTTATTGGAAAAGTCAAAGTGACAATTGCATTTGTTCCTTTATATAAAGAATAGGTATAATATGTACTTCAAATGCAAGATATTTAGCTTGTGTATTTCTTAAAATGTAATAGAAACGTTTTTCCCCTAATTCTTTCCTCTACTTCTATTGTCTTGACAAAATAATAATAGAGAATTGGTTATTTAAGCAAGAGGGAATTTTTATATTAATTACATAAACTGAGGAGCCCCAACACTTATAGTGTGACTACTAGAGGAAATAAATACATAATGTTCCCATTTTCCTTTCCCTGGGGGGGGGGGAAGGAGAATAGTCTTGACTAACCACACTACAGTAGGGGATTTGGGCCAGTCATTCTTGGGACAGCTGAGTCTACCTCACAGACTTGTTTTGTAGACAAAATAGAGGGAGAGACCTCTACAGAAGCCACCTTAAAAGTCTGGTGGAAAGTTAAGATAACAGTGTGTGCTATTAGTCATAGTTGATAATTTTGTGAGGAGTGTCTAAAAATTCTGCAATGAATCCTTCCCAAATAAGGTATCAGCTGCATAGAACTTTCTGGAATCAAATTTGTCTTAATTGAAATCATGTAAAGCAAATAAAACACAGAAGTTTTGATGTAACCATCCATGCATGAAAAAACAAGGAAATAAAAAGGACTATCCCAACTTCTTTTGCAACGCTGCCCTAACTTAGGTGTGTTTAAAGTACAGTTTAACTGCTTACAAGTTGTGTATGTTTGGGCTCTCTAAACATAATTAGCTATCAAATATGGGTAACAAGGGAAAATCTAGGATTTAGATCCAGAGGTTCAGTTATTCAATTTGGAAACAAAATAAATAAATAAATGGAAGAGATTTTGAATACTTAGGTAAATGGAAAATATTTGAACATAGATTTATTTATTTAAATTTAGACTTGTGAGAGAAGCCAAACTGCTATTTCAGATGTGATTTTTTTAAAAGACCCAGTGCTTAAACATTGGCCTGTCTTACTTTTTGTATATGTTTTGTAAAGAATATTTAGATAGAAAGATGATGATAGATTCAACATGAACTGGGAATGGAATGAACATTAAATCTTTGTATTATTGTGGTGTTTGCTGCATACAAGCTAGCTAAGATTAATGTGTCACAATAAATCAGATAATTGGTAAGATTGTTGCAAAATTTCAGCAATTACCTGAATGAAGAACCTGCTTACAATTTGTATCATCATTTCTTTAAAAAAATGAGAATGTAAGAGGAAGACTTAATACCTATAATGATATTACTCAGATTAAAAATTGCAAGTAATTCATACATTGGTTTTATTCATCCTTTTGCTTAAAAGGAATCTACCTTGCAGAATCACTTATTAATGGCAGACTTGCATTGGGCACAAATTCTTATTCAAGATTGTACTTGTTAAGTATTAATGTTGCACAGAATACAGAAAAGAGCCACTCCCTATGCACTGATGAGGAAGGCATTCTTTGTTTGGAATGATAATTAAATTGCAGAAGTTGTAATTCAGACTTGCTTCAAGATCAAACTAGATGTAACATGGAGTCCTATACCTTTTCCCAATATTTTATTTTGCATTAAAGAATAGCTCCTCCCCAAAAACTGTTTGTCACAGAAATTAGAATGTAGGAAAACGGAATACATGAGAGACAAACCTTTTATTTTTAATACTGTGGCTGTCATCTCCAGATGGAAAATAGGAAAAAAAAACTACAATCACTTTTCCCCATAGAATGAAAGGGATATAGATTTGTAATGGTATCCCATCCATCACTCCAGGCACAAGAGAGCTTGATTGTTTTCTGATGGTTCACTGATGATACTTTGGTTTGGTAATGAAACATCTGCAAGAAAACAACCAAGCTCAGAGAACACCAAGGACCCTTCATTTCAAACATGAGTTATAAATATTTTCCTCTATTGCTAATTGCTTTTTAAAAATGTGCAAATGTCAGAGTGGTCTTAAAACCCTATGATTAGCAAACACAACTTAAATCCAGTATGAAAAAGTGGATCCCATCAGCAAAATCTGATTATAAAATGAAATTGTAATTAACTGTTGCCTGAATTTTACAGGAGAGATGTCATCATAAACTTTTCTAATCACCTATTCTGATCAAGATCAGGTCTATATAATCTGACTTGCTGTATTTTTTACCCTTAAAAATAATTTGTTAGAGTCATTATACAGTAGCTGTAAATGATGATTCCTCAGCCAACAATCATAGGTAAGGGATTAGGAGATCTAATCTCTATGGGAAATCTCTCTCTTACTGTATGGTTTTGCTTCCTCTTTCCATACCGGATAATACCATCTTTAATATTAATTCTGAATTGAAAAACTGCTTTTTTCCTTTAATGTACAAAACTATTGAACCATTGAATGACGAAGGGAGTCAAATATAATTAAAAGAGGATTTTTCACTGCAAAAAGTACAATATAAGATGGTGTATGACAAAATTAAGATTTTCAGTAAGAAATTAGGGATTTACAATAAATAGAGAAATAGATTAAATTCTACTTAGTAAAATGAAAAAAATGTTTTAAATAAATTAGATATGGTGATCTGAGAAAATATTAAGATTAGTCCCTAAAGAAATGAGAATGAGCAAGTATAGCACCAAATAAAGGGTAGGTTTGATGCTGAGATAATCAAATGGTTAAAACAGTGGATTTAAGATTCAGTGCCTGCATGCTCAGGTGAATTCAACACTCTTGGTCAACAAATAAATACTGTGTCCACTGTTGGGTGCTACAGGTCAAAAAGGATAGTGACAATTGTTTTTCATAATGGAGGATAGAGAATCTATAATCAAATGAGTACTATGATTTATTCATAAATGTTTTGGAAGTGACCAAATTGTCTGAGGATCAAGGAGAGAAACTAGAAAATCCCAAAAGAATGTCTTCAAATCTAGAGGATGAACAAATATAATTTAGTGTAAAGTACTACATATGGAAGGTTTTTTAAATGTTATATTTACATTTGTAAGGTTGTAAGCAAGGTATCATTAACTGAGAGAGGGTTCTTGGGATTATGATGGATAAACATGTATACCGTATTTATCGGTGTATAACACGCACTTTCCCCCCCCCCCGAAAAATAGGGGGCAAATGATGTATGCGTGTTATACGCCGATATAATGTTAAGAAGCCATGTTTTTACAGTATTAACAAGTACCGCAGTGACGTGAGGAGGAGAGACTGACTGAATATTCTCTCCTCTCCCCGGATACCCGACTAAAACGCTTTCTTTCGCCTGTGGAAGAGCTCATGTGGGCGAAAGGAAGCGCTTTACTCAGCGGGGTGTGGGCGAGAGGAGGAGAGAATGGATGAGCCGTCTCTCCTCTCCCCGACACCCAACTAAAACGCTTTCTTTCGCCCGCGGAAGAACTCGGGCGGGTGAAAGGAAGCGCTTTAGACAGCGGGGTGTGGGTGAGAGGAGGAGAGAATGGATGAGCCGTCTCTCCTCTCCCTGACACCCGACTAAAACGCTTTCTTTCGCCCGCGGAAGAGCTTGGGCGGGCGAAAGGAAGCACTTTAGACAGCGGGGTGTGGGTGAGAGGAGGAGAGAATGGATGGGCTGTCTCTCCTCTCCCCGGACTCCCGACTAAAAGTTAATAAAAAAAAGTTCTGAGCTACCCTTATTTTGCTTCAAAGTTCTTTATTTGAAATTTAAATTTTTTTCCTGAAATTTCCCTCTTAAAATGAAGGTGCGTGTTATACGCCTGTGCGTGTTATACACCGATAAATACGGTATTTAGTACAATCTTCCCCAATGTGACCAATCTGACGTGAAGGTTTCTGAGAATTATCCTGAATTCTCGAAGAAAGCTGGGAAATTCTGAGTGTTGAAGTTCACTTGTCTAGTAGATGATGGGGTTATGATTGCTGTGGAAAGTAAAGTCCATATTAGGAATTGTAAGGGAAAGAACAAAGATACAATTTTATTGCATTTGTATTAATTAGAAGTATAACCTAGAGCAGGGGTGTCAAACTCAATTTCATTGAGGGCCGCATCAGGGCTGTGATTGACCTCAGGGGACTGGGTAGGCATTGGGTATAACTGACTGAGTGGGCATGGCCACCTGGGTGGGTTTGGCCATCTTGATGCCACTCCCCAAACTGCTGGCATTTTCCTCTTTGCATTGAGTAGACTGGGCCAAAGCCAGCTGGCCTGATCTTTCCTCTTTGCATTGGGTAGAACAGGATAGTCCCGTGATCCGGATGCAACCACATTGTGGGCCAGATTCGGCCCGCGGGCCTTAAGTTTGACACCCCTGACTTACAGCCTTAATGGTAAAGTTTTGATTCATTGACTATGGAAGCTATTTGAAATATTGTATAGAGTACTGTATGACCATCTCTGAAGAGCTGTCTTGTTATTTGCTTGTTTTGTATACTAATCTAATTGTACCTTATTCCATAAGCTATAGTTAAGTAAATTGTTGCTTGGCACTAGGCCACAGGAGAAAAAAAAAGTAAGAGCAGAAGCAATATATTTAGGTGGAAAGGCTATATTATTTAGGCTCTTTAATTTAGCAAAAAGTCTGACTGAAAAGAGAAATTAGAGACACATCAAGCTAAACTGTGTTAGTATAGTTGAGATGCTGGATGTGGACTGTATTTCAACCATTCTATCAGTTTAGCTTGATGTGTCTCTAATTTCACTCCCCTTTTGACTGTGTAACCAGCTTGTTTTAAAAATGCAGGGTGGGGGGATGTCTTGAACAGGGAGAGAAAAATCTGTCAACAGAAGATAATCGACCACATTCAGGCATACCTGTTATAAAAACTGTTGATTCTTTGTAGAGATTTGCAGTTGTGTCAGATGAAAAGAAGGATCACAATATTTAATAGATAATGCCTTTAACAATAAAAGCAAGATTCTGCTCAGTTCCTTTAATCAATATTTTTCTTACTAATGCAAAATGTATATATTTACATATAAGATTTATATGTTTCTTATCTCTCTTTTTTTTTTTTCAAAGGTTGGGGCAGAGCTTCTGCTGCTACATATCTTGTCGGTTTTGTCATCCTCTGCATCTGTTTTTGCTTAGCAGTCATAGCATTTTCCATTGATATATTGCGGTTTAATTTCGTTCGAGGAATTGGTGGCTTGCTCTTCGTTGTTGGTAAGCCTGTAAATAAGAGAACTGATTTTCTGACCAAGTATATTTGTTTGTGACTTTCCCAAAATATAATTCTCTGTAAAATATGTAAAAAAAAGCTTTAATTTCTTCGTCAGCTCTTTCCTATATAATCTTTCCTCTTTCTTATATAAGTTTTCATAGATTTCATATTAGCAACAAACTGTTCAGACTCAATCAGGTAAGCTTTCTTAATTAAAGCTAGCCAGCGTTAAGCCATCATTTAGTTTCTAATTTGCCTCTCCCAATTTTATTTTTTAATAGGCAAGTATCTTCATTTTTGGTAAACTTTTATATATTTTAGAACATTACTGTATTATTATACATGTATTATTAAAGATATTCTACATGAGTTGCATTGATTTGCAAATATATATTTAATACATATTCCCTTCTATATTGTGGACATAATATAACTTAATTTCTTCAAAATATTTAACCATAAAGGCTTCTAGGATTATACGTAGCTAGTTAGTTATGGTTGAACCACAACTAGTTTGAGAATCATTTATAAAACTTCAAACAATTTGGTTTCTATAGTTTGGGTTTATTGGCTTGCATGAATTTAGCATAGTTTATAGATTACTGTGAAACTTTCTCCAATCATGATTTATTCAGAAACCATGAGTGTAGTGCAGAAACTCAACTAGACCCTTCATCTTGGTCTCACACCCTTCAGTATTTTTATTAATGAGTTGGGGGAGGTGGTGGAAAACATGCCAGCCAGACTTGCTGAAGATAGAATTAGGCATGACTGCTAGTATCCTTAAAGATGAAAGCACATTATTTTATTAGGTTAAGTCAGGTTTAGCAGCTTCTGAGAATTGGAAGTTGTAACTCAACCTTCAGGTTTTTGGAACGCTGCAGGATACAGTCGAGTAGGGTAGTCGGTTTTCTGTCTTATTTTGGCATGTATGGGCATTAAGAATGGGAATGGGAAAGGCAAAACACTGCTATTCCCACACTTTGCCCTCCCTCCAATACAACATCCAAAATTGTGCTTCACAGTCTTGAAGAACTTAACATGGATGCTCTCCCCCCTCCTCCCAGGATAGAAAGCAGAGATGGAAACGAAAGAATAAAATTGAGCAGAGGCAAATGAAGTTGGTCACAAGAAAAAAAAATCAATTGTACACAGGAGAAACCTGGTTTAGTAATATTGTATGCAAAAAAATGGAATTGCAGTTGATTGTGCTTAGAATATGCATGGCTGCTGAGAGTCAAATATGGTTTTAAGTTGCATTAATAGAAATATATTTCCCAAATCATAGGTTATGAGTTCCACTCTATTCTGCGTTAGTCATAACCATTCTTGAACATCTGGCCAGTTTTGAGTGCCATAATTGAAGAAAAAGATACATTTTCAGTTTCAAAGATTATAGAATTGAACATTACTAAATATATTAAGCTCTGCAACAACAATAGCAGAAAGCTTCCAAATGTATTTGGAGGATTTGCTAACAATCATCAAGTGTCTGAGGGAATATTACATAGCAAATAGCCATGATTTTTGTTATCCAAAGTGTAAGATGTTTAACAATGCTTTGAAGTTACAGGGAGGCCGTTTCCAATGATAAGTTAACTTCTTAAGAGAAAAACTTCTTAAAAGAAGTGATTGGACAGTGAAATTTAGTTGTGCTGGATTCTTGTTTTGACAAGGAGTATATCTAATGGCTCCTAATACTGTGATGATGTGTATAACCGGTGTAAGTATCACATTAATATTCATTTGTCTAATTGCTATACACATTAATGTAGGGATGCGTCTTACATTGTGTGTGATGGATGCTTTCCGATGATTAAGGAATAAATTTTACAAGTAATTATCTTTGTGTTGATAGCAAAGAAAGTCAATATAAAAAATTTTTCCAAGTGTTTGGCAAACAAACTTGAAAAATCTAATGATTGGTAAGACCAATTATTGATCTTACCAATAATTACAGAGGTAGGTCATTGATCTTGGCAGAGTTCAGTCATCTCTCTTGTGCAGGATGATTCTCCCTAGATACCACAACCTCCACTCCATTTTGTGGGATAGCATGTAGAGAAATAATGTTGAAACTTTAGAGATTTAATTAGGAAATTTAATATCTATGTATATAAATGATTATGGTAGATACTCTGGTGTCTTGTACTACATGAACAATACCTCATTATTCAGTCAATCAATTTATAAAGTCTCCAATCTGAACAAGTGATTGGGCAACAAATATATTAAATAAAAAATGCAATTGCAATGTATTGTTACAATGTAATAATTAAAATGCATGGCAGCCAAGTAAATAACCCAATCAACAAATGCTAATGCATCAGGAATATGAATCCCTTCATACCCTTGAGACCCCAATTCTGGGCACAGAGACAAGTCTTTAGGACCCTGCAAAAGGCTAGCAGGGTTGAGACCATTCTAATCTTTTCTAACGTAAATAAATTTGCTGCAAATTTCTGTGTGGTGTAAGATTTTATTTAATGCCTTGCTTTCCTCCTTATTTCCATCCAGCTGCTTTCCAGATTTTAGGCTTGGTCATCTACCCAGTGAAATACACCGAAGATATTATATTGACGGGAAGCAACATGTTCAGCTGGGCTTATGGTTTTGGTTGGGCAAGTACAGTGATTGTGATAGGCTGTGCCTTCTTTTTCTGCTGTCTTCCCAATTGGGAAGATGAAGTCCTGGGTAACATAAAACCCTACAGGCATGATGGCATTTAACCAGTTGGATGTGGACTTTATAGAAGATACTTTTAGGAAATAAAGCAATATTGTTTCTGACATAGGGTTATTTGTTTGTTTGTTTGTTTTTAGACATTCCTGTTTCAGACTTATTTTGTTAAAAAAAAGAAAGAGATTGCATTCTGAATTTTGTTAACTAATAATAATAATTCCTTTCAGAAATTAATTGTTTTTGGTAAAGGAGAGAAGCTTTGGTGAGGTGATTTATTCGGAGATAATATTTTACTGAATAAATATATAAGGTTTTTTTTTTAAACTGCCAAACATTTTTAAGCTTTTATTTTTAGTCTGTGGTTCAAAATCCTTATCCAAATATGTATTAATAAAAGAATGTTTGAAAATGTAGTTATTTATACATTTAGTACGCAATCTTCTAAGCATTAAATTCTGTTAATATTATTTACTGGCATTTCTGTTACAGTAAGGCTTCATGGCTTACTTGATACTAAATGAATTAACACTATAGAATTCTATATGTGCAGGTTTATCATGTTAAAGAATTTATGAGACAGCTTCCCTGCCCATTATTGGATGCTTCTAGACAAGGTTAGGTCTGCTCTATTCAGATAATTAGTGTAGTTATCTATTTTGTGTTTTTTTCTGATCCTCCACTCTCATTAAAGAAATCTCCTGAGAGATTTCATTAATTGGTAGTAATTCCCACAATCTTCCATCTGAATTTACCTCCATACTTCTTAACATTTATATATTGAATATGTCTCATAGATTAGGGAGAAGGTAAAACCTTAGAGTTATCCTTTTCAATTTCCTTTCTTCTCAATATCTGACAACTTTATTCTCAGTATATAGAGTTAAAGCAAAAACACAACAACCCCCAAAACCAAATAACTATTAGATGGCAAACTTATTAGGCAAAAAAACCCCAAAGCTGGTTTATTGGATAGTTGCAGTTAGAAAGTGCTTTTTTGCTGCCAATTTTCTCATCCCATTTTATCATGACTACACCCCATATGCGTATTTTGGATTCAAATGGAACTGAATCAAAGGATGGATAAAGTTAGCGCCATGAATGGTTGATTTTTCAAGGTTCTGCAGGATTAGTTACTTGGTAGTGGAATAATAATATAGACTTGCCTTTCCAAATTTAACCATATATACAGCATAGCTCACAGATAGGCAGTGTGATGTCTGTGGGTGCAGAGAACAACTTAGGAGAACTCCAGTGGGGCTAGTAAGGCTTCTGCAGCATTAGACTTTATTTTTTAAACTAAAATATATGGAATGCTTGCATGCTGTAAAACAAATGCCAGTCGGTGACATATTTATTTACAAGAATATCTATGGATCTCACGTAGAGACCCCAGAGGGTTCCAAAATAAAAGTGGTACTTGGGTGTAAGTTTAGCAAGAGAAAGATAATGAAAAATCGCAGCGGTGCAAAGCATTGGTGAAATGGGTTAGGGAGTTATGTAGAATAATCATGTCACATTCTTTTAAAAGAATCTCTGAGTTGCTGCCCGGTTGTCAACACACACTGTGGTAGCCATTGTGTAAACAGATATGCCTTTGGCAGTCAGAATGTCCAGATTCCTCCAGTACACATTCAGAATCCCAACACTACGGATGTCAGCAGCAGGACACAAACTTCAGTCATTCTTAATCTTAAATAAACATAAAGAAGATTGCAGAGAATTGAATCTCAGTAGGAAAATTAAATAAACTACCAAAAAATATTGGATAGAATCTGGGACTGGAATATGTGAAAACTTTAATTTACATTAAGATATTTTAATATCATTAAATCCATTGCTAACCTGACAGACCTCTGAATGTATGTTACTAAAAAAAAAGGTTATATACTATATATTTTGTATCTTTTGGTAGAAGCTTATTTTGTATTTGCGGAAATATTGTATATTCTAATGTATAATTTCAGATATGACTGTTTTTGTATGTTTACAATTATTCATAAAAATTATCTGCCCACTACTGCATGAATTAATTAATAAAAGTTGCTTCAGGTACAAAGAAATTCTCATATGAATCCACATTGTTTAAAGTTGTGTTGTATTTTATACTGTATTTGATTGTGATACAACATTTAGTGTTATGAAATATTGCCTAGATGCTCTGTACATATTGCAATCTACAATTGAAGATGGAAATTTTCCATCCATTTTTATGGAAATAAGCCCATTACCTTTAATATAATTTAAAATAAATAAAAGTAAGACTGTTTTGATAACAATGAGAAGTTTTTAAAGAAACTAATAGAATAAACAGTAGCCAATTTAATAAGGGTATTTAATCCATACACCTGAAGTTCGTTAAACTCGTGTTTACTTGCAACATCAGCTGAAGGCAGAATCCAGCTATTACTAATATTCATTTTGTGCGTAATAAATCAGTAGCAAACATTAGTTCAAAGGACCATGTTTACATTTTGGTAGAATAATTAGAGTTTCCTAATGTTCCAGCATCCAGGAAGACGAAGTCAAAGATTCTTAAGATTGTACATATATTCCAGCATTTTGGAGTCATATATTTAAATAGGCATTTGAATTCTACATGTTTTATGTCTATAATAAAAAATATATAGATCAATTATATTGAGAATATACTGGTGAAAAGTTTTAATCGTTGGATAGACGGCATTACCTAGGTTTGTCAAGAAATTATGAATCTACTTCAGTAATCTTACCTATATATAATTTTCTAGTTTTGCTGAATAAAAGGAGATTGTAATTAAATTGTTTTAATTTAATTTAATGGGATTTCATTATAATCCTTTTTTAAAAAAGAAAACACACCTTCCTGCTTGGTGATCTGATAACATATTTCCTGAGAAATGAGAAATCCCCTAGTTAAAGTACAATGTTTCCATAAAATATGTGTTCAAATTCTGAATTACTAGGCATTTACCTTCAAAAGTCTCATTCATTATTCCAGCTGTACAGACTTTCAATTATAGAATGTAATCCATCCAGGTAGGTTTTTATTCTACTGATGATAGGAAAATAGTATTTAAATATCTCAAATATATTATCTGTCTTTAAAGCATTCCTTTCTTCAATGGAGCTGAGAACAACACACATTTCTTCCATATTATGTGATGTATTAAACACTTGAATAATCATTGTTATCCATAGCTGAACAGAGATTTAATCTCGAACAATATTCAGATCTTTATATCATACCAAAAGTTTTGGTTAAAAATACACTAATGTTCCAAATATATTTTAATTTTCATTCCATTGGAGTTTCCATTCAAGTTGGCATGATTAAGGCTGTACCTCAAGGCTTACCTACAAGCCCCCCTGTGGAAAGGCTGTGACATGGAACCTGCCTTCTTGCAAACCATAGTTCTGGCTCAGCACAGTTTTTGGTATTTGGTATTATTTTTAACAATAAAGGTGGGATCATGTACTAGGAGCAAAGTGAGAATAAATGAAGTCCTCGACTTACGATCAAAATTGCGCCCAAAATTTATATTGCTAAGCCAGATGTTAAGTGAGTTTTGCACCATTTTACCATCATTTTTGCAACAGTTAAGTGAATCACTTGCAGTTGTGAAGTTAGTAATATGGTTAAGTCAGGGGTGTCCAAACTTGGGAACTTTAAGACTTGTGGACTTCAACTCCCAGAATTCCCCAGCCAGCCGCTGGCTGGGGAATTCTGGGAGTTGAAGTTCACAAGTCTTAAAGTTCTCAAGTTTGGACACCCCTGGGTTAAGTGAATCTGGCTTCTGCTTTGACTTTGCTTGTCAGAAGGTTGCAAAAGCTGATCGCATGTCTGGGAAACTGCAACCGTCAAAAATATGAACCAGATTTCCATCTTGAGCTCGGGTTGCTGCAAGGTCGTAAGTATGAAAAACAGTCACAAGTGCCGGTCACTAAATAAACTGTCACTAAACAAACTTGTAAGTCAAGGTGATTAAATGAACTGTTGTAAGTCAAGGACTGCCTTATATTAAACGATGTGCAGCTTACAGCCCTGAACTGTTAACAGGAAATTGGATTAGTGCGCTTGAAATGGATTAGTGCTCTTGAAATTGTGATTTTATTTATTTCGAAATGACCGGTTTAGTTCAATGTAATAGCTGTCTTGCACCTGTCTTTCACAGTACTCTTCAAATTTGGATACTGTCCCCTTTGTAAACAAATTACTAGTCTACATAGACAGATTACCTATCTAGAATCTCTAATCTGTGCTCTCCCAAGGAGAAATTAGGTGTCCAATTCGGCCATTCCATTCTACGAAGATGCCACGCTATCAGCCGCCTCTGCCGCAAAGATCCTGCAGGAGAAGAGCAGTCTGGATCTGGCAGGATGAGAGTTGTGAACCATAAACACAAAGCTTTTGCTGTGACCCAGCATAACAGATATAGTGCCCTTGCTGACCCTAATGGGGACACTAAAGAGACAGGTCAAGGTAGTTGTGATAATGATGACTCAAGCAGGGGATCGTGGTCCAAAATGAAGAACTTACTTTGGAAAGGCAAAATGGGAAATCAGGTATCACACATCAGTTGCACAAGAAGAGCAAGGTATGCAAAAAGAATTCACCTGGTTGGTGATTCAATCATAAGGGATGTAAATTTAGGAAAGGTTATGGAGGTTTTAAAAGAGGTCAGGTGTCTGCCAGGTGCTACTGTCAACAGAGACAAGAGGTGTATTCTTAAGATAGTCAAGAATGCAAGTAAGGACTGTGATGTTGATGCTATTATACATCTTGGCACAAATGATCTGTCCCCAAAAGACGTACTTTCTGTGAAGAATGATTTCCAGAGCTTGGGGTATGAACTTAGTAGTATAGGTTGTAGGCTTATCTTTTCAAAGGTTTTACCAGTATATAAGGAACAAAAAGGGAAGGGCCAGCGTGTAGCAGAGTTTAATGTGTGGCTAAAGGAGTGTAAAAGGGAAGGCTTTGGTTTTATTATGATGTCTGCAGCTGGTCCAATGAAAAACTGTACAAAGGAGATGGTTTGCACCCATCCAAGAAAGGGACTGAGTTATTTGGCATTAAATTCACAGATTTTCTGGATAAATATTTAAACTGAACAGCGGGGACAGAGAATTAATTGATACAGAACATTTCTGTCCCCAGCAATATAAAATTCATAGGGTTATCAGTGCATGTAGCATAGATGTTTGTGCGGGTAAAATTCACTCCCACTGTCAAGCAAAACCAAGCATTTAATAGTGAGTACCATACCATGTGCATGAATCATACAAGTGGCAAGAAAATAGGGGCAGTCAGGCATAACACAGGTTATGTAGACAGTAAACACAGGGTCAGTCAAAATGGACTCAAATGTCTATACAATGCACAGAGTATGAGGAATAAACGGCGAATTCGAAATTCAAGTAAAAGTGGGCAGATACAATATTGTTGCCATTACAGAAACTTGGTGGGATGAAACCGACAAATGGAACATACAGCTAGAAGGATTTAAATTATTTAAAAGAAATAGACCAAATAAAAGAGGAGGTGGAGTTGCACTATATATAAGAAATAATTACCTCTCTACAGAAATAGAGCACAACAATGATGAGGACTATCTTGAATGCATTTGGGTCAATATTAAAGGTTGGGGGGGGGGAAATGACATTGCCATAGGTCTATACTACAGGCCACCCAACCAAGCAGAGGAAGTAGGTGAACTTTTTGCTAGTCAGCTAACTAAGGTATGTAGGAAGCACATCACAATAGTAATAGGGGATTTTAACTACCTTACATCAACTGGGAAACGAACTGCACAAAGTGGAAGATCCTGACAAACCAAGCAGACAACTTTGTTTCCCCAAAAGTAGGCAGGGGAACAAGGGGATCAGCCATATTGGGCTTAATTCTCACTAACAGAGAGGAAATGATAGAAGGTGTTGAAGCCACAGGAACCCTGGGGGCAAGTGACCATGCAATATTGGAATTCATTATGCAAACACAAGTAGTAGAACAAAGTGAAACTTGAGTCTTGGACTTTAAGAGAGCTAATTTCAATAAACTTAGAGGTTGGGAAAAATTCCATGTGTGAGAATCCTCAAGGGGAAAACAACTCAAGAAGCTTGGGAAATTTTGAAAAATGAAATTACAAAAGCCCAGTCTATCACAATAATAACAATGAAGAAGAAAAATAAGAGCTCCCAAAAGAAACCAGCATGGCTGCATAAAGAACTCTGACAAATTGAAAGACAAAAAAGTTAAGTATAAAAAGTGGAAGGAGGGGGACATAACTAAGGCAGAATATCATCAAATAGCCCAAGCATGTAAAGATGAAGTGAGGGAAGCTAAGGCTCACAATGAAGAAAGGTTTGCCACAAAAGTAAAAAATAACAAAAAAGCTTCTTCCAACATGTTAAAAACAAGAAAAAAGTTAAGGAAACAATTGGTCCATTGCTGGGAGAAAGTGGCAAGAAGGTGACAAGCAACAAGGAGAAAGCAGAACTATTTAACTCATGTTTTGCATCTGTCTTTACACAAAGAGATAAAACAGTCCAACCTATCAAAAACAGCACCACAAAAATCAGATTAGGAACACAAGTTGAAATAGGGAAGACAATGGTAAGTGAGCACCTGTCTACCCTAGATGAGTTCAAATCACCAGGACCGGATGGATTACACCCCAGGGTTCTGAAGGAACTGGCAGACGAGATCTCAGAACCACTGAACTATATCTTTCAGAGATCCTGAAGCACCGGGCAAGTACCAGAGGACTGGAAAAGAGCTGATGTGGTTCCCATCTTCAAAAAAGGGGAAAAAACAGATCCAGGAAACTACAGACCTATCAGCCTGACCTCAATACCAGGAAAGATTCTGGAAAAGATAATCAAGCAACGAATTTGCGAATACCTAGAAGCAAACAAAGTAATAGCCAAAAGCCAACATGGGTTTGTCAAAAACAGATCATGCCAGACTAATCTTATTGCATTCTTTGACAAAGTGACAAAATTAGTGGACCAGAGGAATGCCGTCGATATAGTTTACTTGGACTTCAATAAGGCATTTGATAAGGTAGACCATAACCTACTACTAGATAAAGTAGAAGAACGTGAGTTAGACAGCCTCATCACCAGATGGATTCGTAACTGGCTGACCAACCGCACTCAACATGTAGTCCTCAATGGAACTGGATCTACATGGAGGGAAGTATGCAGTGGAGTACCCCAAGGCTCTGTTTTGGGCCCAGTACTCTTCAACATCTTCATCAATGATTTGGATGAGGGAATAAATGGGGAACTCATCAAATTTGCAGATGACACCAAGCTGGCAGGAATAGCCAACACTCCAGAAGATAGGCTAAAGATACAGAAGGATCTTGACAAACTTGAACATTGGGCACTACACTGTTGCTTGCCGGTCCCTACAGAAGTTAATCTGGCACTTGGAAGCTTGGGGATTGAAAAGGAAAAGTACATATTAAAATAATAAAGAAAAAGATTATAGCCTATGTTTATGTTGCTTGAAGGACAACTGGCAGACTGGTGGAATGAATGAAGAAAAAGTTGATGGGAAGAAGCTCTCTGAGCAGCCTTCTTGGCTTCTGCCCCAGGGCTGAAAGAGGAGGAACTATTCTCATAGGAGGTCCTTCTTCTATGGATAAAGCAACATGAATTCTGAGAATGTCATTCTATGTCTTCTGGATGTAAATATAAATCCTTAAGAGAATTAAGGAACTACAAAGTCAATTAGCTTTCATTCAGTCCACTTCTACAGATTCTTATTCACACTTTATCAAGGAATTGGGCTTCGGTTTCATGATTGTGGTCACTATTTTGACTTTTGGGGCTCCCTCCTGGGGATACAGTTAACAGATTTTTATATGTTTTATATTTTTTCATAAATTGTGCTATTATCCCATCTACCCAGCATTTTATACTTTTTCAGCTAGTCTCTCATGCTATTTTGACAGAGGTGTCAGGACTTTCATTAACTTTGACATTTCATCAAAAGCATTTAAAAAATGCCTGGAATCTACCAAGTTGACCACCATTACCTGTTTTTAAGCTGAACAACTATTGCCTAGGCTCTAGGGGAGATTTTTTAAAAGGGTAAATTATATATATATATATATATATATATATATATATATATATATATATATATATATATATATATATATATATATATATATATATATATATATATATATATATATATATATATATATATATATATATATATATATATATATATATATATATATATATATATATATATATATATATATATATATATATATATATATACACATACATACATACATACATACATACATATATTTATATTTATATTTATATTTATATTTATATTTATATTTATATTTATATTTATATTTATATTTATATTTATATTTATATTTATATTTATATTTATATTTATATTTATATTTATATTTATATTTATATTTATATTTATATTTATATTTATATTTATATTTATATTTATTTATATTATTTATATTTATATTTATATTTATATTTATATTTATATTTATATTTATATTTATATTTATATTTATATTTATATTTATATTTATATTTATATTTATATTTATATTTATATTTATATTTATATTTATATTTATATTTATATTTATATTTATATTTATATTTATATTTATATTTATATTTATATTTATATTTATATTTATATTTATATTTATATTATTTATATTTATATTTATATTTATATTTATATTTATATTTATATTTATATTTATATTTATATTTATATTTATATTTATATTTATATTTATATTTATATTTATATTTATATTTATATTTATATTTATATATGCGTGTGTGTGTGTTGTATTTCTACTGATAAATAAATAAAGGGAGACTTATACACACACACACACACACACACACACACACACCCTTACTGGGATACAAACCTGGGCATATTTGGGCATACCAGGGGTTGTAACACACACACACGTATGTATGCATGTATGTATGTATGTATACACACACACACCACACACACACACACACACACACTGGGATTTGAACCTGGGCTCCCAGTAAGGGTATGGCTAGCTGATGAGAGCTAAATAGCTTGAAATAGATCTATACTAGTCTCCCTTTATTTATTTATAAGCACAAATACAACACAAATATAAAAAGGCAACATTAAAAATAAAAATATGGTTTTCTGCCTGGATGGTCCTCTGTAATGAGCCGAAGGACAGAAAGGGGGAGTAGTGACCTCCCTCCCATATTTGTGCATACCAGGGGTTGTAACACAAATACATACAGTAGAAGGAATGAAGTAAAGGAATTCATAAGGAATGAAGTAAAAATGAGAAATGTTTCTGTCCTTTGTGTTACATGGAACCAAGGGGTGGGGTTGTAGGAAGAAAGAAAGCTACAGAATTGGAAGGACGTTTAGGGGACATTTGGTCAGTATTCCCTCTAGCATTTTGAAGAGCTGACCATCTAGCCACTATTAGAAGACCTCTATTGAAGGAAAATGAAGGATTACTTTGCACAGCATGCTGGATCAGTTAGGAAGCTCTTCCTTGTATCCAGCCTGAACCTCCCCAAGATAGCTTGCAGCCTGGTATTCAGCCTGGCTGAGGTGGGGGGGGGGGTGAGGTGGGGGTGACTAGTGGCTAAGGGGAAGGAAGTATTCCACCGCAGGCTCAGCGAAGGAGAGACAGCGGTAAGAAGGAATGGAATGAAACAGATCATAAATTCATCTAGTTGCCTTGATTTCACCTACTATGGATATCATGTAATCATTCACTACAGTTTCCCTGTCAAATAGTTCATTGGTCTTTGGTACATTAATTTCAGACTTTTGCTTTTCACTGCATCATAAAGTCAATTTAACATTTCTGTCAAAACATTTGGCTTCTTATCTAACAACATAACATCCCCAACGTAACATCCTCTGTATACAAAAGTACATATATTTCACATTTCCAAACATTCTCAACCATGTCATTCCAAGTAATTTTTATATAGTGCATTTATCCACAAATATATTAAACAACATTGAGGGGTATCACACAACTTTGTTTTATGGCCGGTTCAATGTCACTAAGCATGCCATTTATCCCTATGCCTGCTTTACTTTTCTCATAAACCACACTTATTACATTCAGCATCCAACCTTTAGTTCATACTCATGCAACGTATTCCATAATTTATTTACTTTATTATATACTTTCTCTTTATTCATTTTATTGTGTACTTTAAAAAAAAACATTGTATATACAACTAACCTGAGAGCTAGTTTGGTGTAGTAGTAAAGGCACCAGACTAGAAAGTACAGTAGTAGATCGTGAGTTCTACTTCTGCCTTAGACATGAAAGCCAGCTGGGTGACCTTGAGTCAGTCAGTCTCTCCCAGCCCAACTCACCTCTCAAGGTGTTTGTTATTGTGGGAAAAATAGGAGGAGGAAAGTGTGTTTTCACCACCTTGAGTTTTTGTAAAAATAATGACAATGGTATACAAATAAACTGGAGGCTAAAACGTATAAAGAACAATTGCTGGATTTGGGTATATCTAGTTTAATGAAAGGAAGGATCAGGGCGTTGCCACAAAGAAGAAGGAGAACTTATTCTCCAAAACACCTGAGGGTAGGACAAGAAGCAATGGATGTACACTAATCAAGGAAGGAAGCAACCTAGAACTAAGGATAAATTTCCTGACAGAACAATTAATCAGTGGAACAACTTGCCTCCAGAAGCTGTAAAAGCTCCAACATTGGAAGTTTTAAGGAAGATATTGGACAACCATTTGTCTATAATGGTATAGCGTTTTCTGCCTGAGCAAGGGGGTTGGACTAAAAGACCTCCAAGGTCACTTCCAATTCTGCTTTCTGTTCTAAATAACTCTCTCACATTCAGAAATTTCTCAATGAGTTTCTGAAAAACAGAAGCCTGATCAGAGCATTCTCTGTGTGGTATAAACAAAAGCTCTGTTGTGCTACATGTACCCAATTTTGCTCATTTTCAAGTTTCAGGAATAATTCTATCAAATCCCTTCTGAGGCATGCTTAACAAAGTAGGCCCCCTGATGTTTTTGCATTCATTCTTGCTACTTTTCCCTTTACACGGGACAGCAATAAAAACTGTCCTATACAATTGCACTAACAGCTGATGACCTGGCGTGGCCTGGGTATGATGCAATATTTACAGGCTTGCACAAACACTCCATAAACCAAACCTCTTTGACATATCACTATCATTCCTTCCGGTAGCCTGTACTCTCAGTTGGTTTCATCTTTTGATAGAAAAGGTCAAAGTGATCCCATTTTGAGGCTACAGCAAAATCTGAATAATCAATTGTGATGGTAGGAAAGCTGATATGATGACTGTGAACTAGCCAAGACATTAGTTGATGGTTTTCTACCTGAGAATTAATAATTTATTATTACACTAGACTTTGTGTCAGCACCAAGGAATATGCAAGTAGGCATGGAACTCTGTAATCCAAGGCATGCTAAATATTCAGCGTGCTGAAAAATGGTTTGCTGGAAGACCCCTTAATGTGTACCCTTCAACCTTATTACCTGGCCGTTTTATCCAATAATTCATGATTTAAGTTTGCTAAACCTGGTGGGGAGGGCTGATGGAGTATATATGAAGAGTGAATGCAATGTTTTGCTGAATTGCTTGGAATCGATAATGCTTTGCTTGCAATAAAATCGCTGAATGTTGTGTATTGTCCATATTTTCTCATTGCAAAAGATCTAGTTTCTTCTCCCTAGAAGGCACCTTCCCCATTGTGCCAGGTAGATAAAAGTTGTTAACCTGGTAATAAAAGACATACCAATCCAAGCCATGCACCTTTTATGCATGCATGCAACACTATTCAAGGAAAAAGGGGAAGGCCACCTTTCGTTACACCAATGTCTCCCAAAGCACCTCTGATGGTCACAAATGTCCACTCTTGATTTGGGAAATGTGTGAAAATTAGAATATGGTCTTCTGTTTTAAAACAAGCAAACCTAGTCACATCTGCTTTGTGGCTCTCGGCCCAGCTCCCTCATGGGTAAATGTAGGCCTTTTGATGAAGCTGCATAAAGCTTACAACTCAGGACTGCAAAAAACCTGGACAATCACTGGATGGCAACAAAGAACTAGAATTTCCTGTCTTCTGGATTTTTGGAGCCCAGGTATGATAGCTTTTGCTTATTTTCACCTTTCTCAATTTTGTACCTTCCCACTGAGTTGGAACTACAACTCAGTAGTTAGATATCTACAACAGTAGATATGGTTTCCACCAAGGTCCTCTGTTCCGGGAACAGAGGTTTGATTCTATTGGCTGAGAGTCTGACAGCTCCCTATAAAAGGGCTGCTGTCAGACCCAGCCTTTGCTGGATTGTTCTCACTTACTGTCTTGTTAATAAAGAGCTGTTGTTACTTTAGCCTGTGTCTGCCTTTCCATTGCCCGATCTAACACCGAGCATGGCCAATTCTGGCTAGGCCCTAGTGGTTCTGGGAATTATAGTTCCAGGGCTTAAGAAAGCTGCCCTAAGCCTCTCACAGGATGTTGGAAACCATGAAATCCCTCTCACTGGATGTTTCCTAGAGGCCCATTTATGTTGCAAGAAGGATTAGGGATGTAGTACAATCTGATGTCACACAATCCCGCAACATAAGAAGCTACACCTTTTCTGCTAATACAACCCTTAGTTGTCATTGGAGAATATATGACTATTCAAACTTAGAACTTTTCTGCTTTGCAATAAAAATCACTTTGCAATACAGATTCCCAGATGGGTGTTTCATACTGGATTTTGCTGTTCAGACTCCTAGAAATCTCAACAATTTATTTAATGTTTTTAAAGACTGGGACTAGTTCATTCACCAAAAATGCACTCTTCACTTTCATTGCTCTCTTCAAAAGCCCTTCAGTGCTGTTTGTTGTGAAATGCTACTGCCATGAAAAAGATTAAATACTAATGGCAATGGGTATAATCTATAGTTATCTTAATTAGTAGCTGACAAAGGAGGAGGAGGAGGCAGGTTCTAAAATGATCATAGTCCCAACCCTGAATTTTCTTTCCAGATCAACAGGTTGTTGTAGTGACTTGCTCATAGAAATTTAGGTGGAGTTTTCTTTAGGGCCTGCGAGGATCACAAAGCTGCTCTCTACTTTCCTTTCTTCCTTCATCTCCACAGCTCTGTCTCTTTTCCATTAACACACATTTTATTTAACCCCTGATTGTTTTTCTAGACTACCAAAGCCATTGCAGGAAGACCGTTTTTTTTTTTTTTTTGCTTAGCATTTAAAGCATCTGGAAAAGACCTAACAGCAAGATGGTTCAGTATGGTCTGGATTATACCCGCTGCAGATGGATCTTGCCTCTTCTGCTGGGCTTAGCAATGATCTTTGGCATCATTTCGCTAGCTGGCTCGGGCTGGGTAACCTCACAAACCTCTCCATTTGTGACTGAGGGCACATTATGGAAGTTATGCTCTTTAGGAAATGGCAAGCGATGTACATCTCTCATGGATTTTGGTAAGGATCTCAGTGATGGAGACACTGTAAGACAATTTGTGTATGTGCGTGTGCGTGTGTGTGACACAAATTACATTAAGTATTTAGGCGCATCATATGCTTTATAACATTTTTGCACATGTAACTCCAAGTATTCTTCTCACTGTTATCATTACTTCAATTTTTTCTCCATATTAGAAATGCTTAGTAATTTGTGTTTTTTTAAAAAAGAAGAAGGAATTGCTTGTCAGACAGAACAATTGTGCAAGTAGATGCTATAAAACCCTTCCTTTTCTGGTTTATTTGCACTCTCGGGCTAAGGAATTTGTAGCTGTTATTTTTGTCTTAGTCAGTAGAAAATACGGCAACTTAAAATTTGGAAAATTATTATTTTGATTTTTTTTATTGGTGCCAATCATAAAGTCTAAGAAATTATTGGGTGTGCAGTGACATAATAGGGTTAAATGATTATACCCAATGGATTTGTGTAAGGTTCAGTATTTCTGAACGTACTGATATCAATGTTTCCAGCAAACACATTTTGGAAGCATATTAAATATGGTTGTCTCTTTTTGGAAATAGTGTTAATGTCATGAACACTTGTATTTTCTGGATGATCTTCAGAACAAAATATTTGAAGGCTGCACTGGTTATGTAGGGTGCAAGCTAAATAAAGTGAAATGAAGGATTAAAAAAAAAATCTTCAGCAATGAAGGGTTTAACATGCCGTCAGTGACAGATATTCTGTTTATACTACGGAATAGGATTCAATCATTTTTGTGTAATAAGTGTCAATCATTTTTACAGAGACAGTTAAATTTTCATGTGTAGAAAATGTAAAACCCTCCAAGGAATCCTTAAGTAATTTATTTATTTTACATTGGTGGATGAAATCTGAGGAATATACCCAGGGATATTTAAAATGCCATTCCAAGCAAAAATACTGCACAAATAAAAGTAGAATATTTATCTTATATGCCATGTGCTCTTTTCATAAAGCCATGGAACATATCTCTTGAATTTGGGTCTCTAAAATCCCAGTTAGCCCCTACTATTCATTGCCCCCAGCTTTTCAATGTGATCTTCTCAGTTTTAATATCTTTGTATAAAGATTTCTACTCTTTTACAAATGCTTTTATAAACTCTGAGCTGCCTATTCTTAACAAAATGTTTTTAACATTTGACATGCCAGGATCTTTCCTGGATTTAATCTGTATAGAGCAATTCAGTATTATATGAGCACCTCAGTTGAAACAAATAAATAAAAAAATACTCCCAAGTGTTTAGACGGTTAAGATTTAGATTCCATTACATTCCTTTCTCTGCTACATTCTCAAGTTATTCCTGATTTTATGGTTTTTTCGGTCCAAAGAAATCAGTGTCACCCTGGTTGTCAATTCTGCACTAATGGCAAGACATGAAAGAGATTTTACGAGAACCAGAATTAATCTGGTTATGCATCCCACAGTCATTCCTGTTCAAACAGGTTATTGAAATATTAAAATAACCCAGAAAGCCTTACTTAACAGAGACAAAGATATGATGCCTAACAGCAAAGGTAGAGATCTCTTTATCATACCTATTTGGCTGAAAAAAAGACCAAATGCTTTCCATTGGCTTACTCTAAAACTGTAGCTGCTTTAAAATCAAAGAACCCACGAAATAATTACCCCCTTTGGCAGATGAAACTATATGGATGCAATGATTGGAGTTCACAAAGCATTTTGAGCTATTTGATTTAGTTTAGCGGATCATGGAAATCCAGCTGTTATGTTTGGTAAGGGTTAGTTGGTAAGCCATGGCAAATGCCTTACTTCTGTATATGAACCCATCCAAATTGTGGTTTATTTGATAACCCATTATTGCATAAAACACGGATAAATGGATGCGCTATGTATACCCTATCGTACCTTCTTGAATAACTGAATGGTATTTTAGAACTGTATCTTGCTAGGATAAGGCATAAAAGATGGAACCATTGTTGTCTGTTTTTATTTCCAGCTTGGGGTAGAGCTGCAGCTGGTACCTTCTTAGTTGGATTTGTACTCGTCTGCATCTGTTTTGCCTTGTCCATCATCGCCTTTGCCATCCCGACACTTCGCTTCAACTTCATTAGAGGCATAGGAGGCTTGTGTTTTGTTGCTGGTAAGGCTACGTATCCAAAGCAAAAGAAGTATGGGTAGAATATTGTAGAATATGGCAGAACAGATTTAGTTTGGAGAGACACCTGCTATTTCTATGGCAGTAAGAAAATAACAGTGTAAGTATGAAAAAAGATTTACAGGTACAGATTAACAGAGTTGGAAGGGACCTTGTAGGTCATCTAGTCCAACAGATTTGATTTGTGCCGGTTCACATTTTCTCAGGAAACTCAACAAAACGGCAGTATAGAAAGACCTCAACTTACAACCACATTTGTTAAGCGAGTCAGGGCCCCAATTTTTTGATCTTTTTTTGGCTACAGTTGTTAAGCAAATCACTGCAGTTGTTAAGTGGATCATGCAGTCATTAAGTGAATCTGGATTTTCCTTTCCCTTGACTATGTGCTTGTCAGAAGCTGGCAGGGAAGGTCATAAATGATGATCACATGACCCCAGAACAGTGCAACTGTCATAAATACATGCCAGTTGACAAACACCCAATTTTTGTTCACATAACCATGGGACGCTGTAAATGTGTGAACCGGTCATAAGTCATTTTGTTCAGTGCCATTGTAACTTTGAACAGTCACTAAATGAATGATTGTAAGTCAAGGACTTTACTTTACTTTACTTTTATTCATATTTCTAGACCGCCCCCTCTCCCAAAAGGGACTCGGGGTGGTGTACAGTCAATGGAATACATAAAAAGAATACATAAATAAACAAGTACTTAAATATTTAAATACTTAAATAATTAAATGCTTAAATGGAGGAGGTTATAAAAACTGTACATTCAAGTAAAGCATTTAAAATACAATATTTAAAAAAACGACCCCTAAAAATACCCCAAAGAATTAAATTTAAAATAGTTCCCCAGAAATTCCAATTAAAAATATCTGCCAGGAGGTAAAATAACCTACCTGTATTTCATAAAAGCAGGCTAATAGGGATGATACTCTGTTATAATTAATGGAGAAAATAGTTGCATTTTTTAAAAAAAAGCACAAGCATTGTCTATTTCATTTTAAACCGGGGAACAAGACAATATCCATATCCTGAAATAGAGGGCAGGGGAGGAGAATATAAAAAGAGCTTTTTTGCTTTTCCTAAATTCTTCTGAATTCATCACTGGCCTCTACTTATTTTTCTGTTTTATATATGTATGTATGTGTGTATGTGTATGTGTATGTGTATGTGTATGTGTATGTGTATGTGTATGTGTATGTATATGTATATGTATGTATGTATGTATGTATGTATGTATGTATGTATGTATATATGTATATGTATATGTATATGTATATGTATATGTATATGTATATGTATATGTATATGTATATGTATATGTATATGTATATGTATATGTATATGTATATGTATATGTATATGTATATGTATATGTATATGTATATGTATATGTATATGTATATGTATATGTATATGTATTTGGGTTACAACCCCTGGTATGCCCAAATATGGGAGGGAACTCACTACTCCCTCTTTCTGTCATTCGGCTCATCACAGAAGACCATCCAGGCAGAAAACCATATTTTTATTTTTAATGTTGCCTTTTTTAAATATTTATTTATCAGCACAAATACAATACAAATATATACATTCAAAAGCATTCTAAATCTCTGATCACCCTTTGAGTAATTCTATGTAAACATGACTCAAAAGTTATCTGTCATGCATCATCTTTAGTGCTGAACGACTAAATTGTACGTTTACCTTCATTACTCTTGTGTAAAATTTGATTCAGAATCTCACATCACCATTTCGGCGGTATTTCTTGTCAGCGCTTCAAACCTCAAAGTAGGGAAAGGACTGCAGCTTAGTGGTTAAGAACATGCTTTGCTTCCAGTTAACCTTTAGCCTCTTTACCTAAAAATGGTCTCATGTTACAAGGCTGTATCTTACGATACTGCCAAATACTGGACTGCATAAATCATCTGCCTGAGGACATAAGACAGTTTAATTTAACCACAATATTAGATGGATTGGGCAAATAGAATACAAACTACCATAGGAGTAGGATGCCGACAGGGCTCAGAATTCTCCCAAGGCCATTTTTAAAAACATACAATCCACTGTTCTCTTACTGTTTTCATGTGTTAGTAACTAATTTTTAATCTTTTTGTTTTTTTGGCAGCCATATTCTCATTAATGGGCCTTGTCATCTATGCTGTAATGATTTCAACACGCGTGGCCTTCCCAGTAAATACCCTGCATGTGTTTGATTGGAGCTACGGCTTTGGATGGACCATGTGTATCATGGCAGTAGGTCTTGGATTCTTCTTTTGTTGTCTCCCCCTCTATGAAGATCATATTTTGGGAAACGTCAAACCTGAATTTTATTAAAATCTCCTATAAACGTCAGCAGGGTCATCATAAGGAGTCCCTGATTGTTATGGGTCCAAAGAAGCATTACAGATATACCTACCAGCCGAAGTCCAATATGCTAGAATATTAGAATATATAGAGATTTAGCAGCTCAAAAAAAAAAGTATTAACGAGAATTGCTCTTAATTCTTGTTAATGTGGATTTGTTATTTTTTAAAAAATCTTTTTTTACCATTAGTTTTTATAGGCAAATAATAATTGAACTGCATAAATTAAACCTTCACCAATTGACAGTGTTTGTTTATAATCAGTATTGACCTCCTCCTGTGGCCCCCAGGAACGTCTATACTATTCTGCTCCCGACCTTTTGGGGGCAAACTTTTAGGGTTCAAAAGCCTGCAGAGCGTAAGATGAATTAATGACAACAGCTACTCTGCTTCATTCCTCAGTGGGAGAGAAAGCCTGTTTAAATTCAACCCACTAGACAGACATACCACCAGGAAACCAATGTTGAAAAAAAGACCCCCCTTGATTGTATTATTACTAATATGTATAAACTTGCCTTCTCCAACCTATCAACTGCAAATGTGTTGGGATTGCAACTCTCAGAATTGGATGTTTAATTATGGTGACTGAAAGATTTTGGAATCTGCATTGTTCTAATGAAACATCATTATTGAAGCACATGCTTTGTTTGCAATTTCCCCCCCCCCCCCAAATTTAGCTATAACCATGATGGCGAACCTATGGCATGCGTGCCCGAAGTGGTACTTGGAACCATGTCACCTGGCACATACGGTGTCACCCATTCCTCTTCCGGTTACTGCCACACATGTGCACGTGACGATCAACTGGCCTTTGTGCATGTGACAGTGCTGGAAACCGGAAGAGCTTGTCGGCGCATGCGTGGCAGTAGCCAGAAGAGTAGCTGGCTGGTGAACATGCATGCACCGGAAACCAGAAGTTCATTTTCCGGCACGCACATGCCCCCTGAGCATCTCCTCTTCCTGTTTGCAGCCCAGTTGAGCGTGCCCGTGTGTGAAGTTCTCCCTTTTTGGCACTTGGTGCCACATGTGTGTGTGCATGCTCATTTTTCGGCTCAGTGCCGAAAAGGTTCGCCATCATTGGGCTATAACATCTTTGTTTATTAACAAGAATGGGAAAGATGAAGCCAACATGGAAAACTTTTATGTACCTGAAAGCATTATTAGCCAGAACAGACTGCATGAACTGCACAAATTGTTTAGTTAGGAAGAGGTTGGGAAGAAATTATGGTCCCACCCTAGCTGAGAAAACCGGACACCAACCTAATTTCTCTTAGTTTTAGCAAAAAATATTTGGCCTGCACATTTTAAAGGCAACTCTATTACATTCCAAACTTGTTTACAATAAACAGTAATCTCTTATTAGATGTTCTCAGATCTGCAAACTAACCTTCAGAAGAGTTTGCTGATGTTCCAGTTGTACTTTTGTATTAGCATATCTTAGTTTTGCCTACTTGTTTTAAAGTGTAAATACATAACCTTTCGTAATGCACGGATGTATAATTGCCACAATATCTTCATTATTTTTTCTATGGGAGCAATTCTTTTGTAATATTTTGTTTATGTTCAGCTGATGAAAGCAACACAACCCATCATAACACTGAAAGGACAATGGTGCTGCATAGGCATAGGGAAGTCAGAAAATGTACATATATACATTATCTATTATACTAAAGGTCAGCTTGTACTCATTTTGTTTGCCATATTCTGACCTCTTACAGCAAGTGTGAGCAACTATGGCAACTTTATGACTTGTGGACTTCAACTCCCAGAATTCCTGGCTGGCTTAAAGTCCAGTTAAAGTTCACAGGTCACAAAGTCACCATAGTTATCCACCCCTGTTCTATAGACTTGTTTCTTAATTCAAACCGTATTCCCAAGTCAAAATACATAAAACTGTCGCCTTAGATTGTTCGCCGTAGGAATTGTGTGGCTTCCATGTTCTGCATAATGTTCAAGGTTTAATTAAAAGGTAAATCAATACTTACAATGGCAAGTTGAACTCAAAACATCTATTGTGCTTTGGCATCATTTTCCATGTTTCTTAATTGCATGCTCAAAAGTATGTGATATTATTAAAATCCGTTAATAGAATTTTTTTTGTCTGTTGCTTAATGAGTAAAATAATTTGTAGGGTTGGTATTAAATACTATTAAATGGCTTAAAATAAAAACAAACAACACAAACAACTTAAGTATGTGAACACACTGTCCTGATCAAATGACAGGTGCAGATTTGTTGAACATTGAGAAAATGGATTAGCACACAGAGGCTATAATTACTGTTAAAAATACAACCATTGCCCAGTATACTAAAAAATGTTTAGGCAGTTCCCTATAAGAGCTCTAAACATTGACTGCTTCAGGCAAGACTGGGAAACCTGTGGGCCTTTGTGGGAGTTGAATTTTAACAGTGTCTTAAACATAGTTCAGACCTCGGATCCCCCCTTCCATTAGGAGATGAATAAAGAACAATGTAAAGCAGCAAAGAAGTATCTTTTGGCAGTACTAACATTATCCAGTTGCATTGTTGCCAGTACTAACAGTATCCAGTGGTGGGCTGCTGCCTTGTCAGACCGATTCTGGCGAACTAGGAGTTGTAATCATTGGCTGGGCCCACCACCCCACCCCTCCACCATCCTTTCCATTCCATTGATCAAAGACAAAATCCAGCTAGCAAACCAAGGAGTCTACAAAATACCATGCAAAATCTGCCCTGCAACATACATAGGACAAATGAACAGGAGAATAAATGCATGCATCGCCGAACACAAGAACGCAGTAAGAAAAAAATAAACTTCCTCCCTTTTCCAGCACCTTAAAGCTACAGGACACGAAATTAATTTTGAAGGAACCAGGTTAATCTCCAAAACTGAACACTTCAACAAGAGAAGAATTATGGAAGCTATCGAAATAGAGAAACCCCCCCCCCACACAACATGAATAAACGTGATGATACCTCCCGCCTACCAGACATCTGGAAACCAGCCCTAGTCAACAAACAAGCCCCACCCACCACCCAGGCCGTTACAACACGAAACAACAATGGACACACAGCCAGCACCAATCAGCACCAATCTACCAATCATGATACAACCACAGAACCAATCATTCCACTTACTGAAACAAAGCCAGCACTCCCCTCCCCCAAGATTTATAGAAAGACAGCAGCTCCGACCACGCTTTAAGCCCAAAACCCAGCCTGAAGATGGCAAGTGAGACCTCGCTGAAACGTTGCCAAGACAATCTCAATCTTACATGAGAAAAGACCCGAATACAACAAGACCAGCATACCTCAAAGGGAAGTTGAAAGCAAGCAAACAGCACAGGCGCCTTGAAGGAAAAACAACAATAAGGGACACAACGGGACTAGGCTCCATATATTTAACGTATCTAGAGGATTCCAAGAAACTTTTTCCTCCTAGGAACTGGTGAACACACAAGGCATAGCAAAGAGTAGCTTCTGCAGGATCTCTTACTGCTTTCATCAGAATTACAGAATAACTCAGCACTGGGAAGAGAAACAGAAGATTTCTTTTTCTCTGATGAGTGACATAGAACTGGCTCAATGGCTCTTCAATCTGGTCTAGCGTCATCACTTTGCAAGTCAGGCAATAAGGGATATGAGTAGCTAGAACGATTTCCATGGTCCTTTTGTTTTTCCTAATGTACCCACCCTTTTCGGCTGCATCTCACATACCAATGTGACAGTGATGATTAGACAGAGTAGGGCTTGAAGAGTGTGGGAGTACCTGTCCAGTTGAGCTGAGCTATGGCTGCACCACCCTTTGGGTGAGTAGCACTCCATAGTTATGTAGATCTCAGAAGAGAAATTGCTGCAAAACCATTAGGGGTACATTTTACTTTAAAGTCATATTTACAGTATATGATCACCAAATGCAGTACCTTATTGTCACAGACAGAGAGTTGCATTGTACAAAAGGTAGCAGATGAAAATATGATCAGCTTCCACCACTGGAAGTTCACTCTGACTAAACTTAAAAGCACCCCCTATTTTATATGTGGGCCACCTGGACGTAATTTTAGAATAGTGTGTTATAATTGGAATGCCATTTTCTCTTCATTTTATCTCTGAGGTGATTGGAGTGGGATAGAATAAAATTGCCCAAACTAAGGTTACACCTTAAAAGCCATTATTTCAGCAATAAAAATTCAGATAATTAGTTTGAAAGTAAAAGAAATGAATGCTGATAACACCTCATCCTGGGACAATGGTATTTTGCAGAGAAAGACAATAGAATTTTTTTTAAATGAAAAAGATATATCAAACAAATCAAGTGTCCTACAGTATAAAGCAATAAAGAAGGGGGAGAAACTGGGATGTGTTTTTCTATGTGAACAAAGTGGTGTGATGTATGTGCCCAGGCATGCATGGTAACTCTCCCATAGACACTCCTAAGGTGTGGCATTTATTCATCTAACACCTGAGCCAAATGAAACACATTCAATCTTTGGACCACATAACCAGTCAGAATAGTTGCATTTGTGAAGCTGCAGTTTATAGACACAATATTGTACTGAAAAGGCTGTTAAACTTAGATAGTTACAATGGAGAGTGGGTTTAGTTAGGTCGACAAATGGAGAAAAACAATTTTGATGAAGAATTCAGTCACAGAGGTGTTGAAGTCATTTCTTTCTTTCCTTCCTTGGCTAACCAGGATCTTAAGGCACGAAGATGAAACATGAGCAAAACAAGGGTGGGAAGAGGGATTGACCAGGACTGAAGAAGAGGATAATGCAGAAAAGAAACATGCGGGATGGCTAAAGACTTACATAAGAGAACCATGCTGTAGTATACTCTATTGCAATCTACTATGCTACAGTACATGTCTCTTAGGTTCGTGCACTATACTTATTAGGGCCAACACCACACTGTATTGGAGCATATTGCATTGTGATTTAGAAGATTATAGGAGATCATATTTTCATTTGCTACCTTTTGAACAATGAAACTCTCTTGTCAGTGACAATATAATACACCACATTTGGGGATCGTATTTATTTATTTAGAACTTACATAATATGGGCAATGATCTCCCCTTCCCCATTCTATTATTTGTTTTAAAAGAGTTTAGAAAATAGTGCATGCTGAAAGCTAAATACTAAAGACTTGAATCAGCATAAAAAAGTTTCTAGAAGAGATGTTAAAACTTGTGTGCTTTTGCCTTCAGCTAGGGCTGGATGAAGCCACACCTTGGTGGATGAGACTTCCAATGTGCAACACCTTTTTCTACCATGTACTTGGACGCTATTCTTTGAAACTGCTGGGGGGCACTAAAAAAATTGCAAGGGAAGCCACGTCAGCGTAGAAATCAAAGTTACAGGACTCTTTCCCATGCTAGAACAGCAGTGTTTTAAAAGCTGTGCAATTATGTACAAGAACCCCACCCTGTTTGGGGCTTGTTTTTCAGTTAGCGAGCAAAGTTCCCAACTGGTTATTACACAAACCTATACAACACGAGTTAGATTTATTCTGGGGAGGAGGATCAGGGAGGGTGGGGATCGGGGTTTGAATCTCCCTATTGGTCTAAAGCAGTGTTTCTCAACCTCAGCAATTTTAAGATGTGTGGACTTCAACTCCCAGAATTCCCTAGACTAGAGAATTCTGGGAATTGAAGTCCACACAACTTAAAATTACTGAAATTGAGAAACGTTGGTCTAATGTGAGGCCATGTGGTCAAGAGGAACAATAACAATAATAAAGCAGGTGATAGTCATAAAACCCATTCACTTTCCTATTTCTGATTCCCCACACCATTTAGTGATGGGGAAGTGTCAAAAGCCCTGCAGGTTATATATTCACAATCTGAAATAGGTCCAATGCTTTGATGCTATGGATACTAGGAAATTAATCATAAACATGGATTCTTGATAGGTTTTATATTGTAATTAACTAATTTTGTTTAAACTTAAAATGGTGTAGGCAGCCTCTTTGGTTTAGTAGTTAAGGCACCAGGCTGGAAACCAGAAGACCATGAGTTCCAGTCTCACTTTGGACACAAAGCCAGTTGGATGACCTTGGGCTGGTGACTCACTCTCAGCCCTAGGAAGGAAGGAATGGCAAACCATTTTTGAAAAACCTTGCCAAGAAAACTGCAGAAACCTTTTACTTTACTTTACTTTACTTTTATTCATATTTATAAACTGCCCCCTCTCCCAAAAGGGACTCGGGGCGGTGTACAGTCAATACATAAAAGATACATAGATAAATCAATACTTAAATATTTAAATACATAAATAGTCAACTACTTAAATACTTAGATGGTGGAGGTTAAAAGAACTGTACATTAAAGTAAAGTATTTAAAATACAATCTTTAAAAAGACCCCTAAAAATACCCCAAAGAGTTAAATTTAAAATGGTTCCCCAAAAATACCAATTAAAATATATCTGCCAGGAGGTAAAAGCTATGAGTGTGCCAGGCCAGCTAATCGAAACAGGTGAGTCTTTAGTTTTTGCCGGAAGGAGCGGAAGTCGGTGGTGGTTCTAATGTCGGGGGGGAGGTCATTCCAGAGGGTTGGGCCCATCACAGAGAAGGCCCTACTCCTAGGCATCGCCCGTTGGCATTGTCTGGTGGACGGCACCAGGAGAAGTCCCTCCCTGTGAGAGCGAATTGGTCGCAGGGAGTCTTCCAGGCAGTCTTCAAGAATTGGACTGTCAGGGATATAATTTAAACCCTTTGTGATTAATGATGATGGATCGTGGCTTCTCCTCGAAGTATACTTCTTGAAATAAGTGAAAAATAAACCCGAGGCATGATCTAATAAAAAAAAACATTTTAATATAAAAGAAAGTAAAAATGCAAACTTGCTAACTGAATTAATCACATTTTGGCAGAGCTCTATGCCTACCTCCCTTGGCAGGCGAACCAAAGATCAGAAGTGACAGTTAAGAAAGAATGTGAAAGTGCATGCGCAGTAAAACTTGTCAGATAAGAACTGTGTCATGCGCAATAAATCTCAGCACAGCTAAGAAACAGTTCAGCCTCCACAGAATATAGCCACAGCTGGCAAACCAAATAAACGCAGTGACATGGACACTATTGAACAGAAGAAAAAAAATGGTGTGAAGAAAAGAAATGATTGAATATTGACTAATATTGCCCAAAATGCGAAAGATAGGTAGGACACAACTGAATGGATATCATCATCATCATCATCATCATCATCATCATCATCATCATCATCATCATCATCATCATCATCTAATCTGGAGACACCCTACTGTTCTTTGCAACTTCACAAATGCAACTATCCTGTTCTTTGGGATATATTACTGCAGATTTCTTATGTCATTATAGGGTTGCAGCAAAGGTAATGTCTAAAAAAATTGTGAGGTTGTTTTCCTCACTGAATCCTATTCTTACTGAACTACTTCTTCAAGCTCTATCTTCCATCTCCATTTTAGAGATAATGAATTTATCTGGCTTTTGCACTGAACCTAGTGACTTACAGCCCTACCCACTTAAGGGTGCTTGAGATGAGTAACTTTGGAGAGATGGGTGGGATTGTTATCTGGCTTTTGGCTGATTAAAATGTTTCTTGCTTACATCAGTGAAGGATAACAGCACTCAGTCTTTTACATTTGTAAACAGCACGGTCTTCTGTTCCTGCAAAGGGCCAAAAGAAGCAACAGTGTTTGCTCACTGTTGCTATGAGTAAGCCCTTGCAAGGTTGGACTCTGGTCACTGCTAAGTAGCATACTGACAGTTGCACATTTAGTTCAACCTGAGTTACTGGTTCTTTAGCTTGGTACCACATCAGAATATACAATGAGACCAAAGATAAGGGTTGTTTATTTATTTATTTAACCCTCCTTTCCCAAAGACTCATGGCCAAAAGTAGAAAGTAAGCGATGGAAAGTATGATTCCCATTCTTTAAACCTGACTAATAAACAATTTCTTAAACCACTAAGGTCACTCAAATCTCTGCCAGCTGTCAAATTGCTGCTTAAGGAGAGTGGTTTTTAAAACACTGCAGAATGCCAGAAGTGTAGCAGCCAAACATATCCAGAGGATAGCATATTCTGAAATGAGGCCTAACAAAGAGATGACCTGCCAGATGACCTATTCCCTCTGATCTTTTGTGGGGACATGACCCTGAGTATAGAGACCGCATACAGATGTTCCCCATTGTGTTTGTTTTTTTGCTTTCTTTCCACAGGAAGACAGAAAGCAGATGCTTAAATCATTTAATCTCATCTGGAGCTTCAGAGATTCATTGCTAATTGAAGACTCTAAAAAGCAAACTAATCATTAACCAATGGTGACTACATATACTACTGTAATATAGAAGAGGTGTGAATCATATTATTTGTAAAGAGCTTTGAGTTGCAAATGGGAGTGGTTTCAAACCATTGCTGGCCACAAAAGATGACAACTAATTATTGCAACCGGTAGTTTGCTAGAAGCTACTGCACCCATCTTATTAAAAGCTGCCCATTGGTGAGTGCAACCAGGCAAAAAGTATCTATTGAAAGGTATGGCTAAAATAACATTCATGTCATTGAAAAGGAAATGACACATAATTAAACTAGATTTCATTCAGGGCAGACATGATCAGAATAAAAGTGGCATTGTTATAGAAGGTTTTTAAAAGCAGTATCAGATAAATAAGACTGAAAGCACATGCAGATTTTTATGTAGCCTAGATTTATATACAATGCAAAAGAAACAGATTAATTCAAAGAAGTGTTCCTTTACATTTAAAAGAATCTATACTATCCAGAGGTGGTATTCAGCAGGTTCTGAGCAGTTCTGGAGACCCAGTAGTGGAAATTTTGAGTAGTTTGGAGAACCGGTAAATACCACCACTGACTGACCCCACCCCCATCTATTTTCTGACTTCCCGAGTACCAGCTGATCGGGAGGGAATGGGAATTTTACAGTAACCTTCCCCTGGAGTAGGGAGGGAATGAGATTTTACAGTATCCTTCCCCTACTATGCCCACCACGCCATGCCCACCAAGCCACGCCCACAGACTGATAGTAAAATCACACCACTGATACTATCTATATGTGGCATATTCATTATAGACTCTATAATCTGTTTTATAAGAACTACTGTTCCCCAGGTTTCCCAAGGCAATGTGTGTGTGTGTGCAGTGGTGGGTTCCGGGGGGGGGTATGCACGTACCTGTAAAGTAATTAAGCTCCCTGTTAGGAGAGCGAGTATGCAGAGAAGCGTAATGAGAGTGATATGTAATAACACGCACAAACCAGCATACAGAGACACTGAATAGTATAAAAATATAGTAGTTTACTATGTAGAAATATAAAAGTATTCAGAGTACAGTTAACAGTCCAAGTCATACATGGTTCAGTAATTCAATTATCAAAAAAGTCAGTCTAACACACAAAGTATAGCTAAACAGTAGCAAATCACAATACCTCACAAAACACCAACCAGTTTCTAACAAAACACACAGAGAGATCTAACAACCATTCTGTCTCCCTCTTATGGCTGCTTGAGGTAACAAGCCAATTACATTTCTCTAACATTTAAAGTAACAGCAACATATGTAACAATCATAGTTTATATACATTGTCAAGCCAAGCCTAGGGTTACATCCCTAACACTCTCCCCTCTTGGGTTGTCAATGTATTTACACACAACTTCACATTCTTAATCCATAAACATCACAATAATGATTTATGTTTTTCTTTAACACACAATACAGTACATAATGTAGGTTCAAGATACCAATTGCATAATGCGTCCCTTATCAAACATAGAACCTTTTAGATCAACATCATCTAACTCATCGGGGTTTACATAATTTTAATCCATAATGGTTTTCATAATTCCCATTCATTCCAGTTTTACGCTTATATACCCGTTTGCGTCCCCTTGCATATTTACTTGAAGGTAAATCAGTCTTGTCAAGCACTCCCAAATCCTGCAATGACTTAAGCTCATTGTTCATTTCAGCTTGCCCTACTTTTTTATCCTCAGTTGGATACGCAGTCAGTTTGTGGTATGTAGCAGGTACCCTATCCACCTTACATGCAATAGATGCCTGATACCTATCAGGTGGCCGCGTTACACGGGTTGACCTTCTGGGTAACTCAGGGCTTATAGGTGGACTATCTTGAAAGTCCTCCTGCTTTATCACTTCATCCTGACTTTTCACTTCCTCCTCCTGAGTAGACTCCTTCCCTTCATCACACGTTTCTGGTATTCCTGATACCTTATTTTGGTCTACTCTGGTTTCAATTACTACCTCATCATTAGTTTCTAGATTGTTCCAACCAACATGCTCCAGAAACTTTGCATTAGCACTGTGATAAATCTTAATTGTTCCACATTCCCAGAACCTATAAGATCTATGACTTGAGTCATAACCTACAAATATTAACTGCCTTGCACGAGTTTGTCCCTTTAATCTGATCTGTGCTGGAATATGAACGAATGCAGGAACTCCAAATGTGTGCAAATAGCTCAAATCAGGTTTCCTACCATGCCAACGAGTAAATGGTACCTCTCCAGTAGAATCATTTACAACATTGTTCAGTAAATGATTAGCACACATCATGGCTTCACCCCATAATGTTTCAGGCAATCCTGAATTGGCTAACATGGTTTTAATTTCACTCCCTCTGACAACTTTACAGTTTGTTGCAGCATCTTGAAATTTATGTGCCCCATACGCCTATGTAGCAGATGTATGCATTCATCATGTGGCTTCACATTGTCATACACTGAATTGGCAGTATGGTCATCGGTTATAATATATAAACCATTTGTTAATTTTGCAGTAATCCTATTACCTTCCTTTTCTATGATACATTTATCTCCCCTAAAGGTTACTACATAGCCAATCTTAACAAGAGCTCTTACTGATAACAAATTAAATTTCAGTTTAGGTATATACAACATGGATAAATGCTCATTTACAAATGAACACCTTGCCATACCTTCACCAGATGCTTTCACCCTCCATCCATTTGCCAAAGATACATGTTGCTTGCTGGCAGACCTTTTTATAAAACAATTCTTATTTCTAGTAATGCACTGTGATGCTCCAGTATCAACAACCCATGAATCATGGCTTATTGGTGCATTTCTAGAGATAGTCAAAGTAGACATACCTAAATTGACATTAGCATTTTTCTTAGCCTTTCTAGTATTCTGTTGTTTTGCATGTTTATAGAATCTAGCTATATGCCCCTTAGCCCCACAAGAAAAACATTTTCTAACAGTATAGGCAATTGAAGGTGACTCTTCATGTTGTGGTGGTTTCACTCTCAGTTGCTCTCTTTCCAACCTTCTTCTGGACTCTTCCAACAGGTGTGTAGTTATGTCAGTCAATGTTAGTTCATTTCGGGTTAGGACCTTGAGGGACGATACAAAATCATCATAACACTCATCCAGTGATGACAGAATGATGTAAACTTGATGTAACTCTGAGAAAATAAGTTGCTTTTCATGTAGTTCTTGGAAAACTCCTTTCATAAAGTTAAAATGAGCTAACATATCTCCTCCCTTAAGAAGACGTGCCCTAAACAGTTTGCGGGTAAGATGTATATGCGCACCTACAGTGTCACATACATATATCTTCTTCAAATTCCCCCAACATCTTGCTGCAGAATTCTCCCCATGAATATGAACTAACTGTTGGTCAGTTAACGTTAGACCAATTATACACAATGCTCGTTCGTTGCATCTTTGAAACTCTGCTATCTTCTTGGCATCATCCTCGTTATCTGGATCCCAGGAAGTCACGTCCGGTGGATTCTGTACAGCATCCCATAATCCTTCAGTACGCAGGAGTAAGCTGCATTTCATTGACCAGGAAACATAGTTTGTTCCATCCAACCGGGTTATCAGTGATAAATTTGCTGATGGTGCGTGTGCCATCTTCTCCATAATAGTAAACACTTATAAACTAAACAGCTATCTGTATACGGTATTGCGTATCAACATCAACTCTCTTTTTAGCTACGTCTGGTACACTCTGGGCCCATAACCAGTATTAAGTAATTAAGCTCCCCGTAAGGAGAACGTGTATGCAGAGAAGCGTAATGAGAGTGATATGTAATAACACGCACAAACCAGCATACAGAGACACTGAATAGTATAAAAATATAGTAGTTTACTATGTAGAAATATAGAAGTATTCAGAGTCCGGTTAACAGTCCAAGTCATACACAGTTCAGTAATTCAGTTATCAAAATAGTCAGTCTAACACACAAAGTATAGCTAAACAGTAGCAAACCACAATACCTCACAAAACACCGACCAGCTTCTAACGAAACAGAGAGAGAGATCTAACAACCATTCTGGCTCCCTCTTATGGCTGCTTGAGGTAACAAGCCAATTACATTTCTCTAACATTTAAAGTAACAGTAACATTTGTAACAATCATAGCTTATATACATTGTCAAGCCAAGCCTAGGGTTACATCCCTAACAGTACCGGTGGTAGCTGGGAGCAGCAGTCACTGTACTGGAATGGTGGTTCATTGGGCCCACCTGCCCAGCCATGTTCCTTACAGGTTTTGAGGGAAACGGGCCAATTGCACACACACGCACAGTGTACGGCGCCTGTGTGACCTGCCGAGGAGCTGGGGCATCGCAGGGCGGTGGCGTGTACATGCGTGCACAGTGCTCATGCCCAAGGTTGACGTACGGCCCGGTCGCAGCATTCCGGTTGCGACAGGATCTGGAACTCACCATTTGGGGGGGGGGGGTGATATCAAAGAAATTATGTTAAGACAGTCTAAATAGATATAGCTTTACTGTGCTATATTTCCACAGGAAATTCAGGGATCATTAATGAGTTTTGGGAAAGTATCACACTGGACATTTATTTGAGCACTCATACTTCTTCACTCAAGTTTATTTAGCATTTATATGCTTATCTAGGTAATGTTGAATGGATGATGCATTGAATAGTGTATTCTTTTTCATCTGATAGAACAAATGCCACTCAATAAATCTTCATGCTGGATAACTGCCAAAGAATACCCCAAATAAGTCATTATGTGCTTCATTATAGCAAGGACTTCAATTGGGTCGAAACCTTGGAATGTATTTGGGAATCTTGGAACATCTCATTGTCCTCATGAGAGATTGATATAAAGGTTTGGAAGCCACAGCATGGGAAGAATATGGTGCATGCGTGGGTGTTTTAAGGTGGAACTAGTGAAGTGCACCAAGATGGTATCCCAACTGCCCAGCTAAGACGGTATCCCAACTGCCCAGGTAGTGCACCAAGACGGTATCCCAACTGCCCAGGTAGTTGGGAAACAAACTGGCTGTGATGAAAGTAGTAAGGAGGTGGTTTCCCAGGAGACATAAAATATAAAATACAAGGCTAAAATATGTGCAAATTAAGCAGATCTTGCCCAGAAACTAGCAACATTAATTGTGTTTTGTCATGCTACTATGCTGCTATGAAGTCCTCAAGTGTACTCTGATCAGGACACAGGTAAGTGTTGTTGTCTGCATGTCAATACAATCACGAACTATGTTTGTATAAATGTAGTTTTACATTTCTATAAATGTAATGGCACTCCAAACAGGAAAACAACTTACCAGTTTCTACCAATCCAATCATTTCTTCATTGGCAACGCAGTCTTCAAGCCACCACAATGAAGCTTTCCGTGAATTGTTGAAGGAGCTTTTATGAGGCAGTCTTTGAAGGAAAAGGAGTTCAGAAATGGTTAAAGGAGACCAGGAAGAGATTGATTTCAAAAAGCAGGTGGCTTCATAGGCTATTTTACAGCCAATTGTATATATAAGATTTATATGCTGAATACTGAGAGAGAAAAAGTACTATTGCTTTAAAATTGGAGGAAGAAACATCAATTACATGAATTATGCTGAAGACACTACTCAGAGAGCTGAATCTACAAATTATACACAGTGTAAGTCACAGTCAAGGAGCACAATGAACAAAACAAGACAAAACTAATGACAACAGGTGCAGCTAGTGCTGAATTGATAAGGGAGACATTGAAGGGGTAGATTATTTAAGGCTATCAATAAAAAAACTACCAGCAGTCAATAAATACTGGCAATTAGCACTTGATACGATAGCAGTGAAGGCCTTGAAAAGTTACTCAGATGCTATAATGTCTCTATACAGTGGTGGGATTCAACCAGTTCGCACCTATTATGGAGAACTGGTTATTAGCTTTCTCAGCAGTTCAGAGAACCGGTTGTTGGAAGAAATCTCAGTTTGTTATTTTCCACTTTACAGGGCTAATCCTGTAAGGAAGGCAGGAAGGAAACATTCTGGTGTTGTTTCTAGCCTAATCTTTATTGCCCTGCTTACAGAAACTGCCTCTTTGGTTAATCCTTATTACATTGTAACAGCTAAGGCGAAGCGCCCATTGACGTGAGTGATGTTGAGTTAGCCACACCCACACAGTCACATGGCCACTGAGCCCCGCCTACCCAGCTGGTCATTAGGGCAGAGAACCGGTTGTTAAATTATTTGAATCCCACCACTGTCTCTATACCGACAAAGATCAGGCCCTCACAAGCAAGGTTTTGCTGTGACATTCTACTGAAGTGAAATTTTGGCTTTCAAGAAGCAAGTTAGAAGGAATATTGAAGCTTTTGAACTTTAGTGTTAGAGAAGACTCTTGAGAGTACTACGACAGTCAGGAAAGAAAGAAGAAAGAGATAGACTGTAGACCAAATTCTCCATTAAGGCACAATGGCCGGGCACAAACTATTGCACTTTTAGCCCTTTAGGGAAAGACCCAATTCTCTTGAAGTTCACATTACTGAGAAATGTTGAAAAAAAGGAAGAAGAGGGCGCCTAGCAGAAAGCAGATGGACTAAATTACTGTAGCAGTGAATGCACTATTGGGAGACCCTAAATTTAAATGCCAGACTGAAGACAGATCATTCTGGAGAAAGTTTCTGTCTAAGTGGTCACTAAGAATTGACATTAACTTCACTACAGTTAATCTTAGGATAACTGGGATAATCCCAAGAAATGAGAAAGAAATTAGAAGGCTTTCCTTTGTATTACAGTAGTCCCATATCCTTTTGCTCAGAGAACAGGAAATAAGAATGTGTCAGCAAAAATGTGAGTTTTACTTGAACCCCAAGATGACGTGGTCACTTCCTGTCAAAATTTCCACTACTTTTATCTGTTCAAGCAGATGTTTCATGTTGGTCAAGATCATATCTAGGAATGATGATTTCATCTCTTCTTCAATCTTCAGAAAAATGAAATGGTCAATAAGGCCATTGAGAACTTTTTGAGAATTTTGCAGTCTTAACCAAATTAGTTTTGCCACAAATATCTGGGCAGTTGGAGCTTCCTATTATTACCATGCATATTTCCCTCTGAATGTTCTGTAATCTAGTCCAGGAGATAATTATTCACTTCTTCTTCCTGGTCTATTTGTCTCCACAATTATACCTTTATTTTTCATTTTTTTTTACTATTACTTCTATAAATGCTTTCAAGTGGACCTTTATCCTCAGATTTATGGAACTTCCTTCATATATGCTTTCATTTATCCTCTCCAACATATACTTTTTGAATGTGTTATACCCTTTATTCTTCGCACTTCACTCATGACTTTCATAAAGGCCTACTAAATATGATTTACCTTCCTGTCTTAAAACTTCTACTTCTTCCTATTTATTCCCCAAAGGATTCTCTTCCAGGAGGGCAGTCAGCCTTTATTTTATATACCGTACTTCTTCTCATGTTCTGGGAAAAAAGAAACATGATTTACAGCAGGGGTGGGTTCTGGATTCTTCTATTGCTGGTTCGCTCAGGGACGGGCTTCATGCGTGTATGCGCAGTAGGTAGAAAAAACCCCAAGATGGCGCCATCTATGGCCCTGCCAATAGAACCAGTTCGGGGGCATGGCCAGCTGAAGTACTACCTACTTGGCCGAACCAGTCCAAACCGGTAGGAACCCACCTCTGATCTACAGTTTATGAGACCGTCTGTTCCTTAATCACATGTCGAGTGATGGTTTATTTTGGTTTATGTCAAGTGATGGTTTATCATGGTTCATTTTGCTTGTGGAATAATTCAGGCATGCAAAGCATTGTTTAATTGATTTATTTCTTTTTTTTTCACCTTCCTCAATTAGTTCAGGAGAGTTTTTGTTTTTTTAAAAATGCTAACTTTTAGCATTTTGTTTATCCTTTTTAGCATTTTGTTTATCCTTTTCAAAATATCTGTTCTACTTTTTATCAGGAATCCCTATATAGGCAGTGGTGGGATTCAAATACTTTAACAACTGGTTCTCTGCTCTAATGACCAGCTGAGTAGGCGGGGCTCAGTGGTCATGTGACTGTAGGTATGGCCAATTCAATGTCACTCAGGTCGATGGGCGCTTCGCCTTAGTTGTTACAATGTAATAAGGGTTAAACAGAGAGGCAATTTCTGTAAGCAGGGCAATAAACATTAGGCTAGAAACAACACTAGAAAGTTTCCTTCCTGCCTTCCTTACAGGATTAGCCCTGTAAAGTGGAAAAACACAAAAGGAAATTTCTTCCAACAACTGCTTCTCCAAACTGCTTAGAAAGCTAATAACCGGTTTTCCCAAATAGGTGCGAACTGGCTGAATCCCACCACTGCCTATAAGTGTTTGGTCTAGTGGTCAAAGCACCAGGCTAGAATCCAGGAGTCTGTGAGTTCTAGTCTTACCATGAGCATAAAAACCAGTTGATGGAGGGAAAATAGGAGGAGGAAGCAGAATGTCCATCACCTTGAGTTATTTATTAAAATGACAAAGGCAAGATAGTCAATAAATATTGGGTTTACATTTTTTACAGAAAACGTTTACTTTTTTGGATGCCTTTATAATTCCTGTCTGCTGAAGAATATAAAAAAAATTGAATGCAATCCACAGTATTTTTATTTGGATTTTACTTTAGCACAGCAATAAGATTTATATTCCCTATTATAAAAGCAATGGATTGGAATAAATAGCTGGCTGTTACAAGACTAAAAAGTAGCTTTGTGCCATTTTTTTTTTAAAAAAAAGGCTTGTTCTGGAGCAAGAAAAGAAAAGAAAAAGGCTCTCATTTTCACTACTAAAATCAACAACCACCCAACCCCAACCACCTAATTCTGCCAAAGATAACTTTCAGGTAAAGGAACTGCCAGAAGTAGTATTTTCTACATCAGGAAGCCCTCCGGTGAAGAGACACACTTCGCCTCCATGCCTCTTAAAAATGCCGCTTGCTCACACAAGCCGTGTGCCATAATATATCCTGTTGGCTTCTCCCATGTCTTATATTCTCTTTGGTGTATGTTGGTTGTAACACTGGTCCTATAATTAGAGCAAGCAGTGATGATGGAGGTGGGATGTTGCAGCTATTTTCCTTTAAGGAGCAGTGTTTTGGGCAAGGAAGATCATGCATGTGGGACTGCCTCTGAAGGCCATCTGCTTGGAGACTACAGCTCCCTTGTACAGTTGGTTGGCCATTGTACGAATAGGCTGATAGGCCAAGGGCACAATCCAACTACTAGGCACTGTTCATGTTCTTATGATGCTACAATGCTGCTATCTGGTAATTCTGTGGAGTAAGATGACCAACCCAACTATGTAATTATACTGGACAAATTAGGACAATTGTCAGGTAGGATTCTCATGACAGCTTTGTTTTGACCATTTGGAGAGCATGCAAATTCTGTCCCATTTCCCATTCAACCATAAACAAAACAACATCTTAAGTGTTGGATTGAGTAGCTTCATCTTTCTATTCTTCACAATTCATGAGCCAAAGTGCAATCCTCTTTTAAGAATTAGAATCTCTAACTAAAGATTATTGTAATGGTTGTGTTCAATGCTAGGGATATGTAGGGAGGAAATATATTACAATATTTAAGAAGTACAGCTGAGGTAGATGTAAAGACATTCATGTGATGAAAAGGGAGGAAGAAATACTCTAAGGCTGTAATCTTGGATCTGTTTGAGTTAATGCAGCATTCCAACATTGTGTTCCAACAAGTATTAATTAATGACAATATTTCGGCATTTAACAATAAGGAAAAAAAGTTGACGATGGAGTAACAATTTTTCATTAAAAATAATAATAAACCAAGCAGAAATGGAATCCTAAACTGTAGAATATGTTTAATACAGCCCCCCCCCCCAAAGCAAGTAAATAAAAATCACGTAAATTACTTTCAGCCTTTTTGGAAATCTGAGACCTGCTTTCACTCAAGATGCTATTGTTCCACTGAATCCATGTAGGAGGAAATAGTTGCACAACACAAAAAGAATAATGGGAGAAAAAAATTCCAGCTATTGTTGAAAAAGAGTTTTTTGTTCTATCGTTCAATACATTTCGTTAGGTCTTACTTTAGGAATACTACAAGCAACAACAAAAAATTGGAACAGGATAAGGAATATAAAAGAAAATTCTTGTTTTAGAAATGTATAAACTTCAAAAATAATGTGAGAATATAATTTGCAGTATAAAACAGAATTATTTTATTAATTCATATATATGTATACAGTTTGATATAATATTTACTTCCAAGAACAGTTTACAGTAACACAAGTAGCACAACACAAAAGTATATAATAAAGGTCTAGCTAAGGATGGCTCTGTCAGTATTACCATCCAATGTTCGGAACTGAAGTGTCTTACTAAAGGCCCGGAGCTTATGAGTGTTTTCTGATATAACTTCACTTTGGGTATCATTTGATTCAATATTTTGTCTCCCTTTACCTGATCTTTATACTCTATTCTCTGTATATATTCTCTGTATATATTGTTCTATTACTAATTGAAAGAGCTGAAAGGGAAAGACATTGTACAAGTGTTAACTTGTACAGCCATCAGATGGCGACACCTAACATCAAATGAATAGAAACAGAGAGAAAACTTCCTCTAACACAATTGCATGGTTAGAACTAGTAAACAAGGCTTTATTCCTTTGAGAAAAGAACTGAAACATGAAACTAGAACAAAATGTACAAAGCTGGAACTATGCATGTAAACAAACACATGTGAGAACCAGCACAGATGCTACAATTTACAGCAGGGGTGTCCAACCTTGGCAATTTAAAGACTTGTGGACTTCAATTGCATGGCTGGCTGGGGAATTCTAAGAGTTGAAGTCCACAAGTCTTAAAGTTGCCAAGGTTGGACACACCTGCCTTACAGAGTATAACAAGGGATTCTCCACCCAAAAGGTCATTGGAATCTCCCAATTCCCTTTTCTCCAGTTGGCACTCTCTACTTTTCTCCCTTGTTTGTAGATATATAATGTTTATAGGTGTGTGTGCGTTTCTGTGTACCCTGTGGAGAATTTCTTCCAATCCTCTCTACAAGGCACAGAACTGTCCTTGTTCATCAAATTGGCAGAAATGACTTGAACATCCTAGCCACAATATTCACCCGTGGTCTTCAAAGCAAACTTCTGATCTTGCATCTTCCCAGATCTGATTACCGTTCTCAAGTACAGTAGTACCTTGCTATTCAACTGCTTTGAAACTCAATTTGGTACTCAATGCATTTTGACACAAAAATTTTGGCTCGGTACTGATAATTTGTTTGGTACTCAATGCACCAACTAGAACTTGTCGATGTCAGGTGCCTTGTGACTCCCTACATTATTCCTTATGGGAAAACTTTGTTTGGTACTCATCGTTTTTGGTACTCATCATACCTCCTGGAATCAATTAACAATGAGTACCGAGGTACCATGCTACATCTTCTTCCAATAGCCCTTCAAGAAATTGGCACCAATTAGATCTCCAATTCAGATTGCCTTCCAGGCTCTCTTCCATCTCACCCAGGGGTGGTATACACTTACCTTCCCTACTGATTCACAAATATGAGTGCGTGTGCATGCACTTTTGGTGAAAAAAAAGGGCCTAAACAGGATGCCATAGAGCTGGGCATGGATGGGCGGAGCTGCCTGTGATTTCCACTACCGGTTCAGGCAATCTGGTCCAAACCGGTAGAATACCACTTTTGATCTCACCACTGACATTCCTCTGCTCTCTAATGATGACCATTCCTCTTTTAGGATAACTTTTAAAGCAGGAAAAAATCTTGTTTTTCTTCTAAAAAACTGGTAAACTTTCCATGGGCTTTCAGGTCAGCGTTGACTCCTGGACAAGTTTGGCAAGTTTTCAGAAGTGGTTTGCCCTTGCTTGCTTTCTAGGACTGAGAAAAATTAACTGACCAAGGCTCCCAGCTGGCAAGACTAGAATTCAGTTTCCTGATTTATAACTTGGTAACTTAACCACTACACCAACCTGGTTCTGCTCTCCATTAGGTATGATTTATTTTAATATAGTTCAAATGAATATCTAGGTCTGGCTAAGGAATGTATTTTAAGGGACAAAGATTGCTCTTTTTATGCATGTACATAGGTTTGTCCACAAGATGGCAGTACTAAGCTGGAAAGAGAATTGACTGAGTCATAATGAACGGTACAGTATTTCTTGTACAAAGCATTTATAGTTGTCTATAACTACACAAAATGCTATAGATAGATATTCCCCCCCAAAAGAAAAAAAAATCTGGAAAATAAGCAAATATTGCCATGATGTTTAAGACAAGGAAGGGGATGGAAAACCTTTTGTTTTCCTTTTCCTGGATAAGCTACTGGATCTATAAGTAGTCATGTGACAAAGAAAAGTTTAATAAGGGAAACTTTTCCTATTGTGAGTTTCTAGCCTCCAGTATGAAAAACAAAGGAGCTTTATTTTGTCTAGACTTTTATTCCTTCTTTTATTCCTTCACCTTTTATTCCTCTTTTATACTGGACGATAGTGGTGAAATGCAATTGACTAATTGATTATGTGCTATCTTTGCTACCCTTGTCAACTCTTGCCAGTTACCTAGATTTTCTCCACAATGGTTTGGTTCTTTAGCTCTTCAAACAGTGCACTCATTGCTATTGTAAGCGAGTCTATTCCCCTTGCTGTTAGTCATCCTCTTCTTCCTTCCACCTTTCCCAGCATTAGAGGGAATTCCCACATTCCCTTCCTCTGTGTCAAAGATGGGTGGTTCACAGAGTTATTGCGCCTTAAATATGACCAAACAAATAAATACATAAATCCTTTCTCAGAGAGGTAGGTTACACAATGTGTCTGAAGCAGTGGTGGGTTTCAACATTTTTTTAGAACCTCTTCTGTAGGTGTGGGTTGCTTTGTGGACGTGGCTTGCCAGCCATGTGACCGGGTGGGAGTGGCTTGCCAGCCATGTGACTGGGTGGGCGTGGCCAATTTGTAAAATGTGGTGAAAGTTACTTAACAACGCTCTTGCTTAGCAACCAAAATGTTGGCTCAGAAACTCTGGCTTTGAAGCACACAGGTCTTAAAGCTGTCAAGTTACAAGACCCTTGCACCCCTAACCCTTTAGAAAAAAAAACCCACAGGGGTGTTCAAACTTGACAGCTGTAAGACATGTGGACTTCAACTCCCAGAATTCCTCCTCCAGTCATGTTGGCTTAGGAACTCTGGCATTGAAGTGTGCAAGTCTTAAAGCTGTCAAGTTACAAGACCCTTGCACCCCTAACCCTTTAGAAAAAAAAACCCACAGGGGTGTTCAAACTTGACAGCTGTAAGACATGTGGACTTCAACTCCCAGAATTCCTCCTCCAGTCATGTTGGCTTAGGAACTCTGGCATTGAAGTGTGCAAGTCTTAAAGCTGTCAAGTTACAAGACCCTTGCACCCCTAACTCCTTAGGGAAAAAAATCCCAGGGGTATTCAAACTTGCCAGCTTTAAGACTTGTGGACTTCAACTCCCAGAATTCCTCCTCTCGCTCTTCATCTTGATGATGTGTGGACGGGTGGGGGTAGGGAGCTGGAACCGGTTCTAAACAGCACTGTAGATTTGTGGAATCTCTTCTATAGAAGAGGTTAGAACTGGCAGGAACCCACCCCTGGTCTGAAGTAGAAAAATTTGAGGAACTTTGAAAACATGTTCAACTTTGGAGAATTTTTTTTTAAAGGTCCCAGACAGTTCCTTTCTGATTTCAGCTGGATGGTGGGTTGGGCTGCTTAGCATGACCAACTATGGCCAAGTTAAGTAGGGATGTTTTAACTAATTCTTGCTAAAGTTTTGGTTCTTAAGTCTTGAGATATAACAGAAATCTTGCATTTTGCAACATTTAGACTTCCTTTTCTCTTGAAAGAGCTGTGAACCCTTGGCCCATAACACCCTTGGTTAGCAACATCTGCAAAGCCTCAAGGCCAAAGGGGATTGGAGCCAGAGGTGTTTTTCCCAACACTTACCACCTCTGCCTGAGAATGGAGATGGGATTTCTAAAACCCTGGAAATAACTCTTCCATGGGCACTAATGGAAACTTTGCTCATGGACTTCACCAATTTTGGGGACAACTAACTAAGGCATTTCCTCCCATGATCTATTATAACAAATAGAACTTTCACAAGAGCCTGATAGCATCATTTCAGGATTTTAAATGGAAGAATCCAAAATTGCTGATCAGCCATGTATTTCTGCTCGTTTCCCATAATCATTGTGTATGTATAGTATAGGTAAAGGTTCCCCTCGCACATATGTGCTAGTCGTTCCCGACTCCAGGGGAGGGGTGCTCATCTGTTTCAAAGACAAAGAACCAGTGGTGTCTGAAGATGTCTCCGTGGGCATGTGGCCGGCATGACTTAATGCCGAAGGCACCTGGAACACTGTTACCTTCCCATCAAAGGTGGTTCCTATTTTTCTACTTGCATTTTTACATGCTTTCGAACTGCTAGGTTGGCAGTAGCTGGGACAAGCTCACTCTGTTATGCAGCGCTAGGGATTTGAAACGCCAAACTGCTGACCTTTCTGATCGACAAGCTCAGCATCTTAGCCACTGAGCCGCCGCATCCCTCACATGTACAGTATATCTACTGGTATTTGAATGGAAATTAAATGCTGATACTACATTCACAGCATGGTATGATTTTAACATCCCACAAAAGGAGGAAAATTGTTGAATCCCGACAGTCAAATCAAGATACATTTATGATCATGTATTGTATACTAGAGCTGATAATAATTCAAGGGTGCTGTGAAGAACTTTTCCAATATTATAATGGTTTTGTTTTAAATAACTTTTTGTTGCTTCACTGCTTTCTGCCAGTAAACTCCAGTAAAACTCAACCCTAGAAGTGATAGGAATGCCAAGGCATTTCACTTAAACTCTCATTGCTAATAGAGAAAGTGAACTATGCAAATATTGCTTCTTAGTGTCACTTGAAAGAAAAAAAAAGCCCAGAATCTCCAAGGTTATTTCATCTCTATCGAATGTCATTTGTCTTCTGAAAAGACAAGGTGATAGCTGCCTCTTGGGGGAACTTTCAGGAAACGGGTTCATTTTTTAAAACTCTTCTCACCCACTATCAATCACCTAAGCATTACTTTTAAATTTGTAAGCATTTCATTTCTAGATTAAACTTCTCCAAACCGGTGTGCCCAAATGTATTGAAATACAAACCTCCTTACCAAGCACAGTTAGCCTTAGTATGGCCAGCTGTGGCCAAATCAAGTACTGTAATGAAGTTTTATATAATTCTCGCTAAGACGTGGAAAGAAGTGAAGATGAGCAGAGATGTGTCATATGATACATTTGGGGCCAAACTACAAGTTTCATTCTACATTTTGTTTTAAAAGGTCAGCTATAATGCTGGAAATATAGCGCGGGGCTCTGATGATAATGTTATCCAGACAGTTGTGTCTGATTCTTGACCATTCTATGGGCCAGGTTTCTCCACATCTTCCAATCTTGCACTATTTTTTTTAGTTTATCTGTGCTTTGGGCTTTATCTCATGGGAATTTTAACTTCTATCAAACAGCAAAGTATAAAACAGGAATTCCTCCACATAGAATGCGCATTTCCACACGGCGCACAATTGTGATTTGGGAGGAGTGCGCGTTGGACCATCTGCTTAGCCAGGGTTGGCCTTTGTGGCGTAGGTATGCGGCCACGCCTACGGACAGTTGCAGGCAACTCTAAATCAAGCTTCAGCCTTTCAAATACAAGCATTCTCCTTGCTTTGGGAAAAAGTAAGTCCTGCTTTAGCAATAGCACTTAGACTTATATACCGCTTCACAGTGCTTTACAGCCCTTTCTAAGCAGTTTACAGAATCACCATACTGCCCCCTACAACCTGGCTCCTCATTTTACTGGACTCGGAAGGTCGGACAGCTGAGTCAACCTTGAGCTGATGAGAATTGAACTACTGGCGGTTGGCAGAATTAGCCTGCAATACAGCATTCTAACCACTGCACCATCATGGATCATTTAAGTTTTAATCACTCTCACTATATATAATCTTTAAATTATTTTAATCTATCATGAACGAGAAATAAGGTAGAAGTGAATGTTGAATACTAAAGCTCATCCCAACAATTCCCCAAACTATGCTTTTATAGATTTTGTATTCAAAGGAGTTAATATTCTTATTAAAATTTAAATATCTTCTCTTCTACTTCAATTCCCCATGCTTCCTCCAGCTCTTGGAAAATATTACATTGCAATCAGAGAACACTAGGAAGCAATTCATGACCTTATTAGCAATTGTCAGATGTATATGGTGTATATCTGATGATTCCTAATAAGGACGAAACTGGTCAGGTAATGTTCCCAGTGGTCAGATTTTAAGTGGAAGAATTCCAAATGTACTGATCAACCACTAAAATCTAAACTAAAAGCACCACATAGGATAGATACACTAAGCAAAAATGGAAAATTTCTCTGTGATAAGAGGCATGATGTGGAAATTACATAAAATCTCATGCTTGGGGCATAACATAATGTCAGTTCTCTCTCATTCTGTGAGCTTAAGGCAGGGGTGACAAACTCAGGTTGTCATGGCGGCACCACATGACATATCAGGACTTCCCCCCCCCCCTTGCTAAACCCAGCATGGGTGTGGCCAGCACATGACACATCTGATCCACGGAGTTTGACAGCCCTGGCTTAAGGGAAGGTGGACCATTTATACTATTCTGATAGATTTTAATCAAAGGTAGATGCAGCTCTTTTCCAGCCTTGGTACACAGGTTTATGCTATAGGGCCTGATTATTTGAGGAAACATCTTATTTCCAATGCTTTCTGCTTGCTCAATAAGACTGGGCAGAGGTGGCACACTTCCAGTCCCTTCAATTCAACAATGTCATTTATTAGGAGGTGCACCTTCTCTGTTGCAGTGTTTACTCTCTGGAAGGGCATCAACCCAGAGATCTGTTAGATACTTGCTTTAACTACAGTGGTTTCCACCAAGGTCCTCTGCTCCGGCGGGAACTGAGGTTTAATCTTATTGGTCGAAGGGTCTGACGACTCAACCTTCGCTGGATTGTTCTCACTTGTACTTAATAAAGAGCTGTTGTTACCGTTAAGCCTGTGTGTGCCTATCCATTACCCAATCTAACAAGACCCACATGGCTCCACCCTGTAGCTGTTCTAAAAGTGTCTGAAAACCAGGGCCTGATCCCAGGCCTGGGATTAAAGTGACTGTCAAGTTAATGTTTGTTTACTTTGGATTTATTGGGTTACTTGTTCTGAATGTACTTGTTTTTTCCTTTCATGTTACTGTTCCTATTGTTCACATGTAAGCTACCCAGTGTTGCTGGGAGTCAGGCAGCCTCTAAATCAATTCAACTCAACTCAATCAAAAAATCAATGGAGTTTCCCTTAGATCTACTGTTTGTTTTAAACGTTCCAATTTTTAAAAAAAGCCTGCAAGGTGTGGCAGGAGTATTTTACTCTGTGTACATGACATAAGGTCTCCTCTAGTCAAGGGGTATGTACAATGAATGTCTGGGAAGAAGCTTGCTGTCTGGTAAGCAGGCTACAACGTTTTGTTTTTCAAAATATTTTTTAGTTTCAAAATAGAAAGGCAAACAATTTTGCAAAGAAGTGTTACCATTCCATTGGTTAGCGTGGTATCGGAGATTCTGAAATAAAGGAAAAAGAGGCACATTTTTATTACTATACGCTTTTTAAATTTTTTGTTGTTGTTTGTTTATTCTTTTGATTGGTTGATCTGTAGCAAACGATGACAACATTTGACACGCTTGCTATCAACCTGTTCATCTGAAGAACCAAGGGAGGTAAATAGTGTTCCAGCCTTTGATATTCTGCTCTGAAAACATTCAGAAACTGCATTCCTCATCACCAGTCCTCCTTCACATCTTTGGAGTACTGTCTGTCTTCATCTAGAATAAAACTAATACAGTCTTTTTTTTTAAAAAAAATAAGCACTTTGGAACATCTTCAAAGCACTTTAACCCTACCTGATCACTAAGCAGATAAGGATTATGTCCAAAAATTATTTACTTAGCTTTAAAATATGTTTACCTTGCTTCTCATTTAAGCAGATCCAAAAGTAAATTAAAAGAATACTCTGGAACAAAACATTCTTTCTAAGAGTCACTGTGACGCAATGGTTCAAATGCAGTACTGCAGCTAATTCTCCTGACTCCCAGCTGCCAGCAATTTGGCAAATCTAATCTCACCAGGCTCAAGGTTGACTCAGCCTTCTATCCTTCTGAGAGCGATAAAATGAGGACCCAGATTGTTGGGGTCAATATGCTGACTCTGTAAACCACTTAGAGACTGCTGTAAAAGCACTATGAAACGGTATATAAGTCTAAGTGCTGTTGCTACAGCTATTCAGTAAAATATTAGCATTTGGAATGAATGATTAGAAAAGCCAACAGATAGTTTACTATTGTAGTCATTTTCCTCATGACGCATAAATTTCTATCACACAACAAGCTAAATTATGCAGGACCACTGGGTGCTAGTGATTGTGATCACTAAGATGTTTTCCACTGCTGCTAAAGAAGTTTTCTGGCTGACCAAATGTGATTGCAGTCACACAGATGTTATTTAATATTGAACTTCGATGAGTTGAATGAAGCAGGCCTCAGAGTTCTCAGCCTGTGAGGATACTGAATACATTTGCTCCACTGGGAAAGAAAAACAACTCGGAATGCATATGGGTCTTTGGCTCAGGGCCTTCTTAACCTTGGCAATGCCACTAGGCAATGTTTGCCCTGGGCTTGCTATTTATTAATGTGTTCCTTAAAGTGACATTTTACCAGTTTATGTGAAGTTTGGACAAGATGTCACAGTCCATCAAGTTAATACTAGACTAGTAGCCTGGCAATTGGCATGTTGCAAATTTGTACTTTTTTGGGTGAGTAAAGAAGGAGGAATAGAATTCAATTTAGTATGTGGCTTCAGTACCAACAGTTCAGCATGTTGACTAACCAATTTAGATTAGGTTAAATGCATGAAAACATAGTTGCTGTATACTGGAAAAACATAAATAAATTCTGTAAGGTACATAAACTTTCACCCTAACCATCTTTTCCTTTTGCATCAAGGAGATAGATTAGATACATGATAGACAGACAGACAAACAGATAGATGGATGATAGATTAGAGAGATAGATAGATAGGTAGGTAGGTAGGTAGGTAGGTAGAGAGAGAGAGAGAGAGAGAGAGAGAGAGAGAGAGAGAGAGAGAGAGAGAGAGAGAGAGAGAGAGATATGATAGATTATAGAGATAGATAACAGATAGAGAAATAGAGTGATAGAGAGGTATATAAAGAGAGAGAAGAGAGAGAGAAAGAGTAAATAAAACTCAAGACTTTGGAAGGGTGAGTTGCAGGTCCAAGTCACATATGGATGGGGGACAAAGGAGATAAAAGCAGTAGTTTAGCTTGGTATGTCTCAGGGTTGGATTCCGGATTCTTTTACTGCCAGTTTGCTCAGGGACGTGCTTTAGGCACGCACAAGTTTAGTGCGCAAACATGCTTGATGCATGCTGTGTACACATGCGCAGTAGTGAAAAAATGGCTTCTGCACATGCGCAGAAGCAAAAAACAAGATGGCGGCTCCATGGACGCCACCAATAGAACCAATTTGAAGGCATGGGTGGCTGAGTTACTACTTACTCGGCCGAACCGGTCCGAACTGGTAGCAACCCAACTCTGGTATGTCTAGAAAAAGGAAAGAAAAAATAGAAAAGTTAACCTAGAAAGAATTAGCCCAAGCTTATAAGGGAATAAGGCATAAGGGTTTCAAAGTCAAGGCCCACAGGCTGGATCCGGCCTGTGGGATGCTTAGATATGGCTGTGGGGCCGCCTTGTAAACAGCGAAGAATCGGTCTGCGGTGCCTCTGCCAGAAAACTGTGTTCCATTTTTGCTGGCAGAGACATCACAGGCCAGTCCTTTGCTGTTTACAGCCGACCCCATGGGCCAGTTCTAAGCAGCCCATCTGGCCCACAGGCCTTGCGTTTGACACTCCAGGTATAGAGGAAAGCATTGCAGCCTTCTTCTTTTGCTTCTGAACTTTAGAAACCCCTCTGCCCCTGCCCCCCCTCCCGAGGTCAAACACAACCCTGATGTGGCCCTCAATGAAACCGAGTGGTAAAATGTTTGACACCCCTGGAATAAGGCAAAGGTTTATATGAATCAAAATACTTATCATTATAAAGTAGGAAGACAGTGCATGAAGCTGTTTTCCTTGCAGCTATTAACAAGAAAGGGGAAGTTGATTGTTTGCTAAGGAATTTATATCACCAACTGGCACTTTGGTCAACAAGTGAGCAAAAAGGCTTGGCACGTTTCACCCATGAGGAAATCACCTAGCAGATTGGCAGAGGAAGATGACGGCTTGAGCAGCCAGGATAATAAAAGAGAGAAGAAAAGTGAAATGGAAACTGATCCAGAAGGAGGAACCAAGCGGCCAGAAAACCAGCTACATGAAACTTTTCACAGAAATAGACTTTGGAGGGAGACTTTGCTGAAGAGGGTGGGAAAAACTCTCTTGCTTAAGTATGTACTGTGCTTCTGATTCCCCCCCCCCCCACATTTAAACAGTATATAAGAAAAAGATGAAATGAAAGCTTTGAGCAAGGTATCAGGATACAGAGAGATTCATTGCACTGAGTTCAATAATTCAGCATGGTGTAACATTTAGAATAGAATAACAGAGTTGGAAGGGACATTGGAGGTCTTCTAGTCCAATCCTCTGCCTAGGCAGGAAGACCTACACCACCCCAGACAAATGGTTATCCAACATCATCTTTAAAAATCCAGTGTTGGAGCATTCACAACTTCTGGAAGCAAGCTGTTCCACTGATAAATTGTTCTAACTGTCAGGAATTTTTTCCTTAGTTCTAAGTTGCTTCTCTCCTTGATTAGTTTCCACCCATTGCTTCTTGTTCTACCCTCAGGTGCCTTGAAGAATAGTTTGACTCCCTCTTCTTTGTGGCAACCCCTAAGATATAGGAACACTGCTATCATGTCTCCCCTAGTCCTTTTCATTAAACTAGACATACCCAGTTCCTGTAGCCATTCTTCATATGTTTTAGTCTCCAGTCTCCTAATCATCTTTGTTGCTCTTCTCTGCACTCTTTCTAGAGTCTCCACATCTCTTCTACATCGTGGTGACCAAAACTGAATACAGTGTTCCAAGTGTGGCCTTACCAAGGGTTGCCAAGCATCTGAATTTTGTTCATATGATCATGGGATGCTGTAAAAGCTGTAACAGTGAAAAATGGTCACAAATCACATTTTTCAGTGTCGTTGTAACTTTGAACAGTCACTAAACAAACTGTTGTAAGTCTAGAACTATCTGTACATTGGTTTTCTGTTCTTACCCAGAGCTTTATGTTTTTCCTTACAGGATGATTCAAAAGAAAAGGAATCATCTCTTTGTCCTATACCTACTAGTGAATGATTTAGCATTAGACTTGTTTAAACTAAATTATTCAAGAATTGGCAAGGCTCCTGCCTGGGAGTTTTTGGCAGGAATTAGCTCTTTGAACTCAGAATCACTTCTGTGTTACTACAAGGGCATCACATTCAAGGAGTCCTCTGCTGAGATATTATGTCCCTTAACCAGTGCTGGGTTTCAAATTTTTTTAGAACCTCTTCTGTAGCTGTGGCCTACTTTGTGGGAGTCGCTTGCTGGCCATGTGACCGGGTGGGAGTGGCTTGCCATCCATGTGACTGAGTGGGAATGGCTTGGCAGTCATGTGACTGGGTGGGCATGGTCAACTTGTAAAATGTGGTGAAACTCACTTAACAACGCTCTTGCTTAGCAACCAAAATGTTGGCTCAGAAACTCTGGCATTTGAAGCATGCAAGTCTTAAAGCTGTCAAGTTACAAGACCATTGCACCCCTAACCATTTAGAAAAAAACCCCCAGGGCTGTTCAAACTTGACAGCTTTAAGACTTGTGGACTTCAACTCCCAGAATTCCTCCTCCAGTCATGTTGGATCAGGAACTCTGGCATTGAAGTGTGCAAGTCTTAAAGCTGTCAAGTTACAAGACCCTTGCACTCCTAAACCTTTAGAAAAAAAACCTAGGGGTGTTCAAACTTGACAGCTTTAAGACTTTAAGGTTTAGATAGGACTCTTAGAGATGGGCGGGGCGATTGGTGAGCCAGCCAATCAGTGAGCGGAGGGCAGGGGAAGCGTGGTGTGGACGGGCGGGGGGAGGGAGCTGGAACCGGTTCTAAACGGCACGGTAGATTTGTGGAACCTCTTCCATAGAAGAGGTTAGAACTGGCAGGAACCCATGCCTGCCCTTATTCCACCCATCCATTTCAAGAGGCTCTTATAGCAAAGGGATCATCTGTCAAAATTTGAGTTGTCTCCCCCAAATCTGGTTGTTAACAGGTATGGGTGTGGCAATGGACATTGATCATCTTGAAAAGTGGTACAGGGAGAAGTAGTTGATATCCCTGAATTCTTATACTGTTGAGCAAGAACTAAAAAAGATAGAAGTGAATAAATGTTTGGTTCAGGGTTGATTTTTTTAAAAAACAAAAATGAGCAGTGTATATAGGCTTCTTATGTCAATTTTAACAAATTGGTGGGTTTTTTTTTTGCTATGATACAGTAGAGAATTTTGGGACTGGAGCTTTTACCATAGTAATATGTTGGGAGAGCCAACTGGCCGGCATGCATGCGCGCCTCGGAAACCCAACGACCAGCTGGCTGAACTGGGGCAATGGCGCACGTGCCCATAGAGAGGGCTCTGCGTGCTCACCTCTGGTACGTGTGCCATAGGTTCGCCATCACAGCTTTAGGATGTACTGGGGAAAACTTCCTAGAGGAAACAGTCCATTTATTCACCTGTGGAACTGTTGCAAACAATGGGGAAGAGAATTGTAAAGCCTTATTATAATGTCCCAGCCACTGAGAAACTTTCTGTAGGAATATCGCTCTGCAAAGAAGAGTTTGATTGCAAAATGTCAGAGGAGCGGGATGGTGGGGAGAAAAAGAAAATAATTGTGGAATTGTTGATGTAGCCATATCCCTGGTCTTTTCTCAGTCAGATGTTCGTTTCTGAACCTGTTGGAAGGAATGTATGCGGCAACAAAAGATGGGATACAGTATAAAATTATTATCCAAACTGTTCTAACCTAGGCTTTCCCAGCAGCACGAAGCCGAGTCCTTGTCCCAATAAACCCCTTTTATTTAATTTATAGTAAATTCATTTCCAGCATAGTCCTGGCCCACAGTCTTTCAAGATAGTTCACAATTACCGGCCTTTATCAGGCTTGGAGAGTGGCCTGGCCGATATCTTTCAGATCCTGTAATACTTGGCAAGAATGCAGGAATGAACTAATTGTCTCCTGCAAACACTCCTCCCCTTTCGCTTCTCTTTTATTCCCTATGGGAGGGGTCATTCACTATCCACCTGTGGCCTTACTCCCAAGTCGACCCTTGTTCCTTAGCTGTTCCCTTCATCTGGCAACTCTGTGCATGCACACATTGGGAACGGGCTCCAGCTGTTCGTCTGCCTTATTGATGTCTGACTCCGAAGGCAGCTGATAGTTGTCAGACAACCCTGGCCCCATCTCTGCCTCCAATGCAGAGCACTCATCAGAGCCTTCCCCAGACTCCAGGACTGGCCCATGTTCCTCCCCAACCTCTTCACTGCCTGCCACCAGCTCCCCTGGCCGCTGGTGGGCCACAACACAAACCTAGGGAAGCCTTACACTCTAATTATAGGTAGTCCTAGACTGACGACCACAACTGAAACCCAAATTTCTATTGCTAAGTGAGGCAGTTGTTAAGTGAGTTTTGCTCCATTTTACGACCTTTTTGCCACAGTTGTTAAACAAATCACTGTAGTTGTTAAATGAATCATTAAGCAAATCTGGCTTCCACCATTAACTTTGCTTTTCGGAAGCTGACTGGGAATATTATAAATGGTGATCACATGAACCTGGGACAGTGAAACAGTCATGCTTACATGCAGTTGCCAAGCATCTGAATTTTCATCAAGTGACCGTGGGGATGTAGCCACATTCGTAAGTGTGAAAACTGCTGATAAGTCACTTTTTTCAGTGCTGTTGTAACTTGGAACAGCCACAAAACAAATGGTTGTCATTAGAGGACTTCCTTTATAACAGAACTATAACTAGCAAACAGTGGTGGGTTCCGGATCCTGTTCCAACCGGTATGGTTGGAATGGGCCCGGCCTCACCCATATAGATGCGTGCGGTGCATGCGCACATGCGTCGTACCTGCCTGTGATGCCTCCATCCAACTTCTGCGATGCTCCAGCTGCTCGGCGGAGAGTTGCTCAGGCGCCGTATGTGCCATGCACGGGTGTGGAAGTGCCAAAAGCTTAAAGGACAGGTAAGGAGCTTGGGCGGGCAGGTGGGCCCTCTGGAGCACCGTACCGGAACGGTACCTGGTGCTCTGGGCAGGCTCCTGTACGCCCGTACCAGGGCGTACCGCCTGCAACCCACCACTGCTAGCAAAGAACAAGGCAGATCCATTCTCTTTCTCTATGCTAATAAAATTAGGAAGGAAAGGGACAGAGAAACTCTGAGAAGTCTTTTGGGTCTTCCGGAAAGAAATTCCCTATCCATAGAGAGGGAGGAAGTCACAGCAATGAGTTAAGTCTTCCAGTTGAGTAACATTTACTTCTGATATTATGTCCCTTCTAGAGGAAAAATGGGAGGGACACCAAGAGGGTGGGGGATCTGCCATTGCCTCTCAGAGTAAAGAAGAAGCTTGCATGTGAAAAATTTAGGATTTAAAATCCATCTTAAGTTTCTGTCCCAATGGAGCTTTTTCAAGAGGCAACTGGACTTCCATGTTTTTCTTTGAAGACGTTTTGCTTCTCATCCAAGAAGCTTCTTCAGCTCTGACTGGATGGTGGGGGAATGGAAGGATTTATACTTCTTGCAGACAGCTAAAGAAGCTTCTTGATTGAGAGGCAAAACGTCTTCAAAGAAAAACCAGAAAGTCCAGTTGCCCCTTGAAAAAGCATCTTTGGGATCACCGTGACCTTGATGACTGAGAATCTCCATAGATATCTTAAGTTCCTGTTCCACACCAGATCTTGTAAGGAAGGAAGCAGTTGCTCCTGAGGAAAGGAAGCAAGAAGAAACTTTTCTTCTGCCCAGGTGTGTGTGTGTGCTGTATGGCCTTAACAATTATGGAAAATTGGAAGCCGATGTTGTTAGCATTGTGGACAACCTGGACACTATGCAAGGGGAGACCAACCCTTGAGATTTTGTGTCGTAATCCGAAGTAAATCTTCCCCCAAAGATCAGGGAAATACCAGAGTACTTAAAATGCTTAATCTGCAATTCATTCAGAAGACTTGTAATTTGCATAAGGTACCTCTGCATGATATGAAACACCTTTTGTGAGAGATATGAGTAATAGCTTTGCAAGACTGAGCAGATAAGAATAAAGAATTGATGTGAAGAGCAGCATTGCTGGTCTCACTTTGCCTTGGTTGTAGGTGGCATTCACAGCTCACTCCTTATTACATTCATAATCGTAATGCCACTCTTCTCCCCCAAGTACCAAAGTAGCAGTGTATATGAATCTGGAAATTTTATACCTAGGTCTCTTTAATTATTTTACTAGTTTTCGTAGCTGCTGCAGCCGGTTAAGGGGTTTCTTAAGAAAGCAAAATTGCCATCTCTACTTTTACAATTTGTTCTAACAGGAAGAAGAAACACAAATGGGCTTCTTGGGAGTATCTATGTTAGATACTTGTTCTAACTACAGTGGTTTCCACCAAGGTCCTCTGTTCCAGCGGGAACAGAGGTTTAATCCTATTGGTCGAAGGGTCTGACAGCTCCTTATAAAAGGGCTGCTGTCAGACACAACCTTCACTGGATTGTACTCACTTGTTGTACTTAATAAAGAGCTGTTGTTACCGTTAAGCCTGTGTGTGCCTATTCATTACCCAATCTAACACTGGTGACAAAGGTGCAATTGGAAGGCACTTAGGTGAACCAAAAAGACCATAGCAATCCAGCAAGTACATCCAGCCCGGAACTCAGCGGGACTTCGAGCATCCATTTTTTGAGCGGCAGATTCCAAAACGCCCTCAGAACACAGAATAGCCATGCACGCCCCACTGACTCCATATGACCCAGTCACCAAGCACTGGGACTCATACATGCTACGATTTGACTGCTTGCTCGAGGCAAACAATTTCATGGGCCTTTCTGAAGGCCGCAAGAAGAACATGTTCTTTGGATACTGTGGCTGGGAAGTGTTTGAGATGGCGAAAGACCTCTCCGAGCCGACACCACTGCAATCAGTCGCCTGCTCCATGCTCCAGCAAATGCTGAGGATCCATTATGCCCCCAAGCCATCCAAGCACATTCGCCGGCATGAGTTTAACATTAGGAACCAGAAAGAGGGCGAGTCGATTAATGACTACATTGCGGTGCTTCGCAAGGCCGCAGCATACTGCGAATTCCGAGACCTGGACGAGTTGATTCTGGACCGCATAATTTGCAGCAGGTGGGACATTACCTTACAGAGGAGGTTACTCGCTAAATCTAACCTCACTCTGCAGATCGCCTTGGACAGGGCGTCCGAATCAGCCATCAAATCTACCGAGACTCTGCAGCGCCAAAGCGTTCCACAAGACATGTGTACATCGCGAGGCTGCAGAGCCCGAGAGCTCGGAAGGTGAGAAAGATGACAGCTGCCGCATGCGCAGTAGCCGCGCCCAGCCGGCGTACAAATTCAAACCGCATCTCCCGCCTTGCGCTAGCTGCGGAGGAGACCATGCCAGATCGGCTTGCCGTTTCCACGACGCAACCTGTCAGCCCTGCGAGCCACTGCAAATATGCCGGAGCGAATTCCCTGCCACTGCCTGGCAGCCTAGAAGTGCACCAAACCGCAACAGAGGCCCAACCAAGGGGCCTGGCAGAAGCCACCACAGCGCTCAGAGGGCGTCAATAGAGTCACCTACCACACATCAATCGGCCAGGTCCTCACCATGGTGGCCAAAAAAGCTGAAGGTCCACATCGAGGACTCTCCATGTGAGATGGAGATGGACACCGGGTCATCACTGACCATCATGCCATGATCTACCCTAAAGCAGACTATCCCTAGCCTAAAGAAGCAGCATCTTCACACCCCTGACATTGCCTACGTGATTACCAGGGAAACGGGGCCCCCATCGTGGGCCAAGGCACCTTCCAGGTGAAGTTCAAGCAGTTCAGCTGGAAACTCCCAGTGACAGTGGTGAGCAGCAACCTGCAGAGCCTCATAGGGCTAGATTGTTTCCAAGCCCTGGGCCTAGAGGTGACAGGTATCAACGCCTTGAAAGACAATGGCACTGAAGCCATTTTTAAGGAGTTTGAGGACATGTTTGGCATGATCTGGGTAAGTATGTGGGGAATCCAATTTCCTTTAGTTTGGACCCCAACATAGCCCCAATAAGGCTAAAACCCAGGAGAGTACCTTTTGCTCTCCGCCCCAAAATTGACAGGAAAATTAACAAGCTCGTAGGCCAAGGAATCCTAGAGCCTGTCAATCACGCAGGCTGGGAGATCCCCTATAGTGACACCTGTCAAATCTGATGGGTTTGTCCACATCTGCGCCGGCTACAAGTGTACAATAAATAAAGCGCTACAACAAAGCGCTTACCCTGTACCCATTGTACAGTATCTACTTCATTCATTAGGCCCGGAAAAATGTTTGCAAAATTGGACATGGCGCAGGCATACCAACAATTGCCTGTAGATGGCGCTACGGCAGAGGCCCAAACCATTGTGACACACAGGGGTGCTTTCAAATGTCACCGCCTGCAATTCGGTATTAGTATCACCCCTGGACTGTTCCAAAGCGTCTTGGAACGGCTTTTGCAGGGGATTCCAGGAGTCATCCCCTATTTCGATGACATCTTGGTATCGGCTGCAAATGAGGCGCAACTTTTGAAATGTGTACGAACAGTTTTGGCTCAAATTAGAGACAAAGGCCTCCGTCTCAAAAAAGAGAAATGCCAAATTTTCCTTTTACATTTTTTTTTTGCTTTTCATGATGAGAGCGGTGAGGCTGTGCCTCACTTGCCTCACCTGACTGCACGCCACTGGTCATTATCACCTCGCATTACCAGGTGGACCATCTTCTTAGCTGCCTACTCCTACCGCCTCATCCACTGACTAGGTTCCACTTTGGGGCATGCTGACACGTTAAGCTGCTGCTCGCTGCTGGAACTTCTCACTGACCCTATCCCCGAGATGCCAGTCCTTCTCATTGACTGCCTTTAGACTGGGCCTGTCTCGTCCAGTGACATTGCCCGTCACTCTGCAAAGGACTCCACCATCAAGCAAATTTTGAATTGGGTGTGGAGGGCATTATTATTATTTATTATTATTTATTCACATTTCTAAACCGCCCCCTCTCCCAAAAAGGGCATGGCCCAAGGGGCCTCTTGGGGCTGATTTCAAAATGTATTTTGCCAAACACGATGAGTTATTGGTTGCAAATGGCTGTTTACTGTGGTGGGACCGGGTTGGTATTCCACCCAAACTGCACATTGCAGTATTAGAGGCCTTACACGTAGGGCCTGGAATTGTCAGGTTGAAGTCTTTGGCTAGGAGTTATGTGTGGTGGCCTAACATGGACAGGGAGATTGAAGAATTGGTGACTACCTGCACACTGTGCCAGGAGTCCAGATCAGCTCCCCCAGAGGTGCACGCTAAGGAATGGGAGCGACCTCAAGCACCATGGTCTAGGGTGCACATTGACTTTGCTGGCCCAGTTCACGGCCAGACATTTCTCGTAGTTGTGGATGCCTACTCGAAATGGCTAGAGGTAGACCTGATGACCTCCACTATGGCAGAAGCATTCATCAAGGTGCTACAGAGTTTTCTCCACGCACGGCCTGCCCGACCTCTTGGTCTCTGACAACGGGCCCCAATTCATGGCCATGCAATTTGAGACCTTCCTAGCAGCGCAGGGAATTAGGCATGCCCTGGTCATGCTATTCCATCCAGCCTCCAATGGTCAGGCAGAGAGAATGGTGAGATCTGCAAAAGAGGACCTCACTAGGATGGGTCCGGGAGATTGGCAAACATGGATTGACCAACTCCAGAGCCGCCTCTCCAACGCCACTCTTAAACAACCAGAGGTAACTCCTCATGAGTTAGCCAAAGCCCTACCCAAATGGATCAAACACTCACTTCTTCCACGGCCAGCTCAAGCCCGAGGGTACCGGGAAACGTATCTGGTTATGTTGCAGGCCCGCAGCGAGCTCCGAGCGAACCGGCTCTAGAAGCTCCAGCCGTGGCCTGTGAAATGTTCCAGGAGCTTCCACCAAGTGGAGCAGCAGAGCAAACAGGTCCATCCGACCTGTCCAAAGAAACCCCTCCTACTGAACTGCGCAGGTCAGGCAGAGCTACCCAAAAGCCCGCCTACCTGCATGAGTACATAACAAGTAGGATTGTTCCATCCAATAGGGGAGGAGTGTTAGATACTTGTTTTAATTACAGTGGTTTCCACCAAGGTCTGGAACAGCTCCCGCCGGAACAGGGGTTTAATCCTATTGGTCGAAGGGTCTGACAGCTCCCTATAAAAGGGCTGCTATCCAACTCAAACTTCACTGGAGTGTTCTCACTTGTTGTGCTTAATAAAGAGCTGTTGTTACTGTTAAGCCTGTGTGTGCCTATCCATTACCCAATCTAACAATCTGTCTGTTTGATAAACTGCAGAATGCACCTAAATAAAGAACCCCTACCTCTTCACCCCATCCCTATGAAAATAATGTATCTGTATTTTTCGGAGTATAAGACGCACCTTTTCCCCTCAAAACAGAGGCTGAAATTCTGGGTACGTCTTATACACTGAATACAGCATTCTTTGCCTCTCAAAGCACTGCCCCTTCACCAAAATGGCCGTGCAGAGCCTGTAGAAGGCTTTCAGAGAGCTCCTGGGGGCTGGGGAGGGCAGAAATGAGTGAAAAATGGGCTGTTTTGTGCTCAATCTTGCCTCCCAGCCCCCAGGAGTACTCCTAAAGGCTATGCATGCAAGTTTGATTTGATAGAAATGGGCCCATTTTTGCAAAAAATGAGCCACTTTTTGCTCATTTTTTGGGGGGGGCATCCCCCAGGAGCACTCTGCAAGCTCCCCAAAGGCTATTCATGCCTTTTTTTTGAAGAAGAAGAAGAAAAACAGGCCCATTTTTGGGAGGTTTGCAGAGTGCAAAACCCTTTTTTAAAAACTTGCCTCTTCAAAACCTTGGTGCGTCTTATACTCCGATGCGACTTATACTCCGAAAAATACGGTAGCTTTTTTTGCCTCTTAGCTTTGAAAATTGATCCCAGAAAGCTATGGCCATTCCTGGCATCCACTTTTACCTCTAAATGAATGCTTACTGCCTGGGAAGGCTAAAAGCCTTTGCTTTATCATCATTCCTTTGAGAATGTAAAGTAGAAGCAGTATTTATAGCAATAGTACTTAGACTTACATACCACTTTGTAGTGCTTTACAGCCCTCTCTAAGTGATTTACAGAGTCAGCATATTGCCCCCACAATCTGGGTCCTCATTTTACAGACCTTGGAAGGATGGAAGGATGAGTCAACCTTGAGACTGGTGAGATTCGGATTTCCAAATTGAGGGCAGCCAGCAGTCAGCAGAAGTAGCCTGCATTCTACCCGCTGTGCCACCGCAGCTCTTAAAACTATATAAATACTATAAATATAAATTTAATAAATATATTTCTTGATAAATGAGGCTTAATCAAACTGAAGCTGACGAATGTGATGGTGCTATTACAAAATATTTGTACACACCACAACTGTGATGGCAAAGATCTGTTCAAACAAGCCAGGAGTATATTTGTTTTCCAACTACAGGTAGTCATCATTTAGCGACATTTGGTCAGTCATTAAGCAAAGCAGCCACTAAGCGAAACCACAACTGTGCATATGAGCTTATTTCAGCTTTCTTTGCTTTACAGACCTGCAAAGGTCATAAATGTGACAATTAGTCATAACGTCACTTTTTCATCTCTTTTGTAAATGCAAATGTTGCTAAACAAGGACTATGCCCTCTTTATTAGAATATATTCTACAACACACACACACACACACACACACACACACATGTTCACATTCATACAAAGTATTAAAGATGATTAGTGGACTGGAGCCTATAACATATAAAGAACAGTTGCAGGAATTGAGTATGTCTAGTTTGGTGAAAAGAAGGACTAGGGCAGACATGATAGCAGTGTTTCAATATCTCAGGGGCTGCCACAAGGAAGAGGGAGTCAAGCTATTCTCCAAAGCACCTGAAGGCTGGACAAGAAGCAATGGATGGAAACTAATCAAGGAGAGAAGCAGCCTAGAACTAAGAAGAAATTTCCTTACAGAACAATTAACCAGTGTAATGACTTGCCTCCAGAAGTTGGGAGGAAGGAAGGGCTGAAGGGAGGGAGTAAGGAAGTATTTAAGTAAGTGGAGGAAACATTGGATGCAGATGAGAAGATAGGAGGAGATAACTGTGCGTGAAAGGAAACTATAAAAACAGAACTAAAATTTACCAGGCAAGCAATTAACTGGCATGCTGCTTTATGACAACTGTTGATTTTATTTGTAAGTCTTGCTCATTCCTTTGCTTTCGGTAGCTATTTTTATTCTTATACACCCACTCCCTCCTCATTTGTGGGGAATTATGTAGACAAAAATACTTCTTAGGATCCTCCTATGGTTGTAAAAATATCCTTTCACTAGTAATTCAGCTTTAATGGTTTGAAGCATGGATCACTGAACAAATGTCAGTGTTGGGGGTCAACAAGACTAGGATCTCTGAGGAAACTCCATAGCAGAGACCAGTGATGTGCGGTGAGGTTTACGGCTGGTGAGGCTGGTGATGTCATCAGGAAGGCGGGGAATGGGACCATTTGTGCTGGAGGCTGAGGCTGCACATGTGATCCCATTCCCCGCCTTCCTGAGCGTCCTCCGCCGGCTCGCGCTCCGCGGTCCTCGCATCCTTCCCGGATGACGAAGCCACTTTGCAGTCCAGCAGAGGCAGGAAGGTTCTCGTCGTTCCCCAGTCGCTTTCGTGGCTTCGTCATCTGGGAGCGCCGAATTTCTGCCTCCGCAACTCGTGGGCACGGATGGACGGAGGTAGCCAGAGTGGCGCCGAGGTAGTCCGGCGACCGAGGATCTCCATCGCTCGCTCGCTCGCTCTTTTGTCTGCCCGGACCGCCTCGGCGTCGCTCTGGCTACATCCGTCCGGCCGCGCCCGGATTTTGCGCAAGTCCAGCAGAGGCAGGAAGGTTCTCGTCGTTCCCCAGTCGCTTTTGTGGCTTCGTCATCCGGGAGCGCCAACAACATTTCTGCCTCCGCAGCTCGTGGGCGCGGACGGACGGAGGTAGCGGATGGACAGAGGTAGCCAGAGTGGCGCCGAGGCAGTCCGGTGGGCGAGCGACCGAGGACCTCCATCGCTCGCTCGCTCTTTCGTCTGCCCGGACCACCTCGGCGTCGCTCTGGCTACATCCGTCCGGCCGCGCCCGGATTTTGCGCAGGTCCAGCAGAGGCAGGAAGGTTCTCGTCGTTCCCCAGTCGCTTTCGTGGCTTCGTCATCCGGAAGCGCCGACAACATTTCTGCCTCCGCAGCTCGCGGGCGCGGATGGACGGAGGTAGCCAGAGTGGCGCTGAGGCAGTCTGGCGGGCGAGCGACTGAGGACCTCCATCGCTCGCTCGCTCTTTCATCTGCCCGGACCACCTCGGCATCGCTCTAGCTACATCTGTCCAACCGCGCCCGGGAGCTGCGGAGGCAGAAATGTTTTTGGCTCTCCCGGATGACGAAGCCACGAAAGCGACTGGGGAACGACGAGAACCTTCCTGCCTCTGCTGGATTTTGCGCAAGTCCAGCAGAGGCAGGAAGGTTCTCGTCGTTCCCCAGTCACTTTCGTGGCTTTGTCATCTGGGAGTGCTGAAAACATTTCTGCTTCTGCAGCTCCCAGGCGCGACCAGGCAGATGTATATAATATTATATTATATATATATATATATAGTATATAATATTATATACTATTATTTCATGAAGAGAGGTGAGGCTCTGCCTCCCTTGCCTCCCCTGACCGCACGTCCCTGGCAGAGACCCATCACATTTTGTTTAAGAATGGTTTGACAGAAACAGAGATAAGTGTATTACAATAGAAGATAATCTCTGTAGCTCAGGGTTGAACCATACATCCCACTGACCTTATTTATTTGTGGACATTTCAGTATCCAACTAGGTAACATCATCAGTGCTAGTGAGTATGGGATTTGCTTCCTGTTTATTTACAATAGCTTGCCCTGCAACAATTGGTGGGGGTGAGCTTTTCTTCTTTGTGGTTTCTTGATTAGGATATCGTCTTCCGCTTAGTTGTTTATCAGATGTTAATCTGTTTATTTGGGGGTCTCTTATTTGGGTGTCTATTGATGAATAGACATTGGAACACTGCTATCATGTCTCCCCTAGTCCTTCTTTCTATTAAACTAGACATACCCAGTTCCTGCAACCATTCTTCATGTTTTAGTCTCCAGTCCGCTAATCATCTTTGTTGCTCTTCTCTGCACTCTTTCTAGAGTCTCCACATCTTTTCTACATTGTGGCGACCAAAACTGAATGCAGTATTCCAAGTGTGGCCTTACCAAGGAAATATAAACTGGTATTAACACTTCACGTGATCTTGATTCTATCCCTCTCTTGATGCAGCCTAGAACTGTGTCGGCTTTTTTGGCAGCTGCTGCACACTGCTGGCTCATATTTAAATGGTTCATCACTAGGACTCCAAGATCCCTTTCACAGTTAATATTATTGAGGAAAGTACCACCTATACTGTACCTGTGCATTTTGTTTTTCTTGCCTAAATGTAGAACCTTACTCTTTTCACCATTGAATTTCATTTTATTACATAGCACCCAACGTTCAAGTGTTTCAAGATCCTTCTGTATCTTAAGCCTATCTTCTGGAGTGTTGGCTATTCCTGCCAGCTTGGTGTCATCTGCAAATTTGATGAGTTCCCCATTGAGTCCCTCATCCAAATCATTGATGATGTTGAAGAGTACTGGGCCTAAAACAGAGCCTTGGGGTACTCCACTGCATACTTCCCTTAAAATGATGAGAACAGCTGAGATAACTTATCAGATGGTACTGAACAAAGAAGAATTACCTTTTAGATTGGCAGATGTGAGGTAAATTAAACATTTTCATGGAGTTCTATCCAAAACGAAAAAAAACTTGTGATATAAAAAGAATACAGAGATAATAATTTTGGTAGAAAGGGCAAACTGACTGTTACTTTGGGAAATGTAGAATCACAAAACCACAACAATGTAAATTGAAATTCCCTGACATGGATTTTTAACATTTAATGCTAAATTAGGAGATCCATGAATGTTGCTATCAAAAATACATTCAGATTTCCTGGACTAGGAAAAATACAGCTGTCCTTAAAAAAATATGTGATGTGAGGAGGATTCCTTTTTATCTGCTGAAGAGTGTAATTGGAAGGAAGAGGAGAAAGAAAATGTAGATGCAACAGAACATCCACTGGTATTATTTATTACAAGAAAGAGTGTCATTGGTCTTCATAGACATCTCTGGGTCTTTATTAGAAGACATACAGCCAAATTTGGCAGAGAGTACAGCAAATAATTCCCTTTCTAGGAAGCAAGAGGCATAGTGGAGGAAAACACCTATTATGGAGTGGAGGTCGTTTCAGAAGAAGTCTGTGGAAAACAGAACAAAGATGAGGGAGGCAGAGCTGCTAAGAAATGGTATGGAGTGGTATAGAGAGAGCATCAGTGGTGGTATTCAGCCAGTTTTGACGGGTTCGGGCGAACTGGAAGTGGCGACCTGTGGGTAGGCCCCCGCTCTATGTCGTCCTATTTAGCCACGTTTTCTACACCATGCGCATGCATACAAGCTGTGTGTGTGAGCAAAGCGTATGCGCGGAAGGCCGCACACATTTATGGAAGGCGCACGCACTGACAGTTTCTGTGCGCGGAGAACTGGTGGTAAAATTACGTGAAACCCACTTCTGGAGAGGATCCCTGTACGTAAAACTAACAGTTGAACCACTGAAGAAACTGTAAGGGATGACATTGGTAGGGAAACAAGTGGTTGGCAAGGAAACAGTGAGGAAGTTCAGGGAAAGGGAAATGCCATAGATAGCTCTTCACTTCAATGATCCCCCCTCCCCCAACAAGGGACGTTTTCAAACAATCACAATAGTACAATTAAACAAATCTTTAAATAATTTATTTCGACTGCTGAATTTCCTTCATTGTCTTGCCATTCTGTATTAACAAGAAGGATTTTTTTTAAAAAGGAGAATGAAATAAAGAGCAAATTATTATACTGGCAATGTGCAAATTTCCAACATTACATTTTTTGAAATAACATAAATATTTAAATACGCCTTCACATTTTACAAAGCTCACAAAATCATACACGTGAATTTGAACAGCGAAGGACTGTGACACTAGCAGTGTTTCTCATAATGGGGATTACATACACATGCAAAACGCAAGCAGTTGGCGTACATGCTTCCCCCCCCCCCTAATTTTCAGAGAAAGAAAACAAGAGATGCACAAGGCTTTGGGAAAAATGGAAGATTTAAATGGCAGCGCTCCAAATACATTCTCGTTTGGTGATTACTCAGAACAAGATGCAGTTATGGCAGATAATGGCTCGAGATTGCAAACTTACACTGTGGAAATAAGTAGGATTTCACAGGAGTGGCCACCTTACAAACAGCACAGAGCCTCCCCCCCCCTCACTATTAGATATATCAACAGTCAGATACAACTGAGGACTGTAGGGATGTGTGAATGTGGGAAAGCAAAAACAAAAAAACAAGCCTGTCTATTTTGGGAACCTCATAGTCCAGAAGTTAACACTTAATTATAAGGACACAGAGGCCCACAGAAGATCCTTCTAATTTCTTAGTAAATTCCAAAGGATTATAACAGTTCAGCAAACTTTTGATTAACTAGTAGAGGTCAGACATGAAGAGAAAGCAGATTTGTTATATCATCTACAATACAGGAAGATGTATTGTAAAAAAGACTTTTGCTCTTTTCTCTTAATAAACACAGAGTAGGTTGTTTCTAATCTATCAGTATGCTTCCATGTCAATCAATATACACGCATATTTAGGAACCTTTATTTTTCTCATGATCTCCCTCCCCCACTTTCCCTTCTCAAATGTTACACTTAAAAATTACCTATGCTCTTTCACATTCTAAATTACAAGAGGTTTAGCAACTACACCCTCATTCAAACCACACAGAACAGTCAATGGAAAAACATCAGTCAGCGTTCCAAGGCCAAATTTTATGGGTTTATAGCTGCTCTACGTGCATAAAACTTTCATTTAGAAACACTGCCCCCCCCTCCAAAACCCCACCCTTACATAAAACAAATGTAGCAGCAGCCAACAACTTTAAAAAAGGACAAGCAAGCAAAAATGGTAAAAAGTTCTCCCACAACTTCCTAATATTTTGTTCAATCTTAGCTCTACCGTATCAGCATTTTCAGAGCAATCACACACACAATTTTTATGACTGTTGTAGAAAGCAGTTCATTACAAATTTTTGGCTGGTTTCATTAAAGACAGAATGCTCACAATTTAGACAGAAAGTAAGAGACGTATTAGCAGAAAAGCATGCAAAGAGCAGCATTATCTATTTTTCTCATACAAGTATTATTCAATATCAAACATAATCCAAAATATTTTCGAGAAAAGAGGTTTTGTAGTCAAGTATAAAATGTCTTGCCATTCACCATCCGTGCCGGAAGCCTCCTTTACTATCCCAGGATTAACGTTCTCGACCTGCATAGTTCTGCATTTATATATATATCTATATATATACATACATACATGTGTGTATCTACATATGCACAAAAGAAATCAGCTTATTGTTTTCCCTCCAAAGTCACCTTTTTCACAAGACTGAAGAAGATCAATTTTTATGACAGTTGTAGAAAGCTGTAGCAAGACAATTAAGTGTTTTGAACATAGCACCATTCCTTTTTTTTCCCTTTTGCAAGGCAAAAAAAAAAAAGCATTTGCTATCCATATATTTGTTTGAACTGATAGCACTCGTTGCAATAGCCATTGCACTTGTTATTACCATAGTGATCACAAGCAGGGGCTCGGCAACGCTGTTTGGGAAGTTCATCGGCTGAAGGTTCAATCTGAGGTGTTCCAGACTGTCTCCGTTGGCTGACACGCAAGCACTCTTGACAGACCTCTGCACTCCGGGAAGCTAAATTATTCCTGCACGAAACTTTAGCACATTTGCGTTTTTGAGAGCGTGCAGTTTTCTGGTGCAAATCTTGATGTTGTCCCGTTTGCTGTAAAGATTAAAAACATATTTTAAATGGAAAGCAGTTAAAGGACTCTCCTTCAATAAACCTGCTGCATTTACATTAGACTTTGTTAATTACCATGAATATAAGAATACTTAACAAAATTTATGTGGAGCTGAATATTTTTTAATCATTCATTTTTTTAAAAAAAGAAAGAAATACACTTGATTTCCTTGAAAAGAGTTAATGACTACAACATGGAGAATGACTGAACAACTGCCTGCATGTGAAACAGATTAACTGGGCATATGGCTAATGTAAAACATGAATTTCCTAGTTGTGGTAAACATCAGCTTCCCTCTCCTCCCAGTGCAAACAACTACTTCCTTACCCATGTTATTATGATCTAATCCCCATCAATCTACTGACTACCAGGATGTTGTAATATCAAAATGACCCATTATGGAAAGAAACCTCTATCAAGCAATATATTTTTGCTAATAAACAAAAGCAGAAAACTTTCTTCCTCCTTTGCAAAGAAGTGGGAAAGCATTTATCATTTTATACCATCTTCCAAGAATCCTCTACAATAAACACGTAAATTGAGTAGAAGGCAATATTTTGCTGATTCTTTCATGGAATCATATAGACTGTCTAGGAAGATAAGTATAAGATTACATTGGGAAGAATGAGTTGCCTTTGGGTGCTGACCTCTGATTGTCTCACTATTTTGTCTTCAGTCCTTCTGGCTTCATGGAGCCGCTTGCTCTGTGCTTCAATAAAACATTTCTGGCAGTATCCCTCAAGCATGGTGCTCCCTATTGTGCCACATTCTCGGCCTGGGCAGGAAACGGTATTTTGATAGACAGCAGCTGAGATTCCAGGATGCTCCAAAACGGGAGACGTCACAGGAGACCTTCGCTGATGAAGCAGGGGAGCCTCTATAATAAAAGGAGAACAGGAGAAAAACAATCACTCTAATGTTAACTCTGAGGAGAGAATGATAAAAGGGCCAAGTTATCTGATTCACTTCCCTCATTCTACAACTCTGGTATGTATTCAGAAGAAAAGCTGAGGCATATAATTTAGGAAAGCTATTTTTAAAAAAACTCCCTGGGCCTTTTTGGTAATTGCTTAAGAAGCAGGTGACGTTTATTTTTCCTGGCAATGAAATACACGAGGAAAGACAGGTATCAACTTTCTACTTTTACTACACTGTAAAATATTCTACAATTTATATCTACGAAACTTACAATTGCTATGTATTTCAATTCCAGATGATTTTCCAATTCAGAAAATAATGTGAAAAATCTAAAGTTCCCCAGTAACAAAAATAAACAGATGTAGTTAAGGTTCTTCTGTATGTCAGCAAAATATGAAAACAGCCCTCCAATTATTATTATGGTAAATGACTAATGCAAGCTGAGCAAATTCTACTGTGGCTGCATGTGCACAGTACAACACTTCAAAGGTTTCAGAGCTCTGTGCTACGCTTGATCTTAGTCAAAAGGCTATTTTGTTATACTCCATTTGCATTTATCGGATGTTCTCTTGCAAATTCAAAATTGAGTCCCTCCCAATTGATTAAGAAAGAGGAAGATAGAATCAAATGATATTCTCTTACTTGCCTCTATTTTCTCGATACTCGAAGTAACACAGGGTACAAAAGCCTTCATTCTGGAGAGTCCCGAAAAAATTACAGCTGGGCTTCCTGCATTTACTGTTTCTGCTCCTTGGTTCCGTTCTCTGGGGCTGAACATAGGGTGGCGCTTCCACCTTATTGCTGTTGGTTACTGTGTGACAGGAATGCTGCAAAAAACCTTGTGATAGGGGAATAGGATCAGAACTGGACCTCTGATGGGTGGAAGGCATAGTGCCGGAGCCGGCATTTGAGGAATGGTCTCTAGTCCGTTTGAAGCAAGTGCTACACATCCCATTGAAGGTTCTGTTGGTGTCCTTAAGGCAGGATGTGCAAGTCACACAATTCGAATGCTGTGGGTCACTTGGAGTATTGCAAGGATTGACCTCTGCACAGTTGTAACAACGTTCACAAAGCCCGTTGTATTGCACATTCAGTGTGAAAGGGCAGCCTGGGGCCCTGCACTTCATAGCAGTTGTTTCACTGTATAGAAAAAGACTTGGAGCTGTGGGAGGTGCAGAACGAGGTTCTGAGCTGGAATTTTCAGAAGTCCAGGCAGGAAGGTGGTGGCGTTCATCCTTTGGGTAACTGGACCTATTTCCCCGGGGCTTCTCTGAGCCTGACCAGAAGTGCTGCCTCTTTACCAAATTTGCCTTTTGTCTCTGTTCTGAGCACTCATGGCAGAATGGCTGGGTATTCACAGACATGTAGAAAGGGCAGTTGGGAGTTTCACATTTTGCCTCCATAAGCGATAGCTGGGATAACTGCAACGCCAGCCCGTTCCTCGCACCCGTTTCCTTCCCAATAAATTCACTGTTTTCTTTCCACCTCTTGTACTCATGTTGTACCAGCTGAAAGTAATCTTCCACCAGATTAATCTCTTTGGGCAAGTTACCTTCATCCAACCTTGAAAAAAGTAAAGGGAGAAGGAATTAATATCACTGGAGGGAGAAAAGGGAATGCTCTTACACAAGCTGAGAAGAAAGTTTGAAGAACTGTGATTTATATAATCAAGTATAGCATTACAACTGAAAACCTACACTAATAATATGTTACCGAAGGAAGTGGATTTTTTTTTAAAAAAGATGAAATTACCAGGAAGAGTTTCATGCATACTTGCAGAAAGAGTTGATAATGACATTTAATGCTTCTTTTAAGAACATTCCTTCCTAATTACATCATGGACCAAATTGTAAGGCCCAGGTGGCTTATAGGCTCACACTTCTCATTCCAATTAGATTTCTTCCCTATTAAACAATATGACTTCTCACTCACTACATAGTTTTGTTTGAAAACAATTCTAAATATTACAACAAAAGAAAGTAGTCGGAACACTAACTTAGCTGGAATACCAACTATGTCCCCCCTTTCTGGTTCAAGATACCTTGAGCCTTGTTATGTTTTATTTCCACAGAACTATTCAGGCTTGATTTCTGCAATGCTTTGTATAATACAAGTATGTGGGGATGACCTTGGGAGATAGCTCAGAGACACAGCCAAGGAAACAATCAGCTAACAAAGGCAGCTGAGACCGCATGAGAACACTTTTTCTGCCTGATCTACAAGGCCAATAATATACTATTCAGGAACTTTAACTTAACACAGTTGCAAGAACAGGAGTGATTTGCTCCATTGAAGGAAATACACAGCTGTAAAGGTGTTGCAGCAAACAATGGACTCTAGACAAGATGTTTTAATCAACACGCGGGCCATTTTAAATTGCTACTACTTATCTTGCTGGAGGGCGCTTGGAAAGACGCCGTGTACAATATTCTTGGGAGGGCATATGGGCATGCTTTACAAGGAACTCTTAACTGCTCTCCAAGGATTAAATACAAATTATAGCTTTTGACCTGCTTGTGGATCAGTTGATTTGCATTTTCCTCTCAAATTCTGCTCATAGTTGTTCCAAATTTGGGAAGTGATTTCATGTCATCCCAGAAGACTAACAGAAAAAGGCAGATTCAACAATCTAATCATGGGGAACTGAGGAGCATTATGGTTTACAACATCGGAGCGAATGGCACTAAGCTTCCGTAAGGTAAACCTTAACTGAATTTACTGCTTTAGACATGATAGTGATTGACTAGAGATGCTTAGAAAATTCTCCAACAGTTAAAAGAACATGAAAAGGGAACAGCAGAGCTAGTGAGTTTGCTATTCAAATATTTTGTGCTGCAGCTATACCCCCGCTCCCCGGCTGTAGCAGTGGTACTTCTCTGTCTTCATATACTGATATCTGAACAAAGAATAGGTCCACATCTCACTTTACAAAAGGTTTGCTCTCTATGTAGGCATTGGTATGAACGAACCATTTTTTTCTCATTGGTGGCAAGGAATTCTTGCAGATAAGCATGACGGCTAGGCACACAGACTCCATCAATAATAAGAATGAAAGACTAGTCCCACTTTTCCTTGATTTTCCCTCCTCCCCTCTGCATACCCTCATACACAAGGGAAAAAGGAAGGAATAGCATATGAATATCCTTATTGCCCCTCAGATAGATGAATCTCAAGAGAGTAAAATAACATGGTTTCATCTTGGATTGTCATCTTTGCAGGAAGAGGGATGACAAAAAAAGCTGTAGACAATACCTTTAAAAAAATAATATACCAGTTCCTGGTTGAAGATCAGGAAAAGGATCTATGTTCACTATTTTTTAAATCTTCCTGAACTAACATGTATGTTTTGCTTAACATTAACATTGTACATCTTGCAAGAGGGTATTTAACAATACTTTAAAAATATTATCAAATAATAATAATGTTGGAAGGGGACAAGACTTATACTAACTTTGCAGCATTAATGAGATGTGTTGTCCCTGGGTCCCATCCTTGTACAGGAATTTCAATCACCATGAGATAGTCTCTTATCAGTTTTTCTTTCTCTCTTTCTTCAGCGTCAGTTAAAAAATGCACTTTCAAGTCTTCAAATCTTCCTCTTTCACAACTGACTAAAGGAACTGCCTTGATTTCTACAGAAAGAAATAAGAAAAAGGGAATGAATCAAATAGGATAGAGAAGAGCACAATGGCAGAAGTCACTCACAGATCAAGTTTGGCATTTTTTACCCAAACAACCAATAATATAAACAAAAGTCTAGTAATGGCATTAATGAGGTATAAGCAAATGATGAAAAATATTAGGAATTCTAAACCAGGCAAATAACCTGTCTAAGGTGACCGTAACAATGCAAAATAGGTTTGGGGCTGTCAGCTTGGATGACAGAAGGAACAGGAAAATGGAAGCACAATATAGTCTGGTATTCAAATGCATACCTGGCCCACTATCCTTCAGAACAACCAAAGGAGTGAAGTGCATACTGTCGTAAGCAAGAATGATAGGATATCGATAACAGTCGTCTGCTGACCAATGGAGAGGCAGATAAATTCCACCAACGTTCAGAGGGGAAAAGCTGGAACCTGACTGCAAACTTCTGAGCATTTTATCTATAAGAAAAGATAAACAGGTTGAGTTAATATTAGGCTCCTCTATTTTAATTTCTAAAGATTCATAAGTACATAAACAACTCAGAGTGACAACAACTTAACACTAGTTGATTTCGGGAGAATGAAGGCTGGAAAGTGAGTATACTGTAAATGGCTGGATGGTGGATTTTTTTAATGCCTAGTTTAGAACAGATATATAATAATTCTAATGTTTTCTATAGGAAGCCATGATGGGGGTTTTTTTAACCATCAAAGGGGATTCTAAAAGTTGGGAAAAAGAAGCTTGGGAGCCACCTCTGGCAACCCTGCCCTAAAACCTGGATTGCACATTGTACCAAATTACAACAGCACAATGAATGAATATGGGACCGAGGGAAGAATTGCTTTGATCCTTTAATGAATGAATATTGGAAAAGAGGGAAAGTTTGGGGTCAAATTACGAAATACCTATTGTTCTTCTTAGGCAATTATTACACGGAGGGATGATAACACATACACACACAAATGTGAGCACATAAAATGGGGTCTTAGAAGTACTGGTATTATGTCCATCAACTCCTACCTGCAACAACTATGATGGGGCGCCTTAAGACGTTGGCAAGGACAAATATATGGATTTCTTCCAGACAGGTATACTGAAGGCCTGTGTGGGCAACTGATGTTTCTGCAGATGCCATTTTAATAAGATTGTCCCATTCATCATCCCAGTTCTAATATAGAAAAATAAGATGCATCAGGAATCATCATGCAATGCTGAAGCCCTCGCACACCAGAAATACAGTTAAATGCTTTTCTTCTGCTACAAATCAATGTATTTTTTAGCACGTCATGTTGAAAGATTGAAGTATTGGTAAATGCATTATTGAGGGGGGGATCATTCTTTGTTTATAATCAGAACTAATCAAGTGGTCATTTTTACTCCCATTCCCAATCATTCTTCTAGAAATAAGTTCTAAACATGAGTCATCTTTGGTTTTATTGTTTTTTAATAGCATTCCTACACATCACCTTATTTTCTATTCTATGCATGTCCCAACAGGATGAATGGGTCTACCCCTATGGCTATCCTAGGTACCAGCATGACATGATGGTGAAGAAATGTGTCATGCGTAAGGGTACCAGCACACAACAATCTGGGCAAGAGGTAAGCAGAGGCATGCTATTCTCCTGTTGCTTGAATTTCAGCGATGGTATTTCAGCGATGAGGAAAGGGATCTAATTAGCAAAATATTTTTTTTAAAAAAAATCTAGGACTACTCCTTTCGGAGTCCATCACAGACAGAAATAGCACTTGGTATTTCTACATTAATTTCCAGTTGAACAAACAATCAGACTAGTGACTACTTATAAGGATGCCAATTCAGGACTGAATAGCATTCTGTCTGCTAGGGGAGGACGGGACAGCTCAGCTAAGCTACTGCTTCTAATTAGGCAAACTAGTGATAAAGGAGAGAAAATGACTAGATATTTTTAGGGAGATTTGCATGGATAGCCATCAGCAATCTGTACGGTAAAGCTTAAAAAAGGATGAAATATTCAACTGGCACAGACTCTGTGATGGAATAGGTATGACCACACTGCATATTCCCAAGAGGCAGGAATTTAAAAAATAAACATATAATTGTTTTCATTTCCACTACTGCAGTAATGGTGCATTTTTCTCCATAATAGGAAAAACAGACAAACGCCAACTTTGTAAGATGTGGGTGGTCCGTGGAAATAACCCAAATTGGGGGAGGTTACTTAGCCTGGAAACTCCACAATAGTGAAACTCTTTGTTAATGAATTGAGCAATCCAGTAAAGTTATAGGATTAAGATGTTTTAACTGACGGAGGGCTCCACAATTTTTACTTTGTTAATTGTATCCCATTGTGTGTAATGACCACAAGGAATCACAACCCAAAGATATAAAGATTTAAAACATTCTTCCCTTACATAAACCTTACCCTGGTATCATAGCAGAGTCCTGTTGCCACAAATTCCTGTGATTTAAGGGTTTCTCGCTGCCAGCGCAGTTTAAAATTGCGTGTATCGGCTTCCTTAAGCACACTAAACAATGTTTTTCTCAGAAGCAGGTCAACGTCTTGGACACCCCACATATACTGGGAAGCAGCGTGCATGAGACAATTTCCATCTCCTGCAGGAAAATAAACAATTAAGATATTCAAATATACAGTACATTACAAATCACAAATAAAAGAATATCAATATATGTAATGACAACAAGGGACTCTAATGGGATGCTGCAGCGGGCAGCAAACTGTAACAGGCCTCTTGCTTTTTCCTTTGATGTACACAGAATCCTGGTTGATAAGCATGCACAGTGAGAGAGGCAGGCAGTTATAATGCAGCTATTAATCTGAATTATCAGGCAAAAGTGTATTTGGATGCTGATATAAGCATTAGCTTTTCAAGTATTAATTTATTTTAAAATATTACATCTCCTTGTTTCATATGTATTTATCAAGATCTGAAAATTAATTTGGGGGCACTTTTTAATGCCTGTTTATTTTGTTACTGTATACAACTATGCTGTAAAAAAAATCCTAGGTGTCGTTTTGTATTTCTTCATATTATAGCTTATAAAATGCTTTATAACCATTTTTTAAAGTACTATGTTCAGTATTAAATAAATGAATAGATTTTTCAAGAACTTAATCTGGTCATGTGTCCGTCCCCCCCAGCCCCCATTCCTTGCTTGTTCAACTTAGGACAATTCATGGAAGGCATTTTCAGTGGTGCAAGTAAGCTTGGTTTTTTTCAGTAACTATGTAAAAGGGTTTAAATACAAGAGTAGATAAAAACAAATGAATGGCATGAAATGCTGATTTATAGGCTTCTGGCTCTGTAAAGCAATAAAATATGGCATAGAGGTAGGACAATTATTATTACATCCTTCAAAAAAATTCCCTGTGCAAAATCTAGAGCAAAGATAAGAAGTTTTTTCCCTGTGTATGCTTGTTTTCAGTTCTTTATTGAGAACTACCAGTCCAAAATTCCCTAAGCAACATTTGGAATTCCCCAGTGTTAAGATATTTGACTAGCAATTGAGTAACAGCTATTGTACTTCTTGTTCTGATGTACAGACATTTGAACTGTGAAGTACACACTGGACTTTCCAAGTGGGTGTGGTTAGGTTATGCTGGAATGCCTATTCATTAGAGAAGCGAAATTACTAGTTAGTAGATCTTGGAATCTTTTAAAATGGCATGCTTTCCTTCAGTCATTGTCTCTTAGATTATCAAATGTGTGTGAGGTCTTTGTAATAGCACTCCCATTTCTATTCTGCATTTAATATTTGCATCCATTTATTAAAACTAACTTTGCTACAACTGTGGGTGCATTTATTTTTTTGTTCTCAAAACGAATAATAAAATTTCCATGCAATAAAATGCATATAGTCCTGTAAGAATGACAACTTATGGTTGTACTAAAGGTGCAAAAATATCTTTTACAAATCCTGTCATTATCTCCACAGGGAAGAAAATAAATGTTGATGCCCTTATAGAATCCTTCGTATGTTCAGAGTCCTCAGATATCTTCTGATTCCCCTATCACCTACATTCTCAATATTCCCCATTCCAAATGCACTGAAACATGTCCAGTATGTTTTGCTTCTGATGTGTAGCATAGAGGCTGCCAATGGTCAGAAAAATAGCCATGGTAGGCATCGCGAGGTTAATGCACTCCAAACATGGACTACAAGTTCCATTTCTCCAACCAAGAAGGCCAGTTTTGTCTAATAGACCACCTAAAGGCATTAGTTGAGAAGGAGTCCCCTTGGAGAGTCAACTGAAGGCGCAAGAGCTAAGAACAGTGTGACTGTAGGGCAGCAGTATCCATGGAAGAGGGAGTTAGGCCAAAGCAGGCAAGATTGCATACATAATGTCACACTCCAAACTCCGCCTTTTTACATGTGTCAATGTTGCATACGCATTCAACAGGACACTACCATGGTTTCCAACTTAGCTGTTTTGACACCACGCCTACACTCTGCAGAAACTGCAATGCACAACTCCTTGAAAAAAAATTTCAATGTAGAAACCTGGAGGAATGTAGGCAAGTGACAGAAAGATTTCTATATTGGAATACGGTAGTCAATGAAAAGAGAGTTGACTTTATCTGAGATGAATCTGCCAGTTTTAGCGCTCTACCTAAAAATGAACCTTTTAAAATTTCTTTTTCTAAATTCATCACAACACACAGTATTAATACCACGTGACCAATTCATTTTATAAAACTTGAAGGGCCCTGATTCTCTAAGTAAGACTATACTGTAGAGCTGGATAAGTCAGCAACAGCAAGATAATTTTGGGACAAAAATTGGGAATTTGGGACAAAAATGTTGATTATATACATTTTAGGAAATGCAAACATGAAGCTAGGTGAGGAAAATACAAATACTCTTTTCATGTATTTATTTGCGCATATATTTTTCAAATGCTGTCTAGTTCAAACCACTTCCTATGTAATGTTTTAGCCACTTACTAATTGGACATACAGCTAAAGTTTAGAGAGATTATACTGGAAACACTGAAACTGAGAAAGATATGAGAACACCAATGAAGCTTTCTGACAAAGCATTGATCTGAAATTTGTATTACTTCACAGAAGGCATTGTCTTACTATTTTTGCCCAAAGATAAATTTGTTTCAATTAATCCACCTCCTTGTTAAATCTGAACAGCTCTGGGTGGCACCATGAATAATAATCAAAGAAACAATTGTAAATTATGGTAGCCTATATTTTTGCCTATATTTGGCATGATTGTGGGGGAACCCAGGGTACCTGTGACTCTAACAAACCTATGTTTTGAGCATAACACTGGATTTCTAAGAAATTAATATAACTTATTCTTAGGAGCCCATTTTATATTAGACATGTATTTCAATTTTAAAAAGAAGAGGAGAATACAGCTCATTTATGGTGTTTTTTTTTAAAGTACTTTCATTTAGACAGGGCTCATTCAAGGTCCATTGTTGGAATAACTATAGTAAATGGTATCAGTTAGCCACCACTAACTCATCTGGTACCCTCCAGATGCATTGGACCAACCCTATGAATAGCGACATTTGGGAAGAAACTAACATTTGGGAAGGAACGGAATTGAAAATTCCAGGCATGTTACTTTTACACTGCCAGAACAATTTTAAATTACAGTTATACAATGAACCTGACTTACCATTAGTCTTCAATGGCATAAGTTTTTTAACTTCTCGACACCAGTTCAACTTCTTTTGGCGTTCCAGTGAGTTTTGAGTTGCTTGGTCAATTAGAGATTTTTGAAGAAGCTTCTGAAAAGGCGGGCAAAAATGACACATCCTGAACATCTCTATGGTGTATCTATGCATAGTTTTAAAATGCTGGATAATTCCATTGTTGTATTTGACAAGGTCTTCAGACATCAGCTGTCTTATCTTCACAGCTTTCAGCATGTTGCTCGAATATAAGTCTTGAGGAATGATCTGTGATCCAGCCATTCTGTAAGAAGAAACCTACAAGAAAACGACACTAGTTATTCATGGCTTGATTTACCTCACAAAATGTGTCCTAAATGCTCCTTCTAATGCAGGCATGTAAAAAGCAGTATTATAAGTCACTTTTCAATATTTGCATCTTCATGTGGTTTATCATGAATAATTTTAAGCAAACACTTATTTTTTTTTTAGTAGCACATGGCATAGCTTGAGTTACCCATCTTTAATTATATATTGCTGTGGGAAAAGAAATCTGTACCTAAGGGATATCCTTAGATGATGTCAAATCTAAAGATACTACGGTTGAGTGTATCTAACACCGCAGAACTGAAGAGCCATAATTATTCAGCTGTAAATCTTTCTGATGACAATGAATTTCCTTTTAGTTTAGAATCCCCCCCATATATATTTTTTCCATTCCATATTCTCCCTCACACAGTCTGGTGACCTTGGGGAATTTTTTATTTTTTAGTAGCACATGGCATAGCTTGAATTGCCCATCTTTAATTATATATTGCAGTCTGAAACATTATTAGGATGGCATGGGTAATACTGTCCACTATTTGAATAACCAGAATAATTTTAAAGAATACAGGTAGTCCTCAACCTACAACGGTTAATTTACTGACTATTCGAAATTACAATAGCACTGAAAATGTGACTTATGACCATTTTTCACACTTATGACCCTGGCAGAATCCCCATGGTCACGTGATTTATACCTGGATGCTTGACAACTGGTTCATATTTATGATGGTTGCAGTGTCCCGGGGTCATGTGATCACCTTTTGTGACCTTCTGACAAAGCCAATGGGGAAGTCAGATTCACTTAACAACTTCACATTAAAAAATGTGACAAGAAGAGTCGTAAATTGGGGCAAAACTCACTTAACAAATTTCTCACTTAGCAACATAAATGTTGGGCTCAATTATGGTCGTAAATTCAGGATTACCTGTATTCCAAGTCATCATCTTAAAAGACTTTTTCCACAGATTATTAAAATATGATATTTCATTGAAATGCAGTGGTCTCACATTTGCTCCGTTCAACAATACTAAGACTGGAAAAATCTGTCCATAAAAGGAAATATTTACAACAGGTTTTTCTCTTGGATTTTCCTCCTTAGTTTCAAGACTGATATTTTGATATTTTAATGCTACGCATGAATCTTAGAAACTCAGTGACCTATACTTCAGGTATTTAAAAATTCCCAGAATCTTCTTGTAAAAAATATGGGGTTTTTTTACAAGCAAAGTTAGCTCTCATCATAAACAAATCAAATCAAAAACAGACATTGTAAGCAACAGTGACGTGCCATTATTTGTCCTAAAGTAAATAAGCATCAAAAGATCCTGAATGGTATATAGGAAATAATTTGTATTAAATATATATATGTCTTACAAAAGAAAATATTTTATAAGGGAAACTGTTTAGAGCTGTCTTGTAAAGAATATCTCTATAGGAATTGAAAACAAAACAGTTATTGGATCAACAGAAAACTTGAGATATATAAAAAAGTTTTAATGACACCAGGTTATGATTTTATATAGAAAGCGCTACAGCTAAGCACTCAAGATGAAAATAAGATATCTTATCATTAGAGTAGACCCACAGAATCCAATTCTATTGATTTCATTTACCAAAATAAGAAAAAAAATCTGGATTTCATTCTTAATTACACTAGATAATTAAATATGTTTTTATAAAAGCTATTTAAAGCATTGATGGAAATAAATGCTTAATTATGCAGGAATCGCACAATTCAATTGTGTTTTAATATTTATTTTATATGAACTATTAATAATACAAAGTCTAAAATGTGTGAAGACAAAAAAAATCACTGATCAGTAGAATATGTAGTAGTAATTTTCCTCCTCCTAACAAGATCATTTTTTCCAGAATTGTATGTATATGAAGACATCTAGAATTATAAGAATTATAGTGCTTAAGACAAGCATGTTTTCAATTCTAAAGTTAATAAGGGTATAGACAGTTCCCATCTGACAGCTCTCACAAGTACATAATAGTGGAAGATGGTTTTGAGTCAATGGGAAAGTTGGTATGAATAACAATGATTACCTAAATAAGAAACGTATGCTTAGGCCTTTAACTGGTTCTTTCCAATATTACATAATAATAAACTATCCAATTAGTTAAGTTCAATTGTAAAGCTCATTCACATTCCTGAACTGTTATCAGCAGTTCCCTTTAATGCAATCTTTGTTATGTGATTAAGCATACTGTACATCTTGAGTTTTCCAACCATCCTACTTACATTTAATCCTAGTAATTTCAATACGTTTTATTTATTTAGCAATATAAGTGCATATGCAGTTTCACCCTAACAAAGGTTTTATCCTGGACGATGCATGGTTTTGTTTTTCTTCATCTTGATTGCAAAAATCTCACCAACAATTTAAAAAAAACACCATTGCCTCCATATGTCAATGGAGATTCTCAGTCATGCAGGTCATGGTTGTCTCAAAGGTGCTTTTTTTTTTTTCCAAAAAGCATCCTTCCATTCTCCATCCACCTTCCAGCCAGACCTAATGAAGTTTCTTAGATGAGAAGCAATATGTCTTATTCTTCCACAAAAGAAAAAAAACATAGTCCAATTGCCTTTTGAAAAAAAGTATCTTTGAGACATCGCCTCCATAATTTTAAATATGACATTTTATGAAAAAAATAAAATAAAACTACCTTTTAAAAATTAATGGTTATCAAACTTTTAATACTTAGCAAAGTGAAAAATAGAAGCATATTGTTTTAGACAATCTGGTATCCACCAAATGTGTCAGACTAAAATTCTCATCATACCTTGTCAGGATGGAACAGGATTTTGGTGGATGGAGATGGTGGGAAATCTAGTCAAACCAGGAAAGTATACAACTGGGAAAGACTTGACTAAGGGATTTCAACTTCTCGACTGGCCACTACAGGTAGGCTTAAAATGACTGAGTGATATAAATATCAATCTTGATATTCATATTAAGCTATTATACTCATTAACCACTGAACTTGTCAGCTGGAAAGCTGAACAACCTGGGTTTGAGACCTGAACGCTGCATGAGGAAGTGAGTTCCCATTACTTGTCCCATCTCCTCCCCACCAGCAGTTTGAAAGCATGTAAATGCGAGTAGATAAATAGGTATTACTTTGGTGGGAACAATGTTCTGTGTGCCTCAGTGTATAGTCATGCTAGCGACATGACCACAGAAGTGCCTTCGGACAATGCTGGCTTCCTTGGCTAAGAAACGGAAGTGAGCAATACCCCTTAGAGTCCGAATCAACTGGACAGGGTAACTTTTATCTTTACCTTTAAATAACACAAGAGAATTCTAGCTTCTAATATCTAATAACTGTAACTATGCATAAAGAAAGATTATAGCAAATTGGGCCATTTGTCCAACACCAGCAACAGCTTAATCTGGATGAAAATAAAAAACTGGAATCAAATCAGAAACATATCATTAATCTCTTCATGTCCACTAAGAAATTAGTTCCAAAAAACTCAATGAATTTTAGTTTAAAAGGAAGAGACTGACCAAGGTATGATGTAAAAATAGACTTATGACACTAAACAGAACTGACTATGGTCACATTACTTGGCACTTACATATAAGCTTCTAGATTTCTAGTACTTTTACCAAAATCTAAGACCACAATTTTGGCTTTATGAACTCTTATGGGTCAATTCTATTCCACATTTTGGGAAATATTCTTGAACCTCAACCTGATGAGAGTTTCATGATTATTGCTGCTAAAAAACTGAATAAAGTGCATTTATTGGACTGTCTCAATTGCCTACAGTTAAAGTTCTCACTACAAAGTCTTGAGTCTACTGTCTATGTTATCAGTTGCCATCCCTAAGCATCTGCATGATGAGGCTCGCCTTTTAAACAGTAAATATTTGATTATCTTTCCCTGACACATACATAGCTACAATTTTCTGTGAAGTTATTGAAACTTATTTCCAGGTAAAAGGCTTAGAATTGCAGTCTGTAGTAAAGCGGCACCAAAAAAATGTTTATAGATAAATAAGACGTTTCTCTATAATTTTCTCTCTGGCCAACTTTTATGTTTGTTTCTAAGATGTAACTATGGAATATATATTCCATATATTTCATATATGTGAAATAAACTAGAAAATATGCATTGCTAAAATGGTCATTTGTGACCACCAAACATAACCTGCTAAGATGAGGTACTCTGAGGAATTGGGATGCTAGGATTAACCATACCTGGCTGCAAATATTTGAGCAAATTATATTTCTGTATCTCTTTGCTTCTGTTTACTGGTTACCTGGAATTTTTGTAGTTCAGTTTTAATAGACCTAGATAATATTTCAATCTTTGAAATTTCCAGGTAGGGGTTGGCAAGATCCCTGTCGAAAATACATATATAAAATTACTTAACTAACTATAAGGAAATTACCTATGTTCCATAGATCATAATTCTGTTATTTGATCTGACAATAATAAAGATATCCCAGCTGTTACCCTAAAAAGCCCCCCCCTCCCCCAAATCTAATTACGGCAAATATTACAGACTGTACTTCAAACCCAGACATGCAACTAAAACTGTTTTAATTCTGTGGATTATATTGGTCTGTATATTCACAAAATTTATTCATAAAACTTCTACAGTCTCACTAGCATTACTGTTATTAGGCAGAATGCATAAGCAACCTTAAGCAGCTAAATTGACATTAGGCAATTTTTGATATTTATTATTAATTTACTATTATTCAGGGAAAAGAGAAAATTATTTATTTGTGTCAATGTAACTTGACCAACTTTGCATAAAGTGAGTATTATATTGGCTGTTCTGTCTCTGGCAGAAAGTTATCCTAAATAAATAATTATACAAAGAGCTAACCATCACTGTTAAGGAATTGGAATTTCAGCTAAAATTTGGAGATCCCTCACTTATAAAACCTTTTCAAATATTGAAATATTGAACCTTTTGAAAGATTTTATAGAATAACTAACAGAATTACTTCACTTCAATGGGGCTTCCTTTCCTACAAGTAAGATTATATGTTATTCTTTTTTTTTCAACAGCACCATATTTATCCATTTTTGTAATATAATATAGTATCATATGATACTGCATTATATTATAGTATTATACATATATATACATATATATACATATATACATATATACATATATACATACACACACACACACACACACACACACACACACACACACACACACACACACACACACATATATATATATATATATATATATATATATATATATATATATATATATATATATATATATATATAATAGTATAAGGGGTATAGTATCAAATAGTATAATAAGAGTGTGGTTATATACTGTTATACTATTAATTATAATAGTATAATTATCATTAACTAACTAAGGCAGAATATCAGCAAATAGCCCGAGCCTGTAAAGATGAAGTAAGGAAAGCTAAGGCTCACAATGAAGAAAGGCTTGCCACAAAAGTAAAAAATAACAAAAAAAGCTTCTTCCAACATGTTAAAACAAGAAAAAGGTTAAAGAAGCAATTGGTCCATTGCTGGGAGAAAGTGGCAAGAAGGTGACAAGCAACAGGGGGAAAGCAGAACTGTTTAACTCATTTTTTGCATCTGTCTTTACACAAAGGGATAAAACAGTCCAACCTATCAAGAACAGCACCACAAAAATCAGATTAGGAACACAAATTGAAATAGGGAAGAAAATGGTAAGTGAGCTACCCTAGTCTACCCTAGACTAGTTCAAATCACCAGGACCGGATGGATTACACCCCAAGGGTCTGAAGGAACTGGCAGATGAAATCTCAGAACCACTGAACTATATCTTTCAGAGATCCTGGAGCACCGGGGAACTGCCAGAGGACTGGAAAAGAGCTGATGTGGTTCCCATCTTCAAAAAAAGGGGAAAAAAAAGATCCAGGAAACTATAGACCTATCAGCCTGATCTCAATACCAGGAAAGATTCTGGAAAAGATAATCAAGCAACGAATTAGCGAACGCTTAGAAGTAAACAAATTAATAGCCAAAAGCCAACATAGGTTTGTCAAAAACAAATCATCCCAGACTAATCTTATTGCATTCTTTGACAAAGTGACAAAATAAGTGGACCAGAGGAATGCCGTCGATATAGTTTACTTGGACTTCAGTAAGGCATTTGATAAGGTACACCATAACCTACTACTAGATAAAGTAGAAGAATGTGGGTTGGACAGCATCACCACTAGATGGATTTGTAACTGGTTGACCAACCGCACTCAACATGTAGTCCTCAATGGAACTGCATCTACATGGAGAGAAGTATGCAGTGGAGTACCCCAAGGCTCTGTTTTAGGCCCAGTACTCTTCAATATCTTCATCAATGATTTGACTGAGGGAATAAATGGGGAACCCATCAAATTTGCAGATGACACCAAGCTGACAGGAATAGCCAACACTCCAGAAGACAGGTTCAAGATACAGAAGGATCTTGACAAACTTGAACATTGGGCCCTATCTAATAAAATGAAATTCAATGGTGAAGAGTAAGGTTCTACATTTAGGCAAGAAAAACAAAATGCACAGGTACAGTATAGGTGGTACTTTCCTCAATAGTATTAACTGTGAAAGGGATCTTGGAGTCCTAGTGGTCAACCATTTAATATGAGCCAGCAGTGTGCAGCAGCTGCCAAAAAAGCCGACACAGTTCTAGGCTACATAAATAGAGGGATAGAATCAAGATCACGTGAAGTGTTAATACCACTTTATAATGCCTTGGTAAGGCCACACTTGGAATACTGCATTCAGTTCTGGTCGCCACGATGTAGACAAGATGTGGAGACTCTAGAAAGAGTGCAGAGAAGAGCAACAAAGATGATTAGCGGACTGGAGACAAAAACGTATGAAGAACGGTTGCAGGAACTGGGTATGTCTAGTTTAATAGAAAGAAGGACTAGGGGAGACATGATAGCAGTGTTCCAATATCTCAGAGGTTGCCACAAAGAAGAGGGAGTCAAACTATTCTCCAAGGCACCTGAGGGTAGAACAAGAAGCAATGGAAACTAATCAAGGAGAGAAGCAACTTAGAACTGAGGACAAATTTCCTGAGAGTTAGAACAAATAATCAGTGGAACACCTTGCCTCCAGAAGTTGTGAATGCCCCAACACTGGAAGTCTTTAAGAAGATGTTGGGTAGCCATTTGTCTGAAATGTTATAGGGTTTCCTGCCTAGGCAGGGGGTTGGACTAGAGGACCTCCAAGGTCTCTTCCAACTCTGCTATTGTATTGTATTAAAAAGGATATACCTGCATATTGTATTACATCTTGTAATATCCACATATAATATGCATTCTTCAAAAAGTGCATTCTATTAAAAATAGAGAATACTTCTTTCATAACTACTTTTAGGAGCTGTCATACTCTTATGTAACTTTATACAACAAACAAGTATAACTTGTACATTTGTAGTTCTTGCTGCAGAGGCGTTTTTGTACCAGAGTTCAACCCCAAGTTATCTTCAGTAGTAAATCCAATTTCTACTATCTATAAACTAATGAAAGTTCCCCTCAGCCTTTAAGTTTTGCTTTGCCTAGGCCAAAGAGCAATCCACTTTTAATATGACATTGCTTTATGCTTAATGTTTCCATTAAGCCAAAATTAGAAGAACTGGTGTGGCAACATTTACAGATATTTTTAAGTGGGGAGGAGAGTGCATCAACTATATTTATATTTTTCTATAATATAAATACATCTGACTTTCCCCGCTTGACCAAAGCACCTGTCTTCAGCATGCCTTGTCTAGCCTTCTTTATAATTCAGTTTCCTCAACTGTTTAATTATTACATTAGGCTGAATTTTTATCTCTTGGAAGAAAACTAGCTTGAATTCACTGGGAATTATGTTCTGAGTAGTTTATTTATTTGGAAAATGTACAGTATTAGCTGCCCATCCAACAAAGCAACTCTGCACAGCTAATACCATTCAGAGACCTCCAAGAACTGAATGAAATAAGCTCCAAGGATCACAACACACCCTGCAACTCTGATGTACACAAAAGAGAAGGCAATTCTCTGATCATCTTCACAGCTTTTTCAAAATCCAAACAATTCTGCATTAAATAATAAAGAATGGAAGGAAGCAGCTTCTTCGGTTCTATTTAGGGACTGCCCCATAATGCTAAATTTCACTGCTTCCAAAGCGACCCCTTCTCTCCACCCCCAACTGGTAGAAAAGCAGGAGGGGTGCATCTCCCAACGCCAAACTCCATTTATGCACTATTGTGCAGCCCCCAGGCTGGAGCCAACCATCCCTCTGTTCTTCTCCGACCATCTGCGCGTAGCAACTCCGCAGAATCGAAACCGGACACAGAACTTACCCGGATCGCTGTGAAGAAAGACCGTGCAATCAAAATCCTAATCCTCCTCAATACAAACGAGTCAGGCGTTGGGCGATGCAATTTGGGGACCCATGAATCCCAATCCCGTCCTTTGAGCGCTTTAGGAGGGTGACTCCCGGGCTCATCCACCGGGTTCCTCTTCTGCCTCTCTTGCCAAGAGTTGCAAAGAGGTTCTGAGTCGGTCGGAGCAGGACTATTTGTTTTTCCTTCCGTTAGTAAGGAGGAAATCTCTACCCCCCATCTCAAAGTTCCACAGTGGGGATTTCCACATCAGCCGCCAAGGGATTTTCCGAGGTGACACCCCTGCCTGGGCAGGAACAGCAGCTGCTTTAAAGAGCCGGAGCGGCTGGGCGCGATGAATCTCCAGGGGGCGCTGGAGACGCGAAAAACACGCGACGCATGATCAGACCGGCACGTGATGTTCGCCGTCATCCAGCCACTCTGACCTGGATAAACCTTTTTCTCTCCGCCTCTCCGGCTGGGTTTCTCCCAGGTGACTTACGGAGTGCCTTTGCCCCCCCCCACTTCTTCTCTTTTATTTGAAAGGCGTTTTTAATTGATTTGTGAGGGGTGGGAACCGTTTTCTCCCCCCCTCGTCCTCACTTTATGTTTTAATGACCCGGAACAGCATTTACACGAACCATATGCCGTAGGAAAATCCCAGAAGGCGTAGGTTGAGAATCTGAGATCTTTCCAGTAGCTGCATTTGTCTCAGAGAAGATGGGATATGTCGTTAAAACAACAGAAATCGTGGACTCTCCATCACGAGGTTTTTTAAGAGACTAGTCAGCCACTTGTCTGAAACGGTATCGGTTCTACTGCTTGAGCAGGGGGCTGGACTAGAAGACCTCCAAGGACCCTTCCAGATTCTATTTTATTCCATTCCATTCTTTCATTGTTTTCTATTGTTTACTTATTGTTTACATTGTTTACTTCATTGGAACATGAAAAGGGAGACATCAGAGGAGATACCACTGTGGGTCCACGATCCAAAAGCCTGCTGCGTGAATCCATTATTAAAGTGCAAAAAACCTGTGATAGCTTGATTTTAAGCTATATGCTTTCAATTAAAATGGCATTTTTGTAAGTTTATGTTTTATTAATTAAGTAATATAAAACTCTACCTAATTATAGTATGGAGTACTTGGTGTCCTCTGGAGTTAATTCTTTGCTTGCAGATATTTTATTACTTTAGCTTCCTAGCATCATGCATACACCTCAGAAAGCACCAAAGATTCCACAGTTCAGTCCTGAACAAATGCTACTTACAGTAGCTTCCCACTGATTATCCTCAGAAATGATTAAAGATGATCTATCAGAGGCGTAATCACACATGATTTGAAAGACATCAAGGGGTGGACTGGGTGACCTACTATTTCTAAAAATGCTGCAAGTCATGAAGTGCTGAGAATGTAAGGATTTCTGCTTATATACAAAATATGATTGAAAAAAAATATGACCTTTGCTTGGTCATGGAGTATTGATGTGATAGTAAAGCAACACCCTTCGCATCCTGTTTTCTATATAACTATTAAACTTCCTTGAACTCTGTCACACAGCTTTTTGACAAGAGTAAACCTTTTACTGTATTCTGAGACTTAATACGCTGCAGACTTACATTAAATGAATAGTCCATGTACTGTGAATTTACTGGATTAAAAAATGCCATTATATTCGATATCCATACAGGTGCATTCTTTTTTTACTTTGTGGTTTCATATGTTAATATAAATTAAATTCAGAAGGAAAAAAATTGTAGTAGAATATAAAAACTGTTCCCAAAGCAAATATTTATGGGAGACCTGTTAAATGAATGTCCGGTGTCTGATCATCAACATTAAACAGTGATGACACTTTCAAAATACTTTGTTACACACCTCTGTCCATTTTTGATGATAGATGATAAAGGAACAAAGATAGCTAAACTGCCAGTAGGGAAATGATTTAAAAATCTTTCACCCACTTCCACCTCCCTGCTTCCCCAAACTTTCAAAGGCAGCAAATAGCCAGCCTATCTTCACTTCTTCCTTCTGTTTTCACTTTTATTTGGAGGTCTGAAAATACTATGATCTAATCAGTGCTCCAGTCCATTAATAGAGAATAAAAATGTAATTCTTACCCAAAATTCAGAAATCAATATTTTAAACATTAAATAGCCATTTATTTTGCAGAATGTAACACATGCGCTTACTGGTACCAGTATTTTTTTTTCTGACATTTTTATGGGCTCAGAACGCTCCAACATTACCGCTCCCTTTAGCATCTGGGGATTGGTTACACGCTCTCCACAGCATCAGCTAATGTCAGTTACATAAGGCTCATGATTGGAGGAAATATGTTAGCTTGTCTCTGCACTAGGAACTTTTAGGTGACCAGATGTCCCGCTTTTGGCGGGACAGTCCTGATTTTTAACAATTTGTCCCACATCCCACGTCGTTTTTAAAAAGTCCCGATTTTTGGAAAGAATGCACGACAAGCTAGGGAACGGCGGGAGAACGGGAAGGGAATATACGGATTTCGGCGGCCATGTGGCTATTTAGCCAGGATCAATGTTCCCTCTAAGGTGCACGGCTGCGCAGCCGCGCACGTGGCAAGAAAACACTGTGCAGCAGTTTGCAACTGCCGCACAGTGATTTCTACTGTCACAGGCTCCGGAAGCAGGGGAGGTCCTTTGCAGGTGGCTAGAACTGGCCGCCCGCAAAGGACCTCCCCGGACTTGTTTTGATGAGCGCGAGGCGACTGACAGTAGTTTGCGCCGGCCGCGCATGCTCAAACTATTGTCAGTCACCCTGTGTTCAGCAAAGCAAGCCTGGGGAGGTCCTTTGTGGACAGCCAGTCCTAGCTGCTTGCGCCTGGTGCTGGGGCTGAAGTGAACCCCCAAAGCCCCCACTGCCACTAGAATAACTGCTGTTGCCGCCGCCTCCTCCTCCAACAGCGCCACCACATTTGCTGCCTGATGCTGCAGCTGAGGTGAAGCCGCCAAAGCTCCCGCTGGTGCCCCTGCCCATGGCAGCGGCACCTCCCCCTCCGCTCGGAGCACCTGAGCTGGCCCCCCCCATTACCCCTGCCCCCTCCTCCTGCACTGTGCTTTTGAGGAGCCATGAGGCCGCGGGAGCCAGTAGGAAGATGGCGGAGGGGGTGGGAGCAGGAAAAAAAATGCCTCATGGCTTCTCAAAACCATGGCGGAGGAAGAGGAGGCGGCAGGGGTAACGCGGTGCCCAGCTCAGGTGCTCCGAGCAGAGGGAGTGGTGCCGCCACCGCTGCCACGGGTGGAGGCGCCAGCGGGAGCTTTGGCAGCTTCACCTTAGCCACAGCGCCGGGCAGCAAATGTGGTGGTGCTGTTCTAAGTGTCAGGAAATTTCTCCTCAGTTCTAAGTTGCTTCTCTCCGTTTAAAAGAAATCAGTTTTGATTTTGTTTCAGATAAACCCATACAGATCCAGGAAAAGGTTACCTCAGCTCTCCATGTCAATGGATATGGTACAAAGGTACAAGTCTAGAGCTGGCTTTAAGCACTGCAAAGCCCTCTTGTGGAGGTGTCCATACTAAGCAGTAAAAGATAATAGTATCAAACTACACCAAGTTACACTAACATTGAATGTCTAGAAATGCCCAAAACAAGATCATCATAATTATTGCAAATTTGTGGATACAAACTTAAATAAACATATTTTAAAATTTTAGTGCAATGAAAATTAGAAAGTTCAATTTTTAAAGAAGTTTCTGCCATTAAATAGATCAACCTATAGTTTTTAGGTGATTTTATCGGGCAATATAGAAAAATTGCAAAATAATGACTTGGGGAAAAGATTTACTAGCTTAACTTTATTTTATTTTTTGAGGAAAATTATTTTTGAGGAATTAAATCTTCATGTCTTTCACTAATGAAAGATTTTGGAAAAAATCTTGATCAAAAGTCATATAAACTTTTAGATGAAGCTGTTGTTACTGTTGTTACTCTTGTTATTTTAAGATGTTATACTCCAGTAGTTTTAATTCTATTGCGCTCCTGATTATTATATTTATACTTTAAAAATTAGCAATTTATTTTAGAAATATATAGATACATACATACATTTATATTCTGTATAGCATGTGATGAAAAGTTCATTCAAATATTTTTTACCCCTTTTTCTATTGAGTTGATAATGCTGACATTGTAAGATATTGGGTCATTCTTGTTTCCATTGCCCTGGAGACTAACAATCATGTGCCAACTTTCCGATATTTAATTGCGGAACCACAGTAGTAGAGTAAAAATTATATATGGGCTCTGGAGATGTTCTTATGTATATACAGTATATTCTTTTCAGCCTATTCTTTTTAGGGAAGTCAAAATAATTTCTTGGAAAATTAGACATGTTTCACATTACCTCACTTTGCTGATATGCTGATCTTCAATTATGAATCCATATCAAGGAAAGAACTGGCTCATGGAAGGAAAAAGATTAAGAAAGAAAATGGATGATTGAATGAATAATATCTTCCTAAGACTCGAAAGCTTGAATTTTTAGTGTTGAGAAACAATCAGCTGATTTTCAATGTAAAATTTTCCAGACATGATTCTTAATTAATTGATTGCAGGTGTTATATTAATCCTATATGGACTGTTGACAGTCCAATACAAGTTTAGCACCTATAGAAAGCTTTTTTAACATTAAAAAAATGGCGGGGAAGAAATATCTCGCCCCGCTTTTTCCCTTATAGCCCTCTTGACATATTCTTAAGGCAGGAAAATATAGATCAGTCAAAAAGATCTTTCATATAAAAAGTCTGCGCATGAACTCTTCAGTTTGCATCTCACATGCAGATAATAGCTTTGGGTGTTACTTGGAACCCTGAGATGCCTCTCAGTCACGCCACTCCAGGTGCAGGGCAAGTTGTCCTTGACTCTCTGAGAAAGGAATGTTATTTTGATTATGTCTACCCCACTCCATATAATCCTCCCTCCCAGTTTCCCACAGCAATAAATGTGGCAGGCCTGAAGGCCCAATGCAAAAGATGGCTTCCAGGCCTGAAAATTGGCAGAATTCACATGTAAACCGTATATTAAGCGATACATATTAAGCAGGGAGATGTTGATGTAATTATCCCCTTCCAAGTCTATGATTCTATGATTTTTAAGAAAAAAATAATAACATTTAATTATAGCTGAATATTGAATAAGATCATGTGTGCGGGCGCATGTGTGTATGTGTGTGTATTATATAATATTAATTCATAGTGTAAGGGGTTTTATGCTAAACCAAAAATGCACAAACTAGATGAAGGATTTGTTTTATGTGAGGTTAGGGCCACTGAATTTCCTCAGGAAATTCAATCTGAACAGTTAAGGTAAAAGTAAAGATTTCCCTTTCCCAGTCATGTCCAACTATAGGGGCAGCGCTTTTCTCAATTTCTTAGCTGAGGGAGCCAGCATTGTCCAAAGACACTTCCATGATCATGTGGCCAGCATGAGTATACACCAAGGTGCACGGAACGCTGTTACCTTCATACTGAAGTGATACCTATTTATCTACTTGCATTTTCATGCTTTCAAACTGCTAGGTGGGGAGAAGCTGGGCAGGTACAGGAGCTCACTTGGTTCCATGGAACTAGATCTTGAAACTGGACTGTCAGCTTTCTAGCTGACAAGTCTAGTGTTTTAACTGCTGAGCCACTGCACCCCTATCTGAACAGTAAACCTGGGAATGATATCAAATGCACACCACTGTTGGTGCAAACCTATTAGAGATTATAACTCAATTCTGTTAGAAAAATGTTAGCCTAAAAAGGAAAAGATTCTTGAAATTTGGCAATACAAATATAGTAAAGTTGCTTTTCCTAAACATGAGACTCATTCTTTGTTATAGTATGATAAATGATAGTTCAGCCATTAACAAATACAGGATTATTATTTAACAGGATGCTAAGAGGAGCCTATACTCCTTAGTCAGAATGACTACATGCAGGAAATTCTCTCACATTGTTATTTTCTGTCATGAACCTGATTGCAGGCCTGCTGTTTCATCTCATCCTATTTGTCTTTTAATTTGTCTTAGCTTCGACACTTTTGATTTATATTAATTTTTCACACTCATTGTTCTTGTGTTACTATTAATTTAGGATGCTCGGTAAAATACATTTCCCTAACTCCTAAAACAAATGAAATGAAACAAAATCACAGATGCATTCCACTTTCTAGTTGTCCACTTCCTGATTTCTTTAATGGATGGACTTATTAACTGTAGAAAGCAGAAGAAGCCATCAGGGATTGGGATTTGAGAGTTTAATAAATAATTTTTTTAAAAAAAATGTCTATTAAAATCAAAATATTACCAGAGGCAAAAGCAGTGGTAGAATTTGAGCAAGGAACATCCCTAAATAACTCAATTGTAGTAAAAGTTTCCATGGAATTTTTAGTAGGTCAATCTTGTGTCTGTATCTTTCACAAGACTCTCTCAATTACGTAATCATAATAGGTTACAAGTCATTGTAGAGCACACTGCCTTGGATCTTTAAAAAAACTGAAGATTTGATCATTCTGTCTGGTGGATTGAGAAACTTGGTTTCAAATCCCTGATCTGAATGGAATACCCCAGACTTAACTGTTGATAAGGAAGACAAAATAGTCTGGATAGTGGATGCTGCACTATGTGGAGAGGGCAAAATAGAAGAGAAAGAAATGGAGAAAAATCACAAAATACAAAGATCTGCAAGTAGAACAATTGTGGCAAAGCTAAGTACCAGTAGTCATAAATGTGCTGGGTGCAATTCCAAAACACATGGAACACAATCGGCATTGACAAAACCACCAGTCAATTGCAAAAAGTAGTTTTACTTAGAACAGCTTACATTCTGCAATTATATCTTCAAAAACATCAAATAACAACATCTTCCCATCCTAGGTCTTTGGGAAGAATTTGATAGAAGGATAAAAATGCAAAATCCAGGTTAAACATCTGACTATGTGACCAGTAACAATCATTTATTACATTTATATGCCACTATTGTGGGGTATAAGTCAGGGACTTTGGACTGAATGGAAAAAAAATAGAAAAATATTAGGCCATGAGAGCTTTGCAGCATACTGGCTTAAGAAATTATTATGATAATAGCAGATTGGATTTGTTAATGGTAACACTCTAAATCTTCCATGGAGGCCTTTTTTTCTTAACACTTGTGTATTTGTTCTCCTTTGTGTAATTACACATACATCTAGAGACACAATGACCATTGAAATATCAGTTTCATAAGTTTATGCATTCTTATATAGGGATGTGGTAAGGAACCTCTCCCTGCCACCTGCTCCCCCCCCCCCCCCGACAATGAAGAAAAAACGTGTGTTGAATTATAAAGCTCTTCAGGGCTGGGAGGAGGATAATCTACATACAGTCTTGCAGAGAAACAACTGCAGGGTTCAAATTTTGGACAAAGCAGTCTTATATCCTCTTTAGCTCAGTAGCAAGAATGAATCATGCTGCTTTCTTGGCAATGCATATAGAAATGACTTGCCACTGTTTTCTTCTGGAATTTTTTTTTGAACTTCTCCATCTAGTGCAGACAGGGTTCCTGCTGGCATTACTACTGGTTCGGCACCTGAAAATTTTTGCGCGCATGTGCATTTGCACTGTTAAAGGTCTGCACATATGCATATTAAAAAAGGGGGAAATTGCATTATTTCAATGAAGATGTTTTGCGCATGTGCAGAACAGAAAATTAAGATGGCACCGCCGAAGATAGAACCAGTACGGTCACATGTCCGACCGAGTTACTACCTATTTGGCCGAACCGGGAAGGACCCACCTCTGAGTGTAGACCTGTGGGATTTCTTTGTCTCTGTTTAGCTTTTTGCCATCTGCAAAAAAGAATATTGATATTGCATCCCTTTTAGTGAAAAGCATTTCAAGAGGATGGTCTTCCTTATTTTGCTTCTTTAACCCATGTTCTCTGACTTGACTTGCTTCCCTTCCAGTTGCTCAATATCAACTATCATCATCATCAACATCTTAACCATTGTCTGTTCAATGCTGGGTGAAGGCCTTTGTCCCATGTTTCCAGCCAATACAGTCCCGAGGTATTCCCTTCAATGCCACTGAAGTTGAGACCATTCCTGGACAGCAGTTCCAGCGTCATTAAGTTGCTCCACCACGACGTCACCTATTTTGTAACTAAAGTGGAAGAATAATACATTCCATACATGATCATATTCTCTTTCCTCAATTTGAATGGAAGAATGATAGGAAAAATGCATTTGTTTTCTGTCTAGCATTAGTTTTAGCTATGATTTCAGGTTTTTGTCCAAGGATTTAAGTTATATGTAGCCTTCAACTTACAACTATTTGTTTAGTGACTGTTCAAAGTTAGAATAGTAGTGAACAAAGTGTCTTATGACCAACCCCACACTTAATGTCTGTTGCAGCATTCCCATAGTCATGCAATCAAAATTCAGGCAATTTGCAACTGGCATCTATTTATGAAGGTTGCAGTGTCCCAAAGTGATGGGATTAACATTTATGACCTTCACAGTTGACTTTTGAAGCAGAATTCTCTTTACTGTGTGATTCACTTAACACCTGCATTGATTTGCTTACAATGATGGCAAACAAGTTGTAAAATTGGGTGCAACTTGCTTCATATATGTTTTGCTTACAAATTCTGGTCCCAATTGTGTTTGTAAATCAAGGACTATCTGTATTAATCTATGGGATGCTTTCTGTTATATTCTGAGATGCTATTGAACATGCAGCTGGCACTGTTATCCTTATCCTGATCAATGTGCAATAATAAATTGAATTCCCGTACCAATATAATGACTTCTTATTCACCAGAGGTTAAAGATGTATGTTCACTTGTAAGTATCTAAGCTTCAACTTTAAAACACACAAATACAAAGCAATCCTGGGAAAAAAAATCACATTTAAGGCTTCTTTATCCTTTTAACCACTGTCCCTTTTTAACATATTATTCCAGATATTAAAACTACTTTTTTTCCCCACCTCGAATTTTTTTTTTTTACTTTAGAAGTCTGTTAGTGAGGAAATAATTACATAAGAAATATATTGAGAGAAGTATTTTCTTTCTGTTTCCTTTTGCTTATTTAAGATAGGATAGGCCTTTTGCATGGCTGAACAGACTCCCAGAACTGAATTTTGCTGGAGCCAAACCTGCCAGGATTGAAATGGGCAACATTTGTAAAAAAAAAACCTTGATTTCCTATGGTGCAATTTTTGTAACTGTATTGTTTAGCACCATAATCTGGAAAATAGATACAATCCGCACAGTGGTAGAATTCCAATTTTTTTTACTACCGGTTCTGTGGGCATGGCTTGTTAGGCGTGGTGTGGCTTGGTAGGCGTGGCTTGGTGGGCGTGGTAGGGGAAGGTTACTGCAAAATCCCCATTTCCTCCTTATCAGTTGGGGTCGGGCCAGTCAGAAGTGGTATTTACTGGTTCTCTGAACTACTCAAAATTTCTGCTACCGGTTCTCCAGAACTGGTCAGAACCTGCTGAATACCACCTCTGAATCCGCTTCCTTGCCAACTTCCAATGGAGGGGAAAAAGATCAGCAAAATATTTGGATCAATCTTCTCTGGTAACATAACTGTATTTCTGCCAATCCCTCCTGTGGCCCTCAGAGTGAGCCTCATCTGTAAAATTGTCTATCCCTGGCTCAGAAAAAGAAACTTTTAAGATGCTATTTTTTCCCTCAAAGAAAAGCGCTAAACAGAATCTACTTTTCCTTGCTTTTCTCTAGTCATTCAATTTTGTTAACTGTGGATGGTATGTTGCTATGATAATTTAATAATAATTTATTTATTTCATTGTATACATGATGTACAATGACAATAAAGGCTATACTATATGAGCATAAGATGCTCATGTGAAGAGCACTCTTCATGTAAGAAGTTAATTATCTGAGATGTTTTGTTTCATAGGTATAATTGATAAAACTGATAAAGATTTGAACAGTGAGTACAGTATATGCTCCTTAACATATAGGAGAAATCATTTCTCTTCCATTTTATATGAGACTGAATATCTCTCTGAGTTTTTTAAACTGAAGTTTTGTATTAAGGTCCTCAGCTTGATGGACAAATACCTAAGGATATTCCATCATAGTTTCAATATCGGTGAGTTGTATTTCATTTCCTGGGTGTTTGCAAAGTGGTTTGTACAGATCATCCCTTTTAAAGCAAATATTGAAACAAAGCAGTAAATAGATAAACAGATTCAGATCGGGATAAAGATAAGTAATATGCAAGCATTTCTGTTACTCCTATTTGTTAAACATAGATACACAAGCAGATAGGCGCATACAGAACATTTCATTTTTTTCAAAAGGGGAATGCCAAACTTGTGTAACAAGATCAGGTGACTAAGTTTTTCTTCAAAAGGAAGCCACTAACCATTTGTTTAAGCAACTCAGCAGGAAGATGGAGTTAACCCTTGAAAATAAGCATGAAAATGTTCTGATGTTAAGTTGATATTGCACAATAGTATACTTTCTAGTGGAAGGTTCATAAGCAATTTAAGTTAGTGCAAAGTGATTTCTTTAACTTGTAGGAAATGCAATAATACATTGAGGGAAATGGGGAGAGCATTTGTACAAATTTGCTTATCCTTGATATTTGTGCAGGTAGTCTTCAACTTATGACCACAATTGGGATTGAAATTTTGGTCATAAGCAATGTCATCACATGACCAGACTCAATTTAACTATCATTTTTACTATGGTCACATGATCATTAACCAAATTTGGCTTCCCCCATTGACTTTGCTTGTCAGAAGCCAGCAGCGAAGGTTGCATTTGATCACAGGGCACTGTAACCAGTTGCAAACCAGTAGCCAAATGTCCAAACTGCAATCACATGATTGTGGAGAAGGTGTCATGGTCATCATTTCCAGGACAAGTTGTAAATCACTTTTGTGAGTATCATTATAACTCCCAATCATCATTAAATGACTGATTATAAGTTGAGCGCTATCTGTACTATTGCTTTAAGCACACAGACTTGACAAATCTGCTTTTCAACATTCTTGCTTTACATGTTGTGTATTCAAGCATCTCGGTTCATTTTTCAAAAAAAACCAATCCGTTTCATCTGAAGCTTCACCCCTACACATGTTTACCCTAATGTTGGATCGATTGAATTCTATCAAATGAACTAATGGAATGTTATGCTCTTTGTTTTGGCTGGGGCTGTACATTGGGTATGCCAGTCAAAAGTCTATTATTGAGTATAACATATTGAGAGCAATCAAACTGTGGGTAAAAAAGAAAGAAAGAATGATCTTAAGATATATGGTTGTGCTTTTCTGGAATAAAGCGAATTGAAAAGCAGCAGGCTGAGAATCATCTATAAATCTTGGAAGGGTTCCTTTGCTATGATGAACTTTTGAAGCTTAATGAGATACATGACAAATATAAAATATAAAAAAAATAAAATAATGGAATCCTTCAAATAGGGAAAGCCCCTTTAAATCCTAGAGGGAGTAACTGCAAGAGTGATTAACTTCTATAGGAAAAGAATCCCATTCATAAGAAAACGCTTTTAAGTAATGTTTTAAATAGCAAGTCAGCCAAGAATTGATCAAATTATATAGAAACAAGCCACCAAAAGTTAGAAGTGATTAAATTACCCACCTGTCTAAACTTTCCCTTTCTTTGCCTGCTTCCTTTTGAAACTGATAAATGACAGGCAGAAGCAGGAAACTCCTCACAATAATAAGATTAGGAGGGTTTCACTATGTTGTACTAAATACAACAAATGTAATCGTTTTTTGTAAACGTGAAACATTTTCTATAAAGGATTGAGCCGACTTTTACTCAGGGTGCTTCATTTGAACCTCTGTTCCAAGTGTGAGGCTCCCAATTTCTGAGGAAATGTGCAGCTGAAGATTGGCTTCCGTTCCAGCGTGACTTAATGCCCATCCACATGAGGAGAACAGAATCCCAGCTGCAACAAAGCTTGCAAAATCATATGGTCTCTTTGATTCTAGTGAGATAAAAGAATGGCCAAGCTGCTTAGCTTTGTTCTTCTTGGTAGTCTCTCCTCACCCCTCATTTGCATAAACAGTCTTCTGGGTTCATTGAGTTCTAGAGAACCTTCAAAGGATGGAATAAAGTCATTGACCAGTATTCAAAAAAGCCCAAAGAGCCTACTAAGCATTAACACCAGCTGCAGAAAAGTTTTTCTGGTTTATTGTTGGTGGAAGAGGCAAGAGACTATGGGGAAGCTTCCTGGCAAAATTCAATGAGAACTTCCTTGAAGCTAAAATGCCAAGATGCAAAATTTTTAATTGAGACAACTCAGGAATAAAGAAGATGAGGAGGTAAGGCATGGGTAACTGTGAGCAAGGCCTCCCAGTCTAAGAAAGGGTGCAATTGGCTCTTCTAGCTACCACTGCAGGGGTGGGTTCCTGCCAGTTCTAACAATACAATACAATAGTAGAGTTGGAAGGGACCTTGGAGGCCTTCTAGTCCAACCCCCTGCCTAGGCAGGAAACCCTATACCGTTTCAGACAGATGGCTATCCAATATCTTCTTAAAGACTTCCAGTGTTGGGGCATTCATAACTTCTTCTATAGAAGAGGTTCCACAAATCTACAGTGCTGTTTAGAACCGATTCCAGCTCCCCCCACCCCGCCCGTCCACACATCATCAAGGTGAAGAGCGAGAGGAGGACTTCTGAGAGTTGAAGTCCAAAAGTCTTAAAGCTGTTAAATTTGAACACCCCTGGGTTTTTTTCTAAAGGGTTAGGGGTGCAAGGGTCTTGTAACTTGACAGCTTTAAGACTTGCGTGCTTCAAATGCCAGAGTTTCTGAGCCAACATTTTGGTTGCTAAGCAAGAGCATTGTTAAATGAGTTTCACCACATTTTACAAGTTGGCCATGCCCACCCAGTCACATGGCCGGCAAGCCACTCCCACCCGGTCACATGGCTGGCAAGCCACTCCCACAAAGCAGGCCACACCTACAGAAGAGGTTCTAAAAAAATTTGAAACCCACCACTGTACCACTGCCATGGTGGTGGCAGTGCCACCTGCTTATTTAGCAGTTCAGGAGAACCCCCAAGTTTCCTAGCTGAGTTTAGGGAAGGGCCATGTCATCCAGAGTGAAGGATGAAATAGTATCTGGACCTGACAGACCAAAAGCACAGAGTCATTTCATCTGGCTACGGTTGAGTTGAAGCCAGTTCCTTCCCAATTTGGTCTCATTTTAATAATAATAATAAAATTATATTGCAAGTATTATTTAGCATTTATCTTATTCCCAAGATAAATGGTTGGACTATTTAACTCTAGTAAACTACAAAGTGAACTGGTCATTGTACAACACTAGTAAATATTGTTAAACAATATGTTATGCAATATTGTGCTTTATTTCCCTAGATGTAAAAGATCCTTTAGGAGGATTTAACAAGTCAATTTCTGGTGACCATAGAGTTTATTTAGTGTTCATGCAATATTTACACATTTAAAAGTTGAGTAGCAGATAGCAGTAGTCCCAAAATATCCTCAGGTCAGCCTTCAAACTTCCTAGAAAGCTGCTTCTGCGTATTTGTGCAGTTATTCAATTACTCGTTCTTTTGGGAAAAATACCTATCTATTTATATATCAGCCTATCATCCATGCATCCATGCATCCATGCATCCATGCATCCATGCATCCATGCATCCATGCATCCATCCATCCATCCATCCATCCATCCATCCATCCATCCATCCATCCATCCATCCATCTATTTTACCAGTATTTGTCAAGAAATCAACTTAGAGAGACAGTTTTCCAAAAAGAAACCCTGTTAGCTCTTTTAATATATACAAATACAAGGTAACCTACAACACATTAAAACAGCCAGTAAAGAAACTGATAATATTAGCACATATGAACAAAAACTCAGAAACACACAAGAACAAAATTGGCAGCCTCAGACTCTCCAAATTTAGTGAAAGTCTAACTTCCCAGAGAACAGGTTGAATTCAATTTCAGATTTCCTCATGTACAATTAGCTCTCATTTAATGACTGCTACATATAGTTTGCCCTTAACTTACAGGGCAATTCAATTTTTTTCACTACCGGTTCTGTGGGAGTGGCTTGGTGGGCGTGGCATGGGAAGGATACTGTAAAATCCCCATTCCCTCCTCACTCCTGCGGAAAGGATATTGTAAAATCTCCATTCCCACTCCACTCTGGGCCCAGCCAGAGGTGGTGTTTGCTGGTTCTCCGAACCTACCTGTCAGAACCTACTGAATTTCACCCCTGCTTACAACCACAATTTGGACCAGCATCTTGATTGTTGACTAATGAATAAAATGGTCATTAAGCAAGATGCTTACGTGACTGTTACACTCAACAGTTACAATTGTTGCATTCTACTTGGTGGTTATTAAGTGATCTCCCAGATTGTTAAGCAAAAAGAGCAAAAGAGAAGCCTGCCAAAGGATTTAAGCTCCATAGAGCAAAAGGGCTGCCTATCAGAGAGCTTCAGCTCTGCTTGGAGCTGAAATCTGCTCAGTAGGCAGCCTTTTTTCTCTCAAATGTTTCTACAGCCCGTTAAGATTTTCAAGTCCCTCCATGCAAAAAGGGGGAATCCTTCATGTATGGCATGACATTTTACAATGGCTGGAAGTGCTTTATGGGTTGTAAAGTGCTCTTTCTGTAGCTGGTGTAACTTTAAATAATGGTTAAGCAACCGGTCATAGGCTGAGAACTACTGTACAGATTGTTCATAGTTAACACAGTGATGAAAAAATAACAACAACCAACCCTGACATTTACGACCTTGCAGGTCTGTAAGCAAAGGGGCGCTGAAGGAAAACTGTAAGTACAGTCATGATTTCACTCTGTGACTGCTTTACTTAACAACCAAATGGTCAATCCCAGTTATGGTTACTAAATGAGGACTACCTGTATCACTGAATACTGAATTTGGATGCAAGTGAGTCATTTATCCAGATAATTTACTTCGGGGGAAAAATCCATCTTAGCCATGGTAACAATATGATAATTGAAGCAGATGTGTCTTTTTCTTTGTAATCTTTCTTTTGTGGTGTATCATCTTAAATTCAGAGTTATCTTTCTTCTGGGCAAATATGAGTAAGAAAATAGATTTCCAGTGTAAGGTGATAGTGGATCAAATCCCAATCAGCCTCATTTCTCTGAATAGTGGGTCACAAGTCAACCTCTAAGCTATAGTGTTTCTAACTTGCAGTTTGAGGATAACAAATTGTTTTGATGTTTGGTTAGCAATGCTTAGGAATAAACAAACAAACAAAATGGACAGAGTATATTTAGGTAAATATTCACACCAAGCACATTCGATGGTGATGCAGAAAGCAAGATTCTGTGTTGTGTGCTCTTTGTTTTGAAATTCCCTTCTGTTGGACATCAGCTTGACATGATCTACCTTTTGGCACTAGACCTCATTTTTTCAGGATGTAGCATTCATAAGAATATTTGGGGATCCAGGGCATTTAATAAAAAAAGGTCTAGATACACATAAAAATGAGATGGAGCCATTACTGTAGCTACCATCTTATGTTAATCCTCATGGAAACCTTTGCCTATTGTTCTTTTCTGTTAGTGTCCTTTACTGGGATGATTATTGCATGTTTTAATTAGATTAGTCATCTAGCTAATTAAACTGGTATTATTGTTTTTGTGGATTGCAATCCACCATGAGATCCCCTTTTTGTAGTGGGAGAGTCTTGAATACTTCAAGCAAAATAATAAATAAACAGTTTTTAAAATATGTGGCCCTGTGTTGTAAAGATCATAGAATGTTTCTGACTTTTGTTTTGGGGTAGAACATAGCTATCCATTCAGATCTATTGTAAAATATATTGGAGGAGGGGGAGGGAGGGTTGAGGTTATGATCAGTTTCTGTTTTAGGGGAGAAGAAAGACTTCACGATAAAGAAGGGAGTTTTGCTTCCAGCTAACTAAAGTGTGACTGTACTTGAATTATGACTCCTTTCATTCTTATCACTATTGATACCATTTCCTCTTGTTTACAATGGTGAACTCTTTCAATGTACAGAACAGTAGAATGAGGCAATAGCAGTGGGATTATACATACAAGGACTTTCCTGTGAACATGTTAGGAAAAGGGGAAAAATAATACAACAAAGGATGATTTTCATTTGTTTAATCCATTGCCAAAGGATATAAGAAGGTAATATTAGGGGGAAGAGGGGATTGTCAGAACATATTTGTCCGTCAGTTAAATTCAACTCATGATGGTGGCCAGTCTAAGCTGATTATTAAACAGCAAGTGTCAACCCAAAATTCAGATTAAATATAACTGAAACATATGGCAGTTCTGATATCAGCAGAGAGCTTATGGAATTCAGTATTGTCATTTCTTTTAGCTTTAACACTGGAATCGACCAATTTGTCTCTGAGAGGCCTTATAATGGACTGCATGGAAGCATTTCATTTTTCTACAGTTGTTCTGAAATGAATCTCTATTCCTTCTTCCAAAGTCCAAATTAATTTGGATACCAGTAGATGTTTATGGAGTTACAGTTATATCTCACATTGCTTACTGTCCACAAGGCTGCTATTAATATTTGGGGCTAGTTATTCTCAGCTCAATTCAGTTCACAGCATTCTATCCACTCATAATATGACCCACCTGGGGAGAAACATTAGGGGAAGTATCCCTATAAGCTGCCTTATGTTGTAAGATAATTCTTCTTCTTCTTCTTCTTCTTCTTCTTCTTCTTCTTCTTCTTCTTCTTCTTCTTCTTCTTCTTCTTCTTCTTCTTCTTCTTCTTCTTCTTCTTCTTCTTCTTCTTCTTCTTCTTCTTCTTCTTCTTCTCTCTCCTCCTCCTCCTCCTCCTCCTCCTCCTCCTCCTCCTCCTCCTCCTCCTGAAATTTTCTGCTGACTCTTCTTTTGGAGATGGGCAATAATCATAAACTCAGATTCACCTTCCTTTTGGGTACATATAAGTAAGCAAAGTTTTATTTTCTGAAAGGTAGTAGCTAATGCAAATATACACCAACTTCAGTTTCTTCTGTAATAGGCAGTATTGTGGTTGTATCCCTTTGGAAGTATGTTATAAATCATCCTCTCAGAGAAAAAGCAGGATATAAGTGCAATAAAACAATAACAATAGTGCAATACTAATGCTGTGTCAGCGGGTTTCAATTCAATTCTGTAGAATGTGTGTTTTGTTTTATTTATATAGTTTTCTTATGTATGATGTATACTGAAGATGGCATTTGATTTTGCTGTACGAGGTGCAATGACAATAAAGTAAGCTAAACTAAAATAGCTCATCCCTTTGTTGACTTTGGCTGTTGGTTGGTTGATTGACTGATTGATTGACTGATGATGGAGCATTATCATATTCATAAGGTACTGTATATTTGAAAATCTGTCAAAGGTTTTTTTTCCAACTTCTTCTCTTCTAACTATATTGCTAAACGTATTCGCTCACAACTGAGTCTTATTATGTGGATTGGTGAGCGAATGCTTTTGGCAATATTGTGTAGCAAGTCTACAGTTCTCAGAATACTCAGCAAATAAAACCCCTTATGGTTCATCAGATCCTAGTCATAATATTTACCTTTAAATAAAGATGTCATTTGGTGCGCATTTGTAGCGTCATTGCTTAGAATCAAATTATCTTTTGTGGTTCAGTTACTTGCAATTTTTAGTTTGATAAGCCTTAAAAACGTGACTCAATGCTTTTCACATACAAGGTTTTACATTTGATTTCCTTTTCCATATGTCAGAAGATAAATATTCTAAGTGCATTCATTCCTAATCTTGGTGCTGGGCCTACAAACGCTTTGAAGTGTGGGCAATTACATAATGTAGGTTGAGTCATGAGCCCATAGGTCTTGCTCAATTATTATTAGGGGGGGGGGGTTGGTCTTTCCGAGCAGTTTTAAGAACACATCCAGGGATTTCACAAGAAAAAAAATCACTTGGGAAATAATAGTTCCTGGTTTTCATTTCCTCAGGATTATGTACTCCTGTGGCAATTGGCAATTGTGCAAATGCTGAAACAGTTGAAATGTATAAACAACAGCATGTGTTTCTGGAGAGAAAAAGTAACACTGAATAAGTGTTGGCTACTCAAATCTGACTTTCTCCAGAGAAGTTGAACTACAATTCCACCAGTACACCCAGCATTTTGTGGTAGATTTAAATGATGGGTTATGTAGTCATCTGAAAGACAAGAAGTGCAAGGAATGGTCATCCATGTAACATTTTGTTCTCTCCATATGTTTACTTACACAAGAATAAAAAGGCATGCTGACACATGCAGATTTTGCAATCTACTATGTATTTTTGGGGAGGCAAAGAGGATTGGGTATCAGAGAGAATGGGAAGAAAGACAAGGAAACCAGGATGGGCAATGGGAATTCCTTTAAATATTATTGAACTGTGAGCTTCCCCATTTCTCACCTTTTGCTATACTGGTTAGCATTGTTGGGGATTGGCTGTGGAAGGACCCATGTTGCCCATCTCTGCAACATAAACATTGCCTCTTATCCACTTTGAAGCTGCTCCAATCAGCACAGCAGAATCATTCATATAGATATATGAGGGCATTCTCTTGAGAACACCAATGTTTTGCAAAGTGCAGAAATGAAAATGCCTCAGAAAGATAAGCCACTGTTCTCTTCAGCCTGCCCCTAAATGCAATCTGTTTTGCTTCTAGGAATAAATATTTCTTCTTTCCTCACAGCTATCTGGATCTCATTTTTATTTATTCTTATGCAGCCCCGGCTGCGTTTAGAACCCCAAATTATTCTTCTGACTATAGCCAATTCTCTTTATGAAAGGATATTCTGAAAGGATTTCTCCCTTAATCCAAGGCCTTTCACAAAAGCACACCTAGAGCAGTAGGAATCTCTTCCACGTGCCCAATTGCTTTGCTTCACCAAGATCTGTGTCTGGCCCCCAAAATGTTGTGGACTTGGATTTACAAACTGACTTACAAATGTGTTCAGTTTATGTTCTCTTCCAGAGGAAACGCTGCAACAATAGTTTTGCACCATTTCCTCTAAGGCTGCAGAACAGATGGTTTTGCATTGCTTCCCATTCCTTAAGCCTTCCAGCACCTCCCTCCTGTGCTTGCTTGTTTTGACAGATGGCTGCTCCCCTTCTTAGTTTGGGATTGTTCCTTTTTCCACGCTGTGGAAAGCAAACCCACCAAGGAAAGGATGTGTCCAATGGCAGGGTGCTACTAGCTGGCAAATTCCTATAGGCCAGGTGGAGGAAGGGTAGCTGGGAAGATATTTGGGAGAGCATGAAAATGCTGCAGAGGATACGAGGAGGAACACTGGCACTTGTGGGAAGCGTCTCTCATATAATAAATTCTCTTAAGACCCAAACATTTTGCTTTGTGGTTTTATGACTTGCAAAACATTGGGGTTTTTTATACTCGCAAAATTCCAGGATTCCATTGTAGTCGCATCTGTCTGCAATAATTGTATTTTTGGCTTTAGCAATTCAGTTGTAAAAACCAACTCAAAGACATGTGGAGACAGCATTTAATACAGCCAAATAATTTTATAATCGCTCCCTTATGGAGGGAGCAGAGATGGAGGGGAGGCTGATATGGGAGGGAAAAAGCACAGAAATATAAATATATTCTGCTGGGACCCATCTTCTGGTATAAACAGGACAGGATTTTCTAAGTTCTGGTGACTGGGAAGAAGTTGTCTGGATTCTGTCTTGCAATAGAAAGTGAAGGTAAATACAGAAGAGAGACAAGCGGGTGGGGTGGGGGAAAGAGAGAGAATGTCTAGACATAACTTTAATCACCAATACATCCCCTTTAGGATTAAGGAATGAAAATGCCGTCAAAGCTGCTTTTCAGTGTCACTGGATTCAGTGGGAGAGATTTTAAGAGTGTGCTTCACTTTCTGAGTGAAATCAAATTGATCTACTTGATCTTATTTTTTTTTTAAAGTCAAACATTGAACAAGAGAACATTTTCTTAATTGTCTTGTTGCTATGTCCTTCTTTAGGACCAAATTTCTTTACGTTTGTAATAGTTTTCTCTCTTTCAGTTTACCCTTTAGACCAAGAGTTTCTAAACTGTTTGCCATCACACCTCCCTTTAGTGTTATCTTGATGTACAAACCTCCCCTAAAAACCCTAAAACCCTAAATGGACACAAATGAATAATGAAAAAAAAAACCCGCAATGGAACTTTGGGAAAAGTGAATTTATTAACAATGTGCAGCTACAAGGATTTTCATACTTCATCGCACTCTGTCCCCAACGGAGGTACACCTCATAGTTGGGGAAATCATACTTTAGCTCCTCTTTTATTGTGATTAGGACAGAGCATTGACTTTTTTCAGTACTCGTGTTCTTGTGCATATCTCTGTACATGGTTTTTCACCTTGGTATTTAAAACCCTCTAGTTTCCCCACCTCCCTAACCTTAGCCTGCCATAGCAACTTCTCCATGTGAAAGGTAAACACCCCTCCTATTGAAGTACAAAGCATTATTATGTGTCATTAGCTGGGATGGAATTTCCCCTCCTCCCGAGGAGATGGGTCACAATGAAGTGGGAGTATCAGAAATTATATGAGAGGGGTGAGGTGGGAAAACACACTGGAGGTTCTTTGAGGGGAATAAAGTGGTTGGTGCTGGTTTTCCCCCAGGTTAAGCACCAAAGTTTTGAGTGGGCTGAATTATGTGTGGTTTCAGAGGCATTTTAAAAATAACTGGAGAAGGGTTAGGGGGGCTGGTTGTTGATCTGGAGGAGGTGGTTATGGCAGTATGGAGTGTCTGATTCTGATCCTTTCCTTAAAATTAAAATAACTGTTCGTTTTCACATATTGCTAAATGGTCTGGTTTACTATATTATCACCCATTTCTGATTTAATGTCCAAACTCATGAGCATGTTCTGAAAAGTTGGGGCATATATGTTATATTACACTAAGTTTAATATATTACACAGTCCCATAATAAAAATATATCATTTCTAACAACAACATAGTAACGGACATCTGAACACTTTAATGGAACATTAAAGGAAAAATATAGTAAAGATGATATTTAGGTACAATGCAATGCAGAGAGCAAATAATTTTAATTAGATTTCATGGATAACCCTGACAGTAAACCACATTTATGCTCTAACAACTGATGCAGAATAATCAGAAGCTGATGGGTTAGTTTTATGGCCAAGTTCAATCTGAAATTGATAGGGCATATACTCAAGAAGAGCTGTTGTGATTGGAGATTGGAAATGTTAAGGAACAAAATGATGCAGTTGGACCACATGGCCTAGGAAACTGGATTGAAGTAGGAAAACGAGTTATCAATTTTTGCCAAACCAATTATTTCCTCTTTGCTAATACCATCTTCAAACAGCTAGAATGACACTGATATTCATGAAGAGTACAAAAAATTAAGGTGACTATATATAGGTAAAAGGAGGTGAAAGAGATCAGTAATAACAGCAACAGAATAATAACAGACATGGCCCGAGTTTGATTGTGGGAGACAGTATGAACCACTTATACAGTAGAACCCCTAGTCACAAATGCTTCTGACTATGACCAAATCGGGTTCTGAGCAAAAAATTCAATGTTTTTGTGTGTGGCTGATTTCCCCTTCCATGCCAATTTTTGGGTAAGCACCAAATTTCCAAAATTAGTTTCGGGTCACGACCAAATCAATTTGTGACCAAAGTCATGAAGAAGCAGAAGAAAATCAGCTCCCATTATATGAGAGTGAACATATGTCCATCATTTTCAAAGAGAACATCAGTAATTGCTTTAAATTCTTGAATCTTATTGATAGGAAAGCAGAGGAACGGTATTGAAACAAAGAAGTTCTTCAAAGATGAATGTGAAAAACAAAACTACCAAAGAACACAAGAAAGGAAACTACATATCAGGATGAACAGTGGAAATCGACAAGGAGAGGGAAGGAGAGGAGAGGAATACAAAGATTTCAGGAAAAAAAAATCGAAGAATTTTGAGAGTGGTTAGAAAAGACAAATCTGAAAAAAACAAGCAAAGTTTTCCAAAAACTTTCCAAACTCAGATGAAAATCCCAATCTCAAAACTGGTATGCTAAAGGATGTCAATGGATAGATGTAACTATTTCAAAGAATATCAAACAAATGTCCAACACTTCAACATCTTCATTGTCATTTCTAAGACTGGTTGCCTACCCATTATCATGAATATACAGTATATATTTAATTTTCATCCCTTTTTTATGTCCTGAACAAGATCTGTCTATGTGATTATAAAAGTCAACATCAACTTGATTGTACATAATCAATCAGTGGCACAAGGAAGTGATTAGCTGTCATAATTCTTAGGGTATGAATGAAGCAGTGACGTGCAGTGAGGTTTATGGCTGGTGAGGCTGGTGACGTCATCAGCGCGAGCCACTGTCCCCTTCATGTTGACTCAGGAGTCAGGAAGGAGGGGAGTGGACCACGTGTGCAGGAGGCTGAGGCAGCTTCAGCCTCCTGCACACATGGTCCCATTCCCCGCCTTCCTGAGTCAACATGAAGGGGACTGCGGCTCGCACTCCGCGGTCCCCTTTATGTTGACTCAGGAAGGTGGGAAATGGGACCATGTGTGCAGAAGGCTCCTCAGCGCCTTTTCCCTTTTCCTTTATTTTCATGATGAGAGCGGTGAGGCTCTGCCTCCACTGCCTCCCCTGACCGCACGTCCCTGGAATGAAGCAACCTTATTGTAAGACTTTTAAAAATCTAGTTATTGAAAACTAGCTAATATAGCATTTCCATTTCTGATGCAGAAAAAAAGCTTGGAAGACTTTTTCTATCAAAATCTATATCATCCAGGCTAAAAAACTTTATTATTGGTACAGTTAGTCCTATGTACCGGTATCTTTTTCATTTCATTGTCAAAATTGTTGGCAGCAACCTTTTTTTTAAAAAAAAAAGTGACAGAATTTCTCTGAAGATGGCTTGCTGGCCCAGGGTCTTTAGTGAAATATTTTACTCAGAATTATACCCCTGCAACAGTATTGCATCATGGGTTATTCCAACACATACAATACCGCTAGCTATTTGCCCAAAACTACTATTACCTTCCAGGATATTTCTTAATAGCATATCTCTCTGGCAAATGTTCAGTGTACATTATTTTACTGAGATAGTTTTGAAGGCAGTGATGATAGCAGCATGAATCATTCATTCATTAAAATGTCTTGAGTTAAAAATTCCTGGTATTCTTAAAATGTGTTGAACTACTTTCTGTTTTGTTCTTATTATAAAGGTCTGCAGTCCCAGTTCATTGAAGTTTTTTTAAAATGACATTTTATGAATGGGGCAGAAGGAAAAACATGCCTGTTCTCCAACCCCCCCTCTCTCGCTTCTTAGGGAATAATTTCTATCATTGGTTCCTCTGTCTGCTTTACTAAGTAATTCAGCACCAGCTGACTGTCTACTCTACAGGAAGTGTATGGCCATGACAAAGCGGGAAAGTACAGAGTGAAAATGTACACCGAACTGGCACTATCTGTGCTAGTGCATATGTGCATATGTGTGTGTTTGTCATAAGATCAGAAAATCCATCAACATGCAATGTTTTTACACAATAAAATATGCAGTCACTCTGGTGTTCTTCCTGAATGGTTTACAGCATAAGGAAAAGTGCAGTGATTCATGCAATAGAATCACAACTTTGACATTTCAATACAAGATTCATACCGTAAGAATGCTTCTTATTCTACAACTTTGCCAATCCATTCAGTACTGCAACTAATTGCAAAAGTATCTTCAGAAAGTCCTCATTTTCAAACTTTTAATCTAACAGAAAAGGTTCTGTTGGCTTTGAAATATATGTATGTAGTCCTTTTTTCACTTCATTTGAAGAAGCACTGTCCTATAACCGAGGTTATCTGCAAAATTAATCTCTATAAATGTTTTTATATCTCACTTTTTATTTTTTTATACAAAATGGCTTATAAATTGGTGAACACAATACTTATAGGCTTTTTTTAAAAAATCTAAAGAATGAGTTTGTTTGTATGAGTCAATCATGTAATCCTCTGGGACAAAATATCTCTTTTTTTGCATCTAAAAGTAGGAAAACAAAAGAATTATAAGATTTACTTAGAGATGCTGTAACTCCAAGCTTAAATGGGATATAAAAGAATAATTTATTCTATGCCATTTAGGAATTTAAAATTCACCCCACCCGTTTTATTTAAGATGGAAATGAATAGCTGACCTATATATCCTAATTGGTGTAGGATCAGTGGTGGGTTTCAATTTTTTTAGAACCTATTCTGTAGGAGTGGCCTGTTTTGTAGGAGTGGCTCCGCAGTCATGTGACCAACTTGGAAAATGTGGTGAAACTCACTTAACAACGCTCTTGCTTAGCAATCAAAATTTTGGGCTCAATTGTGGTCATAAGTTCTCTTTCTCTCTTTCTTTCTTTCTTTCTTCCTTCCTTCCTTCCTTCCTTCCTTCCTTCCTTCCTTTCTTTCTCTCTTTCCCTCCCCCTCTCTCACACACACATCCCTCCCAATTATATTTGTAGATATATTCTATGAACTAAAACCAGTGCCCAATAAATCCTATGATCACAGCATTCTGTGTCCTACAAGCCAATTCACAGAGCTCACAATTCAGCCTCCTACCATTCTGGGGGTTAACTGAATATGGTTAGTCATCCTGTTATCTCTTGGCCTTGGTTCCTGCCTTTTTAGCAGAGCGGCAGAGAGAGCTAATTTCAAACAGCTTTTTTTCCTTTTGCTGAAGCCTGATTTCTCTGCCGCTCGGCAGGTGTCCTGGTGGGTGTCCAAGGTGTTGGGCATGCTATGGAAGGCATGCACGCACACGCACACACACACACACACACACACACACACTGCAATGCAAGGCACAAGGGGGACTGAATCAGCTGAGAGGCTGGCAAAAAAGATGCCTCTCTTTTTGCACTGCCACAGCTCGCAGAGGAAGGAGGCAGGGATGATGGCCGGCGCTCTCTTCATTTACCATTTGCCCCTGAGGCTTGCTGGCTGCTGGTGGCTGGCCAGGAGAAACAGAGGCTTCTTTTTTGCCAGCCTCCCAGCGGATCCAGTCCCCCTTACACATGCGGTGTGTGTGTGTGTGTGTGTGAGAGAGAGAGAGACAGAGAGAGAGAGAGAGAGAGAGAGAGAGAGAGAGAGAGAGAGAGAGAGAGAGAGAGAGAGAAAACCGCCTCATTTCCAATGAAGAGGGGGGGAAATCTATGCAGAGGGAGATGGATTCCCCCAAAATTGGAAACGAGGAGGCTGTCAAAGAAGGGAGCAGCGTGCACCACGTGGGCTTGTCCAACAGCCAAAGAAAGTTATGAGAAGCCCACATGGCATGCGCTGCCCTCTTCTCTTTGACAGCTGCCTGGTTAAAAAGCCATCCCCACTTAAAAGTACCTGGCAACAGTGTTTTTCCCTGTGGGGCTCCACGGAACATCCCAAGACTGATGCCACTGCATCTGCCCTCTTCGGGGACAGGCCCTCTTTGGCAGGTACTCTTCAGAAGGACAAGGCCCCCCTGGTCCCCTTCGCATTCCTTGTCTTCCCGCCCCAGCGGATGGGCTCCAGAGTCATCGCTGGCTGCGCAGAGCCTCGTCATCTTCCTGCCATCAGTCCTGTAGTTTGGACCAGCCACTAGAGGCTTTGTTCTCCCTCCCTCCCTGTCTGTTCCTCTTTTTATGCACTTCCTGAAAGGTAGCCGCTAGTGACTGAAAAGATGGCCGCGGCCCCACACCATAGGAAACATAGGCATGCGCACACCTTGCACCTCGGAGGGAAGCATTTGCACAAGCCTGGGCGAGTGAGAACAAGTTCCTGCCGTTACGAAGGCTCCAGGATGAGGGACATAATTTTCGCCGTGGGACAGTAAAGCCCCGTCTGCCAGAGGCAGCGGGGCAGCCGGTTTCCTCACCCTCAGAGGGAGGAAAGGTCAGTTGGGAGAGGGGCTTTGGTCCTGCTGCCTGTGGCTTTACTGTCCCGTGGTGAAGATTCCGTCCCTCATGCAGAGGGAAGAAATTCCATGCAGAGTGAGGAAATCACATGGATTCCCCACCACCTTCATTGGAAATGAGGCAGCTGTCAGAGAAGAGAGCAGCGCACACCCGTCGGCTTGTCCAACAGCCGAAGAAGGAACAGGAGGCAAGGATTCTTGTACGAGGAAAGAACAGGTATGGGAGGGCACGCTAAATTTCACCAAGCGGTACGCCCGTCCATACCAGTTGAAACCCTCCCGTGTGGAAGGAGGGGGACATAACTAAGGCAGAATATCAGCAAACAGCCCGAGCCTGTAAAGATGAAGTGAGGAAAGCTAAGGCTCACAATGAAGAAAGGCTTGCCACAAAAGTAAAGCTTCTTCCAACATGTTAAAAACAAGAAAAAAGTTAAGGAAACAATTGGTCCATTGCTAGGAGAAAGTGGCAAGAAGGTAACAAGCAACAGGGAGAAAGCAGAACTATTTAACTCATGTTTTGCATCTGTCTTTATACAAAGGGATAAAACAGTCCAACCTATCAAAAGCAGCACCACAAAAATCAGATTAGGAACACAAATTGAAATAGGGAAGAAAATGGTAAGTGAGCACCTGTCTACCCTAGATGAGTTCAAATCACCAGGACTGGATGGATTACACCCCAGGGTTCTGAAGGAACTAGCAGACGAGATCTCAGAACCACTGAATTACATCTTTCAGAGATCCTGGAACACCGGGGAACTACCAGAGGACTGGAAAAGAGCTGATGTGGTTCCCATCTTCAAAAAAGGGAAAAAATAGATCCAGGAAACTACAGACCTATCAGCCTGACCTCAATACCAGGAAAGATTCTGGAAAAAATAATCAAGCAACGAATTTGCCAACACCTAGAAGCAAAGTAATAGCCAAAAGTCAACATGGATTTGTCAAAAACAGACCATGCCAGACTAATCTTATTGCATTCTTTGATAATGTGACAAAATTAATGGACCAGAGGAATGCCGTTGATATAGTTTACTTGGACTTCAGTAAGGCTTTTGATAAGGTGGACCATAACCTACTACTAAATAAAGTAGAAGAATGTGGGTTAGACAGCATCACCACCAGATGGATTCGTAACTGGCTGACCAACCGCACTCAACGTGTAGTCCTCAATGGAACTGCATCTACATGGAGGGAGGTATGCAGTGGAGTACCCCAAGGCTCTGTTTTAGGCCCAGTACTCTTCAATATCTTCTTCATCAATGATTTGGATGAGGGAATAAATGGGGAACTCATCAAATTTGCAGATGACACCAAGCTGGCAGGAATAGCCAATGCTCCAGAAGACAGGCTTAAGATACAGAAGGATCTTGACAAACTTGAACATTGGGCACTATCTAATAAAATGAAATTCAATGGTGAAAAGAGTAAGGTTCTACATTTAGGCAACAAAAATGGAATGCACAGGTACAGTATAGGTGGTACCGTGCTCAATAGTAGTAACTGTGAGAGGGATCTTGGAGTTCTAGTGGACAACCATTTAAATATGAGCCAGCAGTGTGCAGCAGCTGCCAAAAAAGCCAACACAGTTCTAGGCTGCATCAACAGAGGGATAGAATCAAGATCACGTCAAGTGTTAATACCACTTTATAATGCCTTGGTAAGGCCACATTTGGAATACTGCATTCAGTTCTGGTCGCCATGATGTAAAAAAGATGTGGAGACTCTAGAAAGAGTGCAGAGAAGAGCAACAAAGATGATTAGGAGACTGGAGACTAAAACATATGAAGAACGGTTGCAGGAACTAGGTATGTCTAGCTTAAGAGAAAGAAGGACTAGGGGAGACATGATAGCAGTGTTCCAATATCTCAGGGGTTGCCACAAAGAAGAGGGAGTCAAACTATTCTCCAAGGCACCTGAGGGTAGAACAAGAAGTAATGGGTGGAAACTAATCAAGGAGAGAAGCAACTTAGAACTGAGGAGAAACTTCCTGAGAGTTAGAACAATTAATCAGTGGAACAGCTTGCTTCCAGAAGTTGTGAATGCCCCAACACTGGAAGTCTTTAAGAAGATGTTGGATAGCCATCTGTCTGAAACGGTATAGGGTTTCCTGCCTAGGCAGGGGGTTGGACTAGAAGACCTCCAAGGTCCCTTCCAACTCTACTATTGTATTGTATTGTATTGTGTGTAAGATATATCTGAAGTATGGTCACCTTGCACCATCTCACTTAGCAACAGGAATTTTGGGCTGAGTTGTGGTCATGGGTCAAGGACCACCTGTATTCTTTGGCATGTAGCAAAGTAGCTAGCTTACGTATCAGTACCATCTAGGCCTGTTGCTGCTAAGGTAAACTTTATAAAGCAGGTGTAATGCAGGATGTGGCTTGGAATATTTTTGCCTAAATGATTTCCTGTGGGTTTGAAGTTATGCACCCTCAAGAAAATCTCCAAGCTAAAAGATAGACGATACATCAAAACATGCCTTGGAGGAAAACCCCTTGAGTTAACTGCTCACTTCCCCTTTGAGCCTCACGATCAGTGCATCAGAGAGACCAAATCTAGCAACTGCCATTCTGCTACATTACAAGTTGGGTAGAATTTTAAAAGGCTTTGTCCTGCAACAGTTTGATACACCTTCTCTAGATTGATGCTTGGATCATTCAGGACTACAAGGAATTTAGAAAGGCAAACATCACATCTGTTAAAAATTCACATATTAAACACAAACCTCTGTTGTAGAATACCAAGAAAACTATCTGGAAAGCCCCAGATTAAAATCTCACTTCAATCAAGAAGTGACAATTTGTGGGCTGCAGTCCAACCAGTATCCTTTCAGTCTCAATCATCATGCTAAATACCCATTTGACCTAATTTAAAAGATCCTTTCAAGAATTCCAGGCTTTTAATAGACGTATAGATGTATTTAATAGACGTACTTCTACTAAATTTCAGGTCTCTTCCATATCTTGTAATTGAAAGTACACTTCAAACATTTATTTGACTACGCCTTGAAAAGAATCGGTAGTCCAACAGAATTACTTTCATAACATATAAGTAAGATGTTCAGCTATCAGACATATGTTGTCATGAAAATTAATGATATTTTTAGATTACTTGTGGTGGAACAATGGATAGATATTATTATTATTATTATTATTATTATTATTATTATTATTATTATTATTATTATTATTATTATCCAAAGATTGCATCAGTTAAACAAAAGGTTTTTTAAAATTAAATTAGTTAATAAAGGTTAATTTAATTGGGTTCAGTTGTAAAAGTCAAGTATTTATTCAATCTCAATATTTATTGAAGAGGTAATGAAACTAATTTGCTTATTAAGTTTATTAAATTTTCTGCATTGGCTGTCTGCTTCTAATTGGATGTTTGACCCTACCACTCTTCATATTCACTTTGCTGCTGGGATTGCTGCTTCTCTTTATTCCCCTTGTATTTGCACTTTTTTCTCCCTGAATTGTTCAGAGACTTTTTGGCTGTTTTCCCTTTCTCTCCCTTTGCATTTATATCCTAATTTTTATTTTGGGAGTTCAAAGGATCATATGTTGGAGGTCTCTCCTAATTTTACTCTCACAACAACTTTTTGGCAGGTAGGTCCAACCAGGGTGTTCTGTGGTCAATAGGGACTTGAAACTGAGTCTCCCAAGCCTCAACCAATGCCTTTACCACTATACCAGTGATGGCTAACCTTTTCAAGACGGAGTGCCCAAAGCGAATGCACGCCCACACCCAAACCCCCAAAATGCAATCTGTGTGCAGCCCCCGCACATTCACCCCACCCTCCTGCATGTGTCCCATGCATGTACATGCCCCTGCATGTGCCCCAAACCTCCATGCATGCATGCACACTCGCCCACATGCCCCCTGCACTCGCATGCATGCACACATGCCTCATATGCACACCCACCCACCCACCATGCATGGACGGCAGAGACCCAAAGACCAGCCGGCCAGTGGAAGGCCCGTGTACCTGCATGGCAAGGCATGCAGAGAGGGCTCTGCTTGCCACCTCTGGCATGCATGCCATAGGTTTGCTATCACTGCACTATACCATACAGTTATCTTTAAGGAAAGTGTAGTTTAGATCTCAGTTGTTGGAGTTGATGGCCTGAAACTGATTAACTGGAGAATGGAACACATATATACACATCATATACATGTTGTGATTTTCCTTTTACCGTAACCCTTGGTAAGGGTGCATGATTCGTAGCATGAACATAATAAATAGACCAACCAGCCAACCAACTGCAACCTATTATACTCCTCAGCATTCATAAGGCATATGGACCTTTTTACAAGAAATAAAATGGGAAGCCACCAGTTTGTCCTTGTTTACTATTCACATAAATGAGAAGAGTAAGACAACAGCTACATAAAGGACAAAGTTCAGATGCTAGTAAATACCTGTAAAGAAATAAATTAGCCTTCTACAACCTGGCACCCTTGAAATGAGTTGAGATGCCAGGATTTTTAGACAGCTTTGAGAAATATAGCCTCAATGTACTTGGAGGGCAATAAGTTATAAAGGACAGTAACACTGATTATAGTGGCAAAATATTGATGATAAATATGTCAACGCACTCTTGGATTATATCAGAATGAAATTCAGGAATAAATGCCATTTCAGTTCCTTTTTTTGAAAGTCTGGAAATTTTTCTTCACTCTTGGCTGGGCCCTCCCCTTCATACCCGCTATCTACGGAAAAGAAAATGAAAAGTCAATCTTTGCTATAAAGAGGGGAAAAGGTAGTGACAGCAAGCAAAATTAGCACTTGCCTTAGAAGTTAAAAGATTGAAACAATTGAGAGAATTGTTCCAAAATATGAAGAAGGGGGTTCCAAAGTGGGGACATGCAATTCCTATCCACATTAACATATTAAGAAAATAAGAAAAAGCATACATCCACATGAGACTCAAGGTTTTTAAGAGAGTCCAGTTCTTTGAAATGGTTTCCACTTATCTCTTTTTGTAAACTAGAGAATGATTAACATTTCCTTTTTTAAAAAAAAAGAGCAATGAAGTGATTTTAATCTAGATATCTGGGTTGTGAGTGTATGGTTGTTTTTCTTTGTCATTAATTTTTGAGCATTTGAATACCAAGGAACTAGATTTTTTTTAAAAAAAGAATGAACGTTTGCGTGCACACAAATTATCTTGCTCAGTTCGCTTCAGCTTCTGACGAATATATAACAGATTAACAGAGTTGGAAGGGACCTTATAGGTCATCTAGTCCAACTCCCGCTGAAGCAGGGGGACCCTACACTTTCTGACAAATGGCAGTGCAATCTCTATAAGGATGGCTTATGTTGTTTTCATGATGTTTTAAACAAAAAGGCTCTTTATGCATTAGACCAAAAGGGAATTTCAGAATTTGGGATCCCAATTTTAAAGATAACAAGAGTTAGGATGGTGGGAGATGAAGATGTTGAGTTCAGTGAATACGAGTTAGACAGAGATATTGAGTCAGGCCTCTTCTTATAGCCTATTGTCTGATCTCCATAAATCTAAAGACTTAACTGTGGTCCTTTAAGATTTTAAATTGTTGATAAACACCAACCTGGTTGGTTGGAAAGCTAAAAACCATCTTAACCCTGAACAATGTGCAACTTGATCTGTATAATTGAAACCTTGGTGGATGATCTGAGAGGTGTGAAGCTTTCCTAGATATGCAAATTATAGCTTAGTGCTATAAAGTGAACCCAGACTGTTATGTCTCTGGTTAAATTTTTTATTTAACCGTCAGATTTGAACATCTATGCCAGGAACTTGAAAGAGACTAGAGATTTAGTTGCTAGCCCATCTTCTGTGCTAAGTGTCCCCCTGTCTGATGATTTCAGAGATTCTTCATTTGAAGAATCTGAAGTCTGTGCTCTTGAGAATTTTCAACATGAAACTGTTTTTGAGAGAGTACAAAATTTCATAGCTGCTGAAACAACCAAGAGTCTCTTATATTTTGTAACAAACACACATAGCAGGAGATAGATTTTACAGTCCTTTATTTTCTGTATTAACGTAAGAAACAATAATCAAAGGTAGAACAGACAGTTATTACATAGACTAATTTAAAGTAGTCCAGGCAAGAAGCACCTTCTCTATCTTTAGGGGAAAGTTACATTAGCAGAATATTGCAAGTCTTAAAATACATATCTGCACCCTCAACTTTACAGTCCAAGAAACTGTGGAGGAAGATCCCTTCCGAGATGTTTGTCATGCTTCCATTCATCTGTAGGCTCAGCTGTCTCTTATCTGACCATTGCCTAGTTTACAGGTCTTCGTCCTGTCTGCCAAGGTTGTTCTCATATACCATTACAATAGTCTTAATTATCAAAGGTGGTGGTCTAATTTTAAGAATCTTTCTTGGAAGCTGATGGATCCAAATGGTTTCCTGAAAACTCTTGCGACATTTTAAGCAATATTTAACATCTATTCTTCTAACAACCATTCCCAACTTTCAGCTAGAATGCCATTTTCTTGGAATTATGGAAACTCTGCTCCCAACCATATTTCAAGAGCTTTAAAAGCTTACATATTTTTATTTCAACAGGAATTGATGGGATAAAATAACATTTCTGTTTCCCAAAAACTGTTTTGTGCAGCAATTATTGTATTTTGGGTTTAATTAATTATACAGTAAGGAAAATGCTGAACCCACTGGATGCATACAAACTTTCTTCTGTGTAGTTTAATGCAAGATTGCCTTTGGATTTTTTCTTCTATAATTTACAGAAGTATTGTTCCTTTTTATGCTTCTTTCATTTTAAGTATTTCCTTCCTAACTCAGAATATATTTAGAAAAACCTTTACTTTTAGTTTCAGATGTTATCTTAATATGGACATGGATTTTTCTGAAGCATATTATGTATATGGGTAAAAGAATTGTGGTTTTTTTCTCACTAATCGGTACATTCCAAACTAATATGTAGTGTCATATTCATTATTCCATTAAGCCTGGATTGAATAGGAAAAAGAGAAAAATTGAAGATATATTAGCAAGTATTGCCAGATAATATTGCCAGGGTGATAATTTTATTAAAAGTTTTAGATAGAACAATCTAAAGTTAATACAAACCAAAAAGAAAGGAAAATGGTGCAAAAAAGCAAATAAATCAGTGTGTGTGTGTGTGTGTGTGTGTGTGTGTACCCTTACCCCAGAAATCAACTTTCTACCTTAAGAAAGGTATAAAAATTTCATAATCTGTTTCTCTCTTCTTAGCTAACAAATATAAAACTCTTCATCACATAATCCATTTCTTAATAATAAGCAAATCAAATAATATCTTTCCCAACTCAACTATCAGCAAATAGTCCAAACAGAACTCTAAAATATTAGCATTAATTAACATATATGAAACTCAACTTTCCACATCTCAACTCTGAAATATAAACAAAATCCATTTTAAAGAAATAAAAATGGTCCTGATATCCCAATGTAAACAAAATAAAAGAAAACCAAAGATTACCATAACAGAAAGAAACCATATCATCTTTACAAAAGGCAAGCTCCAGTATATATTTTTCCCATTCCAAGTACCATCAATTCTAAAGAAACCCACCCCAAATAACAATTTATCCCATTTAAATAAAGAGTACATATCTGAAGTATAAACTATAAGCACATTCACACTTCATACATATGAAATAATTTCAGTATCCTAATATAAACAAAAGACTAAAATTTAGCATAAAAATAATTTCTCCTTTAAAAAGACAAGACCACCAAACTTCTTTATTAGACTAAAAATACAGTTAGATGCAAAGCCAGTTTGAGTACTATAAAGTTAGGATACATAAAGGAACTGTTGGAGAAAGAACTACAACACCTTATTATATGTAAGCAAAACCAATAATCTACATTTTATCAGCAAATTCAGCATACACACAAAATCAACCAACCAACCAACCAAACCCATCCAGAATAGCAACATGATCACTTTTATCCCTAGTCAAATAATCCAACCTTGTATTCCATTTTTTCTCTTCAGAACAATCTTTCTCTGGAACACATTCAAATATTTGTTGATCCTTGTTACAAATTTCAGTACTTTAAACAGGCTCTTTTATTAATTCAACAAAAACAAATTATTCCAATTGCTGTCTGGGATTGTTATTTTTATTTCTTCCTTAATTTTTAAAGCCACATCCAGCTTCCTCTTTATATCTGATGACAAGTTCTTATTCAGGATCTTGTTCATATTTTTCTTTTGTTGCATATTTTGTTCTGTAACATCCTGTTCTAGGAACAGATTGTTCCCAAGAAGGCATGATATAGCTGGCATAATTGAATCAAATTCCCAATATAGGGAAATCCTCTGCAGTTCTTCAAAGATATCTTTGAAAACTATTACAATTGCTTCTTAGGTCTTCAATCTACAAAAATATTTTTCTTTCCCACAAGCATGCAATTATTCAAAATAATATCAAAGCTTTAATGTTCAAAATCCAATTTCCAATGTTTTCTGAACCCTTAATCCATTTAAAACTTTCTGTAGCCAAAACATTGTTTAGCTGTTTTGCTTTCTATTTTAAATTATTAGGAGTTATAGAAATAGATCTTCATATTTTTATATTAAGGATTTATAATCACCTGGTATTTCCAGCTTTGAAGGTGTCTAGCTACTTTGAAGCACCTAATAGATACTTCCAAAGGGAACTTAGTGTCTTTTGAAAAGGCTCCTTTTGCAGCTGGAGTGATTATTGTGAATTCCCATGTCTCCCAATGTTCCCTCCTGCAAAGATCACTATTTTGCTGTCACTTCATGAGCAGCAACCACAAAAAGTACAGTTGGGTGATCTCGCATGCTCTCCTTTTCCAGAGTGGGCTGTAGGAGCTGATCTACCATCAATTCCCATATTCATTTCTACAAATATTGATCCTGCATTCAGAAAGTGGTATCTTCAGTCTGTCATCTTCCCTGAAGTCTACTTTACATTGCAAAGTTTCATCTGCAGTACCTAGGGATCACGCTACAGCTTCCACTCCAAAATTGCCCCTAAAATTTAAATCTAATGCAATTCAGAATTCTCTTATCTAGTTTGAGGAGTTCCTCAACTTGGGGTCCTCCTAGCTACAGTTAAATAGGAAGCTGGAGACTTTTGCTTGAGAGGTTTTTCCCAATTTCAAATGGTCCTGAATTTGCACCCCTGCCTCCCTAGTCACAGTCTTTCATGTACTTGTCGTTAGGATTACTGAAATGCATTCTACGTGGTGGTGCCGTTGAAGACCATCCAGAAACTTCAGTTGGGACATAGTGACCTCTATATTGACAAAGCAAAAGCACCACGATCACATAACATGTGTGTTCTAGTTACTGCATTTGTTACCAATAAGTTCAAACAAATGGTTTTATCTGTATGGGTTGGTATCAAGGCAGCTATAGGATCAACTTCTTTGTGTAGAAACAGCACACCCAAATTGCAGAATGCTCCAGAGGTAATATTCAGCAGGTTCTGACCAGTTCTGGAGAATCGGTAGCAGAAATTTTGAATAGTTCAGAGAACCGGTAAATGCCACCTCTGACTGGTCCCGCCCCCATCTATTATCTGCCTCCGGAGTCACAGCTGATCGGGTGGAAATGGGGATTTTGCAGTAACCTTCCCCTGGAGTGGGGAGGGAATGGAGATTTTACAGTATCCTTCCCCTACCACACCCACAAGCCACTCCCACTAAGCCACACTATGCCCACCAAGCCACGTCCACAGCACTGGTAGTAAAAAAAAAATTGAATCTGACCATTGCAATGCTCATGTGCTACCAACATCTTCCTGGTCTCATAAGCTGAAGGAATCCAAGGGTCACAGAGAATGATTTTCAGTTGCAGATCCATATTGTAGAAGAGACTCCCCATGGTAAGTAAACTAACACTTCTATGGTTCGTCTTCCAGAAGCTATTAAAGACAAAGCTCTTTCAGAGGCCATTTGGAGAATGAATTGACATTATTATGCATAATGTACTCTCTATCATGATCATTCATTTTGATTTTATATCTTTATTGCTTTTTATCATTTCATGTTCTACTGGTACTATCAGAATAAATAAATAAATAAATAAGCTATTTATTTAGGTAGCCATTTTAGCCATACTGTACTGACTGCATTATTTAACAATTGTTCAAAGTTACAGCAGTACAAAAATCCCCAGCTTTGTGGCCAATCCTTACGTTTACGACTATTGCAGCATCTCGCTATCTTGTGATCACCCTTTAGATGCTTTGCAACTGACAAACATTTGCAACCATTGCAGCACACTGCAGTCACACAATCACCATTTGCGTGCTTCGCAACTGGATTCCAACAAGTAGAATGTCTTGCTTGCTTAACAACCATGGTGATTTCCTTAACAACCCAATGGGAAGTGATGTTGTAAACCTATCATGGTCATGTGATTTTCTGCTTAGTAACCGTAGCACTTAGTGGTGGAGTCGCTGGTCCCAACTGTCATGGTTAAGCAAGGACTACTTGTAGCTGACCTTTGCTTCGGCTTGGTAATGAAATATCCTTATCAGTATAATGCTGGTCAAGTTAAGGTGCAGCAAAAGATGGAATTTCCTGGTAATGAGAGCAACATCCATTAGTTGTTTTCCTTGATATGGGCTTAGAGGAGGAAGTGAGCTTAGCCATCTGTCAAAACTTTTAAGTACTGCTCTGGGCAATGTTGATCTGCCTGGGAGATCCTGTCAAATTCAACAGCAACATCCTTGAAACAACCTTCTTTTTTCTGCATGGTTTTGATAAGCAGGCAGGGGTGAAATGCTCTGAGACTGCTACCGGTTTGCTTCGCGCATACGTGTACCGCAGGCACTATCGTGCAGTGCTGAAAAAGAAGATTAAGTTAAGTAGAACAGTGTTTGTGTGTGGGGGGAATATCTGTGCTGTGTGATTTAGGTTCACTAGGAAGTAGGATTTCCTGCTTTCTAGCGAATATAAATCACGCAGGACAGCTGATTGTCACTCAGCTGATCGTCGGAAGATTAAAAAATGCTACTGGTTCAGGTGAACCGGTAGCTCCTGTCACGATGTTAAAAAAGTTTGCTAGGCCTGAACTGCCTAAACTGACATTCAAGAGTTAAACTAAGAAAGCTTTATTGCGCAGGTCATAAAACAAAATGTTATCTGAAAGTGATTTATTGCGCACGCGTTACACATTCCAAAATTCCTTTCTTCTTTGTTCAGCTGCCAGCTTGGCAGACGTAGCTTTCATTATCAAAATGTAACCATTAGTTATTTCTGTTTCATTTACTTTTTTATTTTATTATTAAAGTTTGTTTATTAATTAGAATACTTTTGAAGACTTTTATTTTTCTCAATATCTCAAAAGATATGCGGAAGGGAATCAGCCACGATCCATTGATCTCAGATTTCCCCAGGGCATTTTTTTCCTTGACAGCTCCTACAATCAACTGTGCGAAAATCAGCTGTGCCATGTGGCACAGCTGATTGGCGCACAGCTGATGTTTTTACTACCGGTTCAGTGAACCGGTCCAAACCGGTAGCATTTCACCCATTGGTGAAATTCAAAATTTTTTATTACCGGTTCTGTGGGCGTGGCTTGGTGGACATGGGAGGGGAAGGATACTGCAAAATCCCCATTCTAACCCTACTCCTGCGGAAAGGATATTGCAAAATCCCCATTCCCTCCCCACTCTGGGGCCAGCCAAAGATGATATTTGCCAGTTCTCCGAACTACTCAAAATTTCCGCTACCGGTTCTCTAGAACCTGATGAAATTCACCCCTGATTTCACCCCTGTAAGCAGGTCCCATCAAGAACAGTAGAGAAGGCAAGACTAAGACTTCTTTAAAGAGTCCTACTTTTACAGCCCTTCAGAGAGAGAAAAAAATCTCTTCTTAATACGAACTCTGTTCCTGGGACATGGGAAATGTTACATCAAGGTTTCTGTACTTGCTTCAAGACCACCTCAATGGCTCTCTTTCAGAATGAGAAGAAGCAGAACTTCCCATGTCTGGTGTCTAATACGCTGGTAGCCTCTTTGCAATTACCCAGAAGTGATGCTTTCCATAAGCCCCCTTTTTAAGCAATATTGCCAAGCATTTGGCTCTGGTCTGATTTACATAATAAGAGCCTTGGAACTTTGTCAATCCATCAGCAGAGCAACTCTCCAAAAAATCCTAATGGGACCATATTTGGTTTATGGAGCAAATCTGGCAAATGAAAAATAAAATACAAAAAATGGGTCAGATGTGTCTAGGGGTTCTGGAGGGGAAAAAAATCTTCTAGAGAAAAATATATCTTCCAAAGCAATCGGGCAACTGCTCAGAATATTGGCAACTATTTCATTCTAAGTTTTCCTCCTTTCTCATTTCTTCTCACGGTAGCATATTTCTGTCAAGATAATCCTCCATGCTCTTCACATGCTCTTACTTTTTAAAACATCTCAGCTTGCAGCAGAGCAAAGTAATATTTGGCAAGACTATGGGAAATTGGCAATAAGAGCCAGTCACTTGCCATCAATGGAATGCTGATGCCACCATAGTAGACCACTGGAACTCAATGATGGAGAAGGAAGTTCACACAAGACTCCCTTAAGATTGCCCATCAAGCATGCACACACGTTACCTCATCTCCAGATTAACAGAATAACAGAATTGGAAGGTACCTTAGGGGTCTTCTAGTCTAACTCTCTTCTAAGGCAGGAAACCTTATACCATTTCAGACAATTGGTTGTCCAATCTCTTCTTAAAAACTACCAATGCTGGAGCACTCACAAACTCTGGAGGCAAGTTGTTCCACTGATTAATTGTTCTAACTGTCAGGAAATGTCTCCTTAGTTCTAGATTGCTTCTCTCCTTGATTGATTTACATCCATTGCTTTTTGTTCTGACCCCAGGTGCTTTGGAGAATAGGTTGACCCCTTATTCTTTGTAGCAACACTTGAGATATTGGAACACTGCTATCATGTCACCCTATTCCTTTTTTTCATTAAACGAGACATACCCAATTCCGGCAACTGTTCTTTATATGTTTTAGCCTCTAGTCCCCTAATCATTAGATTGAAAGGCATGATTTTGCCTCTTTCATCTCAGCTCCAGAGGGCTGAATGAAATGATATAGCCAGATGAAAGAGGCAAAATCCATGCCAACAGTGGGGATCTGCTGTCGCATATCAATTTCAGTAACACCTGTAGCATTTGGTTCTCTTCCCTCTTCCTCTTTGATACTTCATACATTTCCCTTTTTAACCAATTTTTCATCCCCCATGAGTCAGTCAGCATCAGTGAGCATCACCAAATAAGTTTAATTCCCAATAACTGTCTCTCTTCCCTTAATTTTTTTCAAACACATATGGCAAACTTCTGCAAATTTGGAGGTTCCACCGAGTCTAAGGCTACCAGAACCTAGCTGCAAAACTGCTGGTATCTATTCAATCCTCCCATTGTGATTTTTGCAGATTAAAATTGTTAGTCCTAACCAAATCAAAGCTCCACTTATGCATGTAACAAGAATCACTTGTTGCACATTTAATCACATTTAAAATTTGACATTAAATTAAAGAGTATATTATTTTACTGTATGGTACCTCCATTTCTGTGGGCCCTTTTAGAGCATGCAGGTATACATGATCAAATATTATTAAATATAAACCTTTTTAAATCAATTAGACTCCAAAGGCAGGTTTTAAAGACAGGCTTTTAAAATGCTACATCAGTAGAGAGTATTAGGAATCGTAACAATAGCATATGTAGCGCAGTGGTGGGTTTCAAATTTTTTTAGAACCTCTTCTGTAGGTGTGGCCTGCTTTGTGGGAGTGGCTTGCCAGTCATGTGACCGAGTGGGAGTGGCTTGGCAGTAATGTGACTAGGTGGGCATGGCCAACTTGTAAAATGTGGTGAAACTCACTTAACAACACTTGCTTATCAACCAAACAAAATGTTGGCTCAGAAACTCTGGCATTGATGTGTGTTAGTCTTAAAGCTGTCAAGTTACAAGACCCTTGCACCCCTAACCCTTTAGAAAAAAAAACCCCAGGGGTGTTCAAACTTGACAGCTTTAAGACTTGTGGACTTCAACTCCCAGAATTCCTCCTCTCGTTCTTCATCTTGATGATGTGTGGACGGGCAGGGGGAGGGAGCTGGAACCGGTTCTAAACGGCACTGTAGATTTGGGGAACCTCTTCTATAGAAGAGGTTAGAACTGGCAGGATCCCACCCCTGACATAGCGGTAGAATAAAAAAAGAAATATGAATGTTCTTGAATTCTTAACAAGCACAGAGTACAGTAATGACCAAGAATGAACCAGTAGTTTTCTAGAGTTCTGTAAGGTTTAACTCTTGGTTTTTCCCCAGATTCAGACCAAAATCAAGATTAGTCTACAAATGCCGTTATCACGGGAATTTTTAAACCACATTTGCTGTATGTTTTATTTTCTTCTGTTTTTATGCTTTGGAAAATTTAAGTGATTAAATCTTGTCATTATTTCTCTGGGTTTTTTTTATTTGTTGGGTTTTTTTTTTTAAAGATGGGCACGAGTAGATATTTGGCTATCATTTGAGGATTTCTGTATTTAAGTCAAGAACTGTGCATAACCAACTTGTTACTTGTTTTTATTTGACCCCTTAACTGAATGCTGTAAAATATTTGTCCTTAGTCAAACACTTTCCCCCCATTTCTACTTAGTCCAGGGGTGTTCCAAACTTGGGAACTTTAAGACTTGTGGACTTCAACTCCTAGAATTCCCCAGGCAGCCATGCTGGCTGGGGAATTCTGGGAGTTGAAGTCCACAAGTCTTAAAGTTCTCAAGTTTGGACACCCCTGACTTAGTCAAACATTAATTGCTTAAAATGCTGCCATCTGTTGGTAATTGACTAGAAATGACATTTGCAAATCTTTATATGTAGCCCTCAATTTGCAGTTCATTTGGTGACTTTTCAAAGTTACAACAGTACTGGAAAAAGTGACTTATGACCATTTTTCACACTTACAACCCATGAGCATGGGATCAAAATTTAGATGCTTGGCAACTTATGACCACTGCTGTGTCATGTCCCAAGGTTATGTGATCAACTTTTGCAAGCTTTTGACAAACAAAATCAACGGGGGAGGCCAGATTCACTTAATAACTGGATTACTAACTTATCAACTGCAGTGATTCACTTAACAACTGTGGCAAGAGAAGTCATATAATGGGGCAAAACTTACTTAACGAATGTCTCACTTAACTTCAGACTCAATTGTGGTCGTAAGTCAAAGACGATCTCTGTTGGATAACAGTTTATTAGAAAAGCTAATTGCAATGGCATACCAAAAGAATAACTGGACTGATTGATGGTGCTGCACGATTTCAGAGAACATCTAAAGCAATTTTTGTTCAATATAAAAATGTTAACCCTTGAGGAAGAGGCTAAAATTCTAAATAGAATGCAAGGGCTTGTTGCTATCCTTTCCAGATTTTTCAGCATCTTGTGCTAGTACAAAGCTGCCTTTCCTGAAAATCTGTAGGTATTCCATTTTAGGACACCTCCTCCTGAAAAGAATAGATCATACATTGTAGTGACAATTTGTGTAATTACTTGAAGTTGTCCCACTTGTTTTAATTAAAATAGGTTGATGCTGGATTTCATACCGGCGGTCTGATTCCATGTGTGTTTAAATGTGAATAATATAGTATAGTATAGTCTTTATTGTCATTGTACAAAATAAATACAACGCAATTGGTTTGAGCCTCACTAGTGCAATCCATGACAACAAATGAAAACAGCCTAAATAGTATAAGGAATAATCCCAATGCAAGTAATTAGGGGAAAAGAAAAAAGAAAAAAAACTAGTGTGGAGTGATTGTGGTTGGGTTTAAGAGTTGTGTATTAAGTGACATTTGGACTGAACTGTATTCAAGATTAGTTTGTCATCTTCATTTGTGAAGTATTTGGTCAGCATGAGCAAAAATAAAACTGTCCTGACTTGCTGTAGTGTCACGTTAGCCCAGAGTGTTGAGCAATTAGCAGCTATGTAAATTATATTGTTTGGAGATACCTTTTATAGAATGGAATCCTTGGTGCACTCTGGTTGTTTCCTTGTGGATATTTCATTACCTAACTAGGTAGTATCATCAACAGACATGCCGAGCACATGCAGGATCCTGATGACATCGCCTAGTTGGCTAGAGAAGTGTTTCCAAGAAAACATCCAAGCTCAGAGAACATCACAGATTACACAGTTCAACCTGGAGTTACCTATGTTCTCTTCTATGGAAATCTTTTTATATTTTTCCACTCATAGTCATCCGGTTGCTGGTAAGTGGTACCTCAAGTAACCCTTTAGATGGGTAACCCTCTAGATGTTGGATTCCAACCCTCATCATTTCTAGCCGAAATAATCAGTGATACAGAATTGTACTTCAACATTTACGTGACCTCCGATTCTGCTTACCTGCTTTGGATGACTGACAGCTATTTGACATGGTTTGCTTTTCAGAACCCTTTGCTGAAAATTTCATACTGGATAAGTGTATTTCCTAAGTTTGTGGAATCATGCAGAATTCTTCTGGATCTACAGTAGGTAGTCCTTGACTTATGACCAGATGCTTACCATTGACAGTTATGACAACCCCCCCCCCCAAAAAAAACTACTTATGACTATTCTGAGTTCCAATGACTGCACACACACAGAGAAGGGGTGGGAGAGAGGGGGGGGGGACAGAGAGGGGACAGAGAGGGAGGGAGGGAGGGAGAGAGAGAGAGAGAGAGAGAGAGAGAGGAGAACAAAGTTAGGAAAACCATATATATTTTTAATCAATGTGGAAAAATTCATCATTCCATTTAAATTTAACATTATTATTTAAATGTTTCCTTTCATCAAGAACTAAAATCCATTTATACTGTACATCTCTAATTGTTATCCTATGTCCATTTCCCTCAACCAAGGCACTGAATTCAAAGGCAACCTTTTCTGTCCGCATCCTGATACTCTGAGAATAACAAATCCCCCCCCCACCCATGTGTGTGTCTGTTTGTCTCTCTCTGTCTGTATGTGTGTGCGAGAAACGGATGGCGTTAGGGCAGGGGTGTCCAAACTTGAGAACTTTAAGACTTGTGGACTTTAACTCCCAGAATTCTGGGAGTTGAAGTCCACAAGTCTTAAAGTTCCCAAATTTGGACACCCCTGCGTTAGGGTGTCTTCTGCTCAGGGTTGTGCCCCACTGTGTAGTTTGTTGCCATAAATAACTTCCTGACCCTCTGAAAAAGAAAATGAGAAAGTGAGTGTCGCTTGCTTGGCAACTGACTTACTTTTATGACCAGTTGCAGCATCCCATGGTTATGTGACCACGATTTTTTTTGCCAGTTTTTGACCTTTGTGGCTATTTTTGACAAAAACCGCCCATAGGATTACATTGATTCACTTAGCAATTGTATTATCAGCACCCTTACCCTACTGGGACTGTTAACAACTCATCAATCTATTCGAGGTTAGACCTGTTCCGCCTGCGGGAGGCCCCTCTCTCGCAGGCATGGCCCTTGGCTCTCTCAAGGGCCAGCCTTGATGACGGGTTTGTGAACCCCGAGAGGTGGAAGAAGAGGAAGCTGAGGGGCTTTTTATCCAAATGTTTTGTATTGTTTTTAGGGGGTTCTGGGAAGGGGGGGGATAACCAGGCCGGGAGGGAAGCCAGTGCCAGACGAACAGGTGAGTCCAGGAGGGAAGTGAGCGGGGGGGGGGGGGAGAGGGAACAAGTTATTCCAGTAGAGGGTTGTTTTATTACAACGGTCGCGGGGAAGGGGGGATGCGAGGACAAGAGAAGATCACAAGGTCGGTTGGGAGACCGTGGCTGCTGGCTACGCCCGGTCGTTCGTACCAACCCCCGCAACCTAGGTGGTCGGGAACTACAGAGACAGGGCCTGCGGCTGGTGCTTTGCAATGCAAGGTCCGTGACCAACAAGGCCCCCCTTATTAATGAGTTGATCTCTGAGGGGGAGCTGGACCTTGCAGGAATAACGGAGACCTGGTTGGGTCACGAGGGTGGTTTACCCCTCGTGGAAATGTGCCCACCAGGTTTCCATGCATTCCATCAGCCTCGGGCCCTGGGTAGGGGTGGAGGGGTAGCGGTAGTTATACGGGACTGTCTAGAGCCGAGGGAGTTCACTGTCCCTCAGATACCCGGATGTGAGTCACTAGATGTGAAATGGGCCCAGGGAGGCAGTGGGGTCTGCTGATTGTATACTTGGCTCCTCGCTATACCTCAGTGGCCCTGCCCGAGCTCCTCGAGCTGATCTCAGAGACGGCGGTTGAGATCCCCAAACTTTTGGTTATGGGGGATTTCAACCTGCCGTCGACGGGAGCAGCATCCGAGGTGGCTCGGGAGTTCATGGCTTCCATGACAGCCATGGGCCTGACCCAACTAATTCAGGGCCCCACACACGAAGGTGGCCACACACTGGACCTTGTTTTTGTATCTGAGCAGTGGACGAGTGATCTGGGAATAGGGGATTTAGATATTATTCCCCTGTCATGGTCAGATCACTCATGTCTCCGACTAGACTTCCCTGGCGCTACCCTCCACCGCGAAGAGGCGGAGCCAGTTTGTCCAAGCTAGTACCGCCCCAAGCACCTGATGGAACCGGATAGGTTCCAGACGGAGCTTGGGCCACTACCTGTAGCCCTGACCCGCGCTTGGTCAGAGGACCTAGTGGCCGCCTGGAATAGGGCGACGGCTGGGGCCTTGGACCGGGTTGCGCATTTGCGACCTCTCCTACGGCAGCGACCCACCCGGGCTCCTTGGTATACTGAGGAGTTGAGTGTGATGAAGCGCCATAGGAGACGTCTAGAGAGCAGGTGTAGGTCCTCACCCTCCGAGTCTGACCGAGCACAGGTAAGAGCCTATTTACGGACCTACCTTGTGGCATTGAGAGCGGCCAAACGCAGACATTGTGCCGCTCTCATTGCGTCTGCGGATAACCGCCCTGCCGCCCTGTTTAGGGTGACCCGCTCCCTCTTGTCGCAAGAGACGCGGGGGGCACCCTTACAGGGAAGAGCAGAGGAGTTTGGGGAATATCTGCAGAACAAAGTCGCTCAGATCCGAAGCGGATGGGCCCCCTCCAGTGGACTGGACGGGCCGTCAACAGCGAGTCTTGTGAGACCACTCTGGGAGGAGTTTGACTCTGTTGCCCCCGAGGACTTAGACAGGTTGCGTGGACGGCTGCGACCCACCACATGTTCAATGGACCCGTGTCCCTCCTGGCTGGTACTGGCATCCTGGGAGGTGACACGAGGCTGGCTTCTGGGCCTGGTGAACGCCTCATTGGGTGAGGGATCCTTACCAACTGCCTTGAAAGAGGCGGTGGTGAGGCCCTTACTCAAGAGGCCTTCACTTGACCCAATGGAGCTAGCTAATTATCGTCCAGTCTCCAACCTTCCCTTTCTGGCGAAGGTTGTTGAGAATGTGGTGGCACAGCAATTTCCACGTCACCTCGATGAATCCGACTATCTAGACCCACGCCAGTCCGGCTTCCGACCCGGGCACAGCACAGAGACAGCCTTGGTCGCGTTGGTTGATGATCTCTGGAGGGCCAGAGATAGAGGTTGTTCCTCTATCCTGGTCCTATTAGACCTCTCAGCGGCTTTTGATACCATCGACCGTGGTATCCTATTGCGCCGGCTGGAGGGGATGGGAGTCGGAGGCACCGTTTTACGGTGGTTCGGCTCCTACCTCTCCGGCCGGATGCAATATGTGTTGACAGGGGGGCAGAGGTCGACCCTGAGGCCACTCTCTTGTGGGGTGCTGCAGGGGTCGGTCCTCTCGCCCCTTCTGTTCAACGCATATGTGAAGCTGCTGGGCGAGATCATCCGTGGTTTTGGGGTTGAATATCATCTGTACGCTGATGATACCCAGCTGCACATCTCAACCCCAAGCCACCCCAACGAGGCTGTCGAAGTGATGTCCCAGTGTTTGGAAGCCGTCGGGGTCTGGATGGGGGACAACAGACTCAAGCTCAACCCTTCCAAGACTGAGTGGCTATGGCTACCAGCACCTTGGTTCAGCCAGCTGACGCCATCGCTGGGCATAGGGGATGAGCAATTGCCCCCTGTGGAACGGGCGCACAATTTGGGCGTCCTCCTAGATGCCCGGCTGTCAATGGATGACCATGTGGCAGCCGTGGCAAGGGGGGCATTCCACCAGGTTCGCCTGGTGCGCCAATTGCGCCCCCTACTGGACCAGGATGCCCTACGCACGGTCACTCATGCGCTGGTGACGTCTCGCCTAGACTACTGTAATGCTCTCTACATGGGGCTTCCCTTGGGACGCGCCCAGAGACTGCAGCTAGTCCAGAACGTGGCCGCGTGGGTTGTCATGGGGAGTACTAGATACTCCCACGTAACACCACTCCTGCGCGAGCTGCACTGGCTGCCTGTGGTTTTTCGGGTGCGTTTCAAGGTTCTGATCACCATTTTTAAAGCGCTCCATGGCACAGGACCTAGTTACTTGCGGGATCGCATCCTCCCACATACATCCCTGCGGCCAATTCGCTCTCACAGGGAGGGGCTTCTCCAGGTGCCATCCACTAGGCAATGCCAGCGGGCAGCGCCAAGGAGTAGGGCCTTCTCTGTGATGGGCCCAACCCTCTGGAATGACCTCCCCCCCCGATATTAGAACCACCACGGACTTCCGCTCCTTCCGACAAAAATTGAAGACTCACCTGTTCAGATTAGCTGGCCTGGCATAATTATAACTGTTATAACTGTTACCTCCTGGAAATATATTTTTAACTGGTATTTTTAGGGTATTGTTTTAAATTTAATTGATTTTAGGGGTTTTAAAGCCATATTTATATTCTTGCTGTACAGTTCTTTTAATTCTTTTAACCTCCTCCATATTTATTTATTTACTTATTCATCTGTTTATCTATTTAATGAATTTTATTGTGGATGATGTATTTGCTATGTGGACTGTACACTGCCCCGAGTCCCTTTTGGGAGAGGGGGCGGTCTAGAAGTGCAAAGAAATAAAATAAATACAACCTAGTTGTAAAAAGTTTTTAAAATTGGGTCCAATCACGTGCCTCAATTTATGACTGTCATGACTTATAATGGACATTCTGGGCTTTGGAAAAAATAATGTTTTTGAACTATGCACAATTCTTTTGAGGGATGTGAAGGAAAAAAAAGAAAAGCTTGACCTCACCATTCGGTTAGGTGCCCTTGAGTACAAGATTTTCCATTATAAAACAGAGGATAGGAATATTCAAGTCTTTAGTAGACTTCAAGTCTTCAAGAAAAGAAGACTTTAAGTCTTTAGTCCTTTTAGCAGTTCCAAGAAGGCTCCATATCCATTGGCACCACTCAGGTGACCCTGAGAACACAGGTGGCCTCAAGGACTCTCTAAAAGAATGCAAATGACCAGCTGTCCGCAAGGAGTATAAATCCTTCAATTCCCCACCATCCAGCCAGAGCTGAAGAAACTTCTTGGATGAGAAGTGAAACCTCTTCAAAGAAAAACCAGAAAAATCCAGTTCCCTCTTGAAAAAGTACCTTTGGGATGTCTTTAGACCTTATGAGTCTTGGGAGTGAGATATTTTCTGTGCTAAATCTGTTTGGAAGGATTTTAATGTTAATCAGGTAAATAATCAAGTCAGGTTCCACAAAGGCTTCAGTAGGCAGAGGACATTGAAGAACAAGATGGTAACATGTATAAAGAAATCATATAGGCTTTTGAATTATCCTGGCTTGGTATTTTGGGAGTAAAGCCCAACACATGTAAAAATGGCAGATGGAGAAAGCTGAATCAGTCTACTTCTTCAGTCTAGTTGGCTGGCAACCCAATCTCACCTTATTTCATTGCTGTGTATTGGTGAGAGTATTCCATCTATCTGATCAGGAAGAATTATAATTTGTTTTTTGGCATATCTGTTTTCTTGGGCAAAGGCACTAGATATTGCTCTACCTGTAATGGTTTCATGCCTCACAGCTGTATTCTTCCCGTTATAACAAGGATATTAATTAGTAATCTGCCCATAAGGATATTAATTAGTAATCTTTTCGTTACTAACGAAGTTGTTTGGTATCTACATTGCATTATGTATGGCAGACTGTGAAGGGTTATTGAGCAAGAAGAACAGGCTCTGAATATACAGGTGAAACTCGAAAAATTAGAATATCGTGCAAAAGGTCATTTATTTCAGTAATGCAACTTAAAAGGTGAAACTAATATATGACATAAGACTCATTACATGCATAGCAAGATAGTTCAAGCTGTGATTTATCATAATTGTGATGATTATGGCGTACAGCTCATGAAAACCCCAAATCCACCATCTCAGAAAATTAGAATATTACATGCAATCAATAAAACAAGGATTGTACATAGAACAATATTGGACCTCTGAAAAGTATAAGCATGCATATGTACTCAGTACTTGGTTTGGGCCCTTTTTGCAGCAATTACTGCCTCAATGCGGCGTGGCATGAAGCTATCAGCCTGTGGCACTGTTGAGGTGTTATGGAAGACCTGGATGCTTCAATAGCAGCCTTCAGCTCTTCTGCATTGTTCGGTCTCATGTCTCTCATCTTTCTCTTGGCAATGCCTCATAGATTATCTATGGGGTTCAGGTAAGGCGAATTTGCTGGCCAATCAAGCACAGTAATCCAACAGTCATTGAATCAGGTTTTGGTGCTTTTGGCAGTGTGGGCAGCTGGAAAATGAAGTCAGCATCCCCATAAATCTCGTCTGCAGAAGGAAGCATGAAGTGCTCCAAAATCTCCTGGTAGACAGCTGCGTTGACCCTGGTTTTAATGAAGCACCCTGGTTTTAATGAAGTCCAAAGTCCTGTTGCTCAGTAGTCCAAAGACCTCTTTTCTGATGAGAGCAACTTTTGCATCTCATTTGGAAACCAAGGACCCAGACTATGGAGGAAGAATGGAGAGGCCAATCAAGCACAGTAATCCCACGGTCATTGAACCAGCTTTTGGTGCTTTTGGCATAAGTTGCACCCCGCTTAAGAGTATGGCACTTTCTAATATACAGGAATGTATCATTTACCTGTAATAATCTTATTTTTATTGGGGAAGGCTCTACCACACAGCATTTTGATGCTATTAATCACATGATATTCCTCTTCTTGGACAGTAAAGCTGATTGTTTTACTTCTGGACCAGCTGTAGTGCAGTTTGATGCCATGCTGTTTGAGCAGTTTTAACAGTTCTTTCCATCTGTAAGAACTGTTGCCTTACCTAGCATCAAACCATGCAAGTGTGCATTTACACTTAAAAAGGTCTGTGGATGTGCAGAACGTAAGAAAAGGGAGAAAAATTATATTTCTGCAATGGAGAATGTTCTGCGCATGTGCAGAAGCAAAAAAATAAAGATGGCACCGCCGACAATGGAACCGGTTTGGGTGGGCGGGCAGCCGAGTTACTAGCTACTTGGCTGAACCGGTCTGAACCGGTAGGAACCCACCTCTGATCTGAACTCAAGAGGCTTGGAATATAATCTCTGGAATATTTCGCAGACAACCTTATATAAGGAGCCTTTAGTCAGATTCTAATCTGTTTTGCAAACTCTTGCTTAACCCAAGTTCCAAGTCTTTGTTCGTTGTTGTCTTCAACCCAATTTTGACTGCCTGAACTAGTCCCTGCAGTTTACTTGGCATGGGTTCCCAGAACTGACTTGCCCCTGCTTGTCTCACAGGGCTGTGAAAGAGTGACTAATCTCTTTGAGAGAGTGATTAAGTCTTTTGGCTTAAGTAAATCAGGGGTTCCTAACTCCGGTCCATGCCAGAAACCAGGCCATGCAAACAAGTGAAGCCCCATCTGTGGCATGCAGGCAGCACCCAAAACCATGCCCCCTCCTGCCTATGGAAAAGCCTCTCTCCACAGAACCAGTCCCTGTTGCCCAAAAAGTTGGAAGTCGCTGAAGTAAATCATCTGTCCCTCTCCTATCATACACAGATACTATTAAACGAGCCTGTAACGTGGTTTTAGTTGTTTGGAATAGGCTACAAAGCTGCAGGGTTATATCAGTCATCTAGCATATTTATTGTAGGAAAAATAATGTTCTGGCAGCTCAGATCCTTTTTAGAAAACAATAGCATGTACTGAAAAGAAGTGAACAGGGATGATTTTTTTCCTTTTATTATTTCCACAAGTCTTGTGTTGGATGAAGAACTGATTGTCTCTTGCCTATTCTCTGTACCTGAAGTACCGAGGGCAAGACAAGAAGTAACAAATGGAAACTGATCAAAGAGAGATCCAATCTAGAACTAAAGAGACGTTTCCTCAAGGTGAGAATAGTACATCGGTGGAATGGCTTGCCTTCAGAAGTTGTGGATGTTCCATCGCTGGAGGCTTTTAACAAGAGACTGGACAGCCACTTGTCCAGAATGGTACTGCCACAAAGAAGAGGGAATCAAACTATTTTCCAAGGCACCTGAGGGCAGAACAAGAAGCAATGGGTGGAAACTAATCAAGGAGAGAAGCAACTTAGAACTGAGGAGAAACTTCCTGACAGTTAGAACAATTAATCAGTGGAACAGCTTGCCTCCAGAAGTTGTGAATGCCCCAACACTGGAAGACTTTAAGAAGATGTCGGATAGCCATTTGTCTGAAATGGTATAGGGTTTCCTGCCTAGGCAGGGGGTTGGACTAGAAGATCTCCAAGGTTCCTTCCAACTCTGCTATTGTATTGTATTGTATGAGGGCTCTTGCTTGCGCAGGGGGTTGTTCTAGAATAGTGATAGCGAACCTTTTTGCCTTGGGTGCCCAAAGCACACATGCATGCCCGTGCCCACCCCCATAATCTAATGCCCCCTGTGCCATGCCCCTTGCATGTGCACACATGACCACCCACCACCCACTTCCCCGTGCATGTACGCACAGCTTTCTTGGAGCCTGGGAGGATGAGAAAAGTCTCCCCTGCCCTCCTGGAAGCCCTTCGGAGGCTGGAAATAGCCCATTTTCCAACTTCCGGTGGGCCCGGTAGTTCCTTTTTTTGCCCTCCCCAGGCTCCAGCGGCTTTCTATGAACCTGGGGAGGATGCAAAATGGCCCAACACACAAAGCGGAAATTTGGGAATGGACTTCCAGGTTGCCCGTTGGGCTTTTTTCTCCCTTTGGACACTTCAGGAGGCTTCCCTGAAGTATCCGGAGGGTGAAAAATGGCCGAAAATCAAGGGCAAAAAACAACTGCCCAGCGCATGCATGCGTGCTGGAGCTAACAGGGCAAAGCCTTGCGTGCCCTCAGAAATGGCTCCGTGTGCCACCTAGAAGATGTCCAAGATTCCTTCCAACTGTTATTCTGTATTTTGGGGGGTGGGAAAACTAATCAAGATTCAGAAAAATGTTTTTTTTAAATAGTATATTAGGACTTTGCATTTAACTGTGGCACAGAGTTTTTGTAATAGGCACCGTATAATACTATGAGTATGTACATGAAATTGCGAAGTCTAAGGGTGTACATGCAATCGGGACAGGCATGATTGGACTGGCAATATGAAAGGTGTGCAGTTTTGTGATTTGCACAGCTGGTTTAGCACAACTGGTATGAAAACACATCCACTTGTGAACTTGTTGGCATCATAAATTTTTCAAACTTCCCTCTGTAGTAGATTGACTAAGGCAATTTTGCACAAAGGCATCTTTACTTTCACAAGACTAGCAAAAGAATTTTCAGAAACATGTAGGAATTTCCTTGGTTGAGACATGAGCACTTCTGTGAAGAACTAAGTGAATGTAGAGAGACAGACATACTCATGCTGCTGATGCCGCAATCAGGTATTATGGGAAGCATAGAAACTTGACTAGCACCCGTGTAATTATTATTCCAGTTAGGCTGAATACACACTATATTGCCAAAAGTATTCGCTCACCCATCCAAATAATTAGAATCAGGTGTTCCAATCACTTCCATGGCCACAGGTGTGTAAAATCAAGTACCTAGCCTGTTTTTACAAACATTTGTGAAAGAATGGGTCGCTCTCAGGAGCTCAGTGAATTCCAGCGTGGAACTGTGATAGGATGCCACCTGTGCAACAAATCCAGTCGTGAAATTTCCTCGCTCCTAAATATTCCACAGTCAACTGTCAGCTGTATTATAAGAACGTGGAAGTGTTTGGGAACGACAGCAACTCAGCGACAAAGTGGTAGGCCACGTAAACTTGTCCAACATCAGTGTGTGACCTCACAAATGCGCTTCTGGAAGAATGGTCAAAATTCCCATAAACACACTCCTAAATCTTGTGGACAGCCTTTCCAGAAGAGTTGAAGCTGTTATAGCTGCAAAGGGTGGACCAACGTCATATTGAACCTGTTCTTTCCCGTGATTCTAATAAATATGCAGACACAGGCTTGGCTGTCTGCCACGACTAATTACAGAGATAAAACCACCTCTTGGCTAGGAGCCTAGAACACTATCTTCAAGAAACCAAGATTAGACTTATGGAATGCTTTCTCAATGGCTAGTAAAATGGACTGTTGTTTCCTGCAAAGATTCCCTTCATGTCGCTCCACCTATAAACTCTTTGGGAGGGATCACAACCTTAGCCAGCTGTCCCTACTTCCTTCTATGACGTCTTCTCCACAGCTGTTCCTTTCTCCTCTCAGCTCTATGCACACACACATCAGGGACAACCTCCCTCTGTTCCTCTTCACTGCTCCCTGACTCAGATGCCACCTGATGGCCAACAGGACTTTATTCAAGTCTTTTGTCTTAGCTCTTCTTAGGAACAGGACAGTTAAAAGGTGACATTAAAATGTAACAATGATATAGTTGAAAAAGTAGTCAAAAATTTGTTGTTGTTAGTTGCGAAGTCGTGTCCAACCCATCATGACACCCTGGACAATGTTCCTCCATCCTCTGGAGTTCATTTAATCTCATGCCGACTGCTTCGGTGACTCCATCCAGCCACCTCATTCTCTGTCGTCCCCTTCTTCTTTTGCCCTCAACCTTTCCAGCACTAGGCTCTTCTCCAGTGAGTCCTTCCTTCTTATTAGGTGGCCAAAGTATTTGAGTTTCATCTTCAGGATCCGGCCTTTTAAAGACCAGTCAGGGTTGACCTCTAGGACTGACTGGTTTGATCGCCTTGCAGTCCAAGGGACTCTCACGAGTCTTCTCCAGCACCATAGTTCAAAGGCCTCAATTCTTTGGCGGTCAGCCTTTCTTATGGCCCAACTTTCACAGCCATACATTGCAACTGGGAAAACTATAGCCTTGACTATACACACTTTTGTTGGCAGGGTGATGTATCTGTTTTTTAGTATGGTTTCTAGATTTGCCATAGCTTTCTTCCCCAGGAGCAAGCATCAAAAATGAGCAGGTTATAAATTATTGTGAGATTTCTGAATACAAAGTGATAAAAGTCTTGCCTCATAATATACCATGTTTAACTGTGGTTGAAAAGAAGAAAGTGTGAATTTAACTGATATGGCAATACCAGAAGTAGTAGTAGAGTCAATGAATTGGAGAAAACCACAAAGTGATTTTCACAAAGTATCAAAATCTGAAAATCAGAGGTGAAAGATTATGGCAGGAACCATCTGTGGTGGTCCCCGTGATTAACAGCACCCTGGGTGGCAAAACCCCAAAATTCTTGAATGGCATTTAGAAAATCTACACTTTTGCAAAATTTCCATCTGTAAATTACAAAAGGCCATATTGCTTGTATCTGCACATATACTAAGTAATGCATTACGACATCCTAGGCCCTTGGGAAGTGCTGAGTGCATATGAAAGCCAACACCAGGTAAAGTACATGCAGCTATGATTTTACTGCTGAATATATAATATTTTTAAATGTCCCAAAGTGCTTTTTTCCCAGGAGGCAATTGGACTTTCTTGTTTTTTCTTTGAACATGTTTTGTTTCTCATCCAAGAAGCTTCTTCAGCTCTGACAGGATACTGGTGAATGGAAGGATTTGTATTCCTTGCAATCAGATAGTAATTTGCATCTTTTTAGAGGGTCGGTGACAGGGATGTGCGGTCAGGGGAGGCAGGGGAGGCAGACCCTCACCTCTCTTCATGAAATAATAATATATTAAATATATAATAATAATATATATTTCCTCCCATCCCTTTTACACGGCTCCCACTAAGTTCCAGTAAGGAGAAGAGCTTTTGGGGAGTGAAGAGGAAGAGGAGGGAGGAGGAGGAGGAGGTGCGCGCGTGGGGCGGTGCCAGCTGGGCAACCGGCGGAGGCAGGAGGGTTCTCGGAAGCGCCAATAACCTTCCTGCCTCTGCTGTACTTTGCGCGCTCCTCGTGACTGCAATAGACGTCCAGAAGTGGCAGGGGCTGTTGGGCTGGAAGCCCAAACCCCATTAGCCACAAAAGCTGCTTCGGGACGTATATTGCAGTCGTGAGGAGCGCAAAGTCCATCAGAGGCAGGAAGGTTCTCATCGTTCCCCAGTCGCTTTCGAGGACTGTGGAGCGCGAGCCGGCGGAGCATGCTCAGGAAGGCGGGGAATGGGATCACGTGTGATGGAGGCTGAGGCAGCCTCAGCCTCCAGCACACGTGGTCCCATTCCCCGCCTTCCTGATGACATCACCAGCCTCACCAGCCATAAACCTCACCGCACGTCACTGGAACTGAATACAGAAGAAAGTGCCCACACTCTAAGTCAGAGGTGTCAACTTGGATTTCTTTGAGGGCTGGATCAGCACTGTAGTTCTCCTCTGTGGCAGAGGGGGGCGGAGAGACAGGACTAATGGCAGATGGGTTTTGATTGGCAGGTTTCAAAGAGAAAATAAAGTGAAATGATTTCCTTCAATCACATGCACATTGATTTTGAACAATTGTTTTCTGCTTCTTCCACTTGTGGGTGATGGTGGGGGACCCCCCCCACACAGAATTGTGAATTCTAGATAGAGGTACAAAAAATCCTTTGCCGCCTTCTTTGAAGGGATCCTTACTCATGAAGTTGGGTTATACATCTCACCACATTCTTGGCTAATAGGATGGTCCCATTCTTAGCAACACACTTTGATGGAAAAACGGGAATGATTCAGAATGTTGTCAAAGCCAGCCCAGTCTGCACATCCATTGGAGGGGATGCCAGGAGAGGATTTCCCACTCCCTCCTGCCATGACAAGAAAATGGCATGACTTCATAATGGGCTCACGAAGGAAGCCATCTTGCATGAAACTAGGTGCAGAACAAAGTAAACGTATTTGTTGGCAGACAACCATTAACGTGCTGAGATCTCTCTGTTAGTCAGAAAAGGTAAACTCTGATTGACTGCCAGTTAGTTTTGGTACATAATCTTGAGGGAGACACATCTTGTCCTTTACCTCAAACTGTACTGTCTTGGGTTGGCCAGGACCTTCAATGTAAATAATATATATTTTTAAAAACCCATTGCTTTATGCTCATTGCCTGACATCAGTATATTTTATCAAAATGTCTATGCAGAAGTTCAGCTCATGAGATTGAAGGACTTTTGCTTATACATTTTTTGGTTGTGGATTTATGTACATGAAGCTTTTGAATGGGAAAAAGACAAATATTACTAGCATTTCTTAAGGAGAAAACTACATCCACAGATGTAGACAGCATACTAAAGCTGTCTACTAAACTGTCTACTACTCTATGTAATACTAGTAATACATACTAAAGCTGTAGACAGCATACTAAAACTCTAGACAGCATACTAAAAAGCAGAGACATCACCCTGCCAACAAAAGCATGTATAGTCAAGGCTATGGTTGTTCCAGTTGCAATGTATGGTTGTGAAGTTTGGACCATAAGAAAGGCTGAGCGCCAAAGAATTTGCCAAAGAATTGAGGCCTTTGAACTATGGTGCTGGAGAAGACTCGTGAGAGTCCCTTGGACTGCAAGGCGATCAAACCAGTCAGTCCTAGAGGAAATCAACCCTGACTGCTTTTTAGAAGGCCAGATCCTGAAAATGAAACTCAAATACTTTGGCACCTAATGAAAAGGAAGGACTCACTGGAAAAGAGCCTAATTCTGGGAAAGTTTGAGGGGAAAAAGAAGAAGGGGACGACAGAGAATGAGGTGGCTGGATGGAGTCCCCAAAGCAGTAGGTGTGAGCTTAAATGGACTCCAGAGGATGGTAGAAGACAGGAAGGCCTGGAGGATCGTTGTCCATCGGGTCGCGATGGGTTGAATACAACTTCACAACGAACAACAACATCCGCAGATGAACTTCTCACCTGGCCTGACCTCAAAGTACCTAATCATCCAGAAGTATTAATTAAAGAAACAAACATTCTCCTTATCGTTAAAATGGTCACTGCCAGTTCTTAACCTCTAAGTGCTCGTGACCTGAACAGAAACTAAAGACAAGTCAATAAACATTTTAGCACAGAGATAGAACTTCCCTCAAGGAAGAAGTTCATAAGAAGGAAGAGTTACCTGCTCCAGGCCTTCCTTTTTCTCTGATTAAAATCATGCCTGCAACTCAACCTTCTCATCTGATTCTACTCTTTACACTTACAGGGACATTTTGAACCTCTATAAATCTTGGAGTATTCATAGCTGACATTTCCCAAGAAATATGGAGCCTATTGGTTATTTGTTTCTCTCTTGTCAACATTGAGACTCAGGTTTGGGATAGGGTACTCATACTTACAACTCTCCCTTTGTGTAGCCTCTTGAGATTAATTAAACGAGCACCTAAGTGAGTGACATGCTTATGTAACTGAAGGAAGTATGGTTGGTAGGAATGCAGGAAAAGGCCTTGTCAAGTTGCCACACCTAGGCTGTGCAACTCTCTGTGAACTGACCTTTAAACAAAAATGCATACGTTGCCTAAGATGTTCTCCATATTTAAAGACTGGGAAACAGCCAACATATCTCCAATTTTTTTAAAAGGACTGGACAGAATTCAGGAAGTTAAAGGCCAAACAGTATAGCATCTGCTGCAAATAAACTGATAAAAATAACCCATTTATCAAGTAAATGAAGAGCAATCTTGATTTCTGTCCTAAAAATGTTTTAAAGTTGAGGGGAAGGGAGTGTAAATAAACCTGTCAACAGAAGGTGTTGTTATGTTCTTAAACCATACAAATACTTTTGGGAAATTGTTCTTAATACATTTATCAGTCACAACAGAAGAAATTTTTTTATGATGAAGGCGAGTAAAAATGTTGGTTTATAAGGCTGCCATCCATTGGTATACCAGCTAGGGGTGGTGGGTTGAAAATAGGCAGTTGTCGACATAACTGTATTTACATGCTCAGACACAGATACACTTCATACGCTTATTTTCCTAGATACAAAGAACCTTCCATTACTCACAGATTTTCTCTATAACTCTACTATTTCGAGCAGGGTCATTGGAGATGTGGACTTCTCCATTAGCACTGAGAAATCAGCTATGTGTTTTGATCAGACAGATTAACTGGACAGAAAGAAAAGTTTACCATAAAAGATAAATGTATTAAGGAGCCTTCCATGACTACACAGACCACATTTTTATTTTTATTTCATTTTTTGGGGTCAAATCCATATGTAGTCTGAGGTTCATGGATTACAAACCATCCCATATGGATTAATAATTGACTTTAAAAAAAGTCACACACCTTGGAAGCAGAAGATGGGAGTCAATGATCAGTTCACACAATGGCAGATTGTGATGTGAAACTAGTCTTTTAAAACTTGTCTGCAAGTTTTCTGATTAACACTAAATTAATCAGAGTAATATAAATTAACAAGGAATTTAAATGTTTTATGTTTGATTATTTTCAAATGTTGATGTGGACTGTTGTGGGTATTTTTTTCTTTAAAATAGGGAAAGTAGATAGAAATATTCTAATCAATTAATAATTACCACAGAAATTGTTCATTAGTTTGGTTAGAAGCAGATCCCTAATTAAATCGTACATGCTGTACTAGTTTATTATTTAACTTTAGGACTGGAATTCTGAAATTGATCTAGGGGAATGAATAAAAAATGTTTTATTGAAAGAAGGCATAAGAATAAGTTGGTTTATGAATTGTGGCAATTTAATTTAATAGCGTCTTGCCCCCCCACCAACTGAAATGAGTAAATGATATCAAGTCCATTATACGGTCACTATTAAAAATATCAGGGAGAAGGGAGAACTTGCTTGAGCTGTCATGAATTATATCACAAAAATCTAGTAAATACCCATGACGCTTACATAACAATGTTCTATGCAGTAATTGCAGAAGTTTGCTTCTTTGTAACTAAAGCAAAGTAGTGAACCTACTATTGAACCTATAAATTTCATTTAAGATTCATTAAATGTTACTCGAAGAACTGAAAAACCAGGTTAGCCTGGAGAAACAATGGTTGGTCCAGGAGTAAAAAAAAAAAAAGACTTAATAGCACATAATCAGTCAGTCAGTCAATCAGATATTACTCAAATGTATGATAGAGCAAATGACATGGGCACTTCCTTCAGGAAGTCATTTTCTCTTTTATCTGCCCTTTGTCATCATTGCAGTATATTTTATATACCATTTTACAGTTTTTAAAAATAATAATAATAAAATAGCTATAAATTGTACAAGTAGATTGTAAATGGCAGAATTTATCTGACATGTGTGACCTGAAACGTACATGACACCCTACAAGTTTTAATGACTTCAGTCTATGCAGGGGGTTCGTAGAGAGTGGGAGATGTGTACACATGTGTCAAAAAAGGTAAGATGATTGCTACTGCCACATAAATTGGATTTATGTATGTTGTACATTAAAGGGGATGGAACTTTAATCACATGATCAGGGTTGCCGTCTTGTCAGGGTTTCCTCCCTATAGGACAGAGATAGAGCCTGGGCGGAGTTATGAAATGTAATCGGTCTGGAGTTGTTACCGTGTTTCCTTGAAAATAAGACTCAACTGGAAAATAAGCCTTAGCATAATTTTTCAGGATGCTCATAATATAAACCCTACCCCCAAAATAATCCCCAGTGAAGGTTGTCAGCTAGCTAGATATACTTAATACCCTGTTGCCCCCAAAATAAGACCTAGCTGGAAAATAATCCCTAATGCATCTTTTGTAGCAAAAATTAATATAAGACCCGGTCTTATTTTCGGGGAAACATGGTTTATTGCCATAGGTGATTCATGTCCAGCTTCCCCTTGAATTCAGTTAACTCTTATCTAGTGCCAATTTATACTAACCATTAGGTGATTAATTTCTTGTTTTCTTAGTTTTAGCAATAAATCTTCTTAACTGGAACTAATGTGTAATCCTAATTCTTTGCACCTGAGCCTCTCCCACAAATGTCCTAACTCTGTGCTTCCTCCTACTGCTGCTCCTTCCTCCATTCCACCTTCCTCCATTCCACCTTAAGGATTTAGTCATGCAAAGTTCTCTTCAACCCCAAATGAGATTCTTTGTCCCATTCTGTTCTCTCAAGTTTGTCTTTTGTATTATCTTGCCTGCAGTTTGTGCACACAAAATCATTGCCCAGCCAAAATTTGTAAAATTATGTATAATTTGCATTTGTTGCTCATTCCTTTAATAATGCTGGAAAAGTAGACCAAGAGCAATTTATAAAAGCATTAAACATAAATAATACGAAACACAAAAGCTGAAACTTCAACATTAAAAAAAAAGTACATTTATTTTTGAAGGAACAAATCAAAAGCTATGGAAAAAAAAAGGGGGGGAGGAAAGCTACCCTGTAGTTATTTTCTATATTTCCTGTTATAAAAGTCTATTTAGAGGATTAAAAGAAGTGAAGGGGGATTAATGGCTGCTTATAGTTATAGTATTTTAATATTTTTACAACAATTTTGAAACCATATGAGATTAATTAATTTGAAACCAATTTTCTTTTTAGCTGTAATTCATTGTAGGAAGACTTGTGTTAATCTGGTAGCACTTTCTCTGACAAACAATTTTTTATTAAAAGACATAATTAATAGGAAAAGATTCCTGATATAAACAGAATTCTTCTGAGAAACCCAGCTCTTGCCATTATATTTGACAGTGACCAGAAGAGGGCAATATAGGACAGCAAAGTCAGCTGATTTTTTTTTCTTTTTTCTTTGCTAGTTCGGTCTGCTGAGAAAATTCCCCCAGGACTGATAGGTTCTATTTAAAAATACAGTATTTTTAAATTAAAATGGGAACCTTTCATAGTAACTGTGGCCATTTACCTACAAATATTTGAAAACATTGAAAATGTATGTGGGCTTAGCGTTATAAACCTTTATTTATTTTATTTATTTATTTATTAAATTTATAAACCGCTCCCTCTCCCCGAAGGGACTCGGGGCGGTGTACAGACAAAGGTTAAAATACCATATACATAGAAAGACATCAGAACCCCGTAAAAACAAATTAAATAAAAATCTGTACAATAGTAATAAAAATTAAAACAACTTAAAAATCTACCCCAGGAATTTAAAATACCGGCCAGGAGGGTATAGAACACTCAAGTTTTCTTCAAAATAACACAAACTTTGAACATGTGCCAAGAATCTTGTTTTCTCTTTTAACAGTGTCCAAATCTTACAGTTAGGGATCCATTGGGAGAAAACTGACTTCCACAATGTCTTATTCGTTTGCAAATATTCTTTAGAATGGCCTTCCTAAACATAAGCATGTCAGAATGAATCCTTCTACAATTCCTGTGATTCTCAACCAGCATGGCCATTAGATGATGCATTGAATCATTCTGGACTCTATCAAATCTGGAGAAAACTGCATGAGAATATTATACACCAACGCTTAATCACATGCTTTTGCCAAAAAGCTTTTTATGCTTATTATTTGTTTTAGTTTATTTATGCTTCCAATTTAAAGCCTTGATTTATATTGTTGTATTTCTGTTACAGGAATGTTTCTGTTACTCCTTTGATGACTGTTTGCCGTTACAATGGTGATGAAGAGGCAAATTTGCAATCAATCCCTGCATTTATGACCCGTAAAGCAAAGCAAACCTGAGATAAGAGCACTAAATGGTTTCTTCTAGCAACTCTTTTACTTAACAACGGAATCAGAATACCCAGTCTTAATTGTGGTCACTAAATGAGGATTGTCTGTACTCTTATGCAATCTGCCCTATTGGGAATGGGCAGAAATATTTTCTAAAATAAATGAATGAAAAAAGTGCATCTCAGAAGTAAATCCAGTAGTAAACGGGCTGGCTTTTATGAATAGCAAGTTTAAAAGGTTAAATTGCTGAACTAGCATTGAGTTTGTTAGTGAGAATCAATATATATTCACACTCAGCACTAATTTATAGCATTGTTGTTGACAAAGCTACATGTGCTCACTTGATCCCTGAGATAAAAGGGGCAAGATAGATGTAATTAATTTATCAATAATAGAAATACACAGTCTTCTTATGGGCATTTTGAGATGCTATCATTCACCTTTATTTTGTGATTTTAGTTTATTGTTACACAAAAACAGACATTGCATGAGAAAATTATGATATGTACAATGATAGCACAATTATCTTTTATTCTGGAGATGTGGAACCAACTTTCTAAAAAAAGAAAGAGCAAAGGAAAAAAAATCTCTGTCAGCATAGACAAATAGCATCTGCTTAACATGCATTATGTACCTGTATCTGAAATGTTATATGCAAAAGGAAATAGAAGGGAAATATGCACAAATACATAGCTCTCATATGCTAGTCAAAACTAGCCTTATAGATCATGGTATTTTGTACAACACTGTTTCAATAGAGAAAAATGGAAATTTAAGCATGTTGATTGCTGTAGATTGTCTGATTCCTTAAAATGTTTTAGCTGTCTGTTTTATCAGTGATGAAGAGGTGACTCTCCCAGCCTATATGACTGGCTGTTAGATGATATGTAGAATTGAAGGCATGCATTCTGGTTCAGTGGAGGTAGATACTTTTGGTGACTTTCAATTATATGTATGGGGGGGGGGAGGCAGAGTTATTGATCTACGTTAATACCAATAAGCTGGAAATGTGACAAGAGCACCCCAGAATTACTCTTCCAATTATAGGTGGCCACTTTGTTATTCAAATATATCCTTCTCCACTGGTTATAAAATGTTATCAAATGCAAAATACAAAAGTAATAGAAGAACGGTAAGGGGGGAGGGGAAAGGGGAAAGAGAAGTGAGGAAAGGTAGAAAAAAGAAAAGAAAAAGAAGCATTGACTTCCAACTCTCTCTGCTGCAGTAGAATAAGGCAATAACATCAAATCACAGCTTTTTGTTTTTCCATAATAATATGAACAAGTCATTTCTATAAAGATCTATCAATTTAATCTTTAAAACCCAAAGCCAAAGTTGCATTCTTTCCCACATCAAGCACAAAATTCAGAAGCAGTTTCCACCTAGAAACAAAAGTACTTACGTTCTTTTATTTAATCAGACTGGTCAGTTGCCATTTCAGCCAACTCCACCAACTTCTTCAACCATTCTTCCATGGTAGGTATCAAAGTGTCTTTCATTTTTGCACATACAATAATCTTGCTGCTGTCAACATATATAGTAACAAAGTTCCAATTTTTTTCTCCAGTTCTTCTTCCATTAGTCCCAAAAGGAAACATTCTGGTTTCATTTCTGTCTCCGTTTTCAGGATTGTCTATGTCAGAGTGTGAATCATACTGCCAATTTTTTTTTGCTTTATCATATGCCCATCATAGATGACAAAAAGCCCCCTCTTTATTTTTACACTTCCAATATTCATTTGGCACGTCTTTATACATCTTAGATAGCTTATCTGGTATTAAATATATTCTTAGTATAACATGCAAATTTATTACAAAATTACAATTTATAAAATCCTGACTCAGAACAAAGATAGGTATGAAATGGCAAAGTGTACCAGGGTGGAACTGAGCCTGAACCAACATACATTTATAGCATTATTGTTGACAAAGCTACATGTGCTCACTTGAGCCCCAAGATAAAAGGGGGAAAGATAATTAATCAATCAATAATAGACGTTAGCAGTCTTCTTAAGAGCATTCTAAGATGCTTTAATTCACCTTTATTTTGTGGTTTTAGTTTATTATAACAGAAAAACAGACTTTGGCATGGAAACAATATAACGTGTACAATGGGAGCACACTTATCTTTTATTCTGGACACTTGGAACCAACTTTCTAACAAAAAGAAAAGCAAAGGGGGAAAAAACCCTCTGTGAGCATAGACATATAGCAACATTTTAACATGAATAATGTACTTGCAACTGTAATGGTATATGCAAAAGGAAATAGGGGGAAATATGCTTACGTTTGCTTCTTACATTTGCTTATATTACTAAGAATAAGGAGTCAAGAGAGGTAATGTGCAAAGTGTTACAGATACTGTTGTTGAAAAACAGGGAATGCCCGACATTAACGGGTGGAAGAGGCTTCTTGACATGAATTTAACTCGTTTTGTAACCCTTTAACTCTTTCTGTAATGCCTAAAGAGACTACCGTCTCTTCTTTTCAATCTTTTCCTTTCTAGTTACCTCCATTCTGTTGTGTTTCTACTTTTATTTTTCCTCCCCACCTATAATTTCCCCCCATGTTCCTTTGATTGCTTCTTCTGGATGGAAGATGCATGTGTCCATACAAGTGAAGACTCTAGGTTTATGCTTCGCTATATGACAGTGACCTGTGTGCATGAGAGAGAATAGTATATACAGATGGAAGATCAAATAATTTTATAAGAGGGGCATTTTGTTTGACAGGCAATTAATTTTAATCAGTCATTCAGTTAATTCAATTAATTGAGGTTTTTTTGGGGGGGGTTCTTGTCCTGTCTGTTGGGGGAATGTGGATTCTGTACACACCAACAAATGTGACACAGGCACAGTTGTGAAGAAGGAAAAATCTCCAGGATTAGTTTCAGCTATATATATTCTAGGCCCATGATTGCAAACCTATGGCATGAGTGCCAGAGCTGGCACGCAGAGTCCTCTCTGCTGGCACTCTGCCACTGTTGGGTTGCCCCGCCTCCCGCCGGCCAGCTGGCTTTCGGGTCTCTGCTGCGCATGCGTGCATGTCTGTGCATGTGCACGCATGTCTGTGCATGTGCACGCATGTCTGTGCATGTGCACGCATGTCTGTGCATGCACATGTCCGTGCGTGTCTGCATGTGCGCATCCATGCATGCCTTGGCATGCGTGCATCTGTGCATGCACACACCTTTCCGTTTGGGCATGCACGCATGCAGTTTAGGCACTTGGTGTCTAAAAGATTCACAATCACTGTTCTAGACTGAAAAAGCAAGGAAATTGGGCAGTGTACCTTATGGATTATGGAAAAGTTTGTTTTTATTACTGTTAGAACCCTGGATGATTAGATAATGTTAAAAAAGCTGTAAGTCACTAGTGCAGATCTGTACTGTCAACATAATCTGTTTGCCTTCCTCTGAAACAAATAGCACCGTGGTTCCTAAGGTTGGCACAGAAATACCGCTGGATTCAGAAGAGTTATACTACAGTATTTCGGCTGCCAATCTCCATCCTTTTGGCCTTCATATTCCCACCTCTTCAACTGACACACTGGCTGAAATACAGTGTTAAATTCCAATCCTTGCCTGCAAAAATCCAAGAATTACAATAGTTGTAGTTATGGGGTTTTCTGTATGTCTTTGCTGCCATCTAATGGTCAACTGGATACTGCAGACCAGATCTGTTAGCCTTACTGTAGAGCTGGGGAATGCGCGTCTGGAGTACACCAACTTGGAGAATGTTGCATTGCAACAACTGAGTCCAGATGTGCATTTCCAAACTTTCAATTTCCCCATTTACCCAGAGGGGGAGGGGGAAGTAATTAGACAAGCAATTCAAGTCTTTCAAGTTACTGAACTGTCATTCATGTGAAGCAAATACAGTAGGTAATTCCCAACCACCCCTCCCTGTAATGGAGCTTGCCAACAAGACGACAATGAACCCAAGATATTCAATGTTCTAATAAAATAGTAATGCTGCAAACTCAGCGTCTCATAAAACATTTACAATCTGTAGCTAATAAAGTGTAAACAAGAGACTTAAGTCCTGCTGCTGCTTAGGCTGATAAGAAAAAAGTTTGGAGATTAGTGGAAAGATTATTCCACACAGATTACATTGAGGTTCATTAAATGCCTATCTGTCTTCTCATTTGTTCCTGCAAACTTGGAGGGATATGGAATTGGACCCTTGGAAAGGAGCCTGTCTCTTAACAAATGTTACCACCATCTTGTCAGGAGTGAGTTGCCAAGCAGCAGAGGGATGTTACAATCAATGAACCCAAAGGAAGGGACTTGCCAAGGAAAGACATCATTTAGAACATACAGTAAGAGCTCTGCTGGATTAAACCAAGGAGCCAGCATCCTGTTTCCCACAGTGACCAGCCAGAAGCCTCAGCACAGATGATATGAGGGGTTACGAGCTTCCTTCCCTGCCTTCAAAAGCATTAGCAGATACAAACAGGAGAAACTGCTTTGTGACATGCCTGACGTTGGCTTTTCCAGGGTTCTCAAAACTGCCTAACCAAGGTTTTCTAAGGGGAGCTGTGTGAAGATTTGGTTAAAGGAGAGCTAAATCTCCAAATTGGATTGTTCTTTTGGATCAAATCCTCAAGTCAGTTCAGCTCAGTTGAATCAGATTCAAGATTAGATTGACCTTTGCACACCATTTGGTTTTTCTGAATGGGGTGGAGTTTTTGAATCTGATTTCACAATCTGGTTCAGATTCATTTAACAATCAGATTCATTTAAGAATTCTAAATTGGACTGGATCTCCCAACTCGTTTAGATACAGTTTCACAAATCTGGATTATGCTTTGCCTGATTTACACACAGCCTGCTTTCCAGGCTTTCAAACCAGAACTTTTCTGTCTTCCTTGGAGATGCTGCAGATTAAATTTTAGGCCTTCTGCAGGTAAATCAGGACCTGTATCACTAAGCTATGACCCTCTTTCAATCCACTCTCAAAGAGCTAAGAAAGATGGAGAAGGGCACAAATGACTCTAATATTTGTTATCCCTATAAAAAGTGGGTGCATTAGTCTGTTATGTATATGCTCCATATGCAATCAATATTGTTTGCCCCCATTGATGCCCACGTGATCTTAAACATTGGGCCAGATACCATGCATGTTCCTGAATTGACACTGAGAAGATAAAAATAGTCGTCGTCCTTCTTCTTCTTCTTCTTCTTCTTCTTCTTCTTCTTCTTCTTCTTCTTCTTCTTCTTCTTCTTCTTCTTCTTCTTCTTCTTCTTCTTCTCCTTCTCCTTCTCCATCTTCTTCCTCCTCTTCCTCCTCCTCCTCCTCTTCCTCCTCCCCCTCCTCCCTTCTCTCTCTTCTCCCTTCCTGAGCATCACTAGCCTCTGTTGAACTGTTATAAATCCAAGAGCAGTAACTAACACTCCAGTTAATCCCCGTTGCTGCCAGCAGTGCTCAGGATGATGCCATTCTCTTGCCGAGATTTGCATGTTTAGTGCAGGACAGAAGCCTTTGGATGAACAATTGCACGTAAGTGATTCCTGGAATCGTGGCTCACGCAGAAGCCAATGCATATTGAACGCACACCCAACAGGCCAATATCATTTCAGAAACATCAGGTTATCGAGAGCTTAAAGGGTTCTTATCCAGAGCACCCACATAATTAACACTCTGATTTTAGCAAACAATGAACGATCTATTTTTTAACAGACGTGCCATGTCACAAAGCATCAGATTTACACGTTGTTCATCCTGAACATAAGATAAAGAATGGATGATCACCTTCCAAATACAAACCTACTCATCCTTTCTTATTTAGAACCACTCTCCTCACCTAGGGAACTACAATTGTTTGCTTAATTCCTAAAGGCCGGTCGGTGCCCATGAATGCTTTCCTTTGGACTGTGTGCCATTGTTCACCCAAAACCCCCACAAAAACAACAATAAAAAAGTTTCAAGACTTTTTAGTGATCTACCTGTACATAATTGCTTCTACTATTTGTTTATATTTTTCTTTTCAATCAATTAAATAAATAAATGGACATTTCATCTGTTTAAAAAAAGCAAAAACAAACAAACAACTGGGGGGGGGGGAGAAATGATGCTAGGATGTTCTGTCTGTCTGCTCTCATCTGGGTCTTGTGCCAGTTTGAATATGTGATTTGCTTTTTTCTTTGTGCAAATAGCTGTTTTGCCTTCTGTGAAGTTGGCATTTTGTTGTACCGTACAAGGACAAACGTCTGATTGGAACGGAAGCTTACAGACTATGTTGCCTGAACCCATTTTTGTGGCCAAGTTAATTTTCTCTGACTTTCATCATTCTGATTTCTGATATTACAAACAGAAACATTTGTATTCTGGGATACAGAAGTTACAGTTCCTTTGTATTTAAGTTAAAAAAATATGATTTTTCACTTCTTTACCTTCTGGTTTGTGTATTGTCATTTCCACCGTGATTGTCGTTTTCTGAAATGCGGAGCCCTCCCATGTAGCATGCCTGCTACATATTCTTTTTATATTTTGATTCGTTAATATTGTAAGATTGTTTTATACATGGACAAGTTAATTGCTTTGTATCAGTACTTTGGGTCATTTTAAACAATGAAACAGAAAGTACCTTTGAAATGTTTAATTGTGACCATAATTGTTTTCAATATTGTTGTACTTCAGTTTGGATTTATTAATCCAAATGTTTACTTTGATTGTCTCGTCTATTGGTCAAGTGTTTCATTTTTAGAGTTATATTGCAACATACCATCTGAAGAAGAGAAATGTTTGCTTAGGAAAACCCCAACATCTTTAGGATAAACCTCACCTTCAATACATTAAAGAGATTTTAAAACTTTTGTTCTGTGCATTTCTTTCTTATCAATTCTAACAATTTTTTCAGATATGCAAAAATGCCAAAAACAAAGAATGAGCAAATTATAATTTGGAGAGATTCTATTATATATAAAAGTAGTTTAAAAAAAGGAGGGGAGGGGGGGAAATCCCAAATGATTTTGAAGAAGTCCCCATTGTTTTTGGAGACTCTTCTCTAGACTCTGTAAATGGCTTAATGGTTGAGCACTGCTACACATTAATTTCTGTTTGTTTATTCATTTTATTAGACTATAGAATGAAATACAAAAATATTTTGCAAACAGAAAGCCACAGTGAGGAGGAAAGAAAAGTGAGGGGGAAAGGAGAAGAGTGGGGGGGGGAGCATTGACTTTAACTCTGTTGCAGTAGAATAAAACATTAACATCAAATCTCTAGTTTTTACTTTTCCATAATAGTATGAATAGAATAGAATAGAATAGAATAGAATAGAATTCAATTCAATTCTTTGTTGGCCAAGTGTGATTGGACATACAAGGAATTTGTCTCTGATGTATATGTTCTCGGTGTACATAAAAGAAAAGATACATCCATCATGAATCATAAACTAGTCATTTCTATAACAACTCACCAATCTAATCAGTAAAACCCAAAATCAAAGTTTCCTTTATTTCCATCTCAAGCACAAAGTCCAGAAGAGGTCTCCATGTAGCAACAAAAGTACTTATATTTTTTTCTTTGATCAAAACAGTCACTTTAGCCATTTCTGCCAACTCCATCAACTTCTGTAGCCATCCGTCCATAGTGAGAATCAAAATGTCCTTCTATTTTTGTGTGTACAGTGGTCAACCTATATAAGATCAAGATCAATTTTTTTCCAAGTCTTTTTCCATTAATCCTAAAAGAAAAGTTTCTGGTTTCATCTTTATCTTTGTTTTCAGAATTTTCTGTATTAAAATATGAGTTATTTTATTTTGGGCAAAAGCTACTTTTTACCTATTTAAATGCATGCATTCTGGTCTTAACAAAATCAGAAAGACTTGCTTCCACATACATCTATGTAGTACAATCGTGCAGTTGTGCCTATGGAAATGTAGTCAAACTAAACAGTGTGGTATATGATATAACAATAAGTAAATCAGGGATGCTTCATAGCTGGTTTTACAGCGCGTGAGTTTGCATATTGAAAATGAGATTTTATTTCAGAACTCAAACTGGTATCTGGCATATACAGTACTTAGCTGTAGGAGAAAGGCTTTGCGTCACCTAGGGAAAGGAAGCTGTTGCTTGTTCCTGAATGGATAACTGATAAGGAGGCATAAGGGAATAAGAGCAAGGCAACATGCTGAAGTTTTGCTACTAAGGATTTTGCTGTAAGACAATAGACCAGACAATATTAAAAATCTACTATTTCCTGACAATTCAACTTTTCTTTGGCTAGATCCATTTAAAAAGGAACGCAATAAGTTTATGATTTTTTAACCATGGCTAAACCTGGCTAAAATCATGACTAACCATGGCTAAACTAAAAAAAAGGACAACCGGACAAAGTAAACATAGAATCTTTTAATTAGGCAGCAATGAAATCATTGTAATAAAATCATTTATATTGCTGTAGAGATGCAATTAACCTGAAATATCTAGATAATCTGTGTTAGAAAGGAGTTATATCAGTAAGGAGATGCCACTTTACAGCACAGCAGAGGGATAAAAGAGGTGAAAAGTATGTGGAACAAAATCCAAAAAAGTACTGTGTGTGGTGGAGGGGTGGGTGGGCTTTCCCTCATTATTGGCAGCCAATTCAGTTTCCACCCTGCCTAAACCCTTATTAGTTGACATTGAAGAGACTACATACCCTCCCTGCCACTCCTTGACCTTAGTAGAATAAGAAATTTCAACACATGAAAATTCGCATATCACACAATTGTGTTACCTAGTTTGGGTAATGAAACAAGAAAACAACCAAGCTCAGAGAGCACCAAGGACCCCTCATTTCAACCCTACAAGTATTCTACTCTACAAGTACTCTACAAGTACTCTACAAGTACTCTACAACCCTACAAGCATTCTACTCTACCAGCAATTTCACCACAACTTGCATGACAAAGGAACCAGTGGTGGGTTGCCATTTTTTAACTACTGGTTTGCTTAAGCATGCTTGCGCACTCACGTGATGCTTCTGCACATGCACAGAATCAGCCAGGTGGGTGGGCAGAGCTTCCCTCCACCGCTACTGCCAGTTTACCTGATCCAGGCAGAACTGGGAGCAACTCCCTTCTGAAAGGAAGTGGTGGAACAACCTTGGCAAGCAACAATGTCAAGCTTCAGATAGCACTAGTGAGGGGTATGAAAGAGTGATGGATTAAGATGCAAAATTAAGTGGCATTTTAACATATTTTAAAGCAGCCATTCCCATGTTAGTATCCATCCAGAATTATGGGTAGGGAAGCAATCTGTTGGGGATGTTTGATTTGGATTTTTGCCTGGAGTAGTGCTTTGGCCAGCCCTTACCAATTCTGATTCTCTACTGTATTTCCTGTTTTTGTAGCAATCTCTCCTCTCCATAGCAATCCCACATAAAATGGAACTTTTTATGGTGAAATGCTACATTTGACATTTCAGTGGCATTTCATGGGCCACATTTCATAGTGTATTGAGCCAGTATAAAAACTAAATTTCATTTTGTCTGCACGGTTTAAATTAATGCAATCAATATGGTGACCTTCCTCCAGTCACGTTTTTCTTTATTTTCCCCATCTATTGTAATAAATTCTGGAAAAGAAGCACTCCTTTAAGTCTTTTAAGGCTGCAAGTAGCCTTGGGATCTTTGCTCTCATGTACTCTGCCCTAGAAGGATATTTGATATCCAGTTTGGTCCATGGTTTCCTCCACCTACCCAATTACCAGTCCCGATTATTGTATATAAAATAAAGATAGAAGGAACCCAATCCTTCCTACCAGCTCATTATATCCTTGTGATCTTTTTGAGTTCTATATATCTTTACAATCCCAATGAGATGGGGGATGGATGTGGTAATAATTTCAGATAGGTGATGGATCAGGCCCAAATATGTTCCCCCTCCTGCTTTGCTTAATGTAGACAGTCATCATGCGGGATTGCTATAATCGCTGCTAGCTACTGGGCAGCTACCTGTAATTATTTCTTTTTTAGTGAGGATGCATAAAACTTTCTGACTGCATTTAATTCCACACAAAACAATTTCTATATTTCATGTCGTGGTCCCGAATGAAATGGAGATAGTTCATCAATGCTGATGTGTGGTATAAAAAGAGCTGAGCAGCTCAGGGGTATGAGAGTGCATAAAAATGTTTTGTGTCCTGACCAGTACATTGCTTTAAACATTTTTACAATCAGCCCCAATTGTTCATTCTCCCCATGCAGAAGATACTCACATATTCATTTTTAAAAGGGCAAATCAACCATAATTCAGTTTATAAACTGTAGAGCCGGTTGTGAATGTCTGGATGAATATTCATTAGAATCTCTTAATCTGCCATCGTTGGTGATTCATTAGGCATATGTAAATATCATTCACTTTAATTGCCCCTAAACTGACTTAACATAATATTGTCATTAGCAAATTATTAGTTATTTGTGTAACTAATGGTACATTATGGTGCACACGTTAAATGGTCAAATATATGATTCTAATTATGAATATATTTTATATTGGGTGTTTTCTAAACTGTTTGATGAAATACAAAGGAGTCGAAGTAAATGTGGCATGTTAATAGGGTAGTTGCGGAACTTCATTATTGTTGTTAGTTTGCACCTTTATGCAATAGACAAGTCATTTATTGAGGCCAAGGCTTTGATTGGTTATATATTGCTGTCCCTTTTCTTCCCATATCAAAGGCCTTGGAGAATTTCAAATGGATGGCAACCTGTTTTTTAACTGATGAAATCAGTCATCAGTTAATTATTGGTAGAGCTCCAGTAATATGACCTTTTCACTGGGCAATTGTAAGATAGGGAGGGGTGGGGAGAGTAATGGAGGGGGTGAAAGGCATCTATCTAAGATTAGACCTCAATGCCACCTACATCTCTGTTTGTCCAAAATACAGCATTTGGGTGGTTTTTCTTTAGATTGTAATAAATAAAGATGGTTAGAAATATTTTTTAAAATAGTTTTTATTAAACATTTTTACCTTTAAAAACAGAAAAAATGCAACAAAATGAAAAGAAAAAACAAGACAAACATAACAATATCCAAAATAATTTTACAGCCTTCAGTATCACCATACATGTTTACTTTAAGTTTGATAGTAATTAGTAATTTTGGTTAATATTTATTCAGTACTAGTTTAGAAGAAACAAAAACAAAGACTTCTATTTCCTGTTTTGGATTCTATTTTCTAGCCACTTATAAATTCTATTCCATATTTTATAGAAATTCAATTTTTGGAATTAAAAGAAAGAGTAAAAGAAGATGTTTAGAAATATGATTGCAATAGGGTTAAGCAATTATACCGAATCAGCTGAACTTCATATTTTGTTTTTATTTGATTTATAGTGCAAGCACACCCCAAAGTATCTCATCAATTTCTATTATTTATTCCTAGAGAGGTGCAGTGTAGAGCTACAATCTGAAACTTCTATTTGATAAAGTTTTATTTTGATTATTTTTTCTATACTTCTCCGCTTTCTTTTCCTGTCCCCCTACCCCATGTTTTATTTATTTTATTTATTTTACTTTCCATTTCCACCAAGCAGTGTGAGAACTGGGTACAATTATTTTAACAGTCATAATCCACATATTTGTTATTATATTTGTCACAATATTAATAGTATAACTATATATCAATATAATTGCAATAATACATAATATCTTCATCATCATGCAGTTGAAGGAAATTTTGGAAATTGATTTTAAATGTTTCTGAGGAATTCCATGTCACCATGGCTATGGTAAAATAACACAGTTGGAAGTTGGATAGAGGACCTTGGAGGTCTTCTAGTCCAACCTCCTGTTTAGGTAGAAAATCCTACACCACTTTAGACAAATGGTTATCCAACATCATCTTAAAAACTTCCAGCGTTGGAGCATTCACAACTTCTGGAGGCAAGTTGTTCCACTGATTAATTGTTCTAACTGTCAGGAAATTTCTCCTTAGTTCTACGTTGCTTCTCTCCTTGATTATTTTCCATCCATGGCTTCTTGTCCTGCCCTCATTATGAGAATGAAAACCAACATGTTTGGAAAGAATCAGCTTGTGATTCTTCCTCTTTCCATTTTATACATATACACACACATATGCGCATTTACAAATAGCAATAGTGTTTAGACTTATATACCACCCCATAGAGCTTTACAGCATTCTCTGGGGGGTTTACAATGTAAGTGTTATTTGCCTATTGGCCCCAACAATCTCGGTCCTCCTTTTACTGACCTCAGAAAGAAGGCAGGTTCAGTCAATCTTGATGAGTAAAGATTATACCTCCTAATAATAAATACATAAAGAATTTCCACAACTGCAAGGAAAAGAACAAAATTGCAGGAGCAGCAATTTACCTGTGACCGCTTCAGAAAGCAGGGATACTTAAACATGGAGATTTGGAGTCTCTGAAAAGCCAGATAGCTGAATCCTAGCAATAAAATTATTCTGTCTGAGAAGACACCGAAGGCTGACATATGCCATTTTTCTCCATTAAGATGATGTGCTCTTTGATGGATACACATCTGTGTACTCTGATACACAATAATGGAAAGCTTCTTTCAAGGAGATTTAAAGTATAAGGGTATTGCCTACATCTATAAAGGTATCCTCTTTGGGGGATTGGGGGAGACCCTTTCATATTCTATCCATTTCAGATGTATTGCCACTTTTTCAGATGTATTACCTCAGTCTTAGACTACTGTATTTTTCACCCAAAAAGAGGGTGAAAATCTGGATGCATCTTATACACTGAATACAGCATTTTTGGCCTACCAAAACCCCACCCCATTTTCAAAAGTGGGTGTGCAGAGGGTTTGGGAGGTTTGCAAAGTGCTCTTGGGGACTGGGGAGGGCACAAAGGAGCAAAAAAAACGGGCCATTTTTACTCCTTTTTGCCCCCCTTGGCCCCTAGTAGCACACTACAAGCCTCCCAAAGCTCTGCATGCCTCCCCCTTTTTTAAAAGAACGAGGTGTGCAGAGGGTTTGGGAGGCCTGCCACGTGCAAAAACTTTTTTAAAAAATTACCTCTTCAAAATCATGGTGCGTCTTATACTCCGGTGCTTCTTATAGTCCCAAAAATAAGATATATAAAATCTTCTTTCCTCCCTCTCAACTTTGACTATACAAAATATCTTCCTCTCCCCCCCTCCCCCAAAGGAATTGTCCTTTTCTTGCTTTCAATCCTTAGGACATCATTATCTATAATTGCATTATAGCCCTCCTAAAACAGCCTCAACATGTGTAGAACCAGTTGTGAGGGTGAAATCAAGTAACATTTTGTAGCTATGATCAGAAATATATTTTGGAAATGTGGACAGAGCCCTCCCTCTGGTAACTACCTACCCTACAAGTAGCCATTTTATTTATTCATTTATAAAATTTGTGGTTCGGGTCCCAGCTTAGCCATGAAAGCCAGCTGGTTGACTTGGGCCAGTCATACTCTCTCAGCCCATAGCCGATAGGATTGTTATTGCTGTGAGGGAAATAGGAGGACCGATATATTTGCTGCCTTATTAATGTAAAATTATTAAAGGCAGACTATAAATAAATTAATTAATAAAATTTGGCTACCCATCTCACAAAATGTGGGTGGCATACAGCAATAATAATAAAAATAAATAAGCATTTCAAACTCTCCCCCCTCACAGTTTTTTTCTTCTTTATCACTAAGTTGGCACCTGAACTCTTTTCATATCCGCCATCTTTCCCTACTATCCTGTGTTATGACATCAACTTTGCTCCAGGCTTCCAACATGTTAGGGAAGATCAAATCTCTTAATCTGCCTTCTGAGACAACGAGCATCTAATGTCCCATCTTCTGTTCCTTTAAGACTCACTGCAGTCAGAATTCAGGCCTGGATGTGGGACTGATAGAGTACTGGTTCAGAGGTGATATTCAGCAGGTTCTGACCAGTTCTGGAGAACCGGTAGCGGAAATTTTGAGGAGTTTGGAGAACTGGTAAATACCACCTTTGACTGGCCCAGCACCCATCTATTCTCTGCCTCCTGAGTCCCAGCTGATCAGGAGGAAATGGAGATTTTGCAGTAAATTTCCCCTGGAGTGGGGAGGGAATGGATATTTTACAGTATCCTTCCACCTGCCATGCCTACCAAACCATGCCACACCCACCAAGCCACGCTCACAGAACCGGTAGTAAAAAAAATTGAAATCCACCACTGTACTGGTTGCCTTTGGGGTGACCTTTTTGTTGGGACTTGGATGGATGGAAGGAACCAATCCTGGTCTTTTAAACCTTTTCATTCCCTTCACTACCACCGGCCATGACATCTCTGTGAACAGCCTGCAAGGGTTTGAGCTTGGAGGCCCTGAATTGCAAAGATTCTGGATTGTTTTTTTTCTAAAGGGATCAGTTCCAGTTTGTATGCATAAAGGAAAAGTGGTTATGCACATGGTGACTTCAAAATGGAATTTGATAGGGCTTGGTTTTCACTCCCCCTGGGCTGTTTAACATTGATATGAAGCTTCTGGAGATCTTCTGTCATTTGTGGGGGTGAGATTATAATGCACTAATGATACCCAGTTGTACGTCTGTGTAGAGATGCTAACCTAATGCCTGGAAAGTATAAGAATCTGCAAGGGTCAAAAGAAGCACAGATTAAATCCTTGCAAGGCGCAATTGCTTTTTGTTGATGATCGCTTTGCCTTGGTCCCAGCTCCATCTTTGTCTTTGAAAGGAATTACAGTACACGCTTTCTGAAAGTGAAGATTCGTGAGTTGGGGCCAGGTAAGAGGTTTTCATTAGAGGCAGCAAATTTGATGGCCTGTTCTGTACCAACTCAGAGATGGGAGATAACACTTTAACCCAGCATGTTGAAAAGCTTTTAAGGATGTTTACAAGGTAATATAAATTCTAATTTATATGTGAGAATTCAAGGAATTAAAATAGCATAGCAATATATAAATATAGAAATATATTCAGCAATCTTATAGGATAAGATTGCTAGAGATAATTTAATCCAGACCTGGACATTATACACTCCTTTGATTGTCCCTATGTAACCCACATGGATAGCTTTTATTTTGAAGGCGGATGCTATTTTTAAAAATTTACATATGTGCGTGCGTTCACATCTAGGTACTTCCACAGCCCTATTGGTTCATCCCTCCATAACAGTTCCAGTTTCTCCTGTGCCCCTTTTGGAAAATTAATTGCCCACCCTTGATCTAATCCAACCTAAGGTCCAGTGCAGAAATCTACTACTATAGCATGTTCCACTGCTTTCGAGTCATTTACTCCACATTGGACTGTAAATAGCCTTTATATATTCAAGGGTGAGTATATGAACTTTGCTATGAGTCTACGTTGTGGACCTTTTGATGAACTTTCATTCTCATTTATCTCCAAAGTAGATCTCCTGCCAGTACCACATAAGTATTTGGTTTTGCTTCCCTCCCCCCTGCCCCTCCTCCTGTTCTAATTCATATTCCTCTAAGCCAGCTGCTAAGCACAGGAGAGAAACAAGGGAGTTCCCATTCTGAAAATACAAGCTGGACAGTATCAAGTATACATCATATGCTGCTTGGGGCATAAAAACGTAAAGATGAGCTTTTAATAGATTTGAGGAGCTTCTCTTTGCTAAACATTTTGAGAGGGTGAAAAAAAGGGCTGAATTGAAAGTAATTCAGTCAAAGATATCCCTGTACTTGTTAGCTGTGAGACCTTTCAGATTTTGACAAACACAAATAAACACGATTAAACTATCGCCCCAGCCCTAGGATGTAATAACAAGCTTGTTGCCCATAATGACTATAATCAAGAGGGAGCTAAAATGGCATTCTGTCTCTCTACCAAAATCCCTGAAGGGATTGGGATGTTCACGGATAGTAAATCACACGAAACTAAGCAAATCTAAATTGCAATAGTATTTAAAACCCATCATTGCTACTGATTAGAATTCAGCCCAGGACTATGCATGATGTTGAGAGCATGAACTCTTTTCCTGAGATCCCCGGGTGTGATTGCTGAGGCCCAGTAACAAACCTCTGAATGTCACTTCCCAATAGAATGACAGATCTCTGATATGCAAAGGTTTACAGCAGAGCAATTAAGTTGTTTAGATTTTTACGACAGCGTTTGAGTTCTGTGCAACCACCAGAAAGGGGCCGGAGAAAGGCCAGTGATGGATTGGCCACTCCTCACTGGAAAATATATCCTGTAATCTAGCCTTATGAATTGCATTGTGATTATTGGTTGTTAATCCCCTCCTCGTTTTGCTAGTTCTCTTCCCCACCCCCACCCCACCCCCTTGATGGATAAAAAAAAAGAAAAAGGAAAAAAAACCCGACATGGCTGCCACATTGTTGAGGACACGAGCCTTGGATGCAGATGGAAAAGTTCAGCCCTTGCAATCTGCTCTGCGTAAGGACGGCCGTGAAAGAGGGCTGCAGCTAGGCCGCCTGTCAGCAGGGGACAGAACTGGGGGCCATATGCCTCTCTTCTTCTCCCTTCTGTCGCCAAGTCTGCTGCCTCGTCCTTCTGTCAAGGGACACTTTAATGATGAACATGTTTTAAACAGTTTTGTTTACCTAGCAGAGGCCTTAATTAGACACCTTAAAGCGGATTTTTTTTTTTTTTGCTTGGATTTGTGCCTGTGAGAGTGAGAACCACTCAGCGTCTGGTTCCCTCCCTCAGTTTTGCTTCCTGCAATGCAACAAACTATTTCTCATTTTCTTTTTCAGAGTGTCAGGAAGTATTTATGGCAACAAGCTATACAGTGGGGCACAACACTGAGCAGAAGACACCCTAGCGCCATCCGTTTCTTGCACACACATACACAGAAAGAGAGAGAGAGACAAACAGACACACACACATGGGTGGGGGGGATTTGTTATTCTCAGAGTATCAGGATGCGGACAGAAAATTCAGTGGCTTGGTTGAGGGAAATGGACATAGGATGATAATTAGAGAGGTACAGTATAAATGGATTTGTTCTACAGAACAACAAGTCCCAGCAAAACAGCAACAATTATGTATTTTATTATGTACCGCTCTTCACTAATTTCACTAATGACTAAAAGAAAAAAGGGAATGTATGCTACTTTCTAATGCAATACACAGTATTTGTATAATTTTAGTCCTTGATGAAAGGAAACCTTTAAATAATAATGTTGAATTTGAATGGAATGATGAATTTTTCCACATTGATAAAAAAATTGTTTCCCTAAGTTTGTTCTGCGTGTGTGTGTGTGTGTGTTTACAACTATCCAGTAACCTATCCTTCATTAAGTTAATATAATGAATAATATTTTAATATTGTTTTCCTGAATAAAAAAGTATCACATGTTATTCTTAACACTTTACATATATCTCCAAAAGCAAATGCCGTATCTTTATGTTCTCTGTGATGTAAGTGTAGAAAACTTTTGTTTCTGTAATTTCGTCGGAAACCTGACAGAAAAACTGTGTTTAAATCCCTCGGGTATCTGGCTGCCTTTAAAATGCCACAGCAGGCAACCAGTGTTGGGAGGGGGGTAGGGCAGGCGGGGAGATTGTCATTTCATTTATCGAAGAAGCAGACTGTACATTTCAGGAAAGAATCTCTCCGTCTGTTAACTCATAAAGCAGACTGTAGCACAATAATATTAAAGTCTTTAATTTGTTTTTCATGATTTTGGGTGGTTTGTTAGTTGTTTTAAATATCAAAACAAAACAATTCAGTTTTATGCTTATGGGGGGGGGGTGTTGTTTCTGTGAAGCACTTATTTTGGCTGCCATGCACTGGCCCGCTGCCAGAGTGAATATGTGTCAGCTGGGACAAGGGGAACGTTTGTTAAGTGAGCTTGTTTAATTCCAAGTACATAAAAAAGGGCTCCACATATTTTCTTATCCCTGGAAAGGAAAGAGATACCATGTTTTTCCGAAAGTAAGAGGGTCTTATTTTCTTTTAACTCCAGAAATAAGCACTTGGGCTTGTTTTCGGGGAGGTCTTTTCGGGGAGGTCACCTCCTGGCTGCTGCTGTGTTGCAATATTTTTGGGGAGGGCTTATTTTTAGGGAAGGGCTTATTTTAGAGCATGCGCTCAAAAGCCCAATTGGGCTTATTATCCGGGGAGGTCTTATTTTGGGGGAACTTGCTCTACAAAGAGGTGTATACACAGGAAAATTGAAGTGGGACATTTCCTGATACTACAAATTTTCTCAAGAAAATAACCCTTAGCAATACATTGTTTCGCAAAATTATTTAGCAGCATAATAAATTAATCTAAGCTGTATCTGCCAAGTGAAATGAGCAGAATTCTAGATAAATCTAAAATTAAAGTTAGGACTATATTTCTTAGATGACAATATCTAGGAAACCAGTACTGATGGACATTCTTTTTCAATTAAAATAAGTATATTAAAAATGTTAGCAACATAGTTTCTAAATAACATAAAGGGCATGCCATCATGTACTCATATCTTAAATGGCTTGGACATTTTTTTAATTATTCTAGTTTAAAAATAATTGCCAGATAAAGGTCTGAATTTGTAAAGCTTTTCCATTTACATTGCTTATTTCTCCTACTCCACTATTTCACGTAATTTGTTACTAGCATTTAAAAACACATATGTGTGTCTGTGTTTATTGATTGATTATGCTATCAAGGTAATGTCAGCTGTTGATGACCGCATATATAGATCTTCTCCGAGATGAATGTCTACACATAAAGCAAAGCCGTATTTAGGGATTACAAAATTATCAAATTTATTTTATTCACTACAAGAAATAGGTTCCTCGGATGTAATTAAGTGTACAATTGCCATCCTCTAATGGATTTTTGAGGAGGAGGCAGGAGAGAAAAGAACATTCCAAAAATGTTGCTTTTAGTTTACAATCCTCCCATTTCTCTCTAATGCTTTCATTTTTTTTTAATAGAGAAACTTAGCATCTTGATTAACTGCATGTTCTGGAATCATCAAAGCATCATTGTGTTGCAATGAAAATAACAAAGATGGGATTTATGTTGTTCAACAATGACTGAGTTATGCTAGCTAGAAGATGCTATCCATCACTAATGAAGATTCTGCAGAATGAAAGAACAGCAGCTATCCAATGCTTCTAGGATGGAAAATATCCTAAGTCCAATATGCTAAACTAATTTTCAATTACTTTGATTACTCTTTAGTTCAAAATTTTGTGGAAAGTCCACAACACTAGATCGACTGGGCACACTTCAGGTTTCATGAAACTGGGCACCAAGCAAAGCTGTGTGAGCATTCATGCAAACATATCCCCCTGTTTCCCTGAAAATAAGACCTCCCAGGATAATAAGCCCAATCAGAATTTTGAGCGCATGCGCTAAAATAAGCCCTCACCCAAAAATAAGCCCTCTCCGAAAATATTGTAACACAGCAGCAGCCATGAGGTGACCATGCTCACTGCCTTCTGCACCTCAAAAATAATAAGACCTCCCCAAAAATAAGGCCAAGTGCTTATTTTGGGGGTCAAAAGAAAATATGGTAGATCAAAGTATAAGTCAGTTTTCAAAACAAATGTTTAAGCAAAAAAGACTCATGCAATGATTAACATAGAAGTTAAACTTCTGGACTCAACGCTTTACCACTCAACTTTCTGGAGTGTGTGTTTAATAAACATTGGTATGTTCAAGAACCTAGAAATGTACCAGAGGAAGTCACTTTGCATGAATAAGTTAAATTGATATAGATGGTCAGATAATCCACACATTTTCAGGCAATTTTGTATTGGGCAATTCATTAGGGGATTGTGTAAATTTGCATAATACTCAAGTGAAAGAGACCTGCTCTAAATCAGGGCTTGGAAACATTTCTTTCTGCCATGTATCATATTTCCCCAGAGTCAATCCGTTTGGAGGTGGTATCTTGAGACTGGAGAGAGCGATGGTGGGCAACCAAGAATCTATGCATTGTCACCTTCCCCAACACCAAAATGAAGCTCCATTTGAAGGCACCAATGTCTCCACTCCACTCTAGTGGTAGTGAAATAATTAGTAGTTGCATCTGGATATTACAGATGAACAAATAAGGAAACACACTAAGAACAAAATAAAACAAATCCCTTACTCTCCTCCAAGTCCCCTGTTATCTTTCCCATCATCATCTTCAGCCATCCACACACTCTCAATTAACCCACTTTTCCTTTTTCAGAAGCAGCTGGCACACTTCAAAACAAAGTGCCCAGCTGCAGCTAACTTCCATTTTATTTTGAAAGTATGCCTCTGGAGCGTAAGCCATAAGACTTTGTTTCTTGACTTGAATATTCTAGTAAACTAGATACCGAATATCTTTCACCTACTGTCATTTTGCCCAATACATTTCATTACTTTTTGTTAGTTGGTTGATTTAAAATATGAATATTTTAATGTCTATTGAATATTCAATATATTATCATGAGAAGAAAAAGGGATCAACTGTTACCTATATATAGATATTAATGCATCTCAAAGTCCAGGTCAACTTTCCCAAAGATGTCATGTATATCTTGAAGAGTGTAAGGAAGAAAGTGAACCTTGATATGTCATTGGCCAATGGTCATAACATTCAACAGACACCTGCAAGAATCATCTTCTGAAATCCCACTGGCAAGAAAATTGGGAACACTACACAAAAGTACTTCCAAAATCCTATCACTTAGGCATCTCAGGCAAAAAGGGCCAATACAATGAGCATCTTTCAGTTCTGCAGTCTAGTTGCCAATCCATTCATCAAAATAATCAAAGAATTTAATTTCATAAACTGTTCTGAAGCCAAGTTGAAATGGATCTAGACAATCTATGTTACCCAGAAATTCCTATAACAGAGATGTCATCACAGCACTTTGATCAAGAATGAAATATTAGAGATGGACTAGGAGTTATTCAATATTGTAGGATTCAAGGAGATTTAAAATAACCACAGGTTAGTCAATGTTTCTTTACAAAATGAAGAAATCATATTTAATTGCATAGCGATGTTTATCATTAGATTTATTTTCCTAACTAAATGTAACTGGACCCTTCTTTTGTAACTTTCATGCATTGCCTACATTTGAGCACTTAATTAAGTTGTGCTGATTTTCAAATTGTTTTTATTGACTGCTGGTTGTCTTGAGAGCATATTACAACAGGACAGCCTATACATATTTAAACAAACTAACAAACAAGACACTGCACGACACATTAAATGGCAAAACCAACACATTAATTGGTGTTAACCACTGAATTAACACCACTTGGTGCGACCATCATTGGCTGCTAAATCAACCACTTAGAGTAAACAGATCTCAAAATAACAGAAGTTGCCTTATCAGTTGGACTTTATTTTGCCTTCAACAATCCGCTGGACTGTTAACTTAAAGTTTACATCCTTCTGCACAAAAATTAATTTCTATTTCACAAGTTCCACTCAGATTTTGTGGCTAATAAAATCAAGAATGTAAATACTATTAAATACAAAACAGCCTGCAGCATAACTGTTTCCAAGCAAATTACAGATGATATCAAGCCATTCCTTGTACAAAAACTATATTTTTTTCCAAGACAGTGTAGTTCCCTGTACCTTGAAATTTTATTAGGCTAAGAATTTCATTCACCATATGTTACAGTACGAAACTAGCTGCAATTGAACAAATAACTTTCTGATATATAAGTGAATGATAACCTGATTTTAAATGTGTTTATCTAATGAGATAGTAACCTTAATTTACAGCAAATATAAAAACTCCCACTGTTACACTTGGTGCACCTTTTTGTCTAGAAAGGTTGATGCATTGAGATATGCTAATGAATATGTCTTGATTTTTTCCAAGTCAGTAATAAAATTTGCATGTGATATTGTGCACAGTAAACTGGGTTATTAGCTTTGAAAATGAGTCTCATAAAATTTAAATATAGGCTTAAATCATGTTAACTGTCCTGTAGAATTTCTGAGAGGCTTTAAAGCATTGTGTTTTGTTTCCATAGCAGAGAGGCTACAGATGTCATGGATTTTTTTCTGGCGGGTGGGTATCCCAAAATGATAGTGGGGGATTTTTTGGGGGTGGGGGTGGGGAGTCAGAGACTCAGAACTAAACAGCAAAGATGTCCATTTAACTTCAATTTACAAAAACTGCTGGGCCACAGGCTAGATAAAACATAGACATAGAAATTCATATTTTAAAGATTACTAGTGCAAACCACGGCATCTAATATAGGGGGATACTAGCAACACTTTCTAGAGAGTTAGTAATCTCTGAGAAGATTATTAATCCAGTTAGTTCTGTTGGAAGAAATATCCATCTGGTTCAGTTCCAAGCAGGGAGAAAGACAATGGAAACCTAGAGGCTGGTTGGAAAGATGGTTTAATGATGAAGCAGAAGCAGATGGGTTCTGGGTAGCTGACCACATGGAGTTGAGAGGGGGTGGCTTTTATACCTTCTCTTGGGCTTTGCACTTGAACTTCCTGTTCCTGTGCAAGAACATGCATTCTATTGGCTGTTGTAGAGATCATAGCTGGCTCAGTAGGTTGTCTGAGCTAAGTTTGGTTGAAGTTTGGAGGGTGATGAAATAGCACTTAGACATATATAGTGCTTTTACAGCCCTCACTAAGAGGTTTACAGAGTCAGCATATTGACCCCAACAATCTGGGTCCTTAGGAGATTGTGCAATGTGGTGAGCTCTGCTGCTAGATGGTAATGGATTAATCCTATTATGTCCTGAAGGGTTATGTCTTAATCCCATAACCCTGGAGCTGAAGGTCTTTTGTTTTGTATATAGGCTGGCCCAGTCTTTATTAATGGGCACCAAACATCTGCTGGAGGGAGCTGGTGCTCTGAGTTTCTGTCTCCATTAATATTTTAGGGGAAATATTTTATCCTGCCTTTTTTTAATATCCCCCAAAATATTTCATTCTTATATGAGGGGGGTAGCTTCCCACAATTCTGTGAAAACAACAACAACAACAATTAATTTATCTTGCTGATGAAGATTTAAGGGACATTATGATAAACCTTTTGGCTGAATACATTAAAAAACACAAACAACAGATGGGGTGGGACATGGACCTGGTTTATAGAGTAAATTCAGCATACGCTAGAACACATAATGTTCCAAGGGAGGTACACATTAAATTCCTTAGAAAGACTACAAGAGATAAGATTCTGAGTGCACAAAGGGGGCAAGCATTAAAATACCAGGATAGAGAAGTAACCATTCTGAAACAGATCCCTAAGAAAGTGAGAGAGAGAAGAAAAAACTATTCGTTATTAGCAAAGAAATTATACCAGAAAGGGGTGTGGTTCAGATGGTTGATGCCTGAAGGTATGCTAATTTTCTGGGAGGACACAAGAGTTAGAATCAACACAACCATAGAGGCTCAGGCCTTTATGGAAAAAAATAAAGCCCTCCTAGACAAATCTGATGATACCACACCAGACACACAGGACACGGGAGGGGCTGGAGCGCTGCTGGCGGGGGGAGAAGGGGCAACGTCGAGAAAACTCAGATTACAAAAATGAACAAGAAAATCTGTTTGATGTAAAATGATTGAAATTATTTGAAGATAAAAGTTTATATGCTGACAGAATACCATTGACTTGTAATAACCTAATGTATTAATAAATAAAATGTATGAGTACGGGGGGAGGGACCACCTCCTGCATATTGTAACTGCCAAAATTTGCAACTTATTCCACTACCCCTTTCCTTGTCTATTTTTCTTAAAAATCAATACAATTTTGTTTAAAAAAAAAACAATTAATTTATCTTGCATTTCTTGTGTCTACAGTATATTCGATCATCCACTCAGTTGTTCCTTGACTTCCAGTTAAAACTACTAAACTTAATACAAACACATCCTTGAAATCATGTGAAGTCTGGCAAAGTGTATTTGTTTTCCTTGTTAGGCACCCAGGGAACTGGAATGGTAGAGCGCACCTATTCTCCTGTGAAGCTGGGTTCTAGGAAAATAGCTTTCGACATGAGGTCATAACACATAGTTGTTGGCAAAATGGCATCAGATGTGAAAGCAGCCTTCTGGGGGAACAGAAAGCACAGCCTTTCTGTTACATAGCAGAACCTCTATTTTAAAACTGTTTTCCTGTGTTTGATAATCATTTACGCAAGAGTTTGGGAAATTTAAAGTGGAAAGTCACAGATCTGGTTAGCCAGTATTTAGAATGCATGGAAGCTGTCACTGTGTGTGGGGAGATGGTTATCCAAGGTTAGTATGCTATCTTTTCAGTTATAGTTTATTGGATTTGCTTTAAAGAAAAAAAATGTTGATTTTTGGGGGAGGGAAATAGAATTAGAATTAATACAGTGCAGGAGGCTGAAGCCTCCATTAAAAAACGTTTCTCTCTCCTAGAGGACGAACACAGGGAAGGTAGTGAAAAGAGTAGCAAGGTACAAGATATTTGTAATTGTTGATGTACTAGAAAGTGACAAAGGAAAAGATGATTGAACACATGGTTGATACAATGTAGAATAAGATTCTGTTTTTTGCTTATCTTTTATACGTTGTTTTTAATATTGTAAAAATTGTGAGATTTGGAGGGATTTCTACCTCTAGCATGGGAGCTGCCAAAATTTTCTATGTACCTCTTTACCTTTTCCCATAAATGTTTAAAAACCAATAAAATTCTTTAAAAAAAATTGAAGTTGATGTCTTATCCAATAATTTATCCATTGACTCATCCATCATAGAAATCATTGCCTTTGTAGTTTCTATGAAGAATGGGAGATGGGAGATGAGGGTCAGGGCTATATTTGGTCACAACATTGTTCCAGGCTGCTCCCCAAAGGAAAAATGCAACAAAGAACTGTGGGAGCATTTTTTAGTGGAATGGAATATAATTTAAATTAATCTACCACAATCTTGTAGAATAAGTATGTTTATTAAACAATTCTTTAACTGTATAAGTCACAGATATGATTTCTCCTTTCTATCCTGTTGAAAATAACAGATTGGTGATACTTTGTGGAACAGCTCTGGGAATCACAGCTATGGATCTGATGGCCAAAAATGGCCCTACAATCTCACGGTGCACAGGTAAGTCCTCATTTAACAACCAACTCATTTAGCAACCATTCGCAGTTACAATGGGAATGAAAAAAATAATTGTGCAACCGGGCCTTGCATTTACCACTTCACAACTAAGGAAAGCAAAGGAAAGCTGAAGTAGGATCATAAGCTCAGTAGGGGTTTCATTTAGTGACCACTTTGCTTAGCAACTGAGTTACCGATCCCAATTTTGTTCATTAATTCTGGTGTAAAGAAAGATGATCTTGAGTGCTGAAGTTTTAGGGATAAGAAAGAAATGTTGATGCTCATTCAAAATGAATCTCCCCAAACACTTGCAAGGAAGGACCATTTTAAAGGTGGTATTCAATCAGCTCAGACCGGTTCTTTCAAACCAGTAGTGGAAATCGTGGATGGGCCCCACCCATCCACTCTGGCTCTATGCCATGCTATTTGGGCACATTTTTGAGGCTAGGTGCATGCGTGGAAGGTGCCCGTGTGCCCGCTTTGTGCACGGTGATAACGAAATGTGCAACCTACCACTGGACCAATTGTACAGGAATCTGAAACCCTGGCAGACAAATTGTAATCTTTCGGTTCCTATTAGCCATTTCTGACCAGCAGTATCAAAGAAACTTTTGTAAGTTTCAGTCTGAAACTGTCTGACCATGTGTGAAGGCAAATCCTCCCTAAAACAGATTTTAAGAGAAGACGAAAGAGCAGAAAGCATCATTTCAGCATCAACAACCAAAAAGAAATTGAGCAAACATTAAAGTCACTCAGTCCCAGGCATCTTCGTTACTGTTTTATTTGATTCATCAAATCTATTCATCAAATTTATACTACTGCCCATCTCACAAAAATGCAACTGTGGGCAGCGTACAACAAGATATAAAACACTTAACATATAGAAACAATTTTTTTTAAAAAAATTAAAAACACATATTTTATTCATTGATCAAATTCATCCCATTCTTTATTTATTTGTTATGAAATACATTGCATTGATAAATGATAAATATATTGCTAAATTACAAACTCTCTAAATTAGGATCTACAAGGGTTATGCTAACTGTATTGGTTTAGGAGTAGGTGGAAAGATGTATTACTTTTTTTATTTACATTGTGACCCTTCTCTAATTTTTTTGCTCCCTGTGAACTATCCCACCCACCAACTGTCCGACCCTTCTGATTTTTCACCAACCTGGATGTGTCACATGAGGAATGTTGTTATCTTTTTCACGCAGTGTAAATGCCTAGAGTGACGAATTATAGCACTAGGCTGAAGCATAACTAAAGATGAAGCTGGCACATAAGTAGAGAGGACCAAAAGTTAGGAATCTTGTCTAAAAGATCCTTAAAAGAAGAGAACAAGTCTTAAGGAAACAAAGGAAAATGTTACCTGCACATGGGTGAAAACCCCTCAATCTCAGTCATTCAACAAACTCAAGACCTTCTTGAGTCAATCTTGGATCCTGACTTGATAGCTTCCATCCCTGTAGATAGTGCAGCTTAGATGAGGACCAGAGGTGGGTTGCTCCCGGTTTGGCCCAGATTGGACATACCAGTAGTAGCGGTAGCAGGAGGCTCCGCCCACCGACCTGGACGCTTCTGCACATGCGCAGAAGTGTCTCGCTCACCAGAACCGGTAGTAAAAAATTTGACAACCCACCACTAATGAGGACATGAGTGGATGTGTATGTGTGTGTGTGTGAGAGAGAGGGAGAGGGAGAGGGAGAGGGAGAGGGAGGGAGGGAGAGAGAGGGGGGAGAGAAAGAGAGAGGGAGAGGGAGAGGGAGAGGGAGAGGGAGAGGGGGAGAGAGAGAGAGAGAGAGAGAGAGAGAATGTACATTGTAACTCATAAAATTTTCCTGTTGTTTTAAATTCACCGGGTCTCTATGTATTCCAAAGTACTTGTTGCATCCCAGTATTTGATTGGAGGTGATTTCTGTGTGTCCCTAATCGTGTGTGTTGACCAGGCTGTGTGTTTTGTCTGTGCTAAGCACACCTCTTTGGAAAAGGGAGGCTTACAAGATCTGCATGCCTCCACAGCTGTTAAGTATGAGTGACCATAAGCCAGACTTGGGAATGTGTGTAAACAGCACCTCCAATAAATAAATCAGTCCCCTCATATTAAAAACTTACATGTGTGTACTGCCTCATAACGGATCCAAGTGACACTGTCACTGAGCTCCTTTATACCATAACTTTCTTGTGTTTGTTAGTTCCTTTTCCACATTAAAGCCTATCTCACTATCTGAGAATTGACAAGGAATGTGGATGGATGGATGGATGGATGGATGGATGGATGGATGGATGGATGGACAAATGATTGAAAGAGTTTTTGCTTGTGCTGCCAAAAGGCAGAAATTCCTCTGGAACAGAATTATACAATAGAAACCTTGTACTTCCTAATCACTTAAAGTGTTATTAGGGAAATTAAAAATCTATAAGAAATATTGAACGAAATGCTTCAGAACTTCTCAAAAGGCTAAGATAACAAATGGCCCTTCCTTTCTTCTTTTTTAAAAGGCATCCTTAAGCTATTTTTATTTTGGTCCAATAAATGTCATCCAGATGTAAAGAGAAAGACACTTGTCTCACTTCTTTTTGCATGCTGAGCAAACATAGTTAACATAAGCATCAGGGCCCAGGGATTCTTCATTTGGTTAGGCTGGCTGCCAAGAATACATTTTGATTAAAAGTACTAGAATTGCAAGACATAGGGAACCGAAAGCATCTTCTCTGGGCTTTTAAATGGGGAAGTTTTTGGCTGGTGGTTTTAGCAACTCCCAGTATAGTTCTAATCAGCACCAACATTTAATCAGTGGCACATATACTGTAAAACAAACTGCTATATCAGAAAGATTCTTTCATATCTTTGTTTAAGGAGGGAGCTCAGAGCATATTTCCACAATGTGGTCTTTCAGAGTGTTATGTCTTTTATGATTTTTACATAAATTACCCAGAATGATTTGGATTCAATAACTTATACCATTTCTAAATAAATAAGTCTTACGCATAAATCAATTTGAGGTATGGCGCCTGGAATACAGTAGTGTAGAAGTGAAAAAAATGTAGATGTATGTAGATCAGAATACCTTAGGCGCTTTGCTATCATTAGAGGAAACGACAAACTATGGAGAATGTGATGATTTATCTGAAGAAACGAATATTTCAGCATGATCAACTGTACGTCATTTTAAGCCAAAGAAAAAGTGAAGATATTTTAAAGACTGGCAGATCAATCACAAGTGTAGCCATCAAAAATGTCCTTTGTGAAAAGTATCTACATTTCTCTTGTTATGCATTTTCTTTAATAAGATGATGCTTTCTTCTTTTATTTTAAAACCAAAACAATTCACCTATTCTATTCTATTCTATTCTATTCTATTCTATTCTATTCTATTCTATTCTATTCTATTCTATTCTATTCCATCCCATTCCATCCCATCCCATCCCATCCCATCCCATCCAATCCCATCCCATCCCATCCCATCCCATCTCTCTTTAGGTAAGGAAATATCTCTGAAAGAATGACCCAACAGGTATGGGTTGTCTAGTAGAATGCTAATAATGTAGGTTCTGTACCTCCCTTTACCAGCTGTGCAAAAGAAGAAATGCTAGATGTACATGAAGAGGGTGAGCAGTCAAGATTTAATATCCAGTGGATTAGTGAAAAGGTAATGGAGTTCCAAAAAGATATCTGTTTGTCTTTATTATAGTAAAAAAAAATTGAGTAAGTAAACTTTCCCTTTCTGGGAGAGGGGCGGTCTAAAAATCTAAGAAATAAATAAATAAATAATATAAAACCACAACAAATTGTGAAAAGTTCTTAAAAACATGAGTGTTACCAGTCTACCATATCTGCTTTCACATAGGCATGAAGAAAGGAAGTAAGAAAAAACAGTAGTAGAAGAAACTACTGTAGAAACAACTAACGTTAACTTTCTGAAGGATAGAAGAAACTATCCTTCAAAATAGTTCAGATAGTTTAGAAACTATCCTGGTTTGATAATCTTGCTGTGGAAATGTAAGTTTCACGCAGAATTTTCCTTCCTTCCTTCCTTCCTTCCTTCCTTCCTTCCTTCCTTCCTTCCTTCCTTCCTTCCTTCCTTCCTTCCTCCCTGCCTCCCTCCCTCCCTCCCTGCTCCCTCCTCCCTTCCTTCCCTCCCTCCTTCCTTCCTTCCCTCCCTCCCTCCCTCCCTCCCTCCTTCCCTCCCTCAGCAGTGGAGGGCGAAAGGAAGCTTGACTTGACCCAGTGTTAAAGGCCTTCAGAGAGGCAGCCTAGAGTTGCCGCCTATCCATGTTTGGCCCAAGCTGCGGAGAGGCAGGAGCTGTGATTGCAAAGAAGTCTGCTGCCTGCCACGGTTGGACCATTAGTATGGAAATGAGGCAGGCATGTGACAGGTGGCCTTACAACCAACACAATTAACTTTCTTCATTAGCTGACGTACTGACAAAACAGATGCAGCATCAATAAGCAAGAGGGAAAAAAGGGTGGCTGGAACCCCTCAAACATTGAATTGAAATGACATTTTGTACATCCCTATTATTTACAAGGCGTAACAGCTAGTGCACATCAGTTAATAGTGATATTTTAAAAATAAAAAAAATAAAATAGGAGGGTTGGTTTACATTACTGTTCCATTAATAGTTCTATTGGGAGATGACAATGCAATAAAATACGATTTGCCTCAGCTGTTCAAAAACACAGGGGCACACTTTAAATATCCAAACAATTGGTCACTTCTTCTAGGTCAATTCAAGAATTTAGAAGTCTGAAAATGGAGATTCAGGTTGCAGTGCAGAATCCCAGAAGTTATCCAAGAACCTTGTGTAAATAAAATAAGGAGAATTGATACAATGAATGAGCCATGTAGCCTAGCTTTCCCCAATTTTGTCCAAATTAACTTATAGACACCAATTTATTTATTTATTTATTTATTTATTTATTTATTTATTTATTTATTTATTTATTTATTTATTCATTCATTCATTCATTCATTCATTCATTCATTCATTCATTCATTCATTCAATTTATAGGCCGCTCCCTCTCCACAAAGGGACTCGGGGTGGTGTACAATTCAATATACAATACCAAGTATAGGCTATAGGGATGGCCTTGTTGGTGGAACTCTTTGCTGTTGCTTCCATGGTTCAAGTATTCAAATGTGAAAAGAGGATGGAGAAAGAGGAAGCAATCTACTGGAACGTTCTTGGAAATTTTTTTTAAAAAAGATAGCTTGGATTAGGTTATGCTCATAACTTTCTGAGGAAAACAGTATTCAGGGTTAAACTGTATGAGAGTCTGGGATGAAAAATAAGCACAATTAGAAAGCAAAGCAAAAGACTAACCAATAAAGTTGGAAATTAATTATGTTCTTGAAGTAAATCTGGGTCGAGAAAGGAAGCTATACCCTTTCTTGTCTCAAAGAATCCAATGGCCAGGTTCAACGGAGGACTGGAAGATCCTTTTCTGTGAAATGTATGTGTGATCTCAGGACAAGATCCATGTTAAAATGAATGCCAAATGGCTTTATAATCTGAGTTGTAGGGCCATTTTCTAGCATACTTTTCTGGCACATAATCCAGTAACTGTGTAAAAACAGGGTTATCAGACTTGTAAGAGTTTATGGACAAGTCCAAATCTATTCATAAGAGAAGGACAGTTAAATAAATGTCTGCATAAAAAACGCATCTTTAGAAATTATCATTGTATTAAAATGCAATTAATCTTTCTGAGGTGAAGAATCGCAGATGACTGTGTGGCTGCTCGGTTTGCTGATGAGGTTAACTGGGAGAAAGGGTAAGAAAATATAAGCCTAGTGACTGTACTTTAGATATATTGCTCATGTGAAGCATTTAAAAAGGGGGTCTGAAACTTCAATCATATGGGCATAGCAATCATTAAACTTTTTTGATCTCCCTGCAGATGCTCCAGCTTGATATTAACTGGATAGATACACTTAGAGCCCCCGTGTTCATTGCACATTTACACTGGAATTGACTAGACTCAAATGTAATACACACTTCAAATACAGGACAATTTGAAAGGGGGTGATGATTGGTAAAATAAAGTAATACAGACTATAGAATATTTATCTTCACAAAAGACAATATAAAACTCTGACTATTTGGGAGTCTGTTTTCAAGCAACATAGAGAAGCAACTAGAAATATATTAAAATAAATTTATTTTAGGGTCCTACATCACCAGTAGTATAGAATATTTGTAGCATTTGGAGTTCAGCTTCTCAAGAAACTTAAAGAGAACTATTCAGGTTGCTTTTTTCCTTTAGCAGTTTTTGGAGATATGGTGTTTTGCTCTTCTTGCCTAAATATAAACTAGGAGAGATTCAGCTCAGAGTAAATAGGGACAGAAAGAATGTCATCTGCCATTTCTTAGAACATGTGCCACTAAGGTCTCACTATGGGCGACTCATGACCTCAGCTGAATTATAAGAGATCCTTCAATAAAGCTAGATGTTGATGTATCTACATTTCCCGAGAAGAGCCACCTTCTCTGGAAATGTAGATACATCAACATCTAGCTTTATCAAATTATTTCCTTATCATTTTATAGTGTGAAATTTCTTGTCCTGCACAACTTCTAAGACAAATCATCTTTAGACTAAAGTGGTCAATCAGCTGCTGATGCAAATTTCACAAACGGGTTATAAGGGCAATAATCTATTTCTGTTGTTTTTTGTAACAGATGCTGAGACCTCCTCTGATTCTGCAGGTAATATTAGTTTGTATGATTAGTATGATTGATTTGTATGATTGGTATGATTGGTGGCCATTGATACCTTTCCTGTACCTTTCCCGATACCTACCGTTCATAAATTTGTCTAACCCCTCTTTAGAGCCTTTATGGCCTCTTGTGACAGGGAATTCTATAACTTAACTCTGCAGCATTTTGGAAAGTACAGTTTTTCCAGTTGGCAATTCAGCTTCACCCTGCAACGCTTTGTCCAGAGATACAAACCAGTGGTGAAATTCATTTTTTTTACTACCGATTCTATGGGTGTGGCTTGGTGGGCATGGCAGGGGAAGGATATTGCAAAATTTCCATTCCCACCCCACTCTGGGGCCAGCCAGAGGTGGTATTTGCCGGTTCTCCAAACTACTCAAAAGTTCCGCTACTGGTTCTCCAGAACCTGTCCCAACCTGCTGAATTTCACCCCTGATACAAACCTTTTTACACATTTATCTTGTCCCTACTTAATCAAACAAATAACATTTCCATTGTTCCTTAGAGCTTCATAATAATTGTAATTGCATTTTTGTGCATTTTCCAGGATATTTTTGACAACGTGGTAAAGAAAATCGTACCGAGCATTTTAGATGTAATTGTGTCATGCATTTCTATAATGCGATTAAATTTGGTTGACCCACCACAAAATATATACTCAGATGTTTTTATAAGCAACCAAAGAAATGTATTCGGCATGTACATGGAAGCTGACAATGTACTTTGGGGGGCTTGAGGGGAGATTTGTTACTTCAAGAACTGCAGCAGCTGAGTGGATTGAACCTCTCAATTTTGCATTCTTCTCTTCATCAGATGGGGGAAGCCCAGTTCGGTTCATGATGGTCTCTGCCTGTTCTCAGTATTTCAAGGCCAGCTTAACTCCTTCTGAAGACCTGAGGAATAAGAACAGTGTTTGATGATGTCAAAGCACTTTGACTTGTTTTGAATTTTATCATCTTATTGACCCAATTTGGTGGGTGGAATCCTCCAGAATGCTTCTTGCTTTTACATCTCCTGTTTATTTTATTAACTAATCCATAAATTTGGCCGTCATTCTCTTTTTCCTCATTTTTCAGATGCTTAATATTCCACAATTAGGTGATAATGAGGTGGTTTGAAGCTGGCAAAAAGAACAGGAAAAATGAAAAAGGTATAAGTAAAATTGGCTTGAGGAAAAGTACAGATTTCCTGTTTAAACCATAATCTAACTACAACTACACTTGTAAAAAGAGATGGAAATAAGTTTCTGTAACAGATTTAAGGCTATGGCTACTTATTTAAATTAGTGATAGACAGTGTGCAAAATATGTAATAAGCTCTCTCTAGAACAGTTGAGATTGCAATCATTTATTTGGCAGTAAGTCTTCCTGAACTGAAGGAGACTAACTTCTGAATAGTCAGTATTTGAAACACATTCCATATTATTTGTTTCGTCCTAACTCATTGGGAATACTTTCCATTAACGTCAAATATTTCTCATGTAAGTTTCCAGGAATACCTTAAGCTCAAAGCTACAAGTAAAAAATAGTTCTGTACTAGCTTGTTTTGTCTTAATGTCTAGAATACTGGAAGTAAGCAGATTCCACAAGTCACATTTGCAAAGGATTAAAATCAGTGGTATAATGGTATGGTATTGTATGGTACGGTACGGTATGGTATGGTATAATATAATTTTAATATTATATTATATTATATTATATTATATTATATTATATTATAATATATTATAATATATTATAATATATTATAATATATTAATTATAATATAATATATTATAATAGAATATATTATAATAGAATATATTATAATATATTATAATATAATATATTATAATAGAATAGAATAGAATAGAATAGAATATAGAATATAGAATAGAATATAGAATATAGAATATAGAATATAGAATAGAATAGAATACAATACAATACAATACAATACAATACAATACAATACAATATATCATATCATATCATATCATCCTACATCACTTTAGACAAATGGTTATCCAACATCTTCTTAAAAACTTCCAATGTTGGAGCATTCACAACTTCTGGAGGCAAGTTGTTCCACTGATTAATTGTTCTAACTGTCAGGAAAATTCTCCTTAGTTCTAAGTAGTTCTAAAATTTAGAGCAGAGAAGCCAACATCTTTCCTCAGTAGCATTGTAAGAGGATTAGACTTGATCTTAGAACAGACCATTCAAACATTGTGCAGGTCTTGCTGTACTGAGTAACTTCTTGCAGAAAAAGAACTTGCATTTGCATTTTTATTTTTAAAAAGGGCATAAAGAGATGCGCTTGGCATAAGGAGGAAGAGAACATGTCCTTACAAAGATAACAAATATTCTAATACATCTTTATTGAAGTCATTTTATATTCCTGACTTTTAAAAAATGAGAGAAACATTTCCAAAATTCACAATGCCCTAACTGCAATAGGGTGAAATTGTATGTGTATCTTGGAATAAATTCTGCTAAATAATGATGGCAGATGTCTATCATGGAAATGTAGCTTCAGCAGCATAGTTCCTCATAGATATGACTTTAGCTGTAGCTTTTGAATCTGAACAGATTGATTGGTGAGGTGCTTTTGAAATTTAGTACTACAAAGAATCCACAGGAAATGAATACAGAATTAATAAAAACATTTCTGAGTATGTTATACACATCATTCCATTGATATAAGAGAATAGTGGCAAAAAATTGGAACATCTAACTACAGATAATATTGAAGTTGAAATGGTTCTCAATATGGTTGTGACCCCAGCAAAGGAATTCCCCAACATCATCAGTGCAGTTCATTATAGCCTTTGTCCACAAGAAGTACTCTTGGATCGATTGCCTCTTCAACTCCAAATGAACATCAATACACTTAAGGCTGGAACAATGGGTCTCTCCAGTACAAAGGCTGCCAAAGGACTGTGGCAGTTGTTGAAACATGTTCTTCTCCCTTTTCTTCTTAAATGACTCAGAGGCTAAATGAGGAGATATCTTAGGAAAGGAAGGGGATCCATTCATGTCTTTATGGAGTTTCTTGCAGGAAGTGAACAAAAGGTCACTTCTCTACATTGATTTTGTTTAAGTAAGCAGAATCACCTGAATGTTGAAGATGAGAATCAAGTAGACTCTTAAGGAGGCTGCTCAGGCCTGACCCACATCATGCAAACAGAAGGAGGGTTGTTGTTGTTAGTTGTGAAGTCGTGTCCGACATATTGCTGACGCCATGGACAACGTTCCTCCAGGCCTTCCTGTCCTCTACCATCCTCTGGAGTCCATTTGAGCTCATGCCTACTGCTTCGGTGACTACATCCAGCCATCTCATTCTCTGTCGTTCCATTCTTCTTTTGTCCTCAATCTTTCCCAGCCTTAGGCTCTTCTCCAATGAGTCCTTCCTTCTCATTAGGTGGCCAAAGTATTTGAGTTTCCTCTTCAGGATCTGGTCTTCTAAAGAGCTATCAGGGTTGATCTCTAGGACTGACTGATCTGATCGCCTTGCAGTTCAAGGGACTCGCAGGAGTCTTCTCCAGCACCATAGTTCAAAGGCCTCAATTCTTTGGCGCTCAGCCTTGCTTATGGTCCAACCTTCACAACCATACATTGCAACTGGAACAGCCATAGCCTTGACTATACATGCTTTTGTTGGCAGGGTGATGTCTCTGCTTTTTAGTATGCTATCTAGATTTGCCATAGGGACATAAAGCCTTATGAGAGGTACCCATCCAGAAAACACAACTTTGTTTGTTGGAGCTTTGCGTTATAGGGATTTTCAGATGCCGCTATTGCCACACATGGCGCTTCTTTCCCCCTTGAGGAGTTGGTGCTTTAGAAGGTATAATATGACACACAATTATCCTTGGCAGCTGAATATCACATTAATGTTCTAAGGCCGTGTGACCTTGAGGTCTACGTAGAAGAGTTTTCTCCAATCCTGATGCCCTTTAATTTAAAGCAATGCAGACAGTTGCACTTGGCAGCCTCATTACCAAGGCAGAATCGGGATCGTATGTCAGAGCAGTAAATGCTATATATGATTCATATTTGACTTATTTGAGTTTGGCTGGCAGAAGTCAACCAATCATGATTTTTAAAAGTTATGTAGTTTGTGACCCCAGCCAGATCCCAAGGCAGGTGTTTATGTCTCTGTGTTGGAACAATTATCCAATCGTGCATTGTCATTATCCTCAGGGCTGGGTAGCAGTTCAGACTGGAAGGCAAAAGAGTGCTTCAGAAGGCCCAAGTGCATGCACTTCTTAAACCCCAAATGCCTTCTCCTGAGTCAGATTAAGATAGTTGGAAGGTACTTTATAGGACATCTAGTCCAACACCTCCCCCACTCAAGCAGGAGACCCTACACCATTTCTGACAGATGTCAGTCCAGTTTCTTCTTGAAAGTGTCTAGTGATGAAGCCCCCACAGGTTCTGAAGGCAAGATGTTCCATTGGTTGTTTCTTCTCACTGTCAGAAAGTTCCTCCTTATTTCTAGGTTGAATCTCTTCTTGACCAGTTTCCATCCATTATTCCTTGTCTGGTCTTCAGGTGTTTTGGAAAATAGCTTGACTCCCTCCTATCATGTGTCCCCTGGTCCTTCTCTTCACTAGACTAGCCATGCCCAGTTCCTACAACTGTTCATCATATGTTTTAGCATCCAGTCCCCTAATCATCTTGGTTGCTCTTTTCTGCACTTTTTCTAGAGTCTCAACATCTTTTTTATAGTGTGATGACCAAAACTGGATGCAGTTCTCTAGATGTGGTCCTGAGTCAGAGCTGAGGATCCTGAGTACAGACACAGCTGTTTCAATGCATTACCTTTCTGGTCTTGCACACTCTGGAACATCTTTTCTCCTTCGACTCCAAAGTGCTACATGGTACCGTGGAACTTTTTGTTCAATTTAATTGACATTTGTTGCACTTTAGTTGCTGCTCAGCGTGACTAGCTTTAGGGTACAATTGCTTTTTAATGCAAATGTGCTAAAGATTCCGAGGATGAGAAATGCACCAAAAATGAAAAGCTGAACCTGACAAACCACTCACTGTAAGCAAAAGCTCTTAAAAAGATGGTACCTTCTCCTTTCTTCCAAAGCTGGATAAGAGGGTCATGTTGGCAGGAGGGTTGGGAGTGGAGATCAAGATTGGTCTTGATTTTACTGCAAGCCTCCTGTTTTCACAGTTCAGGGGCTGTTAACCATAAAACTAATTCCACAGTTAATTCTGAATGGGTCACCAGGAGATGCTTTCAGAAGGAAGAACTCTCCTCTCCTGATGGGACTTCTTGCTAATGCGGCATGCAGTACCAGTACCTGGATCAGTTGTCTGTTTTATGTCTGCCCAGCCTTTGTGTTGTGGGAGCTCATTGTGGAGAGTATAAAGGAGTTGAGATGGCAGATGTGTGGTGTCAAGAGTCCCCCACTAGCCCTGTTTCTATAGGAGACCCTGTGTTCTCCTTCCCCATTCTGGCGTCAGATAATTTGTAACCAGGAGAGCTCTGGAAGGGAAGACTCTGAAAATTCAACATTTATGTTCTTCCTGCAATCCGTGAAACATTTTAAAGCAGCCCATTAGCATGATTGTTTAGTAATAATACCACCTCCAGCGCAGCTCTAGTACCATTGCAAGCAGGCATATATGTGTATGAGAGTCCTTTGCACAGCCACATGCATGTTTTATTAATGTAATGATAAATAAATCATAACAGAATATTCTTTTTTTAGAAAAAATGAGAGCATGTGACAATAGGAAGCCATTTAGTTTGTTAAAGAGTTAGAATATACTTATCTCTTATTCAAAATCTCATCTGTATCACCTTCTCCACCCTATATTCCATTAAAAAGTAGCAGAGGTGGGTTGCTAATTTTTTTTACTACTGGTTTGGGCGCGCTCCCATGCATGCAACACTCCTATGTTTGTCTCCTGCCACTGCTACTACCGGTTCCGCCGATCCGGGCCAAACCGGCAGCAACCCACCTCTGAAATGTAGCCATTCTTATGTTTGTTGACAGCTGTCACTACATAATGAACTAAAGAGGTCCCTTGCAATCTTTAAAGACATATTCATGTACATATATGGTGCAGGTTGAATGTTGCAAAATATCACAGTGATCAAGAACTAACTACTAGTCAGCGTTAAGGAGCTGAGATGGCTGGGGTGCCATGAGAAGCGACAAGTATAAATAGCTAAGTATCCCTCATCTTTAGTATAGATACTAAACTTACTAGGAAGAGAAAGGTCAACAGATCTACTGCCCACCAGTTGTGACCACTTTTGACAGTACATACCAATAAAATCAGGTTCTTCAAAATCTTTGTCTTGAAATCTTCTAGCGCTCTTCAGATTCTTTTTGGCTTATGGGTTCCAAGGAAGAGGATAGGATTCAGACAGTGGTGAGACAATGATGAGTGGTCAGTAGAATCCAGGGAACGATCAGTGCCTGACTTTGAGAGGATGTGTTTCCTGTGGCCTTGAAGAAGTCTACAGTGAAATGATGCTCAAGAGATGTTTTTCGGATCCAGCTTTATTTGATAACAATTTCCAACTTTTGGATAACTCTTTCCAACTTTTCCTTTCCAGAGAAGATTGCTGAGTCAGTGATAGGAAGGCAACCACATATCAACTTAGAGGAAAGATTCTATCTGGACTCTTCAGGTAGGAAGATCTTGCAACAATAAATCTGCTCATTGATTTTTTTATTTAACTATACATTGTCCATATTAGCTTATTTTTGAATGGTTTTAAGCTTTATATGTATTGTTTTGTAATTGTAGTATGTGTAAAGTGTATATAGCTGAGACTAGGCAAATAAAGCAATGCAACAGTTAGGACATTTCCCATGGCAGGGTTGAAATTCTATCCATCATCCTGCCTCTATTACTTCTATTTCCAGTCACCTAAATGGTCTCTAGGTTTGTGGGTAGCAAGGTTTAACAGATCTGACACACTGTGAGATTATTCCTGGATGGTATTGGAATTAGGAGAAAATAATATTTTAACACAACTAACTTGCAGCTATATCACCTGTCATCTCCTGAGACAATGTCACAGTGTGTTGGCACCATGTTTAGCCACGATCTCCTTCATGATCCTTTGGTAAAGCAGATGTTCTCATTTAGGATTAGGTAAAGTTAACCTTTAAGGATGTGGTGGCTCAGTGGCTAAGACTCTGAGCTTGTCGATCAGAAAGGTCAGCAGTTCGGTGGTTTGAATCCCTAGCGCTGCATAATGGAGTGAGCTCCAATTACTTGTCCCAGCTTCTGCCAACCCAGAAGTTCGAAAGCACGTAGAAAATGCAAATGGAAAAAAATAGGGACCACCTTTAGATGGAAGGTAACAGCGTTCCATGCACCTTCGGCATTTAGTCATACCAGCCACATGACCACAGAGACATCATCGGACAGTGGTGACTCTTCAGCTTTGAAATGGAGATGAGCACCTAGGGTTGGGAACAACTAGCACATATGTGCAAGGGAAATCTTTACCTTTATCTTAAAGTTAACCTCTGCTACATAACACATCTGCAAGTGCATACACATAATACTACACCTTCTTTCAAAGCAATGTGTAAATAAACTGATCAAAATGTGAGAGTGTTGAATGGCCACAATGCATCTGGATGAAGTCAAGATCTACTGTTCATGCACATACTGTAGGGTTACCATTCATTATTTAGATTGGCAGCTATAAGAAGGGATTGAGATAAGACTAATCATGCTAGTGATCCTACTGTCCACTCTCTAAAAAGCAAAATGCATGAATGATTTGAATGATCCCAGAGAAAAACGGGGAGCATTTGCTATCTTCAGGCAAACACTTTTACTTTACTTCTATGAATGATCTGAAAGCAAATTATAATATTGTATTTCTCTTTCCTTCTTTTCATTGACCAAAATAAATGCTGCTGTACACCAGGGATTTCTCTTTCTTCACTCTACCTTCCCAAGGAAAAATGCTTAAAGTTGAGCAGGAATAAGCCAATGGAGCTAGGAGGCAAGGAATATGGAGGTGACCCAGCTCTGCTGGCTTAATGTATCTAAAAATGCATGACTCAATTACACAAGAGTTAGCTAATGAGGAATGTGGAAGATGCTATAGATTAAAACAAATGGCAACTCAATGAATCAGGGCTGCCTTTCAAACTGTGTCTGTTTAACAAAACCCTGGCAAGGCATTTTCTTCACAGGATATGAATCACCCACACTCAAAACAGCAAGACCAGGCCACCTACAATCAGAGTTTGTACAGTATGACCTTAAGGCCCAACATCTACCAGAAGTTGAGTAGAAAAAAGCCAAGCTTGGGAGAAGAAAAGGGTTTACATCGGTATTAAATAATTCTCTCTTAGATATGCAAATTTCTAATTAGTTACTGTGGAAACTGTAGGGGCCTGGAAGTAAGCCTTGCACAATGAGAATGAGAGTTTACTTTTTTGATTTACTACAGGGCTGTAGAAGCAGAGGAAGGAGAGACAGAGAGGGGAGGGAAATAAATTCATTGCTTTTAACATGACAACAGAATAAAGTGCAGCAAATGAAGTGACTTTGTTTTGTATGTGGCTGTTGTTACAGACCCCAGAGGAACTTTATGTGACACGGTCTTACTCGTAATGTCTCTCTAGAATTGTAGATGACTACTTTACAGAGTTGAAATGAATATTCCCAGCAAGATTTGCATTCATCGTGATTTCATAAAATTCACGGGGTGTGAACTCAAAGGCCAATGGATTTATCTATTCATGCACTTTACATCTCCCTTTTTCTTTTATGAATATGTCTTGGGGGGATTTTAAAATTGCTTATCTTTATCATATTTTTTATTTTCCCCATTTTCCTAAATCCACAGCTCATCATTTACTACCTGAAAATGATCATAATTCAAAAATGTCATTAGTGATGCCATTTGAGGTAAAAGTCTGTAAGTGATAAAATTTGACAAAGTTTCAAAGAGCAGTATTTGAATTCTTTTAAGTTTAAAATATAAAAAGTTACCTGGGGGGGGGATATGTTTCAGTTTTATTATTTAGTTATTCTATTTATTAGGTATTTGGGTTTTTTAAAGAAAAGAACTGCAATTTAAGTCACTTCTTTTCTTTACATTTTGGCTTCTTATAACTTAAGATGATTAGTTGCCTACAATCCCACAAATATATAATGTGAAATATTGGATCAACGATTTAGCTTCAATTGTCTGCATTCTATTTTGCTAAGTATATTGAAGTTTTCATGTCAACAGAGAAATATAAAACGTTTTAATATAATTTCATGTTTGACAAATAATTTCATATTTGTCTGAGAAAGTTAATTTTGATTTCCATAAAAATAAGTCAAATGAAAAATAATTTGACATTGCCATGCCAAATTATTTAGAACCATCTGTTTATATAGGAAATTGAGTTCAACTATTGATTTGTCTAACTCAGTGTTTCTCAACCATCACAACTTTAGGATGAGTAGACTTTAGAATTCTCCAGCCAGCAAGACTGAGAAACACTGGTCTAGCTAAATAGAAATCATAAATGTACAGTCCTTGGATTTGCTACATTTGAATGCATGGAGAGCAATAGAATTAATCCTGATTCTTCCTCTATCTTTCCATAGGAGATCAGTTATATATCTAGGATTTTAAGCCATACTGTTGAAAGGATTATCATTTATCTATTGAAATTTTTGATCAGACAATAATTACTGATTAACTGTATACCTTCAGTTGGTCCAATTGAACTGATAGTCTAATGCAGCGGTTCTCAACCTGTGGGTTGGGACCCCTTTGGGGGTCGAACGACCCTTTCACAGGGGTCGCCTAAGACCATCAGAAAACACATATTTTCGATGCTCTTAGGAACCGAGACACTAATTTTATGGTTGGGGGTCACCACAACATGTGGAACTGTATTAAAGGGTCGCGGCATTGGGAAGGTTGAGAACCACTGGTCTAATGCCTCTGAAGTAATTTTACTTGCGTTATTTGGGAACTCGGCATCAAGCTATAGAACAGCATCTTGAAAGATGAAGGGAGAATAAGTGTTTTCTTTCTTAGAAAAAAATAGCTCTAAATGATCAACTAGATATAGCTGTCACAAGGGCACACATCTTTTAGCTGAATGATTAGGTGATGGTTTTATCTGCATATGGATGCGGATTCAGGTCATCAAGTTGCTTCATCCCATTAGGAAAAACATGAACTAGTTAAACCAGTCTGAAGGTCAATCTTGAATTTTCTGCTATTGAGGAAATTGCAGAGCAATTTGGCAATTCATCCATCCAGAAAAGTCCCTCTCCATTACGCAGATGCTCAAATGTGTTTAGGGCAAAGCAAGAAGCAGTGGTTCCTGTGTGGATTGTGTTGTGTTATTTTGTGCAAGAGTTTCCAGGCAAGTGGGTTGGTGGCTCCTTCTTTCTCTCTTTGAATGGAGAAATCAAGAACGCCGAGACTGGGTCTCTCCCTCTCTATGAAGGCTTGATGTCACCTGACCAAAAGAGTCAGGTGAGAAGATGGAACCTGCTTCCATACCAAATCTCTTTCTTCACTCCTGATGTCGAGTCCATAGAAAATATACGAATGAAGCTGCAATTATTTCTCTTAATGATTACTCTTGTGAGGAGGGTTGTAAAGAAACTTCAAGACAAGGACCTTAAATCTGGCCAGAATCTCTTTTGGCTTAATCAAACTATTAGTCAGGTGTTTACAGAAACTGAAACTTTGCATTATTCTCTTATCTCGGTGAGAACCTATGTCTTTATAGTCTTCATTTGATTTATATCCCAACTTTATTTTGTGTAACTCAACAAGGCATACAACAAGTCCCTTCTGGTTTTTTTCTCCATAGCAATGAGCCTGTGAAGTTGGCTGGTCTGGAAGAGAGTGAAGTTAGTCAGCTGGCTTTGGTGCCAAAGGATGGACAGGAACTCGGAGTATCCAGGTTTCTAGTTGGGACCATTTTAGTAAGATGTCTTGAAATGGTTTTTGAAAAGTTGTGCAGCAAACAACGAAAAGAAAGCTAATTTAGGAAATCAGCTTGTTGTAAAGTGAATATAAAGAAGAAATCAGATTTGCACTCTGCCATTAAACTCAAGTCACTTTGCTTCAAAATGTTCTTTTGACAGGACAGGAGAGGGTCTCATTTAGCTGGCTGGTAGAAACACCTGTATTTTTATCCTTAACCTCTTACTCACTGTGCATAGTTATTGTGTAATTAATTTATTAAGGAATTAATTATATAATCTTAGGTCTTCAACTAATTCCAGTTCTTAACTTTTCTTGACACCTAGAAAGCTCTGCCAACATTGATTGGTGTTTGTATACAAATCATGGATGGAATCAAACTTTAAACAGTGATGATGGAAAATATATTTTAAGAGACATACAGTATTTAAGAAGAAGAATGGATATGATCTGACATGAACATAAATTGCATTTAGTTTTCCTCTTCAGCAAGTTGGAAAGCTGCTATGAAAAAGTTATGTGTCAATGGCATTTAAGTAAATTTAAACTCTTTCAAAATAAGGAAAACATATTATCTATCATTGGTGGAAAAGTGGTTCCCTAAGAGAGGGCTATTAACAGAACTTGTGGATAGGTGGGAATATATTTATGTTTATATCTATCTGTTTTTGAAAGCTTTATTTAGATGGTTATATTTTATAATAAAATATAGTCACATATCATTGCCATTACAGCAAAGATTTCAGGGATGACACAATCACAAATCTCTTTCTTTTTAATACCAAAGAATTTTAATAGGAATAGTTGGGTGTTAATGCTACATGTTTATTGATTATACCCAAAAAATAAATTGATGGCAATCATCTATGGTGTTTATTAATAAACTTAAATATTAGGAAATTGGTTTTCATAAAAACAATAAAGCAAAACCTGTATTTTTACTGCCACCCCAGCAAAAAAAGTGAAAAAGAAAAGTGGGATATAGATTCTTTTTTTAGTATTTCAAAATGCATGTGAAAATGCTGATCTAGATCAGCAATAAAATAATTCATTGCAACCAAGAATTAAAGGGATTGAAAATAGACTTCACTACAAGAGTTTACAATCTGTTTGGCATTGAAGACAATTATAGCTGAACCATTAAGTGGGCATCTTTGGTGTGGAGTGGAGAGAAAGATGAAATGCTAAGTTCTTTATGGCTTCAAATGGTCATTTAGCATTCCATTTTGGGATCCTGAACAGCCTGCAAACATAAAGCTATGTCTGTGGATGTTACTGTAGTTATAATTTCTACCATAGTAAACTTAATCAGAATATTAAGAATGCTGTGATGGACTTTCCTAAACAATAATACTATTTTTGGAGCATTCACATGATGACACATTTTTCAAGTTTGTTCCTCTTCTTTGCCATACAGTTGGATGGAAGAAAGGCTTAGCTACTCAATTTTATTGCAACTATGCAGCGCCAGTTAATAAAACAAGAACAGTTTCCCTAAGGGAACTTCACTGAAAGAACCATAAAAATTAAACACACAATAAAACACTCAGGCTAGAAGAAAGGAAAGATCTGTTGAACCTACAGATGCTAATGCTCTCTACAGATGGTGCAACTGCATATGATAGGGATGGCAAGGGAAGCTATTTCAGCAAGTCAACCTGTACCGTTTTCTTCTCCTGCTTTATCTCTCCCCCCCCCCCCCCCCGCAGGCATCCTAGCAGTTTGGCTGTTTTGTGTCCCCTTTCAAGTCATTCATGAGCCACCTCCTCTTTTTAACCTGCTTTGATGACCCCAATGGAGTGGCCATGACAATGGATGTTCATTTTACCGCCATAAAATGGTTTAATGATTAAAAGACTGCATCATTGCACTCTGCCACCAAACCCATTCTTCTACTCCCATGAAGTCACTTTGATTCAAAATGTTCTTTGGACAGGACAAGAGAGGGGCTCATTCAGCTGGCTGGCTGGCAGAAACATCTGCATTTTTAAAAATCCTTAACCTTTTACTTGTTGGGCATAGTTAGAAGCATTAAATATTATTATTAATTAAACATCCCTTCATGGAGTGGCACACAATTGCCTTGAATTTCCTATCAACTAAGTTTGTGCTTCTATAAAATAGTTCTGCTTTTACATCATTGAAGCTTCAGTCAGCAATAGCAAGAAAACAAAGTTTCAAGTTTATTGATCCTGCTTCCTATTAGTGTCCCCCTCATCTTCTTTCTCCTCAGTCTTATGATCACTTCCACTAATGTCTTCAGAACCTTGGGATGTGATCCATCTGGCTATGGAGACTTTAACTTATTCACATTAGCTAAGGTCTGTCTTACCTGCTCCTTGCCTGTCCTAAGGTGCATTTCTCATTTTCTTTAAATAATAATTTGCATTTCTTCCTTTCTCCCTGCTTGAACAAGGGGTTGGACTAGAAGACCTCCAAGGTCTCCTCCAACTCTGTTATATGATGATAGCAATAGCACTTAGACTTATATACCACTTCACAGTGTTTTCCAACCCTCTCTAAGAGAGTTTGTCCCCAACAATCTGGGCCCTCATTTTACCCACCTTGGAAGGATGGAAGTGCCTAGTGAGCCTAGTGAGATTTGAGCTGCCAAATTGCAGGCAGCCAGCAGGCAGCAGAGGTAGCCTGCAGTACTGTACTCTAACCACTGCACCACCACGGCTCATGATGACCAGCAAATATCATTTTCCTTCTGAAAGAAAACAGATGCGACACTGAAATTAACTTCTGCCTTCTTACCATCACAATGGATCTACCTCTTTTATAACTTTCTTGTTAGTTCTAGGAAACCCAAAGAACTCTTTTTGCTGTTTTCAGTATATTACTACTACTACTGCTGCTGCTACTACTACTACTACTACTACTGCTATTATTATTATTATTATTATTATTATTATTATTATTATTATTATTATTATTATTATTGCATCAACAGAATTGTATCACAGCGGCCAGTTGTTTCGCCGGATTTGGCATTGATTACTAGTCAGGCCCTACCCAGGGGCCTAGGACGTCGTAACGTATTTTCGTAATATACGTGCAGATCCAAGCAGTGCGGCCTTTTGCATTTGACTGATGGTGATTTTGTCAATTTTTAACTGTTTTAAATGTAATTCCAGTGCTTTGGGAATAGCACCCAGTGTGCCGATTACCACTGGAATTACCACTGCTGGTTTGTGCCATAATCGTTGAATTTCAATTTTTAAGTCCTGGTATTTTGCGATTTTTTCATATTCCTTCTCGGCGACCCTGCTATCACCTGGTATTGCGATGTCTATGATTGTAACCTTATTTTTCTCAACCAGTGTGATGTCTGGTGTATTATGCGCCAGTATTTTATCCATTTGTATGCAAAAATCCCACAAGATCTTGACCATCTGACCCTCGATGACTTTTTCAGGCTTATGTTCCCACCAGTTTGTTGCTGTTTTAATATTATAATTTTTGCACAAATTCCAGTGGATCATTTGTGCCACTGAATTGTGCCGCATTTTATAGTCAGTCTGCGTGATTTTTTTACAGCAGCTGAGTATGTGGTCAACAGTTTCATCAACTTCTTTGCAGAGTCTGCATTTGGCATCATCAGAGGATTTTTCAATTTTGGTCTTAATGGCATTTGTTCGGATAGCTTGTTCTTGCGCAGCCAGGATTAGTGACTCTGTTTCTTTCTTTAATGTACCTGTTGTTAACCATAACCAAGTTTTTTTACTGTCCACTTTATCTTTTATTTTTTCCAGAAATTGACCATGTAATGCTTTGTTCTGCCAACTCTCCATTCTTGCTTTTATCACATCTTTTCTGTATTCTTGTTTCGTCTGTTGGGCCTTCAATAGATTTTTGTTCTTTACTTCGATTAATAGATGTTCTTGACTTTCTTTTAAATAATCTGCCAGTGCATGTTTTTCTTCTTCAACTATTTGCTTCACTTGTAATAATCCTCTGCCACCTGATTTTCGGGGCAGGTATAGTCTATCAGTGTCACCGCGTGGATGTAAACTGTAGTGCATTGTCATTAGTTTCCTGGTTTTTTGGTCCAAAATGTCCAAATCATTATTATTATTATTATTATTATTATTATTATTATTATTATTATTATTATTATTATTATTATTATTATTATTATTATTATCTGTGGTGAGATTAACAGCCTTTAGGGCTGGTTGGTAACTCAACAGCTCGAGTCCTAACCAAGGACCTAGGAACTGTTAAGGTAACGTCGGAGGATATAAGCTGTTCCATGTAGGGTGTTTTTTTGTAGTCAGAATGTACAAGCTTGATAAATTTAGAATTTCCAAATAGCGAGATAGCCCTCCAAGGACTCCAATTACAATCGGGACAACACTTGATTTCTTTTTCTACAGTCGCTCAACTTCAATTTGCAAGTCCCGGTACTTTGTGATTTTTTCTTGCTGCTTATCTTCAATTCGCGCATCACCAGGTATTGCAATGTCAATGAACCAAACTTTTTTTCTTTTCAACTATTGTTATGTCAGGTGTGTTGTAGGCCAAGTGCCTGTCAGTCTGAATTCTGAAATCCCACAAGATCTTGACTTTTTCATTCTCTAGAACCTTCCCAACCTGATGTTCACAGTGGTTTTTGCTGTACTCAAATCCAAACTTCTGGCACAATTTCCAGTGATTGTCCATCTCCCTCATTGAGGGATTCTCACTAGCCTCAGCGTATTCTGAGCTTTGGCTTTCTGACCAGTTTCTTCTGTTTCTGGAGATTACCTTTTATTTTTCCTTGGTTATCTTCCCCGCCTTCCTTTTCCATTTAATGTCCCTCTTTCTCTTCAGCATTTTAGAGTATGCATGTATCCACACTGTCCTCTTTTAAGATAAAGGTTCCCCTCGCACATATTTGCTAATCGTTCCTGACTCTAGGGGGCGGGGCTCATCTCCATTTCAAAGCCGAAGAGCCAGCACTGTCCGAAGATGTCTGCGTGGTCATGTGGTCAGAATGACTAAATGCCGAAGGCACACGGAGCACTGTTACCTTCCCACAAAAAGTGGTTCCTATTTTTCTACTTGCATTTTTACATGCTTTCGAACTGCTAGGTTGGCAGAAGGTGGGGCAAGTAATGGGAGTGGCACTAGGGATTAACCGCCCAACTGCCAACCTTTCTGATCTGCAAGCTCAGCGTTTTAGCCACTAGGCCTATTTTTTTCCTTTTTTGAGAGATTGGGTTTTTTTTAACCCAATTTGTGAAATTTGTTTCACAGGATTTACCATCCTTCCTGGATAATTTCCTCCTGAAAGATTTGAAGCCATTGGATTTCACCCACCATCTCTCAAAGTTTTAATGGTTTTAAAAATAGATTCTCTTGTGAATCACAACTGGAATATCACACCATGTATGAACCTGTTCCCTCGATCAGTAAGATGAAAATAAATATAAATAGCCCTGGGGAAAAATTGTACTGAAAGGTGAAGTATCACAGAATGGCTCTTCGGGGGTGGTTTGGGGAAAATGCCGCAGAAGTGTATTATTGTTTTAATTTCTGGTATGACTTTCCATGCCTAAATCCTGTGCAGTCACTTTTGATGGGAAGAATTGAGAAGGAAGGCAAAGGAAGAGTTTGGTGAATCTCAAGGAAGGTGAGCCAAAATGAACTATAAGTTCCATTGATCCACTCTGGTTCTAACAGCAGTGGATAATGGTTCATTGTAATCCTACATGTGCAAACCTCACCAAGTTTGGCTTGGGAATGGGGGTTGAGAAACCTAAACCTCTCTTATCATTTCAAAAGCTGAGCCAGTTTCCTGGGCCGAAGATTGTCTTTTGTGTTCCAAAACATATGTCAGGTAGCCACCCAGAGTCACTTTCCAGAGTGAGATGGTGGCATATAAATTTAATAAGCTGTGCATGCTTGGTAACTTTTTCCTTCACTTCTCCATAAGCCAAGATAGTTCCTCCATGTTTGCCTTTATTTCCATGTATCGGAAATAAATTTCTCTTCAGGTTTCAACCCCAGCCCCCCACCTCCCCACCCACCCCCAACTTTCTCTTTTTAATACAAAATTAAGCACTGCCTACCCCACATAAAAGCCATAGTAATTCAATTGTATTTCATTTGTTGTGAAGTCTGGCTCAAGATGGGAAGCTTAGGCCAGCTTGCCAACATATCTGTGTAGTGAGGAGTAAGGAGAAATCTTCAAAGCACTAAGAACAACCCCCCCCCCTTGATTTCAAAGTATAAGTGAGTCAGGAAAAGGATATAATGTTTGTCATGGGGATTAGACCCCTGCTGGTTCTGTTACATGTGAGCATATTACACATTGCCAGAATGCAGCAGAAACTCTTCTGCATCTCTGCAGCTGAACTGAATTCCAACTATCAATAGTATGCGCCTGTACACAGCCGTGAGCACACACACACACACACACACACACACACACACACTTTCACAATAACAGCAAACAACAACCCAAAGAGAGAGACTTAGCAAAAGTCCTGACCCTAACAAGAACAAATTTAACAAACTTTGTGGATGTATCTGTTACAGTGAGATTGTCATCATAATTTCCCATGAAATTTGGGAGTATTTGACGGGTGCTCAAAATTTCACAAAGTGAAGGAGAAAATGTCTTGACTTCCACGTCAAAACCCAGCGGAACAAAATCTAGCTTTTAGCATAGAAACAGTTGAAGAATCTCCGCGTAGAAAGGGCTACTTTTTAAGAGTCTCCACATAAATAAGACATGGAGTCTGCAACCTTCATTCTTTAATCCCACAGAATTCATTGGGGTTTAGTCTCAAACTTGGAGAAAACAGAGAAACATAGAATTTTAATGTTATTCTGACTATGTGTGCAAAGGCGTGGTTGCAAATCTAGATGCATTTATTAGAGGATAAATACGACTGTACTTAATAGGACTTCTGAATTTGCACATTTAGCTTAGTACTGCTCGTGTCTCTCTGTGTGTGCATACATGCATGCATACACACTGTCATGGAAATGTTTGGTTTTTTCCTCCAATCTCATTTGCAGCATAATCCTTGAATATTAACTTATTAACTGGTGTGTGTTAGAGACACTTCAGAGGCAACGTGGACCAAAGGTAACAATTCTGTGTTAAAGAGAAAAAGTGAGTGTATTTCAAAAAAAAAAAAAAAGTGGGTGACATTAATGCAGTGTTATCAGGACTTTCTACAATAATAACAATTTTATAGTTCACAAAATGTAATAGATTCTACCACCACATCATAGCAATTTTCTCCTGTGTGCTAAAATTGTAATATAATATTACCACCAAATAATTTGTTATATTATAGTATTTTGTTTCCATCTAGTTGAGCCTGCCAACAGTTCAGCCCTTCTGCAAATCTATTGTTTATACTCAAACTCCCTTATTTGGTACCATCCAGATACAACTCCCATAACACTTGAGCATGCTAACTGGGGTTACTGGCAGTTGGAATTTAGCACATTTGGAAAGCACTTGGTTGGGAGAACCTGACCTGAGATCTAATTAAAGAGAAATAGAAGAAGGAGAAAATGCTACCCTTTAGTAACTGCAGCTTTAAAGACTTAATAAAAAAAAGGCAAGGGTGGGGGGAGAAAGAAAGAAAAGGAAAGAAAGAAAGAAAGAGAAAGAAAGAAAGAAAGAAAGAAAGAAAGAAAAAGAAAGAAAGAAAGAAGAAAGAAAGAAAGAAAGAAAGAAAGAAAGAAAGAAAGAAAGAAAGAAAGAGAAAGAAAGAAAGCACTGTCCACCTCTTAAGGTGCTGAAAAGCAAAGCCAGCGCTCAGCTCCTTTTCTCTCTCTTGGTGGCATTTGAAAGTGTAAAGCTTTGAATACCAATTGCTTGAACTGGACATATGTGAATCTCTTCTAATCCTACTAATCCTGTCCCTGAGTGTTTCTTTGTACTGGAGGCAACACACATAGATCTAAGTTAAAGTGGCCATAATCTTGGAAATGTGGAAAAATGTCCCAGTGTGAGAGCCGGGAGCCGCAATGGCTGCTTAACAGAGGGGACCTCTTGGAAAAAGTATTGTCTGGGAGGGGTGAGAGGAGGGCGGGAGGGAATAAGATGACACGAAGCAGCAGCTCTCACCTTTTCTGAGCTGCTGGGAGAAAAGCAAACCCACCCAGCAGGAAAGCTCCCTTGCAAACAACCATTGCACACTTGACCAAACCCACAGAACGGAGACAAAATTCTGGACGCTGGGAAACTCACCCACTGGCTGCTTTCAACTGTGTGAGCCCAGCAGGCCAGGCGCTAATGTGCTGCTTTCATTATCTGGGGGAGGGGGGCGCCCCTCCCACTCACAAGCTCTGTTTCTGAATGGCAACAACTTGGTGGATAGAATTTGCTTCAATCCTCTTTTTCTCATACACATCCAGAGAAGGGATAATTTCCACAATGGGTTTTATCCACAGGCTAAATCTGGGTTTAAAACACCTCCTGCCACCATTGGAGAGTTGTTACCATGTGCTGTGTTCAAATAGGCTATGTTATCATTTAAACATGTTCACACAACATGCTAAGAAAGAGGCTGAGTTCCCTTAACACCCTGTTTGTGTATGTTTTGTAAATCCAGCCAGTTTTGCCTCAGGGAGCCAGAAGACTCAGAATTTTTGGCTGCCTTTTTGTTGGCTGATTCTGCTGCTCCTGCGATACGTGGAATACCACTCAAGGCCTCTGCTTTCTCATTTGGTCCAATGGCTGTTGGGAGTAGCTGAGGGCAGGAGGGCAGGAGCTATTGGAGCTCATGGCCCATTTCCAAGACAAAACGTCTACATTTCTACTCATTCTTACAGTTAAATGCCATTTTTCAGCAGTAAGTCCTTTTCACAAGGTCAACTGGTTGATTGTATGCCATCAAGTTGATATCAGCTCTTAGCAACCATGTACACAGATTTTTTTCAGGATGATCTGTCTCTAACCTGGCCCTTCAGGTTTTTCAATTGTGCTTCTATTGCAATTATGATAAAGGTCACCCACCTTGCTGCTGTTTGTCCTCTTCTTCTCTTTCTTTCCACCTTTCCCAGCATTATGAGCTCCTCAAGGGAGAGAAACCTTACCAGAACTTACCTAAAGTATAACAAACTTAGCCAGGTGATATGTTCTTCAAGTAAGAATTATTTTTTCTTCTTGGCAGTTTCCATCATTTGTTTAACTAGATTACTTTATTCTGTTCTTTTCACTCTTCTTCTAAGTTAGAATGAACTTCTAAGTTCATTCTTAACTTCTTTGATTTCATTCCACTGTTCCTCTGGTTATCTATAAATGAGATCTAGAATTTCAAGCAATTTGCTATTTCTGCTTGGAAAAGGGTGGGTGTAAGTTGAAGATCTTATCATGGAAACCGACTAATGTTGTTCTTCTACTTTAGTTTGGCATGGAATTTGTGCATGAACAGATTATGAACTATTTGGCCCTTGTTTATCTCTTTGCTGTTTCAACTGAAGTCTACCATTGGCTTGGGCAAAAATATAGCCAATTTGATTTACAGTGTATGTGCTGCTGCATCTGGTGATGTCCAGATCATTTGGAAGTTGAGAAGGGACATTATCTTCATCCTCAACCTTCATTCCACTTTACTGGGCAAGCATGGAATGAATGCCACTTAATTGTGTAGTTGGAGAAATTAAAATCTGCATAGTAGTTGAGTAAGACATGGAAAAAAAACCCAGGGAACATCAAGAATAAAATCTGGTTGATAATAGATAATCAACTTTTAGAGATGCATCTGAATCCTTACAAATTCTTACTTTCATTCCTCCTGGGTTTATGGAACTTATATTTTAGTTTAGATGACATAATTATGATATTATACATTTATTTAATAATAGTTTATTTAATTTATACATCACCTGATTCTCAATGAAGCAGTGCAAGAGTGTCAGTTAAACAAAACATGTCTTGGACCATATCTTCATCTTTGTCTACAACACTACCTAATTACATACCAGTGTATATCCTTGGCATCTTTTCAAATACATGTTGATAATGTCAAGGTGAGTTAATCCAAAAATAACATAAAGTAGATGAAATATATTTCAGGAAAAATGAGTTGCTTTTAATTAGGCAGAGAATGACCCCAATAAATTGAAAAGCAGGGTAGTGATATGGTTTCTTTATTACTGCTTTGTTTATTTTGATGTGTTAAAAATGAAAGAATCATCAGGTTGCAGAATCTAATGAACTCCAAGATCAAAAAATATCTTGCTAATTATTAAGTTAACGAGGGCCAGTTCATAGACACAATTAAGTTAGAAATTATCCATTTCAAAGTATCTCAAAATGAAACATAAACTTGACTTTATTGCTGCAATGGTTTCTTAACATATTATAAAAAGGTGCCCCATATATAGCATCTAATGCTAATAATATGGAAATGAACTCACAAACCAATCTTCTACAACTTACAAGGCTTCCTCTTTTAATCTTGTATATATCAGTGTGACATCATGGTATTAATGCTTCCTTAATTGGAGGATATTCAGGTTAAAACCTTTGATGTAGCAAAGCCACCTTGCTCTTCAAGCTTAATAAGAAGAATCAATAATAAGTTGGGGAACTGATAGACATGAGGCTCAAACAAGGTAAACGATGATGCAGTAATTAAGATGCTGGATTGAGATCAAGGAGACCCAAATTGAAGTCCATCTTCATCCTTGGCCAGTTGCTATCACTCACCTTTTATAGTTTCCAAAACTCTGTTATAAAAAGCTGGACTATTATTAAATGGCATAAGTAAGACAGAAAGCAGAGTGTCATTCCAAATATCATGCAGAATTAAATCAGAGTCCAAGGCAGAGCTATCCTTAAAGTTCTAATTTAATAAGACAGACATGTTGGCACAACTGTGGAATCCCAAATCAAAAAGCTTCCTGGGATTCCACCCAGTTGAAAGTTCATGATCTTATCCCCACACCCATAAATCCATCACATGGTCCAATCTTCTTCGGCCACACTGGCATCTCCACCCAGCTGGTTCCGGTCAGGTGCAGAAATACAGAAACAAAAGATGACCTTGGGCTTCTAGAAAGGAATGACAACACCATATTCCACAATTCTACTCCTTTCTATTCCCCCTTCCAATTACTACACTAATGAAACAGCATAATGAAATAATAGAGAATGTGGCAGGCCAAAAATCCTAAAAGGAATATAACTGCAGGCCTGACACAGAGGCTGTTTCATGGTTGAAGTCTATATTCTTGCAGCTGAGATGTGGTAACTCTGTTTCAATTAAATCCACAAGGAAATCCTTTGTATGATGAAAAGTGGGCGGAGAGGGCAATAGCAAAGTCAGGATATCTAAGAAATATTCTTTTTTCAGAGTTTCCTGTTATCTTGAAAAAGCAGTACGTTGATCAAATGCCCTAGGGAAAATGAACAACAGAAAAGGCAAACTTACTTCTTCCCTTGCATCAATCCACACATATTAATGTTAATTAATAGCTAGTTAAATTTACTGATGAACCTAAGGTGGTTGCATCATTAACTGTCAAGATTTGCCTCCTCCATATATTCCTCTGACCCTCTCTACAATAGGAACCTGTGGCCTACTCCAGCTGCCCTATTGTCTAATACTTTCATTAAGGAGCAAGGCAACCTACTTGAATTGAAACATCATTGAATATGGGACAGAAATTCCATTGGCTGCTCTTGTGGGTGGCTAGTGTTAATCCAGGGGTCCTCAAACTTTTTAAACAGGGGGTCGATTCACGGTCACTCAGATTGTTGGGGGGCTGGACCCGCTGGGTTGGCATGGCGGTGGTCATGTGACTGGTTGGACATGGTCAATTTAGCAGTCCATTTTGCCGTTGTCCTTGCTGCACTTGCCCCTCCCCTACTCCACCACCGGCCCTGGGTCACATGGCTGTGAAAAACATCTGGAAAAGCTGTTTTTAAAGCATTTGTAAAGTGCTTTTAAAAGCTTAAAGCATTACTTTGCAAGCTGGCAGCTGATTTTCAAGCCAGCAGCACCCTCTCCCCTACTCACCCACTGGCCCTGGAATCACGTGGGTGCACTGATAAGATCATCCCTCAGTCAACTGGCCCTCGGCCACACCCTTCGGCCTTACCCTTGGCAGCAGCGGTGTGATCAGAAGTGCAGCTCAACCAGTGAAATAACTAACCAGAAGTGCAGCTGGAGTGGATGCTCACTGGAAGATAAGTCCAATGGTGAGGAGCGGAACAAGGGGCGGGGCTGAATCCCATAACTCCATGGGGCAAATACTTTGCATTGGCGGGCCGTATCTGGGGCGGGCCATAGGGATCAATGTGTTAAGTCCTGGAAGGAGGAAACACAGCCTTCCTGGTCTTATTAGATCTCTCAAGTGTATAGCCATAGATAAAGTAGTTTCACAAAAGCAGTAGATTTGTTGGAAAGAAATATGATCTCTGCAAACTTAGAATTCACTGACTTAGAGCTGAATCAATCCCACCAGCCTCCCTGAAGAATTGAAGTTTTGCATTTGTATTTTAACTTTGTTTTTTAATAAAGCAAAAATACAATTAAAAAAAACACACCATAATACGGGGACAGTTTATGGAAGCCACCTTTGAAGAGCAACTTCAATTTGGAGCAGAATACAGCAGCCTAAATGTTGTAGGTTAAAGTCACCATTGCTGTGCTATACCCGTGTAACTGGTATTGCATTTGTTTGCTGTTATCTACAAGCCTGTCCTCAAGTAGAATCTGAGTTGCCTATGTGATCCACTCAGCCAGGGATGGTTCAGATCCCTGTCTTGGGATGTTAAAAGGAAATTAAATGGCAGCTTTGTCTCTATGGAATCAAAGAGGGTGTGTGTGTGGGGGGGGGTTCAACCTATTTTCCAAAGCACCAGAAGGCAGGACAAGAAATAATGGATGGAAACTCATCAAGGAGAGAAGCAACCTGGAATTGAGGAGAAACTTCCTAACAGTGAGGGCAATTGACTAGTGGAGCAGCTTGCCTTTAGAAATTGTAGGTGCTTCATCACTGGAGGTTTTTAAGAAGAGACTGGACAGTCACTTGTCTGAAATGTCAGAGTATCCTGCTTGAGTAGTGGACTGGACTCGATGACCTCTAAGGTTCCTTCCAGCTCTATTCTGATTCCGATGGCTCCTACACTTTTAGCATTTAGGAAGGCAGTGATTTTCCATTAAGTGTTTGGGGCTTCAGTTGTTACCCTTGCAAGGCTGCTTGGAATTATGGTTTAATTGTTTTTTTTTTTAATGATTTTAGCTGTATTTTTTATATGAGCCACTCAATGCTTGCTGAATTGAGGCTACAAACCATGTGAGCACATTAATATAAATAAATAACATCTTTAAAATGTCTTTTTTTTTCAGAGGAGCTGATAGAGAAATAGCAGAGATGTTTTATTAATTGAAACTTGCTTCCTTTGCTACTAATTAGCCTTCGTTATTATTTATTTAGGTGCTGAGTTTGTGTTTAGTGCTTTACAAGACAAATAAAAGACACCTGCCTTGAAATCATTTTAAAAAACAAACAAACTTCTTTTCGTGCTTTCATTGCTTTACACTAGAGCTCCTTCTTAATAAGGGTTGAAGTCAGAACTGAAATGTTATCACAGAATTATAAAGCTTTGGGTTTAGAGACAAATATACAGGGCAGAATGAAAAGGAAGGAATCCATGGCTGTGCTTATCCTTAAGTGATTTATATAAAGAACAAGCTGATTGGCAGGAATTACCACTGCAAAGCAGGGCAAATATGAAATTAAAAATTAAATAATAATACCATCCTATTAGAAAGACAAGATAAACCAAACAAGAAAAAAACCTGGGAGATGAGTTTCTTTAAAGTATGGAATGTCTGCTAAAGAGTTTAGTTCACTTTTATCATTCTTGTTATTCTGTGATTGGTCAATACATGCTTTGGTATTCCTATCTGTCCTAAATACCAGGCTTAAGAAGGATGCTATCCACTGTAGAGACAGATAGAACAGGGAAAGTACATACGCAGCTGCTGTGCCAGGGAGATGTGCCAGAATGAGTAATACCCAGAAAATGTCTAAGAAATTTCTAAGAACTTGCCATGGCAGTATTGCACAAAAAAGAGAGACACCACAGAGGATTAAAAAACACACATTTCTTGTTGCCAAAGAAGACCAAGCTAAAAATCAAAAGATTGAAATTGCAAGAAAGTCTGTTTGAGAATCAACGAACGACCATCTCTCAGGCATGATGTGTTTGTATGCTGCAGTGCAGATTCCACATTACATAGGGAATGAAATAGGATAATCACTAAGTTTCTTCTAATTCTAGGACTGGGCGGTTTTAGAAGCAGAGGAGAGAAAACTACACAAGATTTTTATATATTGTCTAAGTAGAGATCACATCTGTGGCACATGGAATTCCTTGTAGAATCATTGAAGGTGCCTTAGGGAATAAAAATAAATAAAATCTTAATGCCAAGGTCTTATCAAGTCCCAATCAACATAATCTACTCACGTTTAACTGCTTTATGAATGGCATCATTACATTTTATACTTGCCCTGGACATTATTTCTCCCAAGTGCATTATCTGCCATTGGCTTAAATGTGTTCAAATTAATAGAGAGTGTTGGGGTTTATATATGTATCTATGTATGTGTGGACTTAAACTGCTGCACATTTGAATTAAAGAGCCACAGAATTTCTTTTTAAAGAAGGGAAATGGTGTCAAGTAGTTGCTTTGCAGCCACAATGCTAGTTAGCTGCTATCCCAAAGATCATCATCTAGGGAACCGAGTTTTTAGAGAACACACACAGCTAAAGAACAGCCTATAATGAAATGATCCTACTTTGCAGCCTCACCCAGAAGCTTTCTTCCAGCTGGGATTCCCTTTCTCCTTTTTCCTTTCTCCTTTCCTCTTCTCTCCCTTCCCTTCCCTGTCCCTGTCCCTGTCCTTCCCCTCCCCTTTTTCTTTACCTCCCCCTTTTTCTTCACCCTATGGGGCATGTGTTCATTTTACCTTTATAATAAACCCGTGAATTAGATTAAGAATAAAAGAAACTGCTTCAAAACTATAAATGGCTTTGCATGGCCAAATGTGGTTTTTCAGTTCATTTCCCCAAGCCCAGTTCCAACAAGCTACACTGGCAGACCCCGTTGGCACTGAAGATACTAACAAGCTGCATTAACCTAGATAGCATCCTGGGTTGGTGGCTTTATTGACCCTAATGAAGGTGATCAAGCAGTTGTAGAATTTCCCACATGAGCAGAGCCGTCTGCATGGAACTCTGAAACAGAAATCCCACATTTTAAGATCCGCACATTTTAAGATGATGTATTATACATTAGGGCTTTCCATTCTCTAAAAATCATTCAGAAAATATACTGTATCTTGGATCTTATCATATTTCTATGCTATGCCTTACAGCAGTATACAAATCTTTTCAGTCTCTCTCAGAAGCATAGAAAATATAGTGCCTGCTTTCATGAATAACCGCGACATCCTGTACTCACATAAAGTCTGCTCGTGTCTTCCAAATCATTTCTGAAGCATGCACAGCTCTATTAAATCTAAGTCAAATAAATCTACAACTCTCAGGGAGATGTAAACTGGTTCTACTCTCAAAGTAAATCACAAATTACATGGTTCCTGTGATGATTATCTGTTGGGGGGTGGGTTTTCCATACTATATGTATGTGTACACATATGTGTATGAATTTGTAAACAATTTAGAATGAATGAGCTGGAAGGACCTTGGAGGTCTTCTAGTTCAGCCCCTTGCTCAAGCAGGATAACCTATACAATTTCAGATAAGTGGCTGACTAGACTCTTCTTAAAAACCTCCACCCACAATATGAAGGCAAGCTCTTCCACTGGTTAATTGTCTTCACTGTTAGGAAATTTCTCCTTCATTCCAGGTTGCTTTTCTCTTTGATTAGTTGCCAACCTGTGTTTCTTGTCCTGCCCTCTGGTGCTTTGGAGAATAATTTGACCCCCTCTTCTTTGTGGCAGCCCCTCAAGTACTAGAATACTGCTACCATGTCACTCCTAATTTTTCTTTTCTTTAGGCTGGTCATACCCAGTTCCTGCAACTGTTCTTCATATTGTCTTTGTCTCCAAGCCCTTAATCATCTTAGTTGATCTTCTTTGCACTCCCCCCCCCCAAGTCTCAACATCTTTTTTGCAATGTGGTGAACAAAACTGGATGCGGTATTCCAGGTGTGGTCATACTAAAAGTAAAGGTTCCCCTTGCACATATGTGCTAGTTGTTCCCGACTCTAGGGTGTGGTGCTCATCTCTGTTTCAAAGCCAAATAGCCAGCACTGTCCGAAAACATCTCCATGGTCCTGTGGCTGGCATGACTAAATGCCGAAGGCACACAGAATGCTGTTATCTTTCCACCAAAGGTGGTTCCTATTTTTTCTACTTGCATTTTTTATATGCTTTCGAACTGCTAGGTTGGCAGAAGCTGGGACAAGTAACAGGAGCTCACTCCATTAGGTGGCACTAGGGATTCGAACCACCAAACCGCTCACCTTTCTGATCAGCAAGCTCAGTGTCTTAGCCACTGAGGCACCACATCCCCATTAAGTAAGTGGTCTTACTAAGGCTTTATAAAATGGTACTAATACTTCATGTGACCTTGAGTCTATGTCTCTGTTTATTCAACACAGGATTGTATTAGCTTTTTTGATTGCTGTTGTACACTGCTGGTATATGTATATGTATATGTATATGTATATGTATATGTAGTATTTTACAGCACTTACAACAAGCAATAATAATGCATTATCAATGATTATTAAATATCATTATGGCCCTTTAGAAATAAACTGTCTAATTTACGTATATTAATAACTTACTTTTCCATCAAATTCAACAAGGGCCACCTATTCTGGGCTAATTATCACTGTATATTTAATGGTTTGAAAAGACTTTCAAGGCTTGCTTCCCGCTATCCTTTCATTAAAAGTTAAATTTAGCATTCAGGTATTGCCACGTCCTTAGCACAGAAAATCAAATACACACCACTGAATAAGTAATTTTGTTTGTGTACGCAAACTAATTTCATGCTATTAGTAGCAAGTGCCACTGAGGATTAGCAATCTATGAACAGCAAATAAAATTAATTACTCCTTAGAAGCTGACTTTCAACACTGCTAGTCTAACTTGCCAAGCTTTATGATCGGTAGCTTTGAAAAAAAAAAGGAAAGTTTTTCATTCAGGCAAAGGAAAAATAGTGGTCATCATCTTCTTCCATGCATCAATTAGATGCATTATTGTCAGGTACTTACTCAAAGGATTTACTAAATAAACAAAGGTATTAAATTATTGGGAGTGTTATGATTAATTTCAGAAAGACTTGCAGTGCAGTTATGATTGTATCACACTGAATCTGTGTACTTCAACTGGTAAAATATAAAAATATGTGTTTGTATTTCTGCATGTGTGCAAATGTGTGTGAGAGAGAGATGGAAGGAGAGGGAGAAGGAGGGAAAGGGAGGGAGGGAGGGAAGGGGGAGGGAGAGAGAGAGAGGGAGAGAGAGAGAGAGATTGTTTAATGAATAGTTGGGGGCAAGAGAATGTTTATTTATTTGTTTGCTCGACTTAGAAGCCAGTCTAACCACAGACTCCAGGATTGTAGTTGATGGGAACCACTGTCCCAATGCCAAGACAAGGTTTTGTACATTAATAGTTTTATCAGTTAGTTAAATTAAGAATTTATCTATAGATTTTGAGGAGGGAGGAAACTGACAAATGATTTGAGAATATTTACATAACACATGACACAACAATATATTCCATTCCTACTCACACTGTGAAGAATTATACCAATTTCTCACTATAACATTCAGTCCATGTGAAGGTGAATCCTTTCAAAACTACATCACTCAGTGGTACGGGCAAAGCAGGAAAGGATGCAGTAAAACATACTGAAAGACAAATCTTCAACTGATATCTTGAATCTTCAGTGATGCTTGACAAATATCCAAGTATAAAAACAAAGACCACTCTTTTGAAGACAGCAAAATCCATATTCTGGACAGGGGGGACTAATGGTTTGAAAGAGGGGTAAAAGAAGCAATATATATTAAAATTGAACACCTCTCCTCAATAGAGGAGGGATGGATATGAAAACAGATATCTCCTGTCTATAACACAGTCCTTTTAGAAGCCCCAAGAAAGTTCCACAGCCATTTGCACTCTGATTCAGATGACCCAGATAAATCCCAAGAAGCCTCAATGACTCTCAGAGAGAGTGCTAATGACCAGATGATTGTAAGGAATACAAATCCTTCCATTCCTCACCATTCAGTCAGAACTGAAGATGCTTCATGGATGAGAAGTGAAATGTCTTCAAGATTAAAAAAAAAAACCGAAAGTCCAGTTGCCTTTTGAAAAAGCATCTTTGGGAAAACCAGAGAATCTCCATAGTCACAGAAAGAAAACTTCCTCCCCCAATTCACTGCTCCCCAGATGTTTTGCGCTACAGTTCTCCTCAGATATAGCCAGCAATGCTATTGATAAAATTGAATAGAAATGTGTAGTTGTAAACAGGTGAGTGGATAGGTTGGGAATAGAACAACTGGGGAAATGCATCTCATCTCAGTTGAGTTTGAATTACAGTGTTTTCCCGAAAATATGACTTACCTGGAAAACAAGCCCTCGCTCAGTAGTGGGTTCCTAACTGGTTTACTACCAGTTCGCTGCGCGCACAATTGAACAAAAATTAGTCAGAAAAAAAGGAAAACAGCTGAGGAGCAGCAATTCAAGCTGTTGGGCTTCGGAAGCTGGAATAAAGGTAAATATAACCCTTTATATTTACGGGTGGGCCCACTTTTTAAAAAACAGAGAACCAGTTCGCTCTCTGTTCGAAGGCAGCACTACTGGTTCAGGAGAACCGATCCAAACCGGTAGAAAACCCACCTCTGCCCTAGCCCAATTTTCATGCCTGTGTCTTAACATAAGCCCTAGCCCACAAATAAGCCCTAATTAAGCTCCACCCACCATCTGGTTGTATGAGATGGGGCGAGGCCCAGGCGTGAAAATCAAGCTAGGGTGAAGATGGGGGGTGGAACTGCCCCATTCATACCGCAGCCGCTTACCTTATGACCCCCACAGCCAGGCCTCCCACTACCGGATACCTGTCGTGCTGCTGCCCAACTTCTTCTGCAGCCACTTGCGGCCGGATGCCACATGGCGCATCAAGCCAGTACCACCACTCATGGCAGGACACCGCGTGGCTCACCATGCCGGGGCTGCCGCTCATGGCAGAGCACTGTGAGGCTCATCATGCCAGTGCCGCCACTCATGCCTGCCATCAGCACAACACACCGCGCAGCCTCCTGCCGCAAGCAGCAGCCCCGGCACAAGAAGCCTCCCAGCATCTGGCATGGCTGTGGGTGGTACCAAGATAAGCGGGTAAGACATCCCCTGAAAAGAAGACCTGGTGCTTATTTTGGGACTGAAAAGAAAATAAGACCAGGTCTTATTTTCTGGGAAACATGTATATAGTCCATCACATTTGCAAAGGAAAAGATTTGATATGGTAAGAAGATATTCTGAATCTTGCCAGATGGTCAGAAACGGCTATTTTGGATTTACAGGAGCAGATATAGATCTTTGCAGTGTTGGCGCCTTATAAGCTGCCATGTGTGTGCTTCCTCTTTTGTTGATACACACATCACTGGTGAGCTAAATTGCTACTATTTTATATATATTCTCCCATGACCCCACAAAGCTGTATAATATTTTGAGAAGTGGTAGGTGATAGCTTCTTAAGCAGTCAGGGAAGGAAAGGCTTTGATGTGCTCATGTAAAACAGCTGATGAATGCTGCAGGTAGCCCCACCTGGATCTAGGCCCATGATGGCGAAGCTACGATACATGTGCCCAAAATGGCACACGAAGCCATGCCACCTGGCATGCGGGGCCTTACCTGTTTGTTTTCCGGGTTTCTAGAACACATGCACGCGTGACAATGAGCTGTCCTTCGCGCGCGTGGCAATGCCTACAACCATTGTGTGCATGCGCAACTTAGCTCCGTCAGATGACTATTCCAAAGAAAAAGATGCTCCTAGTCATGGAATCACAGTGCACCACCTCTTCTCCTTGCTTATGTGAGTTGCTTCTTTACAATATCACATGCTATAAAGCATTTTTGAGATTAAACCAAGCCACACTGCAGGTCACTAATGCTATATCTTCCTATGGAACAAATAATGACAATGATAGATGCTGTCATAATACTTCATCACATTTAAGGAGGAAGTTGAAGAGAAATAAGACAAAGATAGGATCTTTGATTCTCTGAGCTTGGTGGTTTTTTCTTGCAGATGTTTCATTACCAAACTAGGTAACATCATCAGTACAGTTGTGAGGTTACCTAGTTTGGTAATGAACCATCTGCAAGAAAACCACCAAATTCAGAGAGCACTCCAGGATGCCACAGTGTTGTAACCCTGAGCTTCAAATATTCTCTTCTAAAGATAGCTTTATTAATCTTCCATCTAGTTTCCTAACTTGAGCCAATTTGTTTTAACTCTTCTTATACCACTCTGTGTAGGTTAGGAATGTTTATCCTATCAGTGACGTGCGGTCAGTGGAGGCAAGGGAGGCAGGGCCTCACCTCTCTTCATGGAATAATAGTATATAATATTATATACTATATATATATAATATTATATACATCCGTCCGGCCGTGCCCGGGAGCTGCGGAGGCAGAAATGTTGTCGGCGCTTCCGGATGACGAACCCAGTCGCTTGCTTTCATCATCGGGAGGCCGACAACATTTCTGCCTCCGCAGCTCCCGGGCGCGGCCGGACGGAGGTAGCCAGAATGGCGCCGAGGCAGTCCAGTGGACGAGTGACCGAAGATCTCGCTGCCTTGCTCGCTCACTCGCTCGTTCTCCCGCCGGACTGCTTCAGCGCCATTCTGGCTACCTCCGTCCATCTGCGCCCGGGAGCTGTGGAGGCAGAAATGTTGTCGGCGCCTCCGGATGACGAACCAGTCGCTTGCTTTCGTCATCGGGAGGCCGATAACATTTCTGCCTCCGCAGCTCCCGGGCGCAGATGGAGGAGGTAGCCAGAATGGCGCCGAAGCAGTCCGGTGGGCGAACGAGCGAGCGAGTGAGCGAGCGAGGCAGCGAGATCTTTGGTCACTCGTCCACCGGACTGCCTCGGCGCCATTCTGGCTACCTCCGTCCGGCCGCGCCCGGGAGCTGCGGAGGCAGAAATGTTATCGGCCTCCTGATGACGAAAGCAAGCGACTGGTTCGTCATCTGGAGGCACCGACAACATTTCTGCCTCCACAGCTCCCGGGCACGGATGGAAGGAGGTAGCCAGAATGGCGCCGAAGCAGTCCGGTGAGCGAGCGAGCGACGCAGCCTGATCTTCGGTCGCTTCCAGAGCCGGAGCGGGATGGAGCAGCCACCGCCTTGGAAGTGAGTCGCGCGGACGGAGCTTTGGGGCTGAGGAGAGAGGCAGGGACGGAGGAAGTGGGGGGAGAGGAGCCGCCCCCCTCACCCCCCAGGCAATGGGGAAAGCTTTCCCAAAATGGGGGGGGGTGTCACGGGAAATAAAAAGGGCGCGCGCTGGGGGGGGATGAAGGAGGCTTTGGCGTGCCTTAGAGGCGGGCGGGCAAGCAACAAAAGGGGCAGCGAGGGCGGGCGGTGGCTGCAGGCGGCAAGGCTTGAGCGGGGTGAAAGCGCAGCCCCTTTCGTTGCTTTCCCATTCACCCCGCTCAAACCTTGCCCGAGGGAGCTGGGGATCGGGCTTTGGGTTGGTGGGAGACCTTGAAGGAGTGGGGGGCGGTGCCGGTGGAGGAAGCAATGCTACGCCGCGATCCCCTTAATGTTCACTCAGGAAGGCGGAGAATGAGACCACGTGTGCTGCACACGTGGTCCCATTCCCCGCCTTCCTGATGACGTCACCAGCCTCCCCAGCCATAACCCTCACCGCACGTCACTGTATCCTATATATCTGGAAAAAAAACAGGACAGTAAGATGAAGTGTAGATTCAGCAAAGTTTGACAGAAATATATTATAAGAAAGCACGTTTTTATTTGCATTTATTAAAAATTCCTGACTGTTAATTCAAAATGTGTCTTTTTTTAAGGACAGAAAATGACCCATATATACATCTATTGAAAAACAACACAGGAGTTAACATGAGATACTTACTATTTGACTGTAATCTGTGAGTGTACTCCAGTAACAAAAGTCACATTAGCAATTACTGTCTGTAGAAGTTATTATTATTATTATTATTATTATTATTATTATTATTATTATTATTATTATTATTATTATTATTATTATTATTTCTTCGCATATAAGAATATAAATATGGCTTTAAAACCCTAAAATCAATTAAATTTAAAACAATACCCTTAAAATACCAGTTAGAAGTATATTTCCAGGAGGTAACAGTTATAACAGTTATAATTATGCCAGGCCAGCTAATCGGAACAGGTGAGTCTTCAATTTTTGTCGGAAGGAGCGGAAGTCCGTGGTGGTTCTAATATGGGGGGGGAGGTCATTCCAGAGGGTTGGGCCCATCACAGAGAAGGCCCTATTCCTTGGCGCCGCCCACTGGCATTGCCTAGTGGACGGCACCTGGAGAAGCCCCTCCCTGTGAGAGCGAATTGGCCGCAGGGATGTATGTGGGAGGATGCGATCCCGCAAGTAACTAGGTTACTAGAAGTTCATGTGCTTCATTCTTAAAACCTTGTAATGAATCTTGTGGTCCTAACCAGCCATGCTGTTTATGCATCATTAAACTTCCGCTTCTGTCACCAAATTACATTTCCTATCTATGTTCATAATTAGCACTTGAGAAACTTCTGTTATTCAGGGACTCTGTTCAGTCCTGTGGAAGCCTGACTTTTAAAGCTTTTAGAAAATATCTGGAGTCTCTTCTGTTTTCATCAGACACAATTTTTTGCTTTTCATCAAGCTAAAATTCTTACAAATGCCAAAAAACTAGGTCCAAAAGCGAATGAAAAACCCTGTTGTGATTTTTACAGGACAAGCTTATGTGCTAGAGATATTGCATCATAACTCTTGTTGTTGTTTCCAGAATTTTGGGATCCGACCTTGCTCATCCGCACAATGGAATTTTATTTAAATACCAGTAAAATCAAGTGTTTATTTTCCACTGAATTATAATGATCACAAATGACAATTGTCACTAAGTTCCCACATTGCCTAATGTGAAAACTGCAGATTCCTATTTTGTTAGAGTGACTTTATTTCCTAAGTATGTATTAGATTAGATTAGATTAAACATGTCTACCGATCAGCTAACTAATTTGCAAATGCAACATATACATATCATGTTCTGATGGATTTTTATTTTATTTTAGAAATCTTCATTCTCCCACACTGACAAATGGAAAACGAAGTAGTGTATATCGGCCTATGACCTAAACGATAGTTATAGGAAACAGTGAAATCTACAGAAGGTATTTCATGACCATGTATTTATCAAAATTTGTAAATCAAATATATTCTCATATTGAATCTTGCAGTCACCCTTGTTTATTTACAGTGAGTGAATGTTGAGCAAAAAGCAACAGTGGATGACATGGCTTAAGGAATTGATTGCTTACTTGTAAATGTAGGCCTTGATCCCATAGTTGATTACATTGCTCAGTAAATGTTATTGACATAAATGGATTTATAGCCTCCGGAGTCCGACGAGGTTTGCCCCCCTTCCAGTTGTTGTTTTCTCCTGCCTTTTTGATAACCTCTGCTAATTAGCAGAACCAGTCGCCGGGAACAGCCTTAACATCTCAACATCCCAAGAAGGAAGCAAGACTTTTGCAAGTATTTTAAGTCTTAATTGGGGGGGAAAATCCCTTTAAAAAGAACGCTACTGCTGAGTTTGAGAGGCGTGGGCTTAGAACAAAGGATTCAAAATGGCGTTGATTTATAGCTGAAAACCTACAGAAAACGAAAGCTAATTACTTGCTGATAGCCGGGGCAGTAAAGGCGGAACGGTTGAAACAACCCTAACTATTAACAATCTTTAAGCCAGTTTACATAACCTGAACTACTTAAATGTCAAAGTTTTAATTTCGAGCAACTTAGAAAGAAACATTTGCAAGTATTAATTTACAGCTGAATACCTAAGGAAAACGAAAGTTAATTGAATGGTGACAGCTAGAGGTGGCTGTAAGAATTATTAATTATGGCAACGGAACAAAAAGCTTCACCAGGTGCCACAATAAATTATCAGGATTTCAAGGACTTTATAAGGGAAGAAAATGCTTTTTTACGCAAAGAAATTAAGGAGGTTAAAGAAATGGTTCAGGATACTGTTAAAAAACATGATCAGCTTGACAAAAAATTACACACTTTAGCCACAGGTCTGTCAGAAGTTGTTCTTAAGGTGGACAGGAAAGTTGATCATCTGGCTTTGGATTTGGAAACTAAAACGAAGGAAACAGATTTGAAATTTGTTGAAATGGAGGGGAATATGCAGAGGATGGATAAGGAGATTATCATGATGCAATTCAGATCTATGGAGTACGCTGTTAGACTGAGGGGTATCAGAGAAAACCCTAGAGAGGACTTAAGAAAAGTTTGTGCTGATGCTTTGGCCACGTTATTGAAGATCGAGGACTCTTCTGAGATTTCTGCAAGGATTGATAAAATTTACAGAGTTAATTCACGTATTGCATCACAAAGGCAACTACCAAGGGATGT